>NC_142128.1:10000-610000 GCF_024610735.1 Ursus americanus | reverse complement strand
CAGGGGGCAGAGCCATGTGGTAACAGCACTGTGTGTTTCTGGGCAAGCCTCACGGAGTGTGGTCTGGCAATGTGGTAAGCAGACACAGGGCTAGGGTGTGGGAGGCCTGCAAATGTAAATGTGGCCGGCAGGGAGGGCCACTGTGGTGGTGACACGGGAGACCAGAAGGGAGCGAAGCAGCAGCACTCCAGGGAGAGGGACCGGCAGCTGCAGCGCCCTGAGGCGGGAGTTAAAGACTTAGAGGCCTTCACTCACTGTTCGAGGAAGCAGAGTGTGTGTGGACACTGGTTTCTAGATGGAGTGAAAAGGAAAGACTTCTTCAAGTGACTGCTAGTCAGTGTGAAGTCACAATAAGGGAACGTGACCTCACGTGACGTCGGAGACTTAAATTATGGAAGAGACACGTCCAAGAGCAAAGCTAGTTCTCTAAAAGAAATGGGGGAGCTGGGTCGCTCAGTTGGTTTGGTTTCAGCTCAGGTCACAATCTTAGGGTTGTGAGCTCCACTCAGTGGGGAGTCTGCTTGTCTGTCTCCCTCCCCCTCTGCTCCTCCTGCCCCTGCTCTCTCTCTCTCAAATAAATAAATAAGCGAAAATCTTAAAAGGGAAGGAAGGAAGGAAGAAAGGCAAAGAGAGAAAGAGAAAGGAAGGAAGAAAGAACAGGCATCTTACAGTGTCACATAAATGTAGAGGCTGGGGCAAGAAGTGCACTCAGAAAATGACAAGCCATTAACTGAAAATCGTATGTGCTGTGGGATTCCATGTGTTCACACTCACACCCACACACACCCACACACAGAGCACAGAAAAATGATGTCAGTGATTCTATCCAAGTAGGGGCATCGTAGATTGCTCTTCTTTTCCTGCTTGATGTTATTGTATTTCGCACAATGAACTCAAAAGTTTTAGAAATGTTAAATTATAAAAAAGTACTGCAACATGTATCTTGATTCCAGCATCCCAAATGAACTATGAATATTTTGTCATGTTCTCTTTTTGAAGTTTTATTTTTAAAGAAATAAAACTAGCTGCTAGATGACTGGAAAGCAAAATGACAAGGAACACGACAGTACCTAGAGGAGATGATAAGGTGAGTTGGTTTCCCAGCACTGGGAAGGATTTCTTTTTTTTTTTTCTTTTTTTTTTTTAAAGATTTTATTTATTTATTCGACAGAGATAGAGACAGCCAGCGAGAGAGGGAACACAAGCAGGGGGAGTGGGAGAGGAAGAAGCAGGCTTCCAGCGGAGGAGCCTGATGTGGGGCTCGATCCCATAACGCCAGGATCACGCCCTGAGCCGAAGGCAGACGCTCAACCGCTGTGCCACCCAGGCACCCCAGTGGGAAGGATTTCTTAAATAAAGCCCCAGAAGCACATGAAGGGCAAAACATGGATGGATCTGATTATGTCGAAATGAGAGGTGTTTGGGGGCGTCTGGGTGGATCAGTCAGTTAAGCGTCCAACTCTTGGTTTCAGCTCAGGTCGTGATCTCGGGGTCCTGGGATCAAGCCCCACGTCAGGCTCCGCTCTCAGTGTGGACTCTGCTTGAGATTCTCCCCCTCTCCCTCTGCCCCTCCTGCTCATGCTGTCTTTCTCTCTCTAAAATAAATAAAAATCTTTTTTAAAAAAATGAAAGGCGTTTGTTCCATAAAAGACATCATGACAAGCCAGCAGCCAGAGACTGGTCAGAAGACATTTGCCATGTTTAAAACAGACAAGGAGCTATTGCTTAGAGTGTGCAAGGAGCTCCTGCAGATGGAGAGGAAGACAGAAACACAGTGGAGAAGTGGGCGAAGGGTGTGAACAGGCAATGGGCTGGGAGGAAACCTACGTGCATGACAGGAATAGAAAAGATGCTTGATGGGGTGCCCGGCTGGCTCAGTCGGTGGAGTGTGCAATTCTTCATCTCAGGGTTGTGAGTCTGAGCCCACACTGGGCATAGAGAGGACTTAAAAAAATTAAAAATCTTAAAATGTTTTAAAAATTAAAAAGAGACGCTTGAGCTCATTCGTGGTCAGAGAAAATGCATAACTCCTTACTGTAGCACATCCTCTAGTCAGCGGCAGAGAGTGGACAATGCCAAGTGCTGGTGGGCAGGTGGAGGGCACAGGGATGCTCGTGCCACATGACCCCAGTCCTGTGGGAAGGGAACTTGAGCAGGGCCTTCCTTCTGAGGTGCCCATTCCTCACCCTCCACTGGTCATGCAAACCTGGACACCCTGGCAGGCAGGGTCCCTGGCAACAAGCTGGATTGTCCCAGGCAAACTGGGCAGATGGCATGCTGGTTAATTGTATGTGTCAGCTGGCAGAGGGAATCCCTTTTTCCTCCATGGTGTGTTCTCTCCAGGCGCACGGTGGATGGGGTGAGCCCCACCCACACCGGGAAGGGCCCTCTGCCTGACTCTGTCTACTGAATCGAATGTTTATCTCCTCCAGAAACACCCTCATGGACACGCCCAGGATAATCTTTGGACAAATATCTGGGCTCCCCGGGGCCAGTCCGGGTTTTCTCCCGGCTTTGGACTCATACTCAGACGGGAGCTTACACCATCGGCCCTCCTGGGTCTCTGCTGCTGGATGTTTCAGCCTCCATAACCCTGTGAGCCAATTTCGTATCTATGTATACCTTTTGCGTGTGCACCTCCCCTGCGTGCCGTGTCTTCCACGGGCTCTGCTTCTCTGGAGACCCCAGACTAACACAGGCACCCTACTGCAGCATACCACCATTTAGGGGAGTGAAAACACACCCAAACAGGGCTGCGTGTGTAATAGGGACGTTTACACCAAGAAGGCGAGGCACCAACCACGTGGCACGGGTGCCTCTGGGGAATGAGACGGAGAAGAAACGGGTAAAGTGAGGAGGGTTGAATTACCTCCCCTCCACACTGGACGGAAGGCGGGGAGCGTGACACAGGTAGATGGTAGTTAAAGAAACAGGTAAAGAGAAGAAGATGGTGATGCACAGACCTAGCGCTCCCCAGTCCTTCTCAGCCCTCACTTCCTCCCTCAGCAGGAGGCTGGCGGACAGATTCGCAGCGGCTCCACCTCCCGCCTGTAAGCAGTTCCCGTAAGGATGTCCGCCCTGCTGCTGGGTGTCGGGTGCACGTGGGGCACCAGCGCACGGCCGCTCTGCTCAGCGCCCCCCCCCCACATTAGGCTCTGAGATGGCACGGCTTTATCGAGGGCTCCACTCCGTTCCTTGAATCACGCCCCACAGTAAGAACAGTAAATCTGACCTACCCATTCGCAGACTGGTGGGTGTGCAAGCCCTGCCTGGGTCTCACTGTTGGGAACAACACCGGGGGGGCGCGTCTTCTACCCAGAAGTAGGGCCTCTCAGCACAGAGACACCATGTCACCAAATTTAGACCCAAATTATCTTTATAATCAATGTTTGATTTAATGTGGTTATGCCCTATAAAGAATTACTATTTTATAATATATGTGAAGCATTTCTTAAAATGTTACTAAACATAGAGGCACCTGGGTGGCTCAGTCGGTTAAGCGTCTGCCTTCGGCTCAGGTCATGATCCTGGGGTCCTGGGTTCGAGCCCCACGTCGGGCTCCCTGCTCAGTGGACAGTCTGCTTCTCCCTCTCCCTCTGCAGCTCCCCCTGCTTGGGCGCTCTCGCTGTCTGTCAAATAAATGAAATCTTTAAAAAAAAACTTAGCAAATATAGATTATGATTATAAACAGTACATTTATATATCATGTAGATGTCTGCACGTACCATAGAGATAAATAAAGTGGATTCAATATGTTTATATAACATACGAATGAATACAACTATGATTTATTTCTTTACAACTACGTAAATTCCAAAGAGTTAATGAAGAAAAACACACCACGTTTCTGTCAAGCCAGAAAATCAACATAATCAAACCTTCTCTGCTACTTTCCCATGTTTTGGAACTAAAAATAATTTCTCAATCTAACTTCACGTTACTTAAATAGCAAAAGAGATCGCACTTTGCAATGCCTTAGCCCATGGACGTGGAATAACGACAGGTATTAAGGATGGAAGGTTGTAAGTTGTTCTTTCCCCCCCGAGGGGCAAGTGGGAAGAGTGCGGGTTGGGGGGCCGGCAGCTCTGGCCTCGCACCCACCCTGAGTCAGCCAGCTGGAGCTGTGTGTCACCGACCCAAGTCCTTAGTCTCCCTGGGCCCCAGCAGCCTCCCCTATAACCAGGATTCTTTGGGGGAATGGAGGTAATGTGTTTGCAGCACCTGGCCCTCTGGAAGCGATCGGTCAGTGACGTCCACTGTCGCTCAGTTTTGATGGTGAGAAGTGATGTCTACAGCTGTACCATGGAGCTTGGGGTCAGCTCTGGAGCACAGACAGTCTGAGGCCAAAGCCCACTGGAGTCTGGGCACAGCAGGGGGCTCAGGACCCACATCGTGGGCTTGCAGGCAAGGGGGTCACACACCTCCGAAACCCCAGCAGTCTGCGTGCCTGAGGCGCCACCTTGCACTCCTGCAGACCAGGCCAAGGGACACTCACGATTGTCACGTGTCACGTGCATGCAGACGAGGGCTTTCAGGGGCATGGCTCAAATGGGGGCCAAGCTCCCTGTGCTCTGCACCCAGAGCCCACGGCCTGGTTTCTCACTTGAGACGACAGACATCCCGGCACCAGGCCCTTGCCCCTCTCGCGCTGGAGGCCCAGACAGCCTGTAAGGCCTCCATCCCAGGAGGAGGAGCACGCAGAGCACGCGGAGCACGGGAAGGGAGGGACAAAGACAGGCGGGGGTGGGGAGCGCCGCCAGGGGCTGCTTCTCTGGGCAGCAAACAGCCTGCTGCCCAACTGCCCGTCTTCCCACTGTTGCTGGCCGGTATGGCTTCACGGCCAGGGAAACCGAGGCAGAAGCCGCACCTGCCGCCGGGCTAGAGTGCACAGAGGAGGCACGCGCCCCGTGCTATGGCCTGCTGCTGGTCTCGAGAGCAGGGAAGCAGGTGAAGGGCAGGGAACACCTGTTTTGCTCCCAGGGGCAATCGTCCTTTCTTCTCCGTGACCTCATACCTCCCACTGGGCAGCTCCTTCTGTCTTTCAGCTGCAAACAAAACCTGACTCTGGGAGACAAGTAAGAAAGACGGGGTCAGAAACCCAAGCCCGAGCTTTGTGCATCTAGGTGATGGGGCCAACGCAAGATCAGAAGGCAGGGCTGGCGGAGAAGCAGTGCCTCTGGGGAAGCCTTGCGCTGGTTCCCGTCCTGCCTCCCTTTGGTTCCTCCTGGGCCGGGGTGGCGTCCGCCAAGGGAATGCTGGTTTCTGCCGCCTGTGACTGTACCCTGCGGCCAGCAACAGCGGCTCCCAGGCCCTGGTGTGGTTTCACGTGCATGACAGAGGTAGGGATTCCTAGAAGGACCGAGACAGACGGCAGTGGCTGTCCCTGCTCGCCCCCCGCCGTCCCAAATTCCGGAATTCAAAGATCCGTATAGGTCTGTGCTCACTCTCAACAGGGCTTCTCTGTTTTGTTCACCCTGCATCTGTGGCTCGCGGAAGCCGGTGGTTGATGGCAGCCTCATGGGGACCGTGCGCCTCCTCGACGCCCTTCTCCCTGCTCCCTGGCCTTGGTTCCCGTTCACCTTTCAGACAGATGCCCCGACCCCAGCCACCACCTGCCCCTGCTCCTGACGACGGGAGCCTCCCAGCTGGTCTCCCTGCTCCCACCCTGAGCCGTCAGACCATGCTCCATCCTGCGACCTCTCCATTCACAGCCGGTCTCAGCTCACTGGGGGAAGAGCCCAAGTCCGCGTCCCGGTCTCGAGCAACACCCCCACCCCACTTCCAACTTCGTGTACTTTGGTTGAGGATAAGTTTACACAACACAAAAGGAACCATTTCACGAGAACGCAGGACGGTGCCGTTGCTGTGACACAGCCTGGGGGCTCCCGAGGGACCCGGCATCTCCGCGGCACCGCGTGCGACCAAAAGAACCGAAAGGAGGACCTCAAAGAAACAGCCAAGAGGTGGAAGCGGCCCACGTGCCCACTGACGGATGATGGACACACAGGAGCGGCCCGTGCACACCGTGGGACGTCCCGCAGCCTGACGGAAGTAAGGAGAGCCCGACGTCCGCTACCACAGGGATGAATCTTGAGGACATGACGCTGGTGAGAGACACCAGACACAGGACGACAAACTGTGCATTTGGTCCACTTCTGGGAGGGCCCGGAGTCGTCGGACTCCCAGACGGCAGGCGGTGGGGCCCAGGCTGGCCGCGGGGGTTCGGTGGGGACAGAGTTGTTCTGCAAGGATGCGAGCGCTCTGGACACGGACGGCGGCGGCGGCCGCACAGCGTGTGAATGTGCCCCCCACCACCCAACGGCCCACTTAAAGACGGTCAAGACGGCGAATTGTGCAGTACGTATGTCTTAGCACGATTGTGTGGGGCGCCTGGGAAGCAGCCTCCCCCGGATTCTTCCCCTGGATGCAATTCTCCCGCTGACTGTGGAAGCGACTGCCGCCGGGGGATTTCAACCCCTTCGGAGGAGGAAGGGCAGCAAAGTATTTTTTTTTTTTTACTAAGTTGTAAAATTCCAATTCCAGTTAGTACACAGACAGTGTAATATTAGTCTCAGGTGTGCAATAGAGTGAGTCATCACTTCCTTACGTCACCCCGTCACCCCGTGCTCCTCGCAGCAAGGACGCTCTCAGTCCCCACCACCTGTGTCCCCCTCCCCCACCCCCTCCTGCTGACCATCAGTGCCTTTGTTCTCTAGAGCCCAGAGTCTGTTTCTCTGGCCGCCTGGCGGCTCAGTCACTGAAGCATCTGCTTTCGGCTCAGGTCACGGGGATCCTGGGATGGAGCTCCCAGTGGGGTTCCCCGCTGAGCAGGGAGTCTGCTTCTCCCTCTCCCTCTGCCCCTCCTGCCACTTGTGCTCTCGCTGGAAGAAAGGAAGGAAGGAAGGAAGGAAGGGAAGAAGGGAGGAAGGGAGGAAGAAAGAAAGAATCTGTTTCTTGGTCTCTTTTTTTCTTTGTTCTGTTTCTTAAATTCCACATTTGAGTGAAATCATATGGTATTTGTCTCGGACTTATTTCACTCAGCGTTATCCTCTCTAGCTCCATCCATGTTGTTAAAATAGCAAGAACTCGTTCTTTTTTATGGTCGAGTAATATTCCAGTGTGTGTGTCTGTGTGTGTCTGTGTGTACATAGACACACACAAGCCGCACCTTCTTTATCCATCCATCCATCCGTGGACACTCGCGCTGCTCCCACAGTTGTACGTAATGCTGCTATAAACATAGGGGTGCGTGTATCTTTTCTTATTAGTGTTTTCGTATTTTTTTGGTAAATACCTAGTAGTGCAATCTCTAGATCATAGGATGGTTCTATTTTTAACTTTCTGATGAGCCTCCATACTGTTTCCAGAGCGGCTGCGTCCGTGTGCATTCCCAGCAACAGTGCATGGGATTCCCCTTTCTCCACATCCTCGCGGACACCCGTTGTTGCTTGTGTTGTTGATTTTAGCCGTTGTGACAGGTGTGAGGTGGTGTCTCATCGTGGTTTTGTTCTGCGTCTCCCTGATGACGAGTGATGTTGAGCATCTTTCCACGTGTCTGTTGGCCATCTGGGTGTCTTCTTTGGAGAAATGTCTGTTCGTGTCTTCTGGCCCTTTTTTAACTGGACTGTTTGTTTTTTGGGTGTTGAGTTGTATCAGTTCTTTATATATTTCAGATACTAGCCATTGATCAGAGATGTCGTTTGCAAATATCATCTCCCTTTCTGTAGGTTGCCTCGTAGTGTTGTTGGCTGTGTTCTTGGCCGCACAGCAGCTTTCTATGTTGACGGAGTCCCGATAGTTTATTTTTGCTTTTGTTTCCCTTGCCTCAGGAGACAGAGCTAGAGAAATGTGGCTGCAGCCAAAGTCAGAGACATTACTGCCTGTGTCCTCTTCTAGGATGTTTATGGTTTCAGGCCTCACATTCAGGTCTTCCGTCCGTTCTGAGTGTATTTCCGTGATAATAAAGGTAATAAAGTGGTCCGGTTCCACTCTTCTGCATGTGGCCGTCCAGTTTTCCCAGCACCGTTTGTTGAAGAGACTGTCCTATTCCCATTGGCTATTCTTTCCTGCTTTGTTGAAGGGGAGTTGACCATAGCGTCGTGGGTTCCTTTCTGGCTTTTCTGTTCTGCTCTGTTGGTCTGTGTGTCTGTGTTTGTGTCAGTACCATACGGGTTTTGATGATTACAGCTTTGCAGTACAACTCGAACGCTAGAATTGTGCTGGCTCCGGCTTTGCTTTGCTTTTCCAAGGTTGCTTTGGCTCTTCGGGGTCTTTCGTGGTTGCACACACATTTCAGGATTGTTCTAGCTCTGTGAAAAATGTTGATGGTATTTTGATAGGGGTTGAGTGAAATGTGTATTTTACTTTGGGCGGCGTTGATTTTTACCAATGTTTGTCCTTCCTATCCACGAGCATGGAATGTCTTTCCATTTCTTTGTGTCCTCTTCATTTTCTCTCACCTGTGTTTTCTAGTTCTCAGAGTCCAGGTCTCTTGCATCTTTGGTTAGGTTTATTCCAGGTATCTTATTACTTTTGGTGCAGTTGTACATGGGATTGCTTTCTTCATTTCTCTTTCTGCTGTTTCATTATCAGTGCGTAGAAATGCAACAGGCTTCTGCACCTCGATTTTGTGTTCTGTGACTTTGCCGAATCGGTGTATCAGTTGTCTCAGTTTTTGGGTGGAGTCTTTCGGGTTTTCTACACAGAGTATCGTGTCATCTGCAAATAGTGAAAGCTTCCCTTCTTCCTTACAATTAGGATGCCTTTGGTTTCTGAGGCTGGGACTTCTGGTACTATGTTGAGCAGCAGTGGTGAGAGTGGCCATCCTTGTCTTGTTCCTGACTTCGGGGGGAAGCTCCGTTTCTCCCCATCGAGTACGACCCTAGCCGTGGGTTTTTTATCGTGTTGCGGTGTGTTCCCTCCTGCTTCGTGGAGGGTTTGTTCCATGAACGGGTGCCGTACTTCGTCAGGTGCTCTTCCTGCATCTGCCGAGAGGATCCCGTGGTTCTTGTCCTTTCACTTGTTCATGTGATGTATCACGTTGATTCATTTGCAAGTGTTGAAACTCCCTTGCAGCCCAGGAATAAATCCCTCTTGACCATGGTGAATGACTCTTCTAATGTATTGCGGGATTTTGTTTGCTAGTATTTTGTTGAGGATTTTTGCACCCATGTTCATCAGGGATATTGGCCTGTACTTTTCTCTTTTAGTGGGGTCTTTATTTGGTTTTGGTATCATGGTATTGCTGGCCCCTTAGAATGAATATCGCAGTTTTCTTTCCATTTCTATTTTTTGGAGCACTTTGAGAAGAACAGGTATTGACTCTTCTTTCAATGTCTGGTAGAATTCTCCTGGGAAGGCATCTGGTCCTGGGCTTTTGGTTTGTTGGGAGATTTGTGATTATTATTATTATTTTTAAAGATTTTATTTATTTATGTGACAGAGAGACAGCCAGCGAGAGAGGGAACACAAGCAGGGGGAGTGGGAGAGGAAGAAGCAGGCTCATAGTGGAGGAGCCTGATGTGGGGCTCGATCCCAGAACGCCGGGATCACGCCCTGAGCCGAAGGCAGACGCTTAACTGCTGTGCCACCCAGGCGCCCCAAGATTTGTGATTATTGATTCAATTTCTTTTCTGGTTATAGGTCTGTTCAAATTTTCTATTTCTTCCTCTTTCAGTTTTGATGGTTTATGTGTTTCCAGGAATTTATTCATTCCTTTCAGGCTGTGCACTTTGTTGGCATATAATTTTTCATAATATAATCTTGCAGTCGTTTGTATTTCTGTGGTGGTGTTATTTCTCCTCTTATGTTTGTGATGTTGTTTGAGTCCTGTCTCTCTCTCTATTTTTTATTTTTTTATTTTTTTATGGGTCTGGCTAGAGGTTTAGCAATTTTGTTGATCTTTTCAAAGAACCACCTTCTGGTTTCTTTGATCTGTTCTATTGCTTTTTTAGTCTCTCTATCATTTATTTCTGCTCTAATCTTTATTATTTTCTTCCTTCTGGTGGTCTTGGGTTTTGCTTGTATTTCTTTTTCTAGCTTCCCTAGGTTAGGTTATGTGAGATTTTTAGAACAGTTTTATGTTTAACTCTGAGGATCACCTTGAAGGCTCTGAGGGCACCGGGGAGCGGCTCCTGTGTGAGCAGGTGTGGTGTTTCAGGAAGTATGCAGTGGCACGGAAGGGCCTTTGGGTAATTGCTGTGAGCCAAAGATAACAGAAGACAAAGCAATGAAAATGATTCATTTGCACCAAAACGGACCCATAACCACTGCACTGGGGCCACTCAGGGATTCAAGCAGGGGAGGAGTGGGGAGAGCCGGCCTGCTCCAACCTCAGTCAGGGTGTGACACAGGGGTGCGCTCAGCCACAGCAGCATTGCTCACTGGAGCCCAATTAGTGCACCACTTCCGGCAATATTTCGTTTGCAGACACAGCTGGATTCGTAGCTGCGTGAGTGCCCAAAGCACAGGGACTTCAGTTTTACATTTGTACGTGTTTAAGAAAATTTACAGTTGAAATAGTTTGAACGCCCCGGGGGGGAGGTGGGGGTCTGTGAAGGTGATTTTCCATTTGAGAGGGGCCACAGATCACTCTAACTTGAGGACGATGGGTCTGGGGACTTTCGCTGGGTCTTGGTGGCGGACGTCCTCAGAGGACCCCAGGCGCCTGTTTCTCTGGACCATGTCTTCGAGTCGATTGCTTCCAGCCCTGCAGCCCCTGCCCCCTCTGAGCCTGGCCCAGAAGTTCAGGGAAGGGCCACGTGAGCACCTTTCCACCTTCCGAATTATCTCCCCAGCGATGACGGCCACTTCGGCTCCGACAGAAGTGTAGTGTGTCCCCTTCTTGCAGAGACAGCCCCAGGTCCTCACCAGCAGTACCGTCTGGGATGGGCTTGAACGCCAGCCTGGGACAGAAACATACCAGCTGTCACCCCAAAACACAGTGCTGCCATAGACAAGACTGTGTGCTGTCACTCCCATAACAAAATGAAAATCGGAGTTTCTTTGAAGCCATGCGTTAGTTTGTATTATTTGCTTTTCCGTTACATAAATACTATTATTTAAACAAAACCACCCCGGGACTGGGTAACAGTGCAATTAGTAGTAACGAATAGAGGACACCATGAGAGAAATGCTCCGGTGTTTCTTTCTGTCTTCCACTACAACCCATTATTTTATACTTAGAAAATCTTGTATTGGATATTTCAACTTTGGAGACGATGTTATTATGTATTCTGACGACACATCCATGTACAACTTTCTGTTTAGCTGAAGCTTTTAACCGTAGACTCGTCTGCCATTTCCATCCCCAACGGTGACGTTCTGCAAACCTCCGGTATTCTCTCACAGCCAGGAGCTGCCGCGGATACAGTCCGCCCACGGTGTGTGTCATGTGTAGGCCGAGGATTTTTGCACCTGTGAGGGTCTCCCCTGTGGCCCTTCTGTAACCACCCCCACCCCCTGCAGCCCCTGGTCCCACTTCCCCCCTGCGCTTAACCCTTGGAAATCACAAATCTGCCCTGCTTTTCTACAATCTTATCCTTTCAAAAAATGTTATTTAAATTGGGACACCTGCCTGGCTCCATGGGTGGGGTGTTTGGACTCTTGATCTCGAGCTCATGAGTTGTTCAAGCCCCACGCTGGGCGTAGTTTACTTCAAAGAAATGTTATATTAGTGGAATCACACAGGACCTAAGCTTTGAGGTTGGCTTTCTAAACTCATCACAGTTCCCTGGAGATTCATCCAAGCTGTTGTGTCTCTCCGTACTTTGATCCTTTATAACGCAAGACTCCTTAAAAGGAGAACAAAAGTACGGCACGGCTGATTAAGCAGGTCATGACCCGCTTCCTTCTGTCCCATGACGCTCTGAGCAGTCTCACTCCTGTTTCCCTTTCCAACACCGCTCCTCTGAACTTAGGACATCCCTCTCTGCTTTTACACAGCGGGAGACGCGGAAGGCGCTCAAGCGTACAGCCCACGCGGACTTGCAGTGCTGTTCCTGCCAAGTCACCGAAACTCTGACTCCTGGGGTCAGTCCAGTATGATGCCACCTCATGAGCACGGTGGGAATGGACCCCGGGACCACGGCCGGAGCTGAAGGCAGATGCTTCACCGACTGAGCCACCCGGGCGCCCGAATAAATAAAATCTTTAAAAAAAATGCACTCCAAAGCATACTGGAGGTCACTATAAGTTAAACCTCTCTTTCTCAGGCAAATGGTCTTAAAGCCAGAGGTCACTAAAACTTGAAATCAGAGTTGGATTTCAAATAAGTTATAGTTTTACTAAAGGAATGAGAAAGTCATGTCAAATGTAGTTACCCCTTTTGGTGACATTTTTGAGTTTTGAAGCGGTCCTGCTGTCATAAAACGAGTTTGTTTTTCCCAGGTGAGCTCTCACCCACAGTCTACACAGAGCATCCGACACTCAGGTGCTCGTTTTGGAAGAACAGCAAATGAATTTCCATTTTCCTGTAACCCTTTCTTTGTTCTCATCCTTATGTGTTTCCAAATTAGAGAAGGACATTCCTCTGTCTCACGCTTTCAAAAATAAGGTTTTGTAGCAGGCAAACATTTTAACATCTTTCCTATGACCAGCAATGATGACGGATAGAGGCTTTCTCCTTCCATTTCTATAACGTGAAAAGTCTTGTCTCTGCATATTTTGAGGAAACTAGAAGATCACCAAAACGCTCCATTTGGAAACCCCAGTGTGACAGGTAAGCATACCTCACCTTAACAGCAGTGTTGCCTACAAGCTGTGGAGGACACTGAGCAGGTAAATCTTTTCACTGCCTCCGGTAATAAGATAATCAGCTGAGTAGAATTTGCCAGAATTTACACTTGCACTGTCACCAAAACACGGGTGGACGAGCAACGTCTAGTTTGTATTTGGACAGAGTATCAACAACCTTTGGTTCATGTTTTCTGCAATTTCATCAACCCTTCACTGACGTCAAGAAGACCATTGGAAACTCATTGTCTCCAATCAAAGTGACAAGGCCCGGGGAGCACACAGCTTTGCTACCGGGACCGGGCGCGTCACGCGACAGACGCGCACAACATCGCGGTTCAGAGGACGGGCAGAATCTGGTCTACGGCGTTGGGTAGATGAAACAGTGCATCAAATCTCTCCCATGTATACGCATCCCTTCTCCAAATTTTAATTCCCATCTTTGAGTGAGGAAGGGTCACCTCACTGAGCTGCACAGAGCCGTGAGTGGCCACCGCGAGTTCAGCAGGGGGGTGTGACTGAGCTCATTCCGTGGCCAGTGTCGGGGACTGAATATTGGGGGCTTTTGGGGAGACGAAAGAGTCGTGACTGGTTTAGAAGAACCTCCCGTCTGGGGGGGCTTGGGTTCGGTCTGCGAACGTGCCTTCACCCCCTCCTCCACCATCCCCGTCCCCGAGTCTCTTCTGCGTGTTGTGCAGGACGCTCTGTTCTGGTCTCTAGCTCCCTAGTCCGGTTGTCTGTGTGCTTCACCTGCCATTAAAGTCACAGTCGTCAGCCTCCTTCGTCAGCCGCGTCTGGGTCACACCGGCATTCACATTGTCCTTGTTCTCATTTTCACGATCTGAGCCCTTAGAGAACTCGGCCACAGCATCTGCCACGTGAAAACGTGCACCAGCGTCGTCTCAACACAAACATGACAGTGAGTTCACGGCCACGGCTAAAGGCCCACTGCTGATACGCTCACACTGTGTCAGTAATGCGAGCTCCTGGAGCAATGCAGCGCGGGCGGTCCTCCTGCAAACCACGAGTCGTGGTTGACAACGTCAACCGCTGGGGAAAAGCAGCGGCAGTGACTGCGGAGGGCATGCGTGCTGCTCCCGCTGAACACGACATACCGTGCTCCTTAGCTCCTATCTGGGGGGCTGCCACGAGAGTTTTGTGCTCTCCCCCAACCTTCCACACCCTTTCAGGAAAAACAGCAGTTTTTGCACCCCCTGCTGTCTTTCCTGGGATGCAGCCTTTCAGAGCCACAGCCCGGGCGGTTCTGAGTAAACCAGGACCGTTGCAGATCCTACCGTCGTCATAGAGACGTGCTGTGTGTGTAAACACATCAGATTTGGAAGACGCGGTATGAAGAAAAGAATGTAAAACATCACATTCTGTTCGATGTTGATTAGTGAATTTTTTTTATGTACCGGGTCTGGGTACATATTATGCACATGAGTTTCGCCCACGCCTTTTTTTCTTTTTTCTCTCGCAGCCATTAGAAAAATTTAGACGCCATCCGTGTTGCAGTCTACTTCTGCGGGACATGGTGTGCCTGGCCCCCCATCCCCAGCTCCCCGGGTTCTGGCACAGGGCCTGACCCACTTCAGGTGCATCGATTCTGCACAAAAAATGGGCTCTGGATCTATCAGACTCACCGACACCCAGGCCTTTGAAAAAATATGCCAGAAAATATTTTCTTACCAACCTGAGGAAATGTTCGAGGTCGGCTTTGCCCCGGTGAGCGCCAGGCCTGCTTCTCCGTCCAGTCCTGATGGTGCTCAGGGGCTCCTGGCCCAGCGGCTCTCTCCTTGCACAGCAACCTGCCAAGAATTATTTCAGACAGTTGGCATCGGCGTTCAGGAGCTCATCGGCCTTTCACGGCACGAACAGACAAGCAGCGCGACATAGAGAGAACCGGCACTTCACCCGGGTCTGTGCGATCGGGCCTGGCACGACAGGCTGCTGAGAGTCAGACGCGGTGTCCGGGGGTTAACGCCACCGTCATGTTCCACTCACGAGCAGCAAGTCCCCTGGTGGTTATGTGCGCTGCCTTAGGGAAAGGGGCTGACTATCCCGGCATGGAGAGTTGACGGTCATTCTGGAAAGGCCTCCGTCAACAGCTGGTCCAGGTAGCCGAGCGATGTCATAGTAACATGTCCAATGCCAACTCTCCCCAAACCCAAAGTAGTATCTTTCGCAGATACTCTCCGGAATCCAACTGACGCCTACAATTAACGCTTCTTTAAAAAGAGATGTGTTTAGAGAGAGAGAGAGTGGGCATGTGCAAGGGGTGGGAAGGCACAGAGGGGGAGAGAAAATCCCACGCAGACTCCCTGCTAAGTGGGGAGCTTGACGTGGGGCTCCATCCCACACCCCTGAGATCACGACCTGAGCCGAAACCAGGAGCTGGACGCTCAGCCGACTGAGCCGTCCAGACGGCCCTACAACCAACCGCTTTACCCACAGAAGCCCGGTGGCCCAGGTACCTGGCAGCACATTTGCGGTTAATTCACACTGGAAAGTGCCCAGCAAAGCTATCAGCTTGGAGCTGGATGATGTAAACTGTTTGCTGTTTGTTTTTTTATCTTAAAACTAGTAACAGCGTGATCACGGCCAACACGGATCGAGTCTGCCCGTTGTGGGCCCGCTCGTGCAGCCTCACCGAATATTCAGAACAGCTCGATGGCAAACCAGGGCACTGAGGCTGAGAGCTCACGGCTCGCGAGGGGCAGACCTAACACTTGAAAATCCAGATCCGAGGGACCCCAGGCCTGTGGCTTCAGCTCCTGTGCAAACTCTGTCCACATAACCATAGAAAGCATGTGAGAGTTTTTCAAGAGTTAAAAAGATGTATAGACTACTTAATCCCACCACCCAGAGTAACTTTTGCAAACGTTTTAAGGCCTATTCTGTCACTTTTCTATGTGCATATTACATATTTCTGTGAAAGTGGATGCTGTATGTGCTGTTTCATGACCGGCCTTCTCTACAGAGCCGCGTGTGGCTGTCCTGTGGGGCCGCAGAAGTCCAGACCTCAGGGCAACATGATGATGGGAGCACGGGCGATTTCCTCCCTCTCACCTGCGGCCTCATTGAAATGATCAGCAGGGACGAGCAGAGTGCGGGGAGACAGGCGGCAGAGAGGAGAGACTTGACATTTTGGGGAAGGGGTACAGCAGGCAGAGATGGGGGTACGGAGCTGCATCTCAGCATAGATACCGGGGGCCAGGTCTGGGCAGAGGTGCGGCTTGTGTCTCCGGTGGTCCCAGAGGCTCAGACCAGGTCTGGGGGTGGGGCTGGCACCCAGGGGGTTAACGAAGCTCTGGGCTGGAACTGAGCCTTCCCCACGCCTGCCACAGAGCATCTGCTCAAAAAGCCAGATAGCTCTTCCCCCACAGCGCTTGGGAGCTGAGCTTTCTTGAGCAGATCTGGTCTTCCCGAGTAATTCCTTCCTCAGTCCCTCAGGCTGGCACCTGGTAAGGTCTCTACTGGCTCCTTCCTTTCCGTACCTCACAGGAAGAGCCCAACGCCTGGTGAACCCTGGGACAGAAGCTCCTGGCAACTCTTCTATCGAGGAGGGAGGCCTACCAAGGACACTGAGTTACCTGGAAAAAGCAAGAACGTTCTGACCACACCAAGTGAGGGTAAAGACTCAGAGCAGATGGAACTCCTACATTTCTCGTGGGAATGTCAGATGATACAACTCTTTGGAAAACACAGCAGCCGTTGTATGTAGTTAAACACATACTTCCCATGCAGTCCGGCTGGGCCACTCTTAGGCATTTGCCCAAGCACACTGAAAACGTGTCCACACAAAGACCTGTGCACCTGTTTGCAGAAGCATCATTCAGCAGCGAGCTGGCAGAGTGCAAACATCAGTCAACTGATGAACAGGTTAATGACTGTGTTATATGCATACAATGGAACGCTACTCAGCAATAAAAATGCAAAGAGGCGCTGCTGGACGGGAGGACTGGGATCTGACCGCGAAGGTCTAGAAAACACAACTTCAACCTGCAAATCAGCTCAGGGGTTGCCCAAAGCCTGGGTGTGGGTTGGGGTGTGACTGGGAAGGTGTCCAAGACCATTGTATTTTGATTGTGGTGGTAACTAAAAAACTGCACAAAAACTCATCAAAATATACACTTAAAATGGGACCATCTCACTGCATAGAAATCAAATATCAATCACTTAAAGGAAAAGAGACTTTTTAAAAAAAATATTTTATTTATTTATTTGACAGAGAGAGAGACAGCCAGCGAGAGAGGGAACACAAGCAGGGGGAGTGGGAGAGGAAGAAGCAGGTTCCCAGCGGAGGAGCCTGATGTGGGGCTCGATCCCATAACGCCGGGATCACGCCCTGAGACGAAGGCAGACGCTTAACGACTGCACCACCCAGGCGCCCCAAGGGACTTGTTTTTTAAGAGTTTATCTATTTGAGAGAGAGAGTGTAGAAGTAGGTGGAAGAGCAGAGGCAGAGGGAGAAGCAGGCTCCCCGCTGAGCAGGAAGCCCAATGCGGGACTCAATCCCAGGACCCTGGGATCATGACCTGAGCAAAAGGCTGATGCCTAACCCACTGAGCCACCCAGATGCCCCAAAAAAGAGACTTCTGAAAAATAAGCAGTAGAAATAAAAAGGTCAATAGGAAGGTTAGAAAATAAAGCCCAAAATCTATCTCAGAACATAGAAAAAATGACCTAAAAGGAAAGGGAGTAAGAAGAGAATAGGTGAGAAAGGAGTGGGGGGAATCAGTTCAACATCATGCACTCAGACGTTCTAGAACCCGAAAGTGGAGGAAACTAAGAGAAAGGGCCCCTCGTGCACAGAGCAGAGCGAACAAAGAAAAGATCCCATCTAGACGTGTTTTTGTGAAATTTCAGATTAGGGAAAAAGAAAGATCTTAAAAGCATCCAGAAATAAAACTCATGACTCCTACAGAGGAAGGATCATCATAGCAAGACACTAACGGAGCTGTGCTGTCACAATCCTGGGGGCAAATTTGGGATCTAGACGTCTACGTTCAGCTATGAGGGCAAATTAAAGGCCTTTTTGGCACGCAGACATCCCTTTCTGAGGACAAGCTGGTGATGTACTTCAGAAAACAAAGGACACCAAGACCAGGGAAAGTGTGGGGCCAATCAAGGCCCGTGGGGCTCATGTCCAGTGATGGCTGGGCAGCAGACCTGAACAGCAGAGGCCAGAGGGCTCTGGGACATAGAACTCCAAGGGAAAAGGTGGGCATCTGGGGCAAGATTAAGCACCAGAGGATGGGTCAATGTGAGGATACGGTGAAGGTACACTCTTTTGTCAATGAGAAAACATAAAAGCAATTAGAAACTCAAAAAAAAAAAAAAAAAGCTGTAAGTGTAAGTTGTGGACCAAACACGAAGCAAACCAAACTGTGACACTACCTCGGGCAGCTCATGGAGTATAATCATTTTAAGGCCACTGAGCATAAAGAGGAAAATGCTAGT
Organism: Ursus americanus; assembly: GCF_024610735.1. Classification (NCBI taxonomy): domain Eukaryota; kingdom Metazoa; phylum Chordata; class Mammalia; order Carnivora; family Ursidae; genus Ursus; species Ursus americanus. The sequence goes on along the minus strand of NC_142128.1, from coordinate 591,805 downwards.
GCGACAAGTTGTTCTATAAATAAAATGCATGTGGCCATAAACAGAAAACCACTGATGGATTTCTAGCCTTGGCAAACTATGAACAAAGCATGAGAAAGGTTAAGTATTTTCAATTTGTTGTAAGGATAGGCAGCAACCTTGGCAATGTACAAGCAAGAGTGTAGCTGACGTCAGTTGGGAGGTGTGTGGATGCAGGGGAGGCAGTTAAGGATGGGATCCCCATCTTCTGTGGTAGGATGGGACAGATACCGTCCCACGCTGCTGGACAAGATACAGAGGTTTAAGTGCTAGATGTTACATAATGCTACACACGTAACGGAGAAAAACCCAACAGGATGATAAAACTGTACTAAATGGAGATGGGAGATGTCAAGAAGGAGGTGAGAATACCTTCTCTAATCTCACCTGATGCGGCCCTGACCATCTGATGCTTGCTGTCTGTCCAAGCTTGCCTCCTGCCATCTTCCTCTCATCTGGCCTCCTTGCTGCTCTCCCATTTGCCAAGCTCCCTCCTGCTCGGGACATTTGTACCTGACCAGCTAGTAGAGGCAGGTTCGGCAGCGGGGAGTTCATGAAAGGGCACCTGCCCGAGCTTCTCATCAGCTTGCCCCTTTCTGGGACACAGGGCAGCCCTGATGTTGAATATCCCTTGTTCACCGGGTCCAGGAGTGGGATGAATTCACCCTAGCCCACCTGTATTTTGAGGGCGGGGCTGGAAAGCAGAGAGAGTTCCCAAATGCTCTTTGCCCAGCTTCTCCTAAGGTTAACGTCTTACGTATCTATGGTGTAAATTATCAATGCCAGGTAGTTAATTCTGGTGCAATACCATCTTAGTCTGTTCAGGCCACTATCACAAAATAACACAGGCTGGGGGGTGAAAAACAATTTATTTCTCGGGGTTCTGGAGGCTGGAAGTCCAAAACCAAGCTATTAGCAAGTTTGGTGCCTGGTGAAAGTCCACTTCTTGGTTCACAGACAGCTGTCTTCTCTCAGCTCCTTTCCAAGGGTACTGAACCCATTCATGAGGGCTCCATTCTCATGATCTAAGCACCTCCCAAAGGTCTCACCTCCAAATACCGTCACACTGGGGATTAGGATTCAATATAAGAAGTTTTGGGAAAACACAAAGATTCATTTTATAGCAAATGCTATCAACTAAACTATAGACTTTTTTCAATGTTTTTCCACTGTAGTACTTTTCCTAGCACAAGGCAACCTGGAAGCCCACGCTGCATTTAGTTGTCATTCTCCTTAGACACCTCCAATCTGGGACAGTTCCTCGGAATTTCCTTATCTTTCAGGAGCTTGGCCCTTTGGCAGAGTACTCAGTTATGTTGTGTCACGTCCTTGCTTGGATTTCTCTGAAGTTTTCCCGTGATGTGATTGAGGGTATGCATTTTTGGCAAGAAAACCACAGGACTGCTGTTGTGTCTTTCCTGATGCATAACGTCAAGAGTCAACACTGTTCTTGTATCTTATACCTTGATTACCTGGTTGAGGTGTGTTGGTCAAGTTTTTCCACTATGAAGTTACTATTTGTCCTTGTTAACCTATCTCTTAGGGGAGGGATCTGAAGCAATCATCTGTCTCAAAATTTCTGCCCACGAATCTCAGCATCCATTAGATCTTGCCGGCAACAGTTACCATGCTGACATTTGCCTAAAGTTGGTTTCCACTTCCCTTGTTCCTACTACATCTATTAATTGTAGTATTTCCGTAGGAAAGAGCTGTCCTTTCTCCCTCACTCGCTGACTCTTTATCTCTGAGGGCTCGCGGGTATTCGTTACTCTGTAAGTTACAGTTCAAGAGTATTATTTACTTTGCGGCTCACACTGCTCCAGCTCTGGCCATTCAGGCTGGCTCCCGAGTCCTCGTACATCCCAACCTCATTTCTTGAGCACCTCCCTACTTTCTAGTGACACAGGACGCGCCAGGCTCATCTTGTATTTCCCTGTCCCGGCCCTGGATCTGGCCGCTTGTTTAAGGGTCCCGTTTGTAAGCGCCGGTTGATCTGAGCAGCAGGAGGGTGTGGTGAAAAAGGAAGGAAGGGCACTCCCGGCCCCCTCCTCCCACCCCTGGTCCCAGAGAAGCGTACTTCCCACCAGGAAGGATGTGGCTAACAGCAGGCGGGTGGCTCTTTGAGGACCACACCGCCCAGCCCTGCAGGGGCCCTGGGCGCTCTCCGCGGGCGGCGTCGGGTGCGGGGCTGCACCGGGAAGAGCAGGGCGGGGCTTCGGCGCACCTCCGGAGGAGCGCGGGCTCAGTGCTCGCGTGGGCGAGCGCCCCTCCCGCCCCGGGGCCCCTCCCCGACTAGGAGGGCGGGGACGGGGGAGGGAGCGCGGTGAGGAAGGCTCGAAGCCTAGCGGCCCCAGTACTTCCTCTCAGTCCGACCGACGCTCCGGAGACGGACACTCTGACCCCGCGTAGGTCACTGGGACCGCGGTTGGCGTCTGACCCTCCGTGGCGAGGTTCCGCCCGCGAGGGCAGAGCGCTGGGCTGGAACCCGCGCGGGCAGCGCAGGCTCCGCACACCTGGGGGCCTCCGCCTGCACTCCTCGGAGGAAGGGGGCCGGAACGCCTGGCCCCTCAAGACAGCGGCTGCCTAACTTCGCGACCCCGCGCGCGGACCTGACGGGGGTGGGGGACGCGGCGCGGGCGCGGCCACGTGACACGGACGCAGCCAATCGGGGGCGCCGGCGCGGCCGCGGGCCGGGCACGCGCAGAAGCGCCCCGCCATTGCTCTCCGGCGGCAGCCGCGTCCGGGTCACGTGGTCGCGCCCTCGGCGCGGGGGCGGCTGGGAGGTGCCTGGCGCGGACCTCCGCCAACGTGGGGCGCGGCCCCGGCGCGTGCGCTCAGTCGAGGTCCTGGGTGGCTACGGGGCGCGGGAGCGGGCGGCGTCCGGCGGCGACAGGTGCAGGCGGGGGCTCACCAGGGCAGCCGGGTCGTGGTCGCATGTTTTCCACCACAGCAGGGGCACCTGTCGGGGTACTAGGAGGCGGCTGGGGGCGCGGGCGGTCAGCGGGGGTGCTGAGGGTGTGGACACTTGGGTTGCTGGGAGGCCTGGGAGGGCGCGGACACTGGGGGAGCTGGGGGACCTGGGGGGTGTGCGGGGGCGCGGACAGGCCTGCCAGGGGCTGCGTGCGGAGGGAGCCTGGGGTGTCCCGAGCTGCGCACAGCCCTGGTGTTCCGGCGTGGACCGGCTGCCAGGTGATGGCCGCGGTGCGGGGCACCTGCGCCACGCAGGGCGCCGGGCTGTGGGGCTCGGGTCTGAGGCATCCCGTGCCGCCCGGCGTAGGAGGATAGGGTCTTATCCTAGCGGAGTCTCGCGCTCCCCAAGAAATGCCTGAAGGTGGTTTTGGCACCAGCTGTCATCCAGGGCTTCACGTTGTACGTGAAATGTTCACAGTAGTCTCTGAAACATCAGTTTTCCTTCACGAAATACGGGCTCCAGCACTTCGATGAGGGGTTAGTTGCTAAAGCTGTCACCCCACCGCGAAGACCAAGGCCCCTTCTCAGGGATACGCAGTCTTCCCAGGGGGTCATTTCCAGCAGGCTGTTCACCTGTAAGCGGCAGGACTGATGTGTGTACTTGCGTTAAAGCCAGAATACCTCCTGCAGGGACAGAGAGCCCAGAATAGTTGATCGTGAGGATTACAATCTTCATCGCCATGCCTGTTGGGAGACTCTGAAAGAGCCAGTGTCGTCCACACCGAACCCCATCAGTTCCCCTGCATCAATTTAAAAGGTCACTGTTGGTTCCCTCCTTCACGTTTGCCATCGCCACCACCTCTCTTTGCTCTCAGTCTTAGCCAAAACCGTAAACTCACATTCTGAAGTACAGACATGAAGTAACAGTCCTAGAGGAAGAGAACACTAGACTTCTACAGCATCTTTCCGTCTGCGCTTACATTTGTGGTCCGCCAACCACAGGCATCGCCATGTCTCTTCGGATTACACTTTCCGAGACCAGAAGAGAACCCTCCCAGATGCCTGAGAACAAATGGGCGAGTGCCACTGTCCCTGGCACAGGGTCCAAGCCTTAGCGTCCCAGCCAGCTCCCAAAACCATCCTTTGCTTAGAGGAGTCGTCACAGGAGAGGCTTAGACCCCTGGGGACAAGACCAAGGTCAAAGGCAGGCTGAGTGGAGGCTGGTGCTGGGCGGACTGGGGACTTCACGGCAGCCTCTCTCTGAGATCCCAGTTGTCATCCACAACAGCACTGCCCATGGCCTCTGAAAATGCTTTTAAAATCCTCAATGACTCAAAGTCAGGAAAACAAGCTATCCATAGCCCACCACCCCAAGTAACATCCAGTAATTATTTCTCTTGTCTTGTATCACATGGGCAATGACTGGACGTCTGGATGACACTGGGTTTTTGGAGAGTCCGGAAAATGGGGAAAAGTTAGGAAGCAAGATTTATCTTTACAGAAAACTTAATTTTCCGAGCTAGTTTAAGGCAACTGGCAGTGGAAACGCGGGTCTTTGTAAGGGGACACCCCGCTTCCTGCTCAGGCTCGGAGGAGAGGCAGTGTCTGAGCTCACTTAGTCTTAGCCTCTGCCTTCCAAGCTCATCCCATGATTGTTTTAAAGTTTCAACACTTTCAGTTATGAAAAAGCTCACACAAAATTCATACGTACACACGTAGAAAGTAGAATAGCCCCTGGGGATCTGCTTTGCTTGTTTTGGAATCCTACACCCACTGTCACTGAAACCCTGGCTTCCCAACGCAGCCCCATGGCTGGGAGAGCGACCCCCGCGGTGCGTCAGGTCTGCTCCTCACCGCAGTGCGCTGTTCTGTCCCGTGGACAGCCTGTTATCCATTCATAATTGTTGATGGACATTAGGGCTGGAGCACAGCTGCTACGGACACTTGCATACGAGTGTTCACATTTTCATTTCTCAACAAAACAACTTCATGATACACACCTTGAATATCCTTGCCTGGAACAGGTCCCTGTTCTCTACGGAGGAAACAGGTATGCTGACCTAGGAGCTGAAAATGTCACCTGTGGGTTTCTGATTGAGGAGTCTCAGCAGTTTTTGAATAGAGAATACATGCACAAGAGACTAAATTCAAAGGTACCAAATGGCGTAGACTGAAGTCTCCAGTCCCTGTCATGCAGGTCCCCTCCCCAGAGGTCACCTTGTTTCTTCTGTACCCTTCCAGAAACAGTGTATCTGCGTGAGAGCAAATCAGCAGTTAGACCTTTCTCCTTTTACGTCTGGTTCGTCCTATACAGTGTTGTGCTCCTTGCTTGTGATGACTAACGTATTTTAAAGATCATCCCATACTGGCACATAGGGGCCTGTCGCCGGTTATTAAAAGGTAGGAACCAACTCACCCTAGAGAGATCGCATATTTTCATTTAGGTCCCAGAAAGGAGATTTTCAAAGGAAGTAAAGCTCGTCTTTGAACTATGGTGCAGGTACAGCAAGAAGAGATCAATCATCTTTATGAAAATAACTATTGTAGCTTAACATTTAGGAAGTGAAACTTTGGTTTAAGTGAAATTTCTTAGGTGTAACACCAAAAGAATAATAAAAGATGCTGATAAATTCTTTCAAAACTGAAAACTTAATGTTCTTTAAGAGACACTGTTAAAGGGGCGCCTGCGTGGCTCAGTCATTAAGTGTCTGCCTTCGGCTCAGGTTGTGATCCCGGCGTTCTGGGATTGAGCCCTGCACCGGGCTCCCTGATCAGCAGGGCGTCTGCTTCTCCCTCTCCCTCTGCCACTCCCCCTGCTCTTGCTCGCACTCTCTCTCCCTCAAATAAATAAATAAATAAATAAAACCTTTTATTTAAAAAAAAAAAAAGAGGCCATGCCGGAGTAGGGTGGGCCCTCAATGCAGTATGACTGGAGTCCTCTTAAGAAGAGGGAGGACCGGGGCGCCTGGGTGGCACAGTCGCGATCCCAGGGTCCTGGGATCGAGCCCCACATCAGGCTCCTCCGCTATGAGCTTGCTTCTTCCTCTCCCTCTGCCCCTGCTTGTGTTCCCTCTCTCGCTGGCTGTCTCTCTCTCTGTCAAAAAACAAATAAAAAATCTTAAAAAAAAAAAAAAAAAAGACACTGTTAAAGAGTGAAAACAGGAGCGCCCGGCTGGCTCCGTGGGTGCAAGTCTCAGTCTCGGGGTTGTGATCTTGAGCCCCGTGTTGGGTGTAGAGATTTAAAGTGAAATCTTAAAAAAAAAGTGAAAACAAGCTCCATGATGAGAGAAAATATTTTCAAATCATAGATGATAAAGCACTTGTATCTAGAATATGAGAACGCTCATATTCAATAGAAAACCTGATTTAAAAAAAAAATGGACAAGAGTGGGGTGTGTGGGTGGCTCTGTTGGCTGAGCGACTGACTCCTGGTTTTGATCAGGTCATGACGTCAGGGCCGTGCGATCCAGCCCGATGCTTGGCTCTGCACTCAGCCAGGAGTCCTTGGGATTCTCTCCTGTTCCCTCTGCCTCTGCCCCCTCCCTGCTTGTGTGCACGGGTGTGGGCTCTGCCTCTAAAAATAAGTCTTAAAACAATGGGCAAGAGATTTTAAGATATTTTACCACTGAAGATCTACAGATGGCCAAAAAGCACATGAAAAAATACTCAACATTACTAGACATAAAGGAAATGCAAACTAAAACCACAGGCCTGTTACAATGGCTAAAACTACAAAGGCTGGTATGCCGAATGTTGGCGAACATGAGGGGAATTGGGACTGTCATACGGTGCTGGTGGGAATAAATGGCACCACCGCTCTGGAAAATTGTGTGACAGGTCCTTAACGTAAATGGAATCTAGTGTGATTGCCATTCCCCTCCTAGACGTTCCTCCAGGAGAAATGGCAGTGTCTGTCCATCCAGACTTGTAGTCCCGTGTTGTGAGAAGCTTCTCTGCGACGGCCAGGAGCTACGCGCAAACATGCACCAAGGTTGCGGTGTGGCCATCCCGTGGAACACGGCTCAGCAACAGAAAGGAATGTGCCACCCCCCACGGGCGCTACCACGCGGATGCATCTCAAAATACTTGTGCCGCACGAAGGAAGAACAAAAAGCCAAACGGAAAACACGTGCTGTGGAAGTCCGAAACGTGCAGGGAATATGGTGCGGTGACCCGACCAGACCAGAGTGGCCTGGAGGGGGTGGGGCGCGGTGCGGGAGGCAGGAAACCCTTGGGCTGGTGGAGACGTCCGTGGGTGCGTGTGCGTCGACACCTGTCAGACTGCCTGCTCTATGTGTGTGCAGTGAATTGTAGGGCGAGCGCCCTTCGATAGAACCGTTTAAAGACCGCAATCCATCCATCCATCGGGGCTCCAAACCCACATCGGATATGCCCTAGCACTTCTGCTCTGAGGAGACCACCCATGTGGAAACTGCCCACGCCTGTCACAAAGCCCAGAGCAGTTTTATTCACAGTGGCCTCAACCTAATGCCCATCAACGGGTGAACGGAAAACAGAGTTGAGACCTCGAAGCCTCAAATGTTTATTATCTGGCCCTTGACAGAAGGGGACTGCTGACCCCTGAACTAGGCATGAATAAATAAATCACCTTGAAACCTTTGTGCTCCGAGAAAAAAGCGAGACACCGAAGACCACAGATGTGGTTAGAGACAAGTGGCTCGGTGGTTGCTGGGCTGGGACAGGCAGGGACCGGCTGCCCACGGGCTGTGGGGGCACTCTCTGGGTGACACAAGTGTTCTAAAACAGCCCTGAAAATTTGCTAACTCCCACCCATCTGTTTAGTATGGCGACTGTCACAGTATGTAAATACGTCTCCGTGACGCTGTAAACATCCGGGGACTACATTTTACACGTCCCTGTTCTCCGCCACCTGTAGGGGAAGCTTAGGGCTCCATAAATAGTTGCTGATTTAATTGAGTAGTGTGTACAAGAATTAAAAAAATTTTTTTAAGATGTTATTTTTAATTATTTGAGAGAGAGAGAGCACAAGCTGGGGAGCGGCAGAGGGAGAAGCAGGCTCCCCGCTGAGCAGAGAGCCCCAAGCAGGACTCGATCCAGGACCCTGGGATCGTGACCTGAGCAGAAGGCAGACGCTTCACCGATGGAGCCACCCAGGCATCCCAAGAATTTAAAAAAAATTGAGTGAAGCAGGACATGGTCGTGCTCAGGTGTTTAGATGACTAACCGTTGTCAGCTGGGTGTGTGTCTTTCTCTGAACACATCCACCTGTGGGCACCATGCCAGGCAGCACGGACTCACTGTGCTGCTCTGAATACTTCCCCTCAGAGACGTCCGGAGACTGGAATGCCGTGCTCATCTTTCTTTGGGGGCCAGCGTGGCAGCTGGCCTGGGCAGCCACCAATGCCAGCGTCTATCCACGCCTGTCTTGCACGTGTGACCTCCAGCCAAGCTCTCTGCCACTTCTATTTGCCTTCTGTGACCCTTCGTGGCTGATCAGAGATGGGAGATGGAGTTCTTGCTGGACACGAAAATGCGTGGTGCTCGGGGCAGGGTCCCCACATTTTAGGGGATCGGTCCCCTGGAGGGCTGGCCATGGGGTCTTTTTGCATTCCTCGCAGGCTTCCAGGTTATGCTGAGGAAGGAAACAGCAGAGGGTATAAAGGGCAATCAGGGAATGGGGAAGGGGGTGACGTCCCTGAGCGTATCCTAAGCCCCCTGCAGCCGCCGTCCATCACTGGATGGGCTCACACCCAGTCACAGCTTCAGAGGCACTGTGGGCTGGGGATGCATCCCCGTGGGGCCCGGGGGCAGTCACCTAAGTCTCTGCTGCAGATCTGGGCCCCCTTTTGTCCAGGCCTGCTGTCCCCCCACCAAACAGCCAGGCTCTCCGTCAGAGGGCCCTGCCAGCCTTGCGGATGCCCTCCTGATGGGGTTTGGAGCGCCTGCCACCTGGTGTCCAGAGAGGACACTACACCGAGCAGTGCAGGGTCCTGCCGCCCACAATTCCTGAGGCCGGGATCACTGTCAGATTAAATCTAAGGAAAAAATGAGCGAATCGAAAAATGTCAATTAACTACCAAACACATTAAGGCAGGTGTACAAGATAATTATAATAAATATTTTTAATTACGTTTTCAAACACTTAAGCATAAATGTTAATATTTGGTTGTTAGAAAATACACATAGTATTTTCTCCTCTGTGTTGACATAAATATTTGGCTTATGGAAATAATACCCATTTAAAATGAAATTTTTTAGGCACTTGGGTGCAGAAAGTGCTAGAGAATAAAACCCAATTTTACTTATAAGAGAGCAACCAAAACTGTATCTGATTAAATATTCTATTTTCAACATTGTTTGCATTACTGAGCTAAAAAAAAAACATTGTGACCAAATGTACCCATATAATATTTTGAGTTCCAGAATATTTTAAACAGGAAAAATTTGATAAAAATTTCAAGTTCCTTTTAGTCTGTTCACTGCGATGCTAAGTTTCAGTAGACACAACCCAAGGAAACAATGAATTTCTTTTTAATAACCTTTGCTTAAAAAAAACAGTCTTGGTGGGGCGGGCAGCTGCCCAACCATAAACCCCAACTCGAGAGTGCGGCAGGTGCACGCGGCTTTGAAACGAACGAGCAGGCTGACTGGCTGCCACCGTGAGCTGTTGCCATTCAGTTTCCGTATCAAATTACCTATAGATTTTTGGGAGATGTGTCAGTGAACTGTATAAATAAGACATAAAAGTACAGAAGCCACACAGTGAATGTGATTTCAGAAACTCCTGGACTGAGATCCGTCTCAGGAGAATGCCGGGCACATTTCTTAGGGAATACATTCTTGCTATTGAAGTCTTGCTCGTGAACGTCTCAGGCCGTAGACAAGAAGGTGCCGAGTTGCGAGGTTTGAAGGCCACACACTCCAGCCGCGGTGAGGACGGGAGCCGTCGGGTCCCGCGCTCACTGGGCCGGCGGCAGGGCCCGCAGGTGCTGCAGAAGCTGCTCGCAGCGGGCGGGAGAGCGGTGCTTGTGGACGACAGCCTCCGTCTCTCTCACCAGGAGCTCAGGGAACAGAACGCTGCCTGCTTTCAGGACCTCTGCAAAACAGCAACACGCACTTAAAATGCCCGAAATAAATATTAAACCAGCTACTGCTTCTGTGAATAAGCTTCACGTTCAAGTTAAAACAGCTACGAACAGAGCAGACTACAAAGCGAGGCAAGTTATCCAGGACTCAGAGGCCACGTGACCCAATGAGGAAGGGTCAGCTGTCCGAGAAGATGTAAGGGTCCTTAATACGCACCAGCCTAATAACAGAGCACCAGACTACACAGGCCAAACGTGGAGCTAGCCCTCCACGCCCGCTCTCAGAGTGCAGGTCAGTGAGGACGTGGCCGACTCCACAGCACCATCCACCAGGGGCCACGACAGAGATCTGCACACGCGTCCATCCAACAGCAGCAGAAGACACGCTCTTCTCGAGTGCCCCTGGCACGTTCACCAGACAGGCCACGTGCTGGGCCGTGAAAGACACCGTGACAAACTTAAAAAACGAAGTCCTAAAAGGTCTGTTGTCAGACCATAGTGGAGTTACACCAGAAATCAACAGGAAAATCCCCAAATGTTTGCAGATTAAACACCACATTTCTAAATAATGCAATGGTCAAAGAAGAAATCTGAAAAGAAACTAGAGATCATTTTGAACTAAATGAAAAGGAAAACACAACCAAAATTTGTGGGATTCAGTGAAAACAGTGCTTGGAGGGGAATTTACAGCATCGAATGCATATGTTAGAAAAGAAGATCTAAAAACCGATACTTTAGGGGCGCCTGGGTGGCGCAGTCGTTAAGCGTCTGCCTTCGGCTCAGGGCGTGATCCCGGCGTTACGGGATCGAGCCCCACATCAGGCTCTTCCGCTGGGAGCCTGCTTCTTCCTCTCCCACTCCCCCTGCTTGTGTTCCCTCTCTCGCTGGCTGTCTCTATCTCTGTCGAATAAATAAATAAAATCTTTAAAAAAAACAAAACAAAAACCCCCGATACTTTAATTTTCCACCTTAGGAAATTAGAAAAAGGAAGACCATTAAATACAAAGTGAGCAGAAGAAAATAATAATAAGAATTAGAGCGGAAATCCGTGAAACTGAAGCAGGAGATCAGTGGAGAAAATCAACCAAACCAAAAGCTGGTCCTCTGAACAAGTCGTGGCCACAGATGTGAGGACCCTGACGAGGCGGGCAGATCACAAGAACAGACGGCCTACATCTATCAAAGAAACGGAATCAACAAGTAACAACCTCACAAAACAGAAAGTACCAGCCCCACATGGGTCCACTGGTGAATTCTAGCAAACTTCCAGGAGGAAATGATACCAGTTCTCCACACTCTCTTCCAGAAGACGGAGGCTTCCTAGCTCACTCTACAAGGCCAGCATGACCCTAGCACAACACCACACAGACCGGACAAGACAACTACAGACCATCACTTCTCGTGAACAGAGATGCAGGAATCCTCAACAAAATAGTAGCAGATCGAATCCAACAATATAACAAGAATTATGCAGGAGCACCACGTGGGGCTTAGCCCAGGTACGCAAGGCTAGTCCAATACTTCAAAATCAATTAAGGTAATCCATTGCATCCACAGGCTGAAAAAGAAAATCACATGATTGGGTGCCTGGGTGGCTCAGTCGGTGAAGCATCTGCCTTCGGCTCAGGTCATGATCTTGGGGTCCTGGGATCCAGCCCTGCATCAGGCCCCCTGCTCAGCCGGCAGCCTGCTTCTCCCTCTGCCGCTCCCCCTGCTTGTGTTCCCTCTCTCTCAAATGAATAAATAAAATCTTAAAAAAAAAGTAAAAGGTAACGTACAAATAAAACAAAGGTAATATATAAATAAAAGAAAAGAAAATGTAATAAAATAATTGGAGAGAGCTCAGGTTCATGGATAGAAGAGTCAATACTGTCAAGATGCCGGATCTCTCCAACTTGATGTGTAGATTTAGGCAATCACAATCAAAACCCCAGCAAGTTACTTTGCAGATGTTGACCAGCTCAATCTGAAGTCTGTACGTAGAGGTCAAGTCCCAGAATAGCCAGCGCAGGCCTGACGGAGGAAAGTCGGAGACCCGACACAACAGGACTTTCCACAAAGCCAGAGGAACGCAGTGTGGTCTCGTCGAAAGAACAAACAGATCAGAGAGTCCAGACGGGGACCCGCGGTCGACGCGCACCCTCGGCCCACGCGCACCCACGGTCCTCTGATCTTTGGTAACACAGCAGCGGCGACGCAGGGGAGCAAAGGCAGCCTTTTCAGTACATGGTCTGGAACAAGTGCATGTCGCATGAAGAGAGAGAGAAAGGGAGAAAGAGAGAGAGGGAGGGAGGGAAGGAAGGGAGGGAAGAAGGACGTAGACACGGACTTTCCGTCCTTCACGAACACTAACTCGCAATGGATCACACACGGACTTAGGAAACTGCAAGAACTACAGGGCCTGGAAGAGAGCTCGGGAGAGAACCAGTGACCCCAGGTGTGGCGATGACTTACTGACTCAGGTCGTCTGACGGCCATGGCTACTGAGCGGCAAGGACATCGTCAAGCTGCCTGCTGCGGGTGTGTCCCCTGGCAGATGACTGTTTATGCTGTTAGTGCAAGGACTGTCCGCCTGACCCAGTAACCCACTTGTGCTAACTTGGCCGGGCCTGGTCTCCACGGGCCCCGGAACCCAGGTTGGCAGGGCGCACGCGCACACCTTGCACTGACCGCGTGCGTCCTTGATTACCTCCGCAGAGGAGGTGACAGCTTCTCGGGCTCTTTCTGTCGACATGAGTGCTTGGTCACCAGCTGTTGCTGGTGTGCGTCCTGCTGCCTTTCGCGGTTTCTGCAGCTGAGGAATATCCCCGTCTCTCTTCTCCACTCCCTTTTCTAAAACTTGCATTTCAGGATGGATTTTTCCCTGATTAAGTGCCAATTTCATCCGTTCTCGAAATCCCCCATCTCTGTGAAGTAACAACTCCGGGGCCTGGTTTTCCTCATCAGGCGGCAACAACTTTTGGTTTCTTGAAATTGCCAGCATTTCCGTAAGTTCTCTGAACGAGACCTCCAGGTCTCCCAGCGCAGACAGCAGCCGCACTCGCGGGCCGTCACTGCCAGCAGCTCCTTCTCTCCACCCGGAGACGCCGCCACGCTCCCCACAGGTCGGCAGCCAGAGACCCTGGTGATGACTTTTAAACACAACACCAAAGGTACGACCCGCAGAAGAAGTAACCGGTAAGCTGGTCTCATTAAAATTAAATGTTTCTACTCTGCAAAAGGCCGTATCAAGAGACTGAGAAGACAAGCCCCACACCAGGAGGAAATATGAACAATGGGCACATCTGATAAAGGACTGTTACCCAAACACACACGGGCTCCAAGAGCTAAACGATGTGAAAACAACGCAGGTGAGAAATGTGCCGAAGACCGTAACGACACCTCGCCAAGGAAGAGACACGGACGGCAACCCCGTCTGAGAAGACGCTCCCCCCGGCGCGTCCTCAGGGAACGTAGATCAAAACAACAAGGACACACAGCCACACCCCCCGCAGCGCGGCCCAAGCCCACGGCACGGCCACCGGTGGACGCCGGCGAGGACGTGGAGCCGTGGGTTGCCGGGGTGGTGCGAGATGGGGCAGCCACCTCGGAGGACAGTCTGGCAGCTTCTTAGAAAACTAAATACACTCTCGCCACGCGATCCAGGAATCGTGCTGCTTGGTATTTACCCAAAGGAGCTGAAAGCTTATGTCCACACAAAAGCTTGCATCCGTATACACAGAACAGCTGTCTCCACAGGCGCCAAAAGCTGCGTGTCCTTCAACATGTGGATGGACAGCCGTGGTCCATCTAGACAGTGGCTCACTGACCAGGGCTCAGAAGAAATGAGCTATCAGGCTGTGAAAAGACACGGAAGCATCTTTAATGCGTGTTAGTAAGTGAAAAAACCCAATCTGAAAAGGCTTCCTGCTGCAGGACTCGAACTCTAGGACGTTCTGGGATAGGCCCAACTGTGGTGATGGCGGAAGACCAGAGGCTGTCGGGGTGGGGGGTGGGGGGCGAGCACACAGGGCAGCGAAACCAGCCAGCGCGACCCTCCCATGCACCGTGGACTCTGGGTGGTGCTGACGTGTCCGCGGGTCACCAAACTGACGACCACGCCACCTGTAGGGAGGGCGCTTCATGTGGGGGGAACTTCAGTTGTGGCGTGACCCCAAAACCACTCTAAAAAATAAAGGTATAACTCAAGAGTTATTACAGGATTTAAATTCATCCGATGCTGCTGGACTAGTACACGATAGTCTCAGCGTAGACAAAAAGAACTTAAAAAGAATCTTCTTGGAGTTGGTGGTGGATCATGGAAGTCTTTCAAAATCCCCAAGGGTGACGTTTGTGTGGCATTTTGGCTTTGTGGTAGCAGATACACCGGCTTAGATGATCGATCTTCTTATCACCTTCCCCGATGCTGAGTCGGTCAACAAACACCCAGTGCAAGCCTACTGTATGCCAGGCACTGCGGATGCAGCAGGCAACAAAAATCCGTCCTCGGGATCCTTTCATGGTTTAGTCTGGGGGCAGCAGAGACGAATCAGAATGAAGAAGGAAACCAGTGTGGTTACTGGTGATCATTGCGGTAACTTGGCTGGCGGCGGCTGAACTCTGGGGTGGGGAGGGAGCCGATGGGCGCCGTGGGCCAAGGACTGGCGTCATCCAAGTCATCCTGCAGGGCGACTCTGGTGGACGCAGGCAAGCTGACTCAGGAGGGTCCCGCCCTCAGGCACGAGGACGACGACATGGCTGTTGGTGGCCACGGGGACACAGCTGGGGGAGCAGGTTCGGCAAATGGGGGTGCTGTCCTGCGCTTGGCCTGCAAGCTATGGCCGCCATACCCTCTGAGCGTCTGGGCACGTGTGTGTCTAGAGTTTGGGGCAGACATCTGCCTTGGACTTACGTCTGCGAGTTGCCAGCATGTGGGTGGCATCTGAAGCCAAAGAGGAGAAGCAATCACCAAGACAGCGAGTGCAGAAAGAAGCAGCGGCCAGACGGACGGGAGGAAACCCAGGAGTCAGCATGTCCTGGAGGCCACGGGATGGAGGCGGTGCCAGCAGTCCTGTGGAGTACGTGCAGATGCAGGAGAGACCCGAGCAGCAGGCTGCCCTTGGCGGCAAGGCCCACGGGCACCGTGACGGAAATGGCTCTGGGGGGTGAGAGGGCACGCAGACTGGCCGCGGGAGAGGAGCTTCATCTTGTCAGTGGGACACAGCAAGGTCATCAGGCAGGAGGCCCGGGAGGCGTGAGGGATTGAGGGGAGCACAGACGGGGAGAGCCGGTCACCCAGGAGACAACCCCCTGGTCTGCTGGACAGGAGAGACTGGGGTGTTCGGGGTGTGTCCATACGGGACATTAGACACGGCTGGCTGGCTGCTGAGACGGGACAGCAAGGGGGCAGGACGTGCGAGGGGCTGGCGTTGCCGTGGGCACCCCGAGGTCAGCGGTGCAGGGGCAGAGGCTGCAAGCAAAGAAGAGTGTGGTCGGCCTGCTGCCACGACTGCGCCACCTCGAGTCCCAGCACGTCTAGAAGGTGGAGGACGGGCGGTGCACACACTGCCTCCTGGGTACTGGACACCTGGCCTCCGGCGGGAACCACGCCGTGGGCTACGGAGAGGGACAGAACTCATTATTTCTCTCACTGGAGAGGAAGGAGAGAGGAGAGCAAGGTGTGGGGTGTGTGAGAACTTGGCCGAGTAACCCAGACCCCACACATGCACCGGGTACGGCTGCAGAGCTGAGCCAGGACACCGGTGTGCCCCCCAGCTGCTGGCGCCCGGAGAACACCGCCCGGCTGTCCAAACGTGCCGCACTGCCACCGGCTCCCGCCTGCGACAGCCCGAGGGGGTGGCTCTGAGTGCGTGTGGGTCCCTGGGGGGTCTGGGAGTCAAAACTGTGTCTGTGACACCACCAGGCATGGCCATCTGCTCACTTCGAGGCACGAAGCAAGGGCAGGGCGGCCTCGGGGTCCGCGAGCCTCCTGCCACCACCCATGCCCGGCAAGTTCCCTCAAGAATGTCCTCAACAAAGCAGTAAAAATTCCTCTATGACGTCAGTCCTCCAGCACCCAACTTTTAATTTAATTCATTAATTTGGAGTTAGGTTGTGAATTTTTCATTGACGTGACAGCACCTTTTAACTGGAGCACCTGGCTCATTTACACTCCACGATATCGCAGCTGAGGCTGGATGTGGCCTACCGTCTCCCGTTTGTCCCTCGTTCCTTGACTTCTTCTGGACTACTTGCATATTTTTTACACTTCCACTCTAAGATCTACTGATAGGCACCTCTTACACCTCTTTGCATTATGCCTTCCGTGGCTGCTGCAGGGCTGACACGGAAGCCCCGCTCCCCGGGCTCTGCTGGGCCCACTTTCCGAGGGTGCGTCCCGTGCGGTGACTGGGTTCCCGCTGTGCCTGGGTCCCCAGGATGCTGCTTCTCCCGTAAAGAACGACCAACCAACAAACCACGGGACAAAGTCAGCACAGGCAGACGCAGGCACCCGGCAGAACATCTGCTCAAAAGTCAGTGAAGTGACAGTATTCTGCTCCCAGCAGAAATTCCAAGTACAGGACACTTGCTTCTGCCACCCGGAGCTGGGCAGCTTCCCGAACCTTCTCTTCCTGAGACTATTCCGAGCTCTGCGCTGACCAACCTGACTTCTGGACGTGGCTGACGTGCAGGATGGACCATCAGGCGTGAACGTCGCCAGGGTTCACTGTCCGGGTAGCCTTCGGGGGACGACCGCCTGTCTGGTGTGGGGCAGTATCAAAGCACACCCACAATTACCCGAAACGGCGCCTCTCTCTTCCAGCCGCGCACCTGCTTGAGGCCAGAGTCCCTTCACGCACTTCACCCAACGATGCACATCACGGCCGCCGGACACAGAGAACACCTCGCTGTCTTCCATTGAGATTCGCAAAGAAGCAAAACAATGCCATTCCTCTTGCTCATTATTTTGTTTTGAAAAATGTATCTTTCAATGGGCTCACTGTTACTCTAAACAAATTAATACATATCTAAGATTTTTCTCAACTTTCATTTCTTTTTTTTTTTTAAGATTTTGTTTCAAAGAGAGAGAGAGAGAGCGCGTGAGAGAGCACAAGCACTGACTGGGGTGAGGGGCAGAGGGAGAAGCAGACACCCCGCAGAGCAGGGAGCCGGATGTGGAGCTCGATCCCAAGACCCAGGGATCATGACCTGAGCTGGAAGCAGATGCTTAACCGACTGAGCCTCCCAGGTGTCCCTCAACTTTACTTTCTATCATGGCAAATGTCACGGACTGTAACCCACAAGGACAAAGCCCTTGGGTCGGCCCTGACCGTCCAAAGGGGTTCCAAGGCCACCGACCTGCTGTCCCGTGCTTGAAGAGCCGGGTCCACACACTCAGGACAGGCCTCAGAACCATGCACGTGTCACACCACGCCTACCTAACACCGCATCCTGGACAGCGCCGTCTGGGTCATCGAGGTACACGAGGAGCTCTCTGTACAGGAACTGAATGTTACTTTGGTAATAGGACTTCCCGTCGTCGTTCGGGATACACGCCAGCCACGTGACCAAGGCAGAGGTGGCCGCCAGCCTCACTTCATGGGAAACATCGTCCAGACGCTTCAGGAGCTCTGGAGGGAGGGCAGGACAGGACAGTGAGATAGAGACTGGCGCAGGGGCCTGACTCCACAGCAGAGGGCACTTGCCCTCCGGCCCCGGGAAACCCACATCCTGTGGGGAGATTGGCACTCACACGCAAGGGGCTGGGGGCAGCTCCCGCTGTCCCGGGACCCCCGACCACACTGGCCCGAGGGTGGACAGGCCAGGGTGGGTGGCGGAGTGCCTGGTCCTGTGCGTGCCGTGCCTGTAGGCAGGCCTGAGCTGTTCTGGACCTGTCTCCCCACCTGCCCCAGGCCCTCTGTGGCTCCGAAATGCTCAGAGTCCATCACCGCGGGCATCACACCCTGGCTGCCCCGTCCCCTTGATGCGCAGACCCCCCCCTCCCCCAACTACGGGCTCTGGGGACAGAGCTCAGGGCCTGCTGAGATGACAGCCAACACCTGCATCAATTTTGTTTCTGCTGAGCTCTGGGGCTGGACCACTCAGGCGCTGAAAACAGTAACCATCTCTCCTGTGGGTAGAAACTCTCACAGCTGAGGTTTTTATCAAACGTACACTTTTCTCACCCAAACTACAAGGAAACTCTGGCCCTGTGGCTGGGTGTCTCTGGAGACTCAGCGAGTGTGGCAGGAGGTGGACATTGGCGGGAAGCAGGGCAGTGGCCCCACTGGCGGGAGGCCTATCCCCTGGACACAGGCACGGAGGGCTGCGGGCTCGCGCTGTTCTGCTCTCAGCATGTGGCTCTTGGCTTCCTGACGGGCATTAACTCGCAGGAGGTGCTCTTTCCTGAGGGTTCTGGGCCTCATGGAAGCAAAATGGCAGAGGCACACATTTGCAAACCTCGTAGAGACCGAGGTGGGCATGGCCAGCACTGCCTCACCCAGTCCTGGGACGGCCGGCGAGGCGGGCACACCATCACCTGTGTCTCTCGCAGGGATTCCTCCCCTGTCCTCACTCCTGCCGGCTCAGGTCGATGTTGGGGTGGTGCCTAAGCCTCTTGCTTTAAGTAGAAGGGAGGGCCTGGAAGTTCACTTCGGGGATTGTCAGTGGTCAGCCGTCACGGGCTACGGCTCGCTCGGAAGAAAGGTGGCTCATGTGGGGCCTGTGCTGGGCGCGTGCATCTGAGTCGTGGGAGGTCTCAGAGAGAGCACCTCGGGCCGTCCGCCCTCCGTGGCCAAGTGGCAATACTTCTGCAGACACGTCGCTCCCAGGAGCACGGGGCTGTGCCGCAAAATAATGGAGCCTGCTGAGAAAATCCTTCTGGGCTTCAAATAAGCCCAAACGCCCCAAAATGAGCCATCTCCTCCCTGGCTTTTGTTTTAGAATGTGAGCAAAATCCCAGCTAAGTCTGGACAGTCGCTAAGCCATGCCGGCTGGATTTGTTCACAGACAGAAGGACAAAGGTCATCCGTTGTCGCAACGGAAATAAACACAAAAGCAAAAACAAACTTGTAAGAAGGCGCGGGCAAGGTGACTTCGACTCTGGGTTTCATCAAGATGCATGGTCTGCAAGTCTGGAACATTCTGAGCCACCACCTCTTCTGATGTTGGCCGTCCGTCCGTCCCTCGTCCCGAGCTACGTGTGCACAGCCCGAGCCTCTCCCAGAGGACGCGCATCTTCCTCTCACGGCGTCTGCTGTCCGCCATGTCCGGTCTTGTGCACGCAGTGGCCCCACTTTGAATCTCATCTCTAGGAAGTCTTATGACTGCCTGTTAGAATCACCATATGCCACAGCCCGGAGGAGGGGCAGGTGCCGAGGCCCAGCTGCCTGGCTGGGGCCGGGCGTAGGACTCAAGAGCCATGGGTGCGTCTGGACGCTGCAGGCCCCAGCCAGCGCCAATCCCGCTGCTTCGTCTCCGCAGGCCCCTCCCTGGAGTCTCTGCGCGGCATTCGAGGAGGTCTCCTGGGCTCTTTCTCAGTGTGCACTTCTGTTTGAACCGGGAGCTGGGTTCTAGAACTCGCACCTCCCCTCTGGCGATGGGGTACCTGCCGTCCTTCCTCACGCTGGGTTTTCCTGGTGCTTTAAGGGGCCCCCTGCATTGGCGACTCTGCGCCTGCCTGAACTCGCCCGGCG
Organism: Ursus americanus; assembly: GCF_024610735.1. NCBI lineage: Eukaryota > Metazoa > Chordata > Mammalia > Carnivora > Ursidae > Ursus > Ursus americanus. The sequence goes on along the minus strand of NC_142128.1, from coordinate 572,136 downwards.
CTGGGGCTCCAGAAGGGCGGAGATGCGGATGGCAGGCACGGTCAGGTGCCCGCCCTCGCAGCAAAGGACCCCTGCCGTGCGGCGGGGCTGCACCCCCGATTCCTGGGCACAGGCCACCCTGTTTCCTGTGCTACGCTACCTATCCCGACAGTACATCTGTCACGGCCGCACTGGACTCTGCACCACCCTGACCGAAAGTCAAAGGAGCAGTTTCTAGTTTCCCTATAAAAGAAACAAAGAAAAACATCCTACCGGGGTAAATCTTGATGAACTTATCTGGATCAACCGCACCCCTGCAGGTTTTTAGAAATCTGTTAATGATCTGGCACGAAATTAACCGAGTCATCTGAGAGTCTTCCTCCAGGGTGGTTAGAATGTCCGGCATCAGTGTCTCCTGCACTTCCCGGATCTGCAACGAGAGGACACGGGATCGGGGATGGGCCCCAGTCCGCGAGGACACCACTAGTGATGGGCCAGGTGCAGCCTGCCTGTCCTGGCAGGAGCCTGGCTCTCATACAAACAGAACGGAGTCCAGATGCCATCTTGAAATTTTTACACAAGAAAACCTGAAACTGATCGTAAAATCTAGATGACTTGAGCAATTTTGCTTAACTCGGTAAGTTGATAAATTCGTGTTCACACGGTCTCAGAGACACCAATCCCACATAGTCTGCCACTGACTAGCATGGCTGTCTACTGTGTCCAACAAAATTTGGGGGATGCTGTGACTCAGATCAGGGCGGTTCAGCGTAGCAGGAAGTGGAGCTTGTGCACCAGGCAAGCCCGTGGCCCAAGCCCCGTGTGCAGGTGTGGGGCTGAGCCATGACAGCAAGGCCATCAAACTGCTGCTTCCGCTTCCCTGACGGTAACACAGAAACCCCGAGATCTGCCCAACTCAGGTAGGTTCCTGCGGCTACGCTCTCTGCTCTGCAAAGAGTAACATTCGGAACGGAACCCAAGAACCCCCCCCATGACAAGAACACAAGCTGTGGGTCACACCCGCCCGTGGCCCCCGTGCTCCCGCCCCTCCGTGGGCTGCAGAAAGCGGGGTCTGGCAGCCGTGCGTGTGCGCGCACGCCTCCCCCTGCGGCAGGTGCCCTGGCGAGCCCCACCTGCTTCTCCGACAGGACCTCGCTGCTGATGAGCGCCCAGAGGCAGGACACAGCCGCTGTGCGGATGGCTGCAGCGGTCTTCCCTGCGTGCCACTGCAGACTGGGGACCAAGATGTCCTTCGTCACAGTGTCGAGGTAGTGGTGAAACTGCCTGGGGCGGAAACATAGGAGCACAGGTGAAGAGGAGAGAGCCAGGCTCAGGGGAAGCCAGAACCAGAGGGCCGCGGCCTCCTTGGCGCAGGTTGCCTGCGGGGGAGGGGGCGGCCTTCTCCTGGCCTCTGCGGGGCCCAGATGCAGGTTCTGAGCCTCCACGGAGACCCCACCCCTCTGCGGCAGGGGCTTCGCCCGTCTCTCCTCCTGCCTCTGAGAGAGGAGGCGTGAGGTGACCAGGCCAGCAGAGTCACTTGCATGTGTGGCCATCCTACACACACACCCCTAACCATCTCCTTAGGTACATTCCGCTCCCCCCGAGGGGAGAGCACAGCAGGTCTGCACCCAGGGCTTGAATGCCATAGCTCGCGGAGACGCGGACGTTCCTGCCAGCAGTCAGGGTGCGTCGTCTCAATGGTGAACCCCCAGGTCCCAGTCCGCCTGGCTGGCTCGGGGCCGCAGAGCCACACGCTGAGCGCCCCCTTAAAAGCCGCACAGAGGAACATCTGAGCACCCTCACAAATCCCACTGTGCCTCCGCTGTTACATCGAAACATGTTTGGTTAAACGAAGAATCCATCAACTTATTTCTGACATTATTCCAAAGCATATTTCAAAGGTGGCTCCCATCCCAAAAGCCAGCTGCTCTCGGACACTGAAAAAGTAAAGCTTCCAGGGCGAGGCCTGAGCTGCGCGGCACCCTGGCTGCTCCCTGTGTCCAGCTGGCCGTCCCTCTGGTCCGTCCTGGAACTCGTCCCCCATGGACCTCCCTTCTGGGGAAGGCTCCACCTGCTGGCTTCCAGCAGGGGGCATCCGACAACCAGCAACGCAGGTAAGAGCAGGACCCTGGTTCTCCACAATTCACACACACAGATTAGGTTTTCAATGTGCTTTAACTTTTATGCAAAGAGCTGCCGTTTCTTGCAAGTGATTCACAAGAGGTCTCTTTAGAAAGACCTAACCCTGAGTGCTGTCCTCCGTGGCGTCCAGGTCAAGTGGCTGGAAAAGCAGAGGGCCAAGAGCTGGCCAGACTCAGCCATGGGGAGATAGGCAGGCCCCATGTGTGGCTGGGGGTCAGTCAGAACCCGTGCTGGAAGCAGCGACACGTTGCAGAGTTAGACCCAGCATCTGGCGCCTCCTATACATGGGAAGACGCACGTGGGTTTGCAGGTGGGTCCCCGCTGGAATGAGAACGCCGCCCAGAGAGACCGTGGGTGCACTGCTCCTCAGTCCCGGCCACCTTCGCGGCAGAGCTCTGAAGACAGACCTCCTACTGCCCCTGTCACCCCTTCCCCAGTCCTCAGTCAGCCTCTAGGAGCAGATGGAGCCGAGGTGGTGGCCAGCAAGGCCTGTTGCACGTCCAGATGCCCTGGAGAGCAGAGGCCGTGCGTCTGGGGGTGGGGATGGTGCCCAGGGCCCATGCTGGGGCACTCCGTCCATGGAGGGGGCCCCCCAAAACAGCACCTCCTCACACTGAGAAGCCCCGTCTTGCCACTGTCAGATATTTGTGAGACCGAGGCCACGGCAGCCCTCTCAGCGCCTGCCCTCTGCCTCTGAGCGGGACCCACAGGTGGACACGTTCTGGCAGTAGAGGGTCAGCAAGGCAGCCCTGGGGCTCCCCCTGCCTGGGGGTTGTTCAGGCCCCTGGCAAGGACGCCAGGGAGCAGAGGCTCGGAGCCGCCAGCCGACCTGTGCCCATACCCCCTCGCGGCTCATCCACACTGAGCTCGGCCCAGGGTGGCCCTTGGTTTTTTTGGTCCCTGCAGGCTCGAAGCTTGTGCCGGCGAGCAGGACGCAGAATTCCCTGCACGTCGATGGGCCAGCAGAGCCCCCAGCGAGCGTCCCAGCATGCTAGTCACTGCAAACACTGCTCCTTCCGAGGGGATGGGGTCCCCACACGCCTCACTGTCCACCCCCGGCACCCAGCTCTGCTCTGGACGGGCCTCTGCCCTGCCGTGGGTTCAGGTCGCCCCCTGTCCTCCCGCCAGCATCCCTGCTCTCCTCTCCCTCACTGCAGAGCCGTCGCGTTGGAGGCCCTTCACGTGTCTGCGTGGACAGAGGTTCTCACCAATGGTGATTCCATCCGTTCTTTGTGAGGTCTGAAAAGCTTTTAAAACTGAGAACATCTAATATATAAACCATTAATAGTTAATGTTCCCTAAAACCTCTTCATCTGATGGAATTTTAATGGCCACACGAAAATGACTTTGCTTCACGTCTGTCAGGTGGGCGCGCATTGCCGGAGCCGTCTGTTTACCCAGGGAGGGCGGCTGGCGCCACAGCCCGTGGGTGACCCCAGCTCCCGCCCGAGTGCACCCCGCAGAGGCCGGGCAGACCTACCCCTGGGAGTCGACGGTCTGCTTGGCGCTCAGCAGCACCCGCGACAGGGAGGAGAAGAGCCGCAGGCGCATCTGCGGGTCTCTGGACGGCTGGAGGCAGCTCCGCAGGATGGGCACGAGGTGGGGCAGCACTTCTCCCAGCGCCGGGCCTGGAAAACACACACACCCGGTTCCCACGGCTCCTGCTTGTGGGGGGACGGCCCGCGGCCGCCGGGTCACCGCCGGCACCGAGCACAGCACGCGGCTCCGGGGAGGGGCCACCGCCTGTCCCACCACCTTCCCTTCCTTTTGGACTGTGGGTGTCAGTGTAAAAGAAAACATTTAACTCCCGAATCACGCTAATCATTCAATATGGAAACTTCCTATTTCCTTCTATTTTTCTAGATTCTTAAAAAAAAATTCAAGTCAAGCAATATTTTAAACATCAACCAAAATAAATTATTCAGAACACGTCAGGTGTTTAATATTTGCCCCTGCACTTGGCAGCCATCGCTCTTCTCAAGCTTGCTGCTGGGTGGGCACTGGCGCAGGTCTCCCCAAGCAGCGGGGGCCTCAGCCACGCGGAATGACCCTCAGTATCTAGAATCGCACTGAATCGTGATTGGAATAAACAGTCCCTGGGGTGCAGACACGCACTCTGCTCGCACGGACATGGGTCATGGAGCGCCCCCACCGCCCCCAGGCAGGCCCTCCCGGCATTCCACAACCAGCAGGGCCACTCCCGGCCACCCTGCTCATTCTGCAACAAGCCCGACAGCAGGCAAAGCAACTGGAATCTTCTCAGAGGCTCCGACTCAAACCCGGCATCAAAGCTGCAGGATGGAAAAGCACGGGGCGCCTGGGGGGATCCGTTGCTGAAGTGTCTGCCTTCAGCTCAGGTCATGATCCCAGGGTCCTGGGATCGAGTGCCACACCGGGCTCCCTGCTCAGCAGGGGAGTCTGCTTCTGCCTCTGCCTGCCACTCCCCCTGCTTGTGGTCGCTCTCTCTTTGGGCCAGATAAATAAATAAATAAATAAAATCTTAAAAAAAAAAAAAAAAAGATGGAAAAGCAAGGCTCTTTGTTAACTTGAGACCAGGTGTGGGTTTTGAAGAAGAAAGAGAAACGAAACCAGACAGGACGTGTGGCCCAGGAGCAGGACGCCTCCAGCACGGGTGAGCTCTGAGTGTTTGCTCACACGCACTGTGGTGTATTTTCCTTCGACATCGCACAGAAGACCAATGTCCAGACGATTCTCACTCGAGGAGGGTGGGGTCACTCAGCAGTAGTTGACAATCTCCCACTTTCTCAAAAAACAGAGAAAATGTACCAGCAAGAGGACAGAGGAGTGTCAGTGAACGTCTTCCTGCCCCTTCCGTAAATACACTTCCAGCTCACGCACGGTCTCCTCCTTACCAGCCGGGCACCAAAAATGCGTCATTTTTAAATGTCGGGTCTGTTAAACGCTCTCTAAAAATAAGGAGAAAAACCCAACCAAACTGCAGGGCATCTGTCCACACTAATGGCATGAAAAGATGGGTAAATCTGAGCTCCGGCAGGGAGTCCTCGAGCACTGCATCGACCTGGACAGCCGCGGAGCCACACCCATGACCGGCATGTTCTGGACGTGCTGGTACCTCCAGGATCACGGGGCACCTGGAAATGAACCCCTCCAGAACATACAGGATGCTTTCCAACAACGGGTGCAAATACGCTATATTTACGCTCTGAGAAAACACTTGGTTCACTGAAGGAAAAGCACACAGTGGCCGGAACCCCCCGCCCCCGTGACACCTGCCCCCCTGCATGTGGCCTTCGGCCCAGCGTTTCCTCATCAGCCCCAACCGCGTGGTTTACAGCCTCTGGCCGCTTTCTAAACTGGGGAGGGAAGCTGCCGATCAGGGTCTGAAAGTCATTTTTGTTGTTTTTTTCAAGAATCATCTTTTAAAATGAAGAATGTCCAGTGAACCCTCCGCAGCCAGGGCAGGAAGGAGGCACGGGTGTGAGTACGCGCTTTGCTCGAGGAAACGTTCTTTCACCCTCCCACCGCTGGGCAGGGATGGCCTGGAGGCCACGCAGAACGCCTGCGTGCTGAGCTAAGTGCAACACCGCGCAGGCATATCTGAAGAGCACGGGCTACACGCACGGGAGGCCTCGTGAAATCGCACCGTCCAGGATAACATCAAAACCACATGCCTGGCAGACCGTGAAGAGCCATGTTACATACAGTCTTCAAAAATAATGTGCTTGGTGTTTTTAAAATTCAAGTTTTGGTCCTCAAAATGCTGGTTCCCACGGGCGGGAGAGACTGAGTTGCCCTTGGTTCAGCCGGGAGCCTCCTCGCGTGGCCGGAACCAGGCTGGGCATGGCGGGAACTCACCTGCGTGGGTGACCACCACGTCGAACTGCAGGAGCTCCACGGAGTGGACGGTCCAGTCGTGGTGTGAAGCTGCCAGCCGCTCCATGAGGGGGCCCACGTGCTCTCGGTAGAGATCCTGGCTGCCGTCCACATCCTGCACCGCGGCCAGCGCGTCCATGGTCTCCTGAACCTGCAAGCGCGAGTCACAAGCTGCGACACCCCTCTCTCGAGGCTCAGAAGCCTCAGTGGAGACCCATCCTCATCATCAGAGAGTGAGAGCCGCTCAGGCCACTGCGAACGTTCTACCAGTAAGGAAGCCTGACAAGAGCAGCCCTGGAGGGCCCGCCGCGGCGAGGACGGCAGGCGCCCCTCTGACAGCCGCTATGCACGCCGCGTCAATGCCGTCTGGACAGCAAACAGCAAAACAGACGTGCATTTACAAGAGAGTCAGCCACCGTGTCCCCATCCTGCACAACGCCAGGGGCGCCCAGGGAGAGCAGGCTTCCCAGGAGACCGCCCTCTTCTGGGGTCCTCAGCCCCCTCTGTGGCGAGAGCCGGTGCCAGGAGGCAGAAGGGCACTGGATTGAGCAGACATACTCTCTGCCGGCCTGAGATCACCCTGCGACCGGCCCACCCACCACCTCCCAGCCTGCAACCTGACGCTGGCCGGTTTCCTTCCCTGGGGTCCGGGGCACGCACACTGGGCTCCGTTTGTTCCCAGCGGTGCCAAGCTGCCTGCTAAGATAGGTGCCCTCTGGAAAGGTGGTTTTTTTTCTTATCAGGTGGAGGTGTACTGTCCCTGGCAGCACTGCAATACCAGGTCGGTGTGTGGAGAGGACGGAGCACGCTCCTACTCCATCTTCCTGCTCCAAAATCCATTTACTATATTGTCTTTGGAGAGAGGACACACCAGACGTCAAACTGATAAGGAGACATACTACACGTGATCTTAGCCAAAAGGCCAAGAAGTGGTGGAAAGGTTGTTTTTAAAGAAAGAAAACAAAGTTCAGAGGCCCAAGAAAGGAGAGGGTGGGCAGAGGGCCTCCTGGGTATGGGGTCCCATGATGCGCCCGGGTGCCTCTCCATCATGCAGGTCGGGCCCAGACGGAGATCTGCCCGCTGCTGTTCAGAGAAAGCCAGAGGGAGAACCGCACTCTCCTAGCGAGGGGGCAAGACACCGGCGTCCTGACAGTCCCGGAGCCGGAGGGGGCCTGGACATCAGAGTTTTTATTATTTTTTTTATTTTTTTAAAGATTTTATTTATTTATGTGACAGAGAGACAGCCAGCGAGAGAGGGAACACAAGCAGGGGAAGTGGGAGAGGAAGAAGCAGGCTCCCAGCGGAGGAGCCCGATGTGGGACTCGATCCCAGAACGCCGGGATCACGCCCTGAGCCGAAGGCAGACGCTTAACGACTGCGCTACCCAGGCGCCCCCAGCGTTTTTAGAGCTCAGACCCAGAGCTGAAGGAACGGAAGTAATTCTGTAAAGCTGGCCTGTGATTAGCCAGGAAGTCATGACACTGTCTTCCCTCTGGGCTGTCGGTCACATGTGTGTTTAGCTGCAGACTAGAAGTGAGGACGGGCTCCTGTCCTGTCTGCGTGTCGGCAGCTGTCGTCCCTGAGACAGGACGATAAGTGGACAGCTGGGGGTTTTCCGGAATCCTGGGCGCCCTGAGGGCCACCTCACGAGCGACTCATCCCACATGTCCCACACATTCCTCCACCTTGCTAGTCAGCGGACTCAGGTGAGCCTGAGGCTTCGGACTCCAGAGCAGGAGGGTTTCTGGATGGTGGTCCCGCCTGCTCGGCGACGAGCACCTTCCGGAGCGTGAGCTCCATCACCCACACAGCAAAGCGGGGCTTCCCCGCAGCCTCACCTTGTCGCTGAGGCCCGTGGCACCCGAGAGGGCCAGGACGGTCACCAGCACTTCCATGAGCTGCAAGCTACACCCTCTGCAGTCTTCCCGGCACACGGAAACCAATGTCTGCACGCACAGCAGCAGGTGCTCCCCGTACAGGCGCTGGGAAGAGAGCAGGGAGCACTGTGAGCCAGCTCTCCCCCGCCCACACGCCCCTGCCAACCGCCCTTCCCACCTCAGGGCCCCCCTGCCACCCTCCCTGACCTTCTGCCCCTCCCTGTCCAGGTCCTGCTTCCCTCAGCCCCAAGGTCCCCCTGCTCCCTTCCCTTACCCTGCCCCCCACACCCTCCAGTTCAGCCTCCCACCACCCCCGTGCCAGGGCCCCCCTGTTCCCTTCCCCTAGCCTGCCCCCATCTCCACCAGGTCCAGCCTCCCCCCACCCCACCCCAGGGCTCCCCTGCTTCCCCCTTGCTCCCCTCAATCCTGCCTCCCCCTGCCCCAGAGCCCCCCTGTGCCCCTTCCTGCCCCAAGGCCCACACCGACAGGACACAGCACACTAGGACCACAGGAGCGCCTTCTTTCATGGAAAACTTTCATGGTGTTCTTTTCTAGGGGAAACTGAACACGGCCCGAGAAAGAAATGCTTAGTGGTCTCTTGGTTACATTTAAAGAAATTCTTATGTGTTAGCCATACATCCCGTAAAATTCACAGGAGAAACGACAGGGCATCTTGGAGCCGCCTGCAAGCACCCAGCCCTCCCTGCCGGCCCCCAAGGGTAACAGAGAAGGTGGAGGAAGTGGACAGAACAGGAGCACCAGAGGCCATGGCCACGGAGGCTGGGTGGGGGCGTGGGGGCTTCATCGCTATTCTCTCCACTGCTGTGTATTTCTGAGTCTTTCTGTAACATAAGTTTTAACCGAAGTAAATATAATTCTGTGGTTCAGGACGTGCTTCCTGACGGACGGGGACGACAAGGGGGCGCCTCCGCCAGGTCCTTCCAGCCAGCCGCTCACCTCGCGGACTTCAGCCTCATCAACCGCGGGGCAGAACTCCTTAATGCCCGTGTCCATACGTGCTTCTCATATGTCCGTCCACGGACAAGCCTCACGCGGGTTTCACGAAGGACAGAAAGGCTGGGACGGCGGTCACGAAGCAGCAGGCTGACACAGGAGGTGTGCACACACACTGTCTCATGAACGGGGCTGGTCCAGAGGTGGTTCTGGAGTTCTGTGGCTCATGCACAAGTGACGTAAATCACGGGACTTCAAAGAATTCGTGCTGGATCACAGAGGAGTGTGGTCCGCGCACGCTAGACTGCTCTCATGCAGGATGGGAACCGGCGGTGAGCACCGAGTCCAGCTCCCCCAGGGAAGCCAGACTGGTGTTTAATTCACATTCTCACTTGTCCCACAGCCGGATTTCTTTTAGGTCTGGATGGGCGGCCACCCAGTTTCCAAGGACGTGATTTCAGCTAATCTCTAGAACGACCTACATGCTTATGGGTCAACTGCTTTCAGTTAAGAAGGAATTCAGGTCCTGAGATGCGAGCCACCATCGGCGTGGGCTGGCTGCTGGCTGTCTCGGGGAGCCCCGGACCCCGGGGCCAGCGAGGAGCCTCATGCTTTCACAGACGTCCCCTCCTGTGGGGAGTGTGGCCCCGTCTTTGGGAAACTGGGCCTCAGCGTTCACGGATTTCTTCCCACTTAAGCAGAGAATGTTCCCTCCACCTGCACCCCAGAGGGAGACAAAGGCGGGGGGAAGCGACAGGTTCCAAAGTGATGTCTTAGTTTCTGCTCCTGAAACTCAGTGTCATCTAAGGTTGTCGAAACTTTACAGGAAAAAGTGCTAGAGGCTGACATTTCTACGGCGACCGCGCCCCTGCACTCCTGGTTTTTGTTCGTTAAACAGGAATAAATGAGTTACCCTTACGGTATCAGACAATTTCCTCAGCTCAGTTACCTGTCACAAAACAAACATTTCAAAGGAAAGGCTCCGATTCCCTCAGCTCAGCCCCAGGTGCAGCGCTGGCCAGACACACCTGGGAGGCACCTGCCACGACCCCCCCCCCCACCCCGCAGCACTGGAGGCCCCGCGATGCGCGGCCCAGCAGGCACCCTCAGGGCGCCTCTGTCTGGTTGACAGGGAGTTTCTACACCTCAGTGGGCTCTTGGAAGACGTCCGAGCCCGTCCTCCCAGCTCCTGGGGAATGACTGCCGGAAGCTCACGCTGCTTCCCGTGTCACCACGGCTACAGGAGACTCTCCTGCCTCGGGGAGAACAGGTCTGCGCCTGCTGCCTTTGCCGAACGGCTGAGTCTGTGAGGAAAGGGGCGGAACGCGCGTCCTGGGTTTTCACTACGGCTGGTCCTCAACCTGAGCCTGGAACACATCTGGGGAGACACTAAGCGTGATCGCACTGTTTAAAACATCACTACAGGGCGCCTGGGTGGCTCAGTCGGCTGAGCGACCAACTCTTGATCTCAGCTCAGGTCATGACCTCAGGGTCGTGAGATCAAGACCAGTGTGGGGCTCCGTGCTGGGCGTGGAGCCTACTTAAAAAAACAAAATAAAACAAAAGAAGAAAAATCATTGCAGAAATTCTTCCTCAAAAAAACAAAACAAAACTGGAAGATGAGGAGCCAAGCGCATAATCTGAACTTTGTGGACTAAGGGATTAAACTTTTCTGTAAATAATGCTAAGACATGAAAATTATATTTGCTTTCCTATAAAATTTATAAGATCTGTATTTAAACACGTATACAAAAATTCTAATTTAGCCTTTTAGGAAAAGGAAAGCTTCTGGCTCACAAATCTACATAGAGGGATTACAACTTTTCCAAACCACCCTGAGCAAAAATGCAGAATTCACATGGGTTTGACGATGATGTTAAAAACGGGTTTGGGAAAAGGTGAAACGTGTTAAAAGCGCCAAGAGCAGGCAGAATGGTTCGTCGACACTCCCTCACACCCTCAGGCCCAGTTCCCACCCGCCGTGTTCTAAGCGGCCTTGAGGGCGGACTTGCAACCATGACGGGGCCACCTTGTCACCCGAGCTGGAGAAGGACCAGATGAGCTCACGCACAGCGTCCTGGCGCCCGGCCGTGCCCGAAGACACAGCTGGTCCCCCATCCCCGGGCCAGTCATGGCCCCAGCAGCCGCTGCGGGGCCTTGAGCCTGCGCCACGGGGACGGACAAGTGGCTGGCCCTGTTCCCTACAGAGGAGTGAGAGGGCCACATCCAGTGCTGGGGTTGTAGAGTTTAAGCGTGTCACAGCCACACAAAAACAAAGTCCTTATTTTTTCTCAATAGCAAACAACTATAAACTACTCCAAATGACGAAGCCTGGCTAGCCAGACCGCTTCAACGTAGCATAAAGCGAGTTCATAGTAGCCACGAGCGGACTCCCGCACCCGTTTCCCAGCCGGGCTCAGCTGTTCCGAGCACATTACGATAATGCCAGGGGACATGAGCAAAGAACCAGCTCGGGGTGACGGGCTGAGGACCGACGGTGAGGGCAGGAAGGGGTACTGACCACGCGAGCCCCACGCTGTGGCTCCACGGCCTGTCCCCAGCACGGACCTGCCCTATCCCACACTGTCCCGCACAGTGGCCACTGGGCATGTGGAAGGCGGCCAGCGTGAGGCAGGACCCACACTGTCCGTGTGTTTAGTTCCAACGTGAATGACCACTGACTGGAACGAGCAGGAGGAAGCAGGCACACAGGTCCCCAGACAAGACGGTGTCAGTGGCAGTACCCTGGCCACCGCTGTGGGGCGGAAAGCTCTGATGCGCCCGTGGGGATCTGCTAATACTAATACTGATCAACAGGTATGTGTAGAAAGCGGCAGGCAGGGGCGCTGCCCGCTCTCCCTGCACAGAGGGTTCACCTCAGGATGTGCTCCGCCGACCTCCCTTCCCACAGCTTACGTTTTCAGACCCTTGACAGATGTGGGGGCGGGCCAGCTCCTTGGCGATGACCTTCACGTGTGGCTGGAGGGCCTCCCTAGGGCAGCCTCGGAGGACGGAAGCGAGGACCAGGAGGCCGGAGGGGGAGGGCGACTTCTTCAGCATGGACACGAGCAGCTTCAGAAACACTTCTGGGCTGACGAACACCCCGACCAGCTCCGCGGATCTGGTGCACTGCGCGAGAAGGCAAAAAGCTGGCGGGCTGCCCACCGCGCGGCCCTCGGCACTCCTGCACCTGCCTGCCAGCTCCCAGCCTCGCACACACAGCCCTGCGTGAAGGTCTGCCCGGCGTGCAGGCAGCAGCAAGTCCCCACGGCCCTCGGAGCTTCTGCACGGGGCTGGTTCCCAGGAGGCCCACTGTCCGCTGCCAGTGACCTAAGCCCGTTATGAACAAATGGCCACACGCTGGGACCTCCACGCCGTGGGCACCAACTGGCAGTCACGACAGCGGGCCTCGGGCATTAGCCAATCTCTAAAGGACACTCGCTGCGTGATTCCAGTTACACAACATTCCCAAATGACATATTTTGGGGACGTTCCCCAGTGTGCCAGGCCACCGTCATGGGCCCCACGATGTGTTCCCTGGGCAGATGTGAGCATGTCCACACAGCCCGTTGCTCAGCAGAGGCACCCAGTGGCCAAGCTCACAGGGGCAAAAGGACAAGGGAAGCCAACCTAGCTGAGGCTCACCTGCATCTAGCCATGCACTCGGTGGCACCAACCGCCAGCCTGTTGGCGGGTGGCAGTGAGAACTGGCAAGGAAATGCCGGCTGTCACATGCTGGGCCAGCAGCCCCTGCCTGGCAGAGCCCGTGGGCACGCGAGTGCCATCAGAGCCAGGAGGGCACCCTGCCTACCCCAGCGAGGCTCACAGGGAGGGTCTGCCAGAGGCGTGGCTGGTGTGCTTGTGCAATCCGCCTGCTCGTGCTGAGAGAAGGCGTGAGGAGCGGGGGCTCGAGCCCCTGAAGAGTGACCTTTACGTGCCACCCTTCGTGGGCACAGAAAACAGATCTGGGTGGCAGGGGCTGCAAGCAGGGGCAGCGGTGGGGGAGGGGGGAGGATGGATGCCAAGACCCAAGGGGATCTCAGGGCGATATGAACATTATCTCGGCTGTGGTGCAGTTCCACGGCCGCTCACATTTATCCAAACCCGCAGACCTATGACCTAACACGGGTGAATCTACAGCCCGTAAGCTATGGCTCATGGAACGTGACCAGAAACAGGCAACTCACGCTGCTGACCACGGCCCCGTCATCATCGGCACATGCCCGGTGCAGGGTGCGGAGGATGACGTCCAGGTGCTGCGTGATGTGATCTTCGGCGTGGAGCAGCAGCACCGCCAGCAGCTGGGCCGCCTTCACCCTGGTCCCCACCACCCAGTCGGTGATGTCGTGACAGATGGCTGGAAGGATCTTGGACAGGTTTCTGAAGACGAGCTCCCGACAGCCTAGCACGGGGCGGTTCTCTGCAGGTGGAAAAGAATAAGCCGGGAAATTCACAAGTGAGACCGCCATGAAATCTGGGGAAGCGGATTCATCACACGTCCCCTGCGTAAGGGACAACCCTTAAAAGTGCAAACCAACTCTGAGGGCAGAAATGAAGCCACAGTGTCCTCATTTAGCTTAAACTTCTTATACAGAAACTGATGTGTAAGTGATACACGATAAAAGACACCAAGTGCTTATCTGGTAAGTTCTGACACACGGACACACCAGGACACAGATGCACCCATCACCCCAAAGCTTCCTGCGCCCCTGCAGTGCCCCCAGGACTTCCCGTCGCCCGGGCAACCGCGCTCCGCTTCCCGTCTCTACAGACGGGCCGTCTCTGGGCAGAACTGCGAGGTTCGCACTTAGGTCTGCCTGGCTCCCCTCTCTGCACAATGACCCCAGGGCCATCCACGTGGGAGTGTGCCTTCATCCCTCTGCCTGTCTGCCACCTGCTGACGGACCTCAGGCTGCTTCCCGGGCTGGGCTGTTGCCAAGAAATCTGCGACGAGCACCACACGCAAGCCTGAGTGGACACGGCGGCCGCTCGGAGGGTGAGTGCCTGAGGCTGCGTCCACCAGGTTCCACGGCAGGCAGCATTTGATTGAAAAAACTGCCAAGTGGTTTTCCAAAGTGGCTGCCCCGTTTCCTGTCCACACCACCTGGGCAGGGGCTCAGCTCCTCTGTGTCCTCAACCGTGCTTGGGTGGCCGGTCCTCAGTGAAAGCCACTGAGAGGCTGTGTGGCACCTGCCGTGGCTTCACACTTGCTTCCTAACGAGCCTATCTGTATCTTTGCCGGCAAGGTGCCCTAAAAAATCTTTCTGCCCACTAAAAAATTGGATTGTTTTTGAAGTTTATTGATTTATTTTTAGTGACCAGTGTTGAAAGACCATCCTTTCTCCACTGAACTGCCATGAAGCGTGTCCAAGATCAGTGGTCCACGTATGTGGGCATCTATTTCTGAATGCTCGATCGCCCCCCCCCCACCTTCCATATGCCAGCCCCACACAGTCTGGAGTCCTGCGTGCTCCACTCTGCGGATTGCTCTGAAAAAGGAAGTGTGAACCTTTCAACTTCGGTCTTCATTGTCCATGTTCTGGTGGCCCTAGGTCCTCTGCATTTCCATGTGATTTTAGAATGTTTATCAATTTCTACAAAAAAGGCTTCAAACATTCTCATTAAAGGTTTGATCTTCAAAAATCAAAACTCAGTTCTCAAACTATTCCAGAAATAGAAATGGAAGGAAAACTTCCATGAGGCCAGCACTGCCTGATCCCAAAACCAGAGAAAGACTCCACAAAAAAAAGAAACTACACAGGCCAATATTCCTGATGAAATTGGATGCAAAAGTCGTCAGCAAATACTAGGAAACCGAATCCAACAATTTATTAAAGAAACTCATGCGGGGCCTGGGTGGCTCAGTTGGTTGATTGGACGACTCTTGATTTTGACTCAGGTCATGATCTCAGGGTCCTGAGACTGAGCCTCGCGTTGGCCTCTGCCCTAGACATGGAGCCTGCTCAAGATTCTCTCTCCTTCTCCCTCTGCCCCTCCCCTTGCCACCCCCATGCTCTCAGTTCTAAAAAAAAAAACCAAAAAAGAAACAGACAAAAAAACCAACAAAAAACCCAAACCTCATTCACCATGGTCGAGTGGGATTTATTCCTGGGCTGCAAGGGAGTTTCAACACTTGCAAATGAATCAACGTGATACATCACATGAACAAGTGAAGGACAAGAACCACGGGATCCTCTCGGCAGATGCAGGAAGAGCACCTGACGAAGTACGGCACCCGTTCATGGAACAAACCCTCCACGAAGCAGGAGGGAACACACCTCAACACGATAAAGGCCATACATGAAAAACCCACGGCTAGGGTCGTACTCAATGGGGAGAAACGGAGCTTCCCCCCGAAGTCAGGAACAAGACAAGGATGGCCACTCTCACCACTGCTGCTCAACATAGTACCAGAAGTCCCAGCCTCAGAAACCAAAGGCATCCTAATTGTAAGGAAGAAGGGAAGCTTTCACTATTTGCAGATGACACGATACTCTGTGTAGAAAACCCGAAAGACTCCACCCAAAAACTGCAACAACTGATACACCGATTCGGCAAAGTCACAGAACACAAAATCGAGGTGCAGAAGCCTGTTGCATTTCTACGCACTGATAATGAAACAGCAGAAAGAGAAATGAAGAAAGCAATCCCATGTATAACTGCACCAAAAGTAATAAGATACCTGGAATAAACCTAACCAAAGATGCAAGAGACCTGGACTCTGAGAACTAGAAAACACAGGTGAGAGAAAATGAAGAGGACACAAAGAAATGGAAAGACATTCCATGCTCGTGGATAGGAAGGACAAACATTGGTAAAAATCAACGCCGCCCAAAGTAAAATACACATTTCACTCAACCCCTATCAAAATACCATCAACATTTTTCACAGAGCTAGAACAATCCTGAAATGTGTGTGCAACCACGAAAGACCCCGAAGAGCCAAAGCAACCTTGGAAAAGCAAAGCAAAGCCGGAGCCAGCACAATTCTAGCGTTCGAGTTGTACTGCAAAGCTGTAATCATCAAAACCCGTATGGTACTGACACAAACACAGACACACAGACCAACAGAGCAGAACAGAAAAGCCAGAAAGGAACCCACGACGCTATGGTCAACTCCCCTTCAACAAAGCAGGAAAGAATAGCCAATGGGAATAGGACAGTCTCTTCAACAAACGGTGCTGGGAAAACTGGACGGCCACATGCAGAAGAGTGGAACCGGACCACTTTATTACCTTTATTATCACGGAAATACACTCAGAACGGACGGAAGACCTGAATGTGAGGCCTGAAACCATAAACATCCTAGAAGAGGACACAGGCAGTAATGTCTCTGACTTTGGCTGCAGCCACATTTCTCTAGCTCTGTCTCCTGAGGCAAGGGAAACAAAAGCAAAAATAAACTATCGGGACTCCGTCAACATAGAAAGCTGCTGTGCGGCCAAGAACACAGCCAACAACACTACGAGGCAACCTACAGAAAGGGAGATGATATTTGCAAACGACATCTCTGATCAATGGCTAGTATCTGAAATATATAAAGAACTGATACAACTCAACACCCAAAAAACAAACAGTCCAGTTAAAAAAGGGCCAGAAGACACGAACAGACATTTCTCCAAAGAAGACACCCAGATGGCCAACAGACACGTGGAAAGATGCTCAACATCACTCGTCATCAGGGAGACGCAGAACAAAACCACGATGAGACACCACCTCACACCTGTCACAACGGCTAAAATCAACAACACAAGCAACAACGGGTGTCCGCGAGGATGTGGAGAAAGGGGAATCCCATGCACTGCTGCTGGGAATGCACACGGACGCAGCCGCTCTGGAAACAGTATGGAGGCTCATCAGAAAGTTAAAAATAGAACCATCCTATGATCTAGAGATTGCACTACTAGGTATTTACCAAGAGACCGCACAAAAACACTAATTCAAACGGAGACATGCACCCTTATGCTTATAACAGCATTATCTACAATAGCCAGATTATGGGAGGAGATGAGTGTCCACTGATCAATGAATGGATAAAGATGCAATATACACTCGCACACACACTCACACTAGAATATTACTCAGGCATAAAAAAGGATGAAATCTTGCCATTGGCAATGACAGGAATACAATTAGAGGGCATTACGTGAAGCGAAATCAGTTGGCCAGAGAAAGACAAATACCGTGTGATTTCACTCATACGTGGAATTTAAAAAACAAAACAAATGAGCAAAGGGGAAAAAAAGAGAGACAAACCAAGAAACAGACTCTCAAGTCTAAAGAACAAAGTGATGGTGACCAGAAGGGAGGTGGGAGGGGGACGGGCAACTGCATCAGATGGGGACTAAGGAACGCACTTGCTGTGATGAGCACAGGGTGACGCAGGCAAGTGTGGGGTCACTCTATCGCACACCTGAATCTAACAGAACGCTGTATGTTAACTCACTGGAATTAAAATAAAAACTTCATTAGAAATTCTTAGTAAAAAAACTCTAAAGATAGAAATGAACTCATGACAGGTCAGAGTTTAGAGGGTGTTTTAGAAAAAGCAACAGTTTGTACCATGAGACCCCATTTTCGTTTTTTTCCCTGTTACTTTTTTATTTTTATGCTATGTTAGAAAATTAGTTCCAGGGGCGCCTGGGTGGCTCAGTCCTTCAGCGTCTGCCTTTGGCTCAGGGCGTGATCCCAGGGTCCTGGGATTGAGCCCCACATCCGTCTCCCTGCTCGTCTGGGAGCCTGCTTCTCCCTCTCCCACTCCCCCTGCTTGTGTTCCCTCTCTCGCTGGCTGTCTCTCTCTCTGTCAAATAAGTAAATAAAATCTTAAAAAAAAAAATCAGTTCCAATGATTCTATGTCGGCTGTTTACGTGTACTTGTTAACAAACAAGCAATACTGTGCTTCCTGATGGTGTATCCACTGTGGAAAGTGTGTCGGACGAGGAACATGAAACAGGGCGGCTGGTGGCACAAGGCTGGGGACACGAGGTCTATGCAGTAAGTGCAAAGAAACAGGGGCCTCACTACGTCTGTGTTCTGAAGCCCGCTGTTCTGTACTATGGGATGGAGCAGAAAGGACAATATTCTCTTAGACCTGGGGTGGCAAACTGTGGCCCAGGAGCCACAACTGACTTGCCGCCTGTTTCTGGGAATCAAGTGACAGTGGGACGCAGCCTCGCCTGCTCAGCTACTGCTGTCTAGCGCCAC
The DNA here is from genome assembly GCF_024610735.1 of Ursus americanus. Taxonomy (NCBI): domain Eukaryota; kingdom Metazoa; phylum Chordata; class Mammalia; order Carnivora; family Ursidae; genus Ursus; species Ursus americanus. Next base: position 554,125 of record NC_142128.1, on the reverse strand, counting down.
GGTGACGTCACACAGCAGGCAGAACAGCTGGGACACACACGCGGCCTCCTGCGCCTGGTACACGGACCGTATGGTCCTTTACAGAACACATTGGCCGACCCTGTTCTGGGCTGCGGAGCTGCACTTCCAGCACGGGAGCCGCTAGCCACACGTGGCTAACGTTCATGAAGCTTAAATCACAGTTCAGTGTCTCGGTCCCACGGCGCACGTTTCAGGTGCCCAGTAGCACCCATGGGCCAGGGGTGCTGTCCTGACGGCAAACAGAGAACGTTCCCATCCCGCTCTCGTACAGCGCCAGACCAAAACAATACTCGAGAATCCAGGGTACGACTTTAAGTAGCTAACAGAACCGAGCATTATCATCTACGGACTCTCAATACTGTAATTAACACCACGATGAACATCTTTGCACCTAAGTCTGTCTGTGTATTTCTGAGAACTTGGCCAGAGGCCACGCTCAGTGTCCTGAAATGCAGGAAGCCTGTCGCGTCTACCCATGTCTACCTGCACGCCTCTACCTCCACGTATTTATATGCCCACAAGCAGGGTATGAACCAACTCAGCACTACTTAAGAAAAGTATTTTTTTGTTTTTCTTTCCAAAAAGGTAATGAAAAACCAAAGTTAAAAACCAACCAACCAACCAAGTAGTTCCAAAGAGAATAAAGAGCCAAGCTGCCTGGGGCTCCCACTCCGCCCATAGTTCCGTGACTGGGCTCCCCAGTGTGCCAGGTAGATGGCCCTGGGATGTAGACAGATATACCACTCCTACCCCCACTGCACCCAGAAACGAGGGCACACGTCTCTGTGCCTGGCTGCTCTCGTCTCTGTCCCCACAGCACACGTGGCTCAGCTTTGGTGACAGCAGGGTGCCTGCCAGCCCCAGGGACACAGGCAGCTTCGGCACTGAGCGCCTACAGCTATGACCCTTGCACACGTGAGCCACGGCAGTCATTCCTAACCCTGGAGAGCTTCTGGGAAGGGGGCGGGCGCTGTTTGCTTTATTTACATTTAGGTCAAGGCCATGCTTACGGATCCTTGGACAGGGGTCGTGAACGCCAGGCTAATTCAACCGCTCAGTTCCTAAGGCAAGTTCAAAGAACTGGCACCTAGGAGTTTCCAAAGCAGTAGTTTCCAAAATCATCAGTGGGACAGAAGGGAGCCTCACTCCCTCTGAGTGTGTGTGTGACCCAACACGGCTTCCTGTGAATACGTAGACAAAGTAAACAGAACGTGAGGTATAGACACGTAAGGATCTCACTCCTTTCGAGAACCATCCAGAGTCAACTTACGATGACACAGAGTGTGTCAGGCGGCCAAGCACGGAGACTCGTGCCCCGAGACAGACCCAGGGTGAGCAGCGGCCTATGGCCAGGGTGGCCCCAGACCCAGCCCTATCCTCAGCAGCTCCCACGTTCGAGACGCCCAACCCAGACGTGACCCCAAGCCAGCGCCCCTCTGGCAGCCTGCGGTCGGGGTGCCCATCCTTCTGGGCAGCGGGCCTCACCGGCACCCGCAGGGTGCAGTGGCTCCAAGGCCCATCGCGCGAGGGCTGACCCTGGAGACTGAGCCGTGCAGGGGAAGGGGCCATCGACGTGCCGTCTTCTGCACCATGGGGCGGGGGACTCCAGGAAACGCTGACGCCAACAGACCGCTAACACTGACACAGCGTCTGTGAGTTTCTTAGCTTGACTGAGGTGAGATCTACGTGTCGTTGAAGGCACTTTCAACCATGTGAGCTGAGTCGATGCACACGCAGTCTTGAGGGCACTCCCACCTCGACGGGCGCCCCGTGCTGCTTGCGGTCAACCCCCCACCCGTCCCCAGGGAGCCATGGTCTGCCTTCCCTGCCTACAGTTCCATCTTTCCTAGAGATCTCATGTGAATGGGCTTTTTCACTAAACGGACGTTTCCGAGCTTCGTTCACGCTGCAGCACGCGTCCGAGTGTCATTCCTACTCACGGCTGAGGCCTGCGGCACGGCTCAGACAGACATGGCTTGTTGATCCAGGCTCCAGCTGCTAGACCCTGGGTTGTTCCCTCTCTGGGGTTCTGTGAACGATGCTGCTGTGAACATGCACGCATGTGCCGGCGGGGGGCAGTTTCCTCTCTGCTGCATGTTTACCTGGGGTGGGACAGCCAGGTCACGGGATCACACAGAGAGTGCGTCTTTACCACTTCAAGAAGCTCCCAAACTTTCGTAAAGCGGCTGCATTGTTTTGTCTTTCCACCAGCAACGTGTGAGGGTTCTCCTTCCCCATGTCCAGCACCTTTCCATACGTGGTTACTGTTGATTTTAGGAAACAACCCGAGGTCAGGGTTTCTGTTTGTCCTGGAATCCGAGGAAGCGCCGGAGGCCTGAGCGATGATTAACTTCTTATGTCCAGAGTCCAGATTACAACTCAGCCACTATCTACTGATCTCTCCTTTGAGAACAGAATTGCAGTCCTTCCACAAGCAGCAAGCACGCAAAGACAGCTCGAGCCGGCTCCGCCCCACAGAGCCAGCTGCGGTGACGAGGCTTGCTCAACTTCACAAGCAGACCAGACGCAAATACGCGCAAAGCCAATTTGTTTTCATAATTGAAACAAAATTAAATAGGATGGCAACAGAAAATTGCTTAACTTTGCTAGAAACCAGCGGTGAAGGTCAGAAAGAACACGGCAACCATACGTCACCCAAGGAGGGGATGCGTTTGTAAAGGTGGCTTGGGAAGGAAAGTCAAAGCCAGCTGGGTGTCAAAACTATATACGCAGGAGGCGGAGAGGCTGTGGGGACTGTGACCTCTCAGGTCTGAGGGTCAGAGCTCAAACGCTCGCTCCGAGCCTAGGTGAGCTTTGTCTTCCCCTTCAGGTACCTCTGATTCCTCCCAAGGTCATTTTTCTGATCAGCTCAGCTGGGGCTTTATCACTGATCTGGGCGGGTGCCCATGAGGCAGGTCTGAGCCCCTCCAAAGAGCTCTGCACAGCCCCTGCCGTCACAAGAAGCGTGAGCCCTGCCTGGGGGTTGCCAGGCCTGTAGGTGACACCCCGGGTGCAGACAGCAGCAGCCCGAGAAGAGTCCCAGTTCCAGGGGAGGGATGTGGTCTGCACGTGGGCAGAGCGCCCTCCCCCACGCCAGAGTTTCAACTCAAGGAGAGCTCAACACAAAACCCTGACTAAGCTAGGCCAGACGCGTACGGAACATTAAATTCGGCTTGGTTTTTGCACAGACAAAGTGTAATTTAATTGCAAGCAGAAAAACAGATCATCAGTTTTTTTTTTTTTTTTAAACCAAGTTTATCTAAGTCAGGTGGCAGGTCAGCCCTGTCCTGTGTATTTATAAATCACCACAAACAGGCAGGATGACACTGGGAGTTCTGCACAAGGTTCCAGGCGTTTGCAAAGCAGAGCTATCTCAGAAACGACCAGGGATTGACCTCCTTGAAGAAATGGAGAACCCTCAGCGCAGGGGGCAGCGGGAAGGGTGTAAGGGAGGGTCACCAAGGAGGACCTGAAGCTGCGTGAACCTGAACCTGGCTCACTCAGTTGGGTGCATGCAGGTCCTGACAAGTCACGCGCCCCTTTGGGCCTGGGCGCCTCACCCGCTCCACAAGGAGCAAACCAGGTACGCCTGCAGTAGCTGAGCGGTGGGACCCCACCCTTCTCCTGTAGCACCAAACGGGGCTACCCTGCTCCCCAGCTCCCGAGGCTAGCTCGAGTGGGTAATATTCCACGCCACAGACCCTCACCTGGGTCCCCCGGTACAAACCCGCCCCCCATCTCTCCTCTGCACAACGTAACTTTTCTGACAACTCCCACGTCTCCGAACACTTGGATGAACCGGACAAGCAGAGCAGGTCTGAGCTCTCAAGAGAACAGGAAAACCCTGAAGGGCGTAAGAAAGCGATCTGCGTTACAACGGTAGTTATTCAAACGGAACTCCAGGGATTTCCAAAATGGGGCAGAAAAACCAACTCTGATCTCTTGCGTCAGAAGATCCGGCAAGCCATTCACCATTAAGAAGAGGTGCTTCCCTGTTCACTCAAGCGTCACCGAGGAAAACAGATTCCACGGGAGGCTCATTTCCAGCCGAAAGGACTCCGGAACCCGCTGTCACCACCTGATCCTGCCGCTGGCAGTTTGAGGGCGCAACGGATGGGCAGAGCCTCTTCAAGCATGAACTTGCCCTTCTGCCCGAGAAGAGCACTTTGTTCAGGGAGTGACTGACTCGGGGACAGTAAATGACGCCCTTCCGATCTTCCCAACACATAGCCGGGTTTCAAAAGTGGAGTTCGTTTCCGTGTCAGAACAGGAAGCCTGTGTTTGTCAAATGACAAAGGGTGCTCTATGCGCACGCCTCGTCTTCCCAGCCAAGTGGGCACGGGGCTCTGACTTAGACTTGTGGCCCCATGTACGGACCGAGCCCTGACTGCACAAACACAGGCCCAGCCTCAGTGAGCCGTGCACCTCATTGAAACTGTCCGTCCACACCCTCAGAGAAGCATGCTGTCAGGACAGGCAGCGAGAGGCACGTGCAGCAGGAGGGGAGCCACTGACCACGTCAGTCAGAGCGACGGGGGAGCAGGCCCCACCAGGGCCATCGGCTGTCCATCAGCTGGGGACGTCACAGGGAACCCAGCCAAACAGAAGGGTCACAGAATACAGATCCAACAGAGGGTCATACCCAGAACGTAGGAAGAATTCTCAAAACTCCATCATAAGACAACAAACAACCCAATTTAGCGTGGACAAAAGTCTGAACAGACACTTGGCCGAAGAAGGGATGTGGACAAGCACATGACTCAAGCACATGACAGATATGAGAGACCCACCACCACCGCGTGTGCCAACAGGGACCAGTGGGAACCCCGTCCCTGCAGGTGGGACACAAACGTCCAGCCAGCCGCAGAGAGGGAGGAAAGCAGCTCCCAGTTCACAGCAGCCCCACTCCCTGGTGCTTAACGGAGACAGTGAACCGAGTTCTCACACAGACCGTAGGCAGTGCTTAGATCGCCCTTGTTCCAAAGCACCAAAACCCGGAAATGACCCAAACGTCCTTTCCCCCGCCTGAGGTAAACCTCGGTGCACCCACAGAAGAGAATCGCCCTGCAGCAGGAAGGCAGGCCCCCCGACGAGCCTCAGGGGCTGAGCACTGGAAGCCAGACCAGTTGCGGGCGACCTGCGTTGTGCGTACGACCATGCGTGTGACGACGACGTCCTAGGAGAGATAGAACCACACGGAGGGAAGGGAGTGCCCACGGCAGGGGCCGGGCACGGTCGGGGCTGACGAATGTCCCAGATCTTCATGAGTGGTGGTCACACAACGATTTGCTTGTCAAACTCTACCTTCGAAGGTGAGGGTACTGACGGGAATTATCTCACGGGGCTGCAGTGTGGCCGCGGAGCGGGGACAGCACAGGACCCAAGGGGAGGCAGGCGGTAGAGCTGGGGGCAGCGGGAGGGCCGTGTGTGTGCAGAAGTAGACGGCCAGCGGCAAGGTTCTGAGGAAGTGGCTGATGAAATCTGACAGGTGAAATGGTGTGAAAAGAATCTGAACGCTTAGATTTAAAATTCAAATTTTAAAAAAGTACTTTTAGGAGAAAATGCCAACCATCTAATGAAATCTAGTGCTTATCCTGCTAACTTTCTCTACAAAGGTTTTAATTTATCTTAGAGAGAGAGAGAGCATGCGCACGTGCATGGGGGGGGGCAGAGGGAGAGGGAGAAGCAGACTCCCCACTGAGCGGAGAGCCCGACATGGGACTCGATCCCAGGACCGAGATCATGACCTGAGCCAAAACCAAGAGTCGGATGCCCAAATGACTGAGCGCCCAGGCGCCCTGACCCTGCCACCGTGATTGTGATCCACTCTAAATTCATTCTGCTCGGACTAAAACAAGCCTTTGGAGCATGACCACCCTCTCCGTCGTGTGACCTGGGGGCACACCCAACACCACGGGGGCACCGGATAAAGACGTCCCGGCAGCACGCGGACAGCCCTGTGTGCGCAGACCGTGAGCGGGCGAAGAGCCACAGTGACTCGTGGGGACCTCACATCCGAGCACGGTCACCGTATCTCAACCTTGGTGAGAACCCAGCCGAGACTGCCCCTAAGTAAGCAGAGAGCACCGTGTGCTGCCAGGGCCGACCGGCAGGACGCCGCCTCCAGGCAGCAGAGGGGCACATGCAGGGCAGGACAGGAATCCCCCTTTAGAACTCCGCTTCCCTCCCAGGCACCAAGGGAACCTTCATGTCAAAGGTCTACATTTTTAGAAAGATGTTATACTGTCAGATTTACGAAATCAGAAAAATCCCTGCTAGCGACTAACTTCTGTACCTTTTCTGAAACACGTGTGCTCTCCCCTCACACCAGCTGTGCAGTGCGGGACGCGAGGCCGCGTGAGAGGACGCGCTGAGCACGCAGAAGCAGTCACTGGACTCACAGGCTTAAGAGGGAGGAGGGGCTCCTTTGCTGGCCTCAAAGTCACGGTCACACCAATACAAAGCACAAGTGCTCGTCTCCACGCTGTCCTCACGGGGTGCGGCGCCCCCGCCAGGGCACTGGGCCGTGGCGCACACACAGCCGCGGTCTCTGACGGCGCATCGTCCTACTTCGGCCCCGCCAGTGTGCACCTCATCCGCGTTCATTCTACAAAGACGCTCTGCAGATAGACGGCAACTGCGAGACGCCTCGTCCCCACAGGAAAGCGGCTTTCAGAACGGAAGAAACAATGGTGTACAGCTCCCAGGGGCTCCTCGCCAACACCGCTCCCATGGGACTCCGGTGCTCGGGAGACACACGCACACAGCACACGCGTGTGCTCCCGGCGGGCAGGGACCCACCACGAGGGAAGGGTGGGAGGCCGTGAGACGGAGCCTCTGCTCAGAGTGCGCACCTCGCCCCGAGTCGTGAGGGCTGCACCCTGCCGCGTCCTGCGTGCGTCCTCTCTGTAACCGCGTCTTGGGTGACGCTTACAGAGGAAGGTGTTCTTGTACAGTGACAAAGCACCACCCGTTTCTAAAGTGCCTGCCGCTGTCAGCCGCCGCCCGTGCTCCACAGCCCTGTGCATCCCGCGGTGGCCCACACGCGCCCTTGGATAAAGCCGCCCGGAGCACAGGGCACCATGGAGGCGTCCTCGTGGCCTTGAGTGACACCGGAGGCTGCGGACCCGCATCCTGCCCGCAGCGCCTCTCTGCGGCTCCATGGTGCAGGCCCGGAACACCTTGGACAGAGTGCCGCCTCACAGACCTGGGGAAGGCTGCACTCACCTGGTGACGGGTGATGGGCTGGAGGGGGAGTGGCGAAGTCGAGCTTGTCCTTGAGGTCGTCCTCGTTCTCCCTCTGCCACTGCAGGCCGACCTTCTCCCAGAGGTCGGCGGCCTCGAGCCTGCAGCACGACACTCGTGTCAGGGCGGGCAGTTCCTGCGGAGGCAGCTGGGGCCTGCGGACGTGGCGCCAAGTCTCTCCCCGCAGGGGCCAGGAATTCCATCGGGCTTCTGAGCCCTTTACTGATGGCACTAAACCATGACCAATTTGTACGTGTGCACCCCAAGCGCTGGAAACACAAGGCTATTTTAAAGCCACAGAAACCGTCTGTGTGGCTCCCGGTCTCAGAGCCGATACGGCCGAGGGCACAGGGTGGGCTTCCGGGAGACACCGTGAGGCACAGCAACAACTCACGGACAGATGATCCAGAAAATGGAGGAACCCACACTTGCTACAGCGAAGGCCTCGGAACCCCTTAGAACGGAAGGCCTGACCGCCCCCCCGGAGCCGCAGCCACCAGTGCCATTTCAGCACTTACGCAATTGCAGGGATGTCGTCCTCGAGGCTGCTCAGCAACAGCGGGATGAGCTTGTGGAAGAAGGAGTAGCGGTCCCGCAGGTCCATCAGCCAGCCCCCCACCACGCAAGTCACCGCGTGCCGCACCTACACGCAAAGGCAACGGGAGGCTTCAGCTGGGCACCGAGAACGCAGAGGCTAACCGCAGGGCCGCGCCGGGCCACTGTGCACACCCGTCCAGGCCAGACGCCACCGTGAAGTCCCAGAGCGGCTCTGCCGTCCATCCTCAGGCTTGGAGAGAAAATGTCAGGGCCACCTCGTCCTATTGGTGCAAGCCCACATCCCTGGGGCGTGGCCTGGTCCTCTGCTGGCTGGAGCAGGACCACGCTGCTGCCTCGGGTATTGTGGAGGCCTGTGAAGTCTTCTGTGGGTGACCCTCCAGCCAGGCTGGGCGCTGTCTCGCCGTGGGTGTTTGAACAGCTGATGGCAAGCCACCAGGAAATGTCAGCCTGCAGAGGCTGCACCACCAAGGCCTTTGGTCCTGGAGCCCCAGGGTCTCCTGGGGAAGCCAGCAGGGCACCCCAACTCTGCTGCTGGCAACCTGAGAAGGTGACATGCATGCCTCTGCCCACTTTGCCCACCACAGGGAAGAAACGAGCTTAGAAACACACGAGGTGCCCAAGGTCTAGCTCCCTGAGAGCAGAGGCTGAGGCGGGAATCCATCATGGGAGAGAAGCAGGATGGGGCAGGGGAAGCAGAGAATCCTGGGGGAGCTCGGGAGCACAAGGGAGCCACACCCAGGCTGTCCCACCAGGGGCAAGGGGCCGACCACTTGCGCTGCGTGTCTGTTGTTGGCTAGGGCTGCCAATGGGAGGGGAAGCACTCGCAGGGACTTCAGGTAAAGTGCGCCCCCAGCAGCATCCAGGCCAGGGTGCACGTCTAGGCACTTGGACTCGGGGTGGGCTGCTCAGCCCTGGCTCCAGCATGCAGCTAGACAAGCAGAGTGCACCCTGGCCCAGCCCCTGCTGCCTTGTCCGAGCTCATTCTCCCTTCTGGAAAATGAGAGAATAACAGGACACGTGCCACTGGCTCCTGGTGAGGAGGGAAAGCACCTGGCACAATGCTTAACACGCAGGAGGTGCCGGGGACCTGGCTCACTCACCTGCCTGCCAGTGTAAACAGCACAGACCGTGGGAGGCAAGCAAGCCTGGGAGCAGGGCCCTTGGGTTCAGTGCTACTGTTGCAACTTCTTGTATTACACAATTTTAAAATAAAAAGTTGCAATATGAAATAAAAGGTGGTTATTATTAATGACATGGCATGTAATTAACAATCAAAACCACAACTAAAGGTCCCAGAGAATCTCAGATAATCTTTCAACAGTGTGAAAACACGCGTGATTAGAGGTCCAAGCACCTAGAAACAACCAGACACCCGCAGCAGCGAGGACAGACAGCACAGAGCAATCGTCCTATGTTGTCCTCGCGCAGGATCCTAGCCCCTCCAGGGGCTGCTGAGGAATCAAGGTGCCTCATGGCTAATGTCGTACGAGACCCGAGGGTCATTCTTCCGGCAAAAGTACCTGTAATAAAGCCGCACCGCACTAGAGGCTCAGCCAACACCACATGCTGGCGGCACTCGAGAGCCCGATGGACGCAGGAATCCAACTGCAACCCGGCCTGGTTCAGACACGTGCAGAGTGAGTGCGGCCACTGCGGGGATGGCGGCAGGCCCTCGGGAGGACCGGACCCCAGAGGGCTCCTAACGAAGGTGTGTCCCGGCAGCTGGGGGGCCATGGACCTGCGGGGACCCGCGGGAACCGGTCTGTCTGCGCTCACCCCTGACACCCTGCCCACGTGTCGGGGCAATAGGAGGGCCCCACACCCAGGACAGTCACTCTGACATCCTCCAAGATCCAGGCTCTTTTACAGGTTGGAGACTTCATGCATCTCCCCTCGTGAGCTGGGAGAGCCTGAGGGCTGGCCTCCAAGAGGCTCCCGAGCCCCACAGACGAGCCTCCCCCAGCCTCAAGAAACCTGTTGATCCCCATTGTCACCAGACAAACTACCCCTTTCTCTCAGCTCAGAAAAACAGCACTGAGCCGAGTTGCCAAGTAACACTTTGGCTAAGCAGGAAATCCGTCAATTAAGAAAAAAAACGACAGGCACTGAGAATTCTTACTCTCCTGAGTCAGGTTCACGGATCCTGGGGTGTTGGGCTGGGAACACATGCACGTATGACCTGTTAGATCAGCACCCAAAGCCAAGGGGAAACACAGACGCGAACGCGAAAGATCATCGTCCGCTCTCCTTTACCTTGGAAGGCCCCACCTCAGTGTTCTCAGTCAAGGGAGAGAGGAATGGCCAGTCCTCATACGGAGGCCGTCCATTTCCGCACTCTGCCCTCAGCAGATGTGAAGGACGCGCTCATTCGCCGACTGACACTCTTCGTTCACCCACCAACTCGACAGCAGCTCTGGGCACAGCCCGTTGGAGGAAATCACCTTTTTCCCATTCACTCCCTTGGGCTCGAACATTTCAGAATTGAGGGGCTGGGGGCTGGGGGAGGCAGGGGGATCTTTCTGCCCAGCACCCGAGTGCAAGTAACCATCTCACGCAAAGTTGCTCTGCAGAACCCACTCTTGTCCCATGCTGACCAGAGGCCTTGGATTTTAAGCATCTTACGTCATTGTAAGTAAGCCCCATTTTTAAAGTAAAAAGTTTTAATAGTATCAACACAATATTTTAATAACAAACCAAATGTTATTTCAAATACATAGTACTCAAATTCTGTTAAAGAAAAATTAGCAGAAGGGGCTTCCGCTGAATCTGTAACATCTTTATTTTTCAATCTGAAAAGATTCAGCATAACATTTACAGGTGTGCAGTGGATCGGAACCGCTGCTGTACTTTCGCTGCTACTCTTCCTTCAGTCTGACATCAGGGGCAGAAGGTGGGAAGCAGGGAGGGTGAAGGAGGAAGGTCAGCACAACCAGCAAAGCCACCCTGCACCTCATTTCCCCCGCGCCCACGTATGGTATGTTTTCACTGATGTGGTGGAGATCTCACACCTGCTCTAATGAAAGTAACCACAGAGCGTAACCCTTCTCTGACGAAGCAACAGGCTTCTGTTTTTATGATATTCTGAGTGGACCCAAGGATTCCGATACCTATTCAAGTTCCTCAGGCAGGACTCCACCCCCTGGGGTCTGGAGTTCATAACATCCAATCTCACAGACTCTAAAAAGTCACCAGGATTGATGGGGGAACACGCTCCTCCCCGCACGCACCCCCTGTCCCTGTACCCATCATTCCTTAGCACCAGTGAAGTCCTTGGAGCTCATGAGACTAAGTCCCCTGCAAGGGCTGGGGCAGGACCTGCTCATTTTTATGCGCCACTAGGATGCTGGCAGAGGGCAGGAGCTCAGAATTGCCTGAGACCTGGCCTGGAAGCCTGCTGGGCCACCAGCAGTGGGGCAGGTGGGGCCGGCCCAGCTCCAGCTTGCCGAGCCTGGCTTTCCCACGCAGACACCCATGCGGGTCACACATCCTAGGTGCTTTAGCAAAAGGGTCAGAGTGTTTTATCCAAACTACGAATAAAAACACAATTCCAGCTTCTAACTGAAACACGACCACCTGTGATAATGCAGAGGGTTCATGAGGTAAGGGGATCCCAGGGCAACCGAGGGCTGGAATGGACACATGTGACAACGGATCATGGCATAACCCTAGCTGGTACTCATCTACTCAGACGGTGCATGCAGGAGGATGGGGTGGGCCTTCCTGGGCCTGGGGAAGCTACCTTAGCCCCACCACACTGGGACACCCCCCTTTCCATGTCCTCAGACATGTCCTGGAGACCCGAGGTGACAGAGCACCAGAGGGAGAATTCCAGGAGCCACACTAGCCATGTTCTGAGCCCCCTGTGTCCCCTAGGTGAGCTCTGGGTCTCTCTGGGCTCTGGTTCCCCATCTGTGAGACAGAAGTCATCACAGTCTCCTCTGCACGGAAGGACCACACAGACCAAATGGGTCAATTCAGGCAAAGCACTTAGAGGAAGTTACTTCCAGGTGGCCACTCACCATGTAGTTCAGCGACCCGGAACGTGGTCCAGCGGGCACAGGGCAGCAGCTGCTGGACGTTCTCTACAAGTTACAAGGCAGTGAGGACCTCGCCTTCTGCACAGTGTGGTGGGACCCTGACACAGCTGTCCACAGGACCAAGGCTCTGCAGGTGGCCCAGCCCTGGAAGTCCCAGCAAACATCCACAGAGCCCAGGACCATGAGGGCCCAAGAGCTGATGCAAACGCAGGACGGTGGTGCGTGACTTCCCTACCCGCTCACGGTCAGGAACTTTGTGGTCACCCCATGGACTGGACCCCGCATCAGCGTGAAAACTGATGGGCAGTGGCCATGCTGGATTTGAAATCCCACTTCAATCAGCCCTGGAAAGCATACAGAGCAAACCAAATACCACTGGGAAGAAATGGAAACAAAAATAGTTTTAACAATGGAGTGCACTTGTTTTGGAATATCAAGTAACAAGGAATAGTTGCAGCCCCAAATTTTGGGAAAGCCTGTCACCAAAGAGAAAGCAATCAGCTGAAGACTTCCTCCGTCTTCTGTGGAAATGCAAACTCTTACCACCTGGAGTCAGGGCACCAAACACCCATGTTTTAAGCTCAACAAACAGATAAGCTATTCCGCAGTTATATACACAGAGCTATTTATAGGGACCCACCGATACACAGTCATGCTGTTTACGGGGACCGTCGATACACAGTTACACTGTGTACAGGGACCTCTGGATACTCAGTTATGCTGTTTACAGGGACCCATCCACAGTTACCCTATTTACGGGAGCGTATGGATACAGAGTTATGCAATTTACAGGGAGCTATGACATAACTACGCTATTTACAGGTAACTCCTGATGGATACACAGTAATGCTGTTTATAGAAAACGGTCAGTATGTAGTTATTACACCACTTTCAGGAAAACCATTTCACCTGGGACACAAGGAAGCCACTGTCTTTGCGGCCTCTGCTCTATGTCAAGCAAGCTGAGACACTGTCCCAGTCAGGGCAGCGCTGCCATTTTTCACTGGAATCCATCCTGGCCCTCACTTCCTGCAGCCAGGTCTCTCATGAGTGCTGACGCAGCACACTGCCTCCTCCTCCCTTGGCAGAGCTCAGCTCTGCTCTGGGTCCCCACCTCCCACGCTGGGACATGCGGACCCCACCCAGCTTGAGGGGCCAGCGTTCACTCACCTGGCCCCGACACCGAACGGACAGATTGGCTCTCGGGTGGAGGAGGGTCCTTTGTCTCCGCCTGCACCTTGATACAGCTCAGGGAGGCCCGCTGAGGATGAAGCCCCCGGCAAGCCAGGCGAAGCAGGCGTCCCGGGCAGGCAGTGGGCCACGCCTGGACCCTGGTGCAGGCCATCACACACGCGCACCCGACTGGGGCCTTCTGTCCCGGCCCCTAAAGCCCTGAGGGGTACCTGCATCCTGCTGAGAGGCACGCCCAGTCCCGAAGAGGAGCCAAGGCCACTCCCCGTAGCCCCTCTGCCTCCTCAGGACTCCCACAGCAGGTGCTAAGCAGCTCTAAATCTTCTGTGGATGAACAGGCATCGTGACCCTCCTGTCCACATGCGCACACATGCCCGCACGCAAAACTGCATCGCGAGCCCCATGAGTTGAATGCTACGGCAGTAAGCACACGAAAACGTGCTCAACGTCACTAATCATGAGGGCAACAGAAGTCAGACCACGAGACACCATTTCACACCCGTTAGGATGGCTATAAATCAACAAACAAAAACCAAAAAATTAGTGTTGGGAGGACCTAGAGGAATCGAAACCCTTATGCATTGTTGCCGGGCATTTAAGACGGTCCAGTCGCTGTGGGGACTGCTACGGGGGTTCTTCGGTAAGCTCGTGGCAGAGCTGCTCTGGGCCCAGCAGTCCTGCTCCTTGGTTTACACCCTCGCCCAAACCACGTGACGCTGGACTCAGAAACCTGCACCTGCGTGTTCGAGCAGCACTATTCACAGTAGCCAAGAGGTGACAGCAAGCCAGGTGTCCATCAGTGGATGCACGGGTACACCAAATACGGCCCATCCACATAACACGCAGCACTCTGCCTCAGGAAGGAATGGCGCACTGACACGTGTTCCAGCACGGGTGAGCCTCAGACACGTCACACTCAGTGGAAGCGGTCAGTCACCAGGGTCACTTAGGGACTCTGCTTCCACGAAGTATCCTGAGTAGACACAGCCACACAGACAGATGGTGCTTATCAGAGGTGGGGGGCAGGGAGGAATGGGGAGTCACTGTTCAATTCTGCTTGGGACGGTAAAAAAGTTTTGGTTGGTGGCCACGGTCGCACTATGTTGTGAATGTATTTAATGCAACTGAACTCCATCTCGAAAATGGTTGAAATGGCAAATTTCATGTTATGCATCTTTTACCAAATACTTTTAAAATAATCTAATATATCAAAGCTTTGAACGCTTAAATGAGCGAATTACATAGTATGTGAGCAGTGGCTCAATAAAGCTGTTTAAAAGAATAAAACAGGGGGCGCCTGGACAGCGCAGTCAGTTAAGTGTCTGACTCTTGGCTCGGCTCAGGCCACGATATCAGGGGCATGAGCTCGAGCCCCGTGTCGGGCTCCGTGCCCAGCACAGAGTCTGCTTGAGCTTCTCTTCCCTGCCACCCATCCTGCTCACACTCTCTAAAATAAATAAACAAATCTTTAAAAAAAACGAAAAAAAAAAACCACAGAGTGCCTTGGAAGAAAACCGAAGTGTGCCTGTGGCTGGGAGGCCAGACGGTGCCAGAGAACAGTCTCTGGTGTCACCGGCCCTGGGCCCGGAGGCTAGCTCCAGCTGGGCGACCTTGAGCAAGTAACATAACCTCCCAACTGCAGGGGATGTGCAAGCAGCTGACATGAAGGATGAAACAAGGTGGTGTGTGGACAGCAGGGCAGGCAGGCACCCACATGCTTTAGTCGTGTAGCCAACGCTTCCACTATCAGGACAGCAGAGGCCACGCTGCCACACCGCCAGCTTTTGAACCACTGGCCGCCCCAAGCCACTTCCTATCCTGCTGGCCATGAGGCAGGGGCACTTTCTGACCACTCCGGAGGACGTTCACCAGCTACCGCTGCTCCTCCCACCCCATGTGGCCAGAAGCACACATTCCCTCTTCACTTGTCTCCTCCCCCACCACAGCCTTGGCTCTGCTCCCCATTGTTGCTGGCGTTTGTGAAGTTCTGCAAGCACGCCGCGGCCTCAGATCCATGACACAGCCTGTGAGCTGACCTCCACCATCACAAAGCCAACATTCTGATCTCTGTCTCTGCTTGGGTCCCGAGGCCCAACAGGGTGATTACCCTGATCTGTCCCTCCACGCCCAGGTCGGGTCCCGCAGCCACTGTGGCTTGTCAGGCCAATCTGCGTTGATGGATCGGCACATTACAGACGCCTCTGAAACCGTGGCGTATACGCAGTTACGCTGCTTTCCAAAGAGGCAAGAGTCCTCTTGCATATTCCTCACCATCAAGAAGGACGAATATATTAAAACAGTTCAACTCTCTGCAGTTTCTCGGAGACGTAAACTAAGATCACTTTGTGACTGAACATGATAAAAGACGTTTGGTGTGACAAGTTAACAGTTTTAAAAAAGAAAAAGGAGTGAGCTCAAATAGTGTGCTTCTGGTGAAGAGGAGGGACCACCCAGAGGAGAAACTCCTTACCTGGGGGACGTCGTCAAAGAGCCTCTGAGCAAAGTGGGGAAGCACGTCATCTACCGACTTGCCGCTGCCGAACTGGATCACGGTGCCCGTGGCCTTGATGACAGCCACCCGCACCTTCCAGTGCTGGTGGGAGATGCTCTGCATCAGGGGGCCGATCAAGGACTCCGACTGCATGTGGAAGTGGTCTGTGAGACAGGGCGACACCAGTTACTGGGCTTGCTCCTCGTGGGCCTCGACCCAGCCCAGCGCCATGGGCTCCCAGGAGGACAGGCCACCTGTGCCTTGGAACTTCCTCTCCCCACCCGGTCCCTGCTGCAGCGTGGCATCGGCTCAGGCCTGCCAAGCTCAGCTTCGTACCCCTGGCACTGGGAGAGGTATAGGACAGGCACGGAACCCAAACAGCACCAAACGGAAAAGGCTGGGGGCTTGACCCCATCTCAGCTGGAGGCAGGAGCTGTGACGGAGTGTCTGAAGCTGATGACAGTGGCACTGGGTGCCTGAGAGGGATGCTGACCAGAAGAGAGAAATCGAGCCTGGAGGACACTGTGCAAGTCCCCACATCAGGTGTGCCTGAAGCCAGACACCCGGTGCTACTGTAGAGAGCAGGGCCAACATCGCTTTGGGCAAGGCCACTCCGCTTCCTATTTGTAAGGGGCTCCCAGAAAGTCAGAACCAGAATGCCTCTGATACTCCTCGTCTTGGAGTTCTAACCTCAGTTCTGCTGCTGCTTGAGACCCATCCGTAAGATGGCTATTTCAGGGTTGCTTTGGTTGACTTCTTTAACCCTGAAGTCCTCAGATCAAGAAAGGATATTCATCTACTACTGCCCAGTGTGATGGGGATCCAGGAGAGGCCCTTCACCGGGAGTGGGCAGAGCAGGGGGATGGTTTTGAGAAGGGAGATGCTTCAAGCAGAGGGAACAGTCCTTCACTCAACAATCGGTGGACACCGGATGCGGGCAGGCACCTTGCTACGTGCAAGGCACCGTCCTACACTTGTCGAACTTATAACCTAGTGAGGGAACATGCAAAGGCTGCAAGACATGAGAAGAGGTCAATCTGGCTGATGCACAGACCAGGGAGTGAAGTGGTTGGGGGTCAATGAGAAATGTGTTAAAAGCTTGTAATTCCCAATGGCTGTCTCCAGCCCAAGCCTCACCCCCAATTCTACTAGAATTCCACAGTACTTGAACCCAAACTTATGACTCACAGTGTAAATCTTGACAGTCCCTAAGGGGAAAGGCTAAAAGGAAGCCCCATTCCTCCTTTGTCTCCTATCCACCAAAACCTCCTTCTCCCTCATGCCTCACCCAATTCAAAAGGAAATCCTGCCAGTTCCATGCTCAACATCAATCCATTTTCCTCCGTCTCTAATAGCAGACTGCTCACCCCCACCCAGGCCAAGCTGTTATCTAAACATGGATTAATTATGACCCCAACTGACCTCATTTCTTCTTGCCATCTTGGTAATCAACTCTCCATAAGCACCAGAGTGATCTTTTAGAAATCTGAATCTAAGCCTCTCTCACCCCTTCTCCACACCCACCACTGGCTCCCCACTGTGTTTAATAATTTCAAATCCCCAGCAGCAACCCTCTGCCCGCCCTCCTTCCCTCCAGCCACCTTGACCTCCTTTATGTTCCTCAGATCTGCCAAGCTTATTTCTCAAAAGTAGTTTCCTCCTGACAACCCATCACTGATCTTCAACTTAAATATTCTGTCCTACAGGATGCCTTCCCAACAGGACTAAGTAGAGGCCTCCTACCATTGCACATCCCAGGCTGAGGCAGCAAGCAGAGGGAAGTGGGGCAAGATCCTACAGAAAGGGCTACTTAGAAAAAGGACCTATCCTGATCAGATTAGTTTTTTTAAAACAACGGAGAATGCACGAAAGGAAAACAGGAGAAGCGGCCTCTCTCCATTAGGACAGCAGTCCAACCCAAAGAGGGAAGACAGGTAGACTGTCGAGAATGGGGGATGAGAAGTGAAAGACTGCAGCGGTGTTTCACAAAGCGTGCAACCACAACCGCCTGGATTAGTCACCCGGCGAGGGCCAGTTACAGACACGCACCGCATCCCAGACCCTCAACAATTTCAGCGCAGGCTTCCACGAATTTGCATTTTGAGAACCACCGGATGGGGAAGAGCGGCGGCTGCTTCCGGGATCCAGGAGGGGCCCACCGCTGGCGGCCTCGCCTCCACCTCCCCGCGCCCCCATTCCCGACCCCGGCAAAGGCGGGCACCTGGCGTGGCGCGCGCAAGGTCCGCGGCGCACTCGCAGCTCTCACGGCGAACGGCGGCGAAGGGGTCGAGCAGCGTGCAGCACAGCACGCGCACCGCGTCGTCCAGGTGGGGCGCGAGCGCGGCGCCGCCGAGGCGCACCGCCAGGCTGAGCAGCTGCACGAGTGCCAGGCGCAGTTCCTCGCAGGTCTCGGGCGGCCGGCCGCGCGCGGACTCGGGACCGGCCAGGCGCGCGGCGAGCGCGGGCAGCAGGCGCGGCAGGGCATCACGGGGCCGCGTGGCGCGCCGCAGGCCCAGGTCCAGCAGGTGAGCGGCCAGCGCGCGGCAGCCCTCGGCCGGATCGGCCAGGCAGCGCAGCAAGCGCGGCAGCAGCAGGCGCGCCCACGGGCCCTGGAAGGCGGCGGCCGCCGCGGCGGGGTCGGCGTCGGGCGCCTCGGGCCACGCCGCCTCGAGCGCGCGCTGCAGCGCTTCGAGCGCGCGCCGCCGGCCCAGCTTGCTGTCGGCCTCCAGCCCCGGCAGCAGGCGGCTCAGGGCGCGGCTCAGTTCCGCCGCCTCGGCCGTCTCAGACGTCTCGGCCGCCTCGGCCGGGCCCGGGGCCGCCGCGGTCTCCGCCGCCACCAGTGCCGCCATCTTCCGCGCGTTGCTCGTCGCCAGGGGAGACGGCGCTTTCACGACGGCCGCGGCGCGGATTACGGCTGCTCTTCCGGCGGGCTTCGAACACAACTTTATGGGCAGCTCCGGGCGCGGACAGCACACGTCCGGGGCGGGTTGGGGGCGGGGAGCCGGAAGGGCCGCGGTCCCGCGGGCTCAGGGCTCAGTCGAGCGACAGGAGGCACAACTCTGCCGTGCGCGCCCCTGAGGGAGGCAATGGCAGAGGGGTTTGGCGTGGACAGGTAAGGCTTGCCCGCGAAATGCCGGCACTGGGGACTGCCGAGGGTTGGTCACAGTTAACTCCGCGACGGCGCTGAGGGCACAGTTGTAGTGGGAGGGGCGGCCGGGCAAAGGCCCTGGGGTGGGGGTGCTGCGTCGAATTGTGTCCCCCAGAGTCCGTACATCGGAATCCTCATCCCCAGGGCTTCAGAATGGGGCCTTATTTGGAGATAGGGCCCTACAGAGCTCATGAAGTTAGAAGTAGGTACTGGGGGCACTGATCACATGTGATTGTGCCCGTCTAAGAGGGGGGCTTCGGAGGGGCCGCAGCATTCCGGGACAACGCCGTGTGAACGCGGACGGCGGTCTGCACGCCAGGGACAGCGGCCCCAGGAGGCACCCGCCCGCAGACCCCTCCATCTCGGCTCCGGCCTGTAGACCGAGGTGGTCAGCGCTCGGTCTTCGCGGGGACTGATACGGGGAGCGCCCTGACGCTGCTCCGGGAGGCGAAGAGACCTCCTCGTGGCGGGAGCCCAGGGGACCGGGGGGAGGGGCGCAGGCCACCGGGGCCTTTTTCTTAAATTAACGGGGACTGGAGGAAGGCTTGCGGGCCAGGAAAGTTGGCCCCATCAGGCTTGCGTCTTTACGAGACTGCTTTGGCTGCTGCGGAAAAGGAGGCAGAAGGAAGGACTGGGGTTTCTCTGAAGGCTGAGGCTCTGCTCAAGGTGGGGAACAGCAAACACTCAGCGTGGGGAGGCTTCCTGCTCCAGGAAGAGGTGGTGCAGGCTCACTGTTCCTTGCCCCTCCCTCCAGGTACCACTGCGTACCTTGCCAGTAATTCAGTCGTCCATGGGCAAGGGGCTCTGATTGCTGGAGGGAGACTGGCTAGCAGGGATCCTCAGGACCAGGTGGTGGCAGCTCAGGGGTTCCCTGGGTTTTCCTGTTCTCTCTTACAGCTTCCTAGAACAGGTGCCAGAGAGGTCTGCCACCCAAGCCAGAACTGCCTGCAGGCCATTGGGAGTTTCACTAAACTAGTCCATAATGTTGCTGCCTCGACGTCCCTGGAGTGCAGCCAGGTGGGCTGCGGGCGCTTTGGACCAACACTGGCCCCTGCCATGAGCACCTGCCCTAGATGAAACCTGCAGAGTCACAGTAAGTGAAGTTCCTGATGGGACTCCTACAGCCGTTGTGGTAAGCACGTACCCCTGCTGCCCAGGGCCCACCCCTTTGCGCCTCTTTCATAAAGCCCCTGCAAAGCTTACTAAAGCCCCCCGCTGTTTTTGGTTTGAATTGACCGATCTGGTCTTAGCCCAGAAACCCCAAAGTACTCCATCCACAAACCTGTCTCTCTGCCTGCACCCTGCCTTGACCTCCTCGTGTGCTGTGCCGTGTACCTCCAGGACCTGTGAATCAAAAGCTTCTCTATTCCGCTTTCCCACACAGTCTTTGTTGACCCCCCAGGCTCCACCTAAGAATTGTTAAGTTTAACAAAGTCACAGCACAGGCAAGGAAACGGCAAGAAAAGCCACCTCTTTCTGGTCATAGGACTGGGAAAGGGGAGACCCAGCAGTGACCTTGTGGGTCACACCCCCACCCCACAGTATGCTGCAGCACCAGCATCAAAGCCCCTGCAAGCCCACCGACTCTTGCAGTGCTGATGGGCAGTCTCCTATGTGGGGGCAGAGGCCATGCAGCCCAGCGTCTTCCAGCTTTCCACCTGCTGGCACAAGGAGACCCAGGACCAGCAGGTGCTGCCCTGCTCCCCCAACAGCCGCAGCAGTGCCAGAAGAAAGCAGACCAAGAGGGCGCTGCCAGGGCTGTGAGATGAAACTCACTGGAACCATGGGCCGCAAAAGGAGGCCAGAATCTACACGCTAGACCTAAATAGGGCAACTTTCTGCTAAAATAGCAGATTTCAGTAACATCAGAAGTTTTCTGACATGATATGCAGAATGTTCAGGATACGCTCAAAAATCACTTGTCCTATCAGAAGCCACGAAAAGCACTATTTGGATGAAAAGACTATTAACTGACATAAATGCTAAGATAGATCAAGTGTTAGAGTTATCTGACAAGGGTTTTAAAGTAGTCATAAAAATGCTTTTAAAAAACATTTAGGAAGTCTTTGGGCGCCTGGGTGGCTCAGTCTGTTGAGTGTTGACTCTTGCTTTTGGCTCAGGTCATGATCTCATGGGTCATGGGATTGAGCCCCGTGCTAGGCTCTGGGCTCAGCCAGAAGTCTGCTTGAGTATTCTCTCCCTCTGCCCCCCTCCCCTCCTCTCTTGCGCACATGTGCTCTTTCTCTCTCTCTCACTCTCTATAAAATAAATAAATCTTTAAAAAAAATAGGTCTTTTGAAACAAATAAAAAAAAAGTCTCAGCAAAGAGGGAAAAACTATAGAAGGATTTCCAGATGGAAATCCTAGAACTTAAAATTACAACAGCCAAACCAGTATTGTACCCAGCAGTGGACACAGTGATCACTGCACCATTGGATGGACACCACAGCACAGGGGAGATGAGGGGATAGAATCAGGGAACTTGAATGTAGAACAATAGTGTTTACTCCATCTAAGTGACAGATCAAATGGACCAGAGAGAAGCAAAAGAGCTGAGACACCTGTAGGACAGTGATTTGTGTCACCAGGGTTCTAGAACAAGAGGAGGAAGAACGTGGACTAAAGAGAGATTTAAAGAATGGCTGAAAACTCCCCGAATTTGGTGAATGACATAAACCCACAGATTAAAGCAGCTGAGCAAGCCCCAAATAAGACACACCCAGACACATCATAGGTAGGCTTGTAACAGCTAAAGACAGACGGAAAAGTGTTAAACACAGCGGACCCTCAGAAAATGAAGAAGAGTAGAGTGGGTAAACATGGCAGTAAACTGACCACCTTTCACTTCCTAAGTTTCCTTAATCATACCTGACAGTTGAGCAAAAATAAGAACACTGATGTGGTGCTGAGAGTATGTGGAGGAGATAGTTATGGTACTTACATCTGGAAAATGGGAAGGGTGAAGGGATGAAGTGGCAGTAAGGTTTCTACACTGCTCTCGATGTGGCACAACTTCCATAGCAGGGACTCCGAAGTGCCACGTGTGTATGCTGATGTCTGGAGAAGCCACTAGGGAAACTAAACACAGCAGTACAAGCAAAAACATTAAGTGGAATTCCAAAAACTGTTTAAGGATGTCACAAGGCACAAGAGAGGGAACAAACACGAATGATGAAATAATAGATGGAAGCCCTAATATGTCGACGATTACTTTAAACATGGATGGTGTAAACACACCAGTTAGAAGACCGAGTGGCATAGTGAATAAAAACTATGCCGACAATACATTATCTAATCTATGCTAAAACGTGTCAGCCACAGTGACACGGGTGGATTGGAGTCAAAGGGTGGGAACGGATGTATCATGTAAACATCAAATTTTAAAAAGCAGACTATATTAATATCAGCCAAAGTGGACTTCAGAGCAAACAAAATTTCTTGGAAAAGAAGACGGACATTAGCTAATGATGAAGTGCTCCATCAACCAGGAAGATCTAGCAATTGCAAATATACGTGCACCAAATGACAGATGTTCAAAGTATATGGCGGACTTCATGTGAGGACTTCCCTACCCATTCTCAGCAATTGCTAGAATTACTAGACAGACACTCAGCAAGGATCAGAAGAACACCACCATCAACCGACAGGATTAATGGACATGCGTGGGGCACTGCAACCACCAATAACAGAATACATATTCTTTTCCAGTGCCCATGGAACACATTCCAGAAGAGACTATATCCTGGGCCATAAAACAATCTTAATCAATGTAAAGGATTGAAATCCTACAGACTACGTTCTCTGACACATGGAATCAAACTGAAAATCAGCAGAGAACAAGGAAAGCTTCAAATGTGGAAATTCAACACCATGGTTCTACTCAGAAATACAAAGGAATGAATGCTGAAACGCGCGCACACACACACACATTACCTGGAGACTCTAGGGAATTATGGTAAGTCAGACAATCATTGAAGGGTGACTGTATCATGATTCCACTTACATGGCACTTGTGAGATACAGTTTCACGTTCTCTGGGGTTAGCAGTAGGGCTGGGTGTGGCGTAAAGGTGCCTGTACAGCAGCCATGTGTGGTGACAGTACTTAAGCATCGTGGTGATGGTGGCTACACGGATATTTAGGTGTTTTGCTTTTTTTTTTGTTGTTGTTTAGATTTGCTTATTTATTAGAGCGTGAGTGGGGAGAAGGGGCAGAGGGAGAGGAAGGGAGAGAGCGTGTGTGCGAGCAGAGGGAGGGGCAGAGGGAGACAGAGTCCTCAAGCAGGCTCCGCGCTGGTGTGGAGCCCAGCTCTGGGCCTGATCTCATGACTGAAACCAAGAGTCAGACACTTAACAGGTTGAGCCACCCAGGCACCCCCTCACTGTTGATTTTTAACCCAATAGCGAAATACACAGACAAATCTGAACCCAGTAAGAGAAAGAGAATAGTGAAGGTTAGAATGGAAACTAGTGAAATAGAAAAGCAAACACACAATAGAGAATATTAATAAAACTAAGAGTTTGTTCTTTTAAAAGCTTAATAAAACGGATAAATCTCTGTCAAGTCTGGCAAGGGAAGAAAATGAGAAAACACAAAATAACGTGTGGAGTGTAAAGGGGTTATCACTACACTTTCTGAGCATTAAAACACACCGAAAGGATCATATAAGCCACTTTATCCCTCCCAAAGGATAGGAAATGCAGGATTCCTAGGAAAATGTGATTTACTAAAACTTACACAAGAAGAAATAGAAAGGCAGCAGACTCTAGTACCTAGTAAAGAAACTGACTTTGTGATTTAAAAAGCTTCCCGCAAGAATGGCTGTAAGCACAGATGGTTTATTAACTTCAAAACATTTAACTAGGAAATAACTCTCATCCTAGACTCTTTCCAGCAACGGAAAGAGGGGACATCTCCCAACCCGTTTTGTGAGGCCAGCCTCACAGTGACGGGGCCATCGCACAAAAGGAGAATTATGGGCCGACCTCTTTCATTAAATACAGATGCAAAAATCCTAAACCAAATGCTCACCAAGTCCATCTGGAAAGAAGGAATTTAAAAAGAATAGATTGAGTTTATTCCAAGGAAAACAAGGTTCATTTAACATAAGAAATTAATGTAATCTACTGCATTAAAAAAAACTGAAAGAGAAAGATCACAGGATCATCTCAGGTGCAGAAAAAGCATTCGACGCAACGTGACACCTGTTCATGATAACTTAGCGAATGAGGAATAGAAGGCACATCCGCAGATATCCCACAGTGAATGTCATATCAGATGCAGTGGACGGGTTCCAAACACAGCCGTGACATTTCTCCCACGCCTGCACACGGATCCAGCCTCGTGTCGAATCTGAGCTGGCCTGCAGACTCACCTTGGGCCCAGGGACGTGGCGGAAAGGGTGCCGAGCCGTGTCTCTGCCCAGCATTGCGGAGAGCTGGCAGCACCTCGCCCCCACGGGGAGGGTTCACCCTATAAAACAAAGCCCAACAAAACAAACACCACCAGAAAGTGACAAGTATTGGCAAGGACAGGAGGAATCGGAACCTGGCTCGCTGCTGGTGGGAAGGTAAAACCGTGAGGCTGCTGTGGAAAGCAGCCTGGCGGCCCGTCAAAGAAATGACACCTAGGATTCCTGTAAGATCCAGCAGTTCCACGTCCCGTTATGTAGCCGGAGGGTATCAAGCAGACACACACCTGTGCTCATGCTCACAGCAGCCGAGAGGCGGAAGCCTCCCAAGTGTCCGTCATGGGTGATGGAGAAACCCGATGTGGTCCGTCCCACGATGGGCTACCGTTTAGCCTCAGGTAGGAAGGAAGTGCTGACACGGGCTCGCGACGCCCGGTGAGAGAAGCCAGACACAGAAGACCCCGTATTGTAGGTTCCACTTTGGTGAGGTCCCTGATGGTGACACTGTGGCGGGGGTGGCGACTTTCTTCTGGGAATTCTAGGTGCAGACCCCCCTCGGCAAGTTGGGGGAGGAGCTAGCCAACCCCTCTCCTTCCCCACCTGCGCACGGCAGAGGCGCCTCGCTGGGCGAGGGCATGTTCCAACTCCCTAAACTGAATTTGGTGACTTAGGAAGTCCCGGACACTTAGGGAGACTGAGTTGGCACGGGGTTTGTGTCATACATAACCCTAGAACTTTGATTTCTCTATGTTTGAGCCAAAATGTGGTGGAGCTGTCCAAATGTGTATCTGGGGCAGAGACAGGACTTCCTCCACTGAATAAATATTAAAGAGCCAGGAAGAGGTAAGGGAAAAGTCATCTCCAAGTCTGTTCCGGAGTCTTGCTTGTTCAGTGTTCTGGTGACATATATTTTAAAGTGTGCCATTTAAGTCAGTGTAATAAACTGATTTTAGCAGATAGCTTGTGGTTGGTTCGTTCATTCATTATCTCATCCAACAAATATTTATGGGGTGTTCGACATTTCCGGGCGTCTTGTGAGGCACTGGGATACAGCGGTGAGTCAAAGCAGATGCAGTTACTTCTCATGGAGCTGTTGGTGGGGAAGGAGGTCATTGATCAAACGGTGACACAGACGGTGCCCTCGAGCAGTGGGACGGGGAGCGGAGGTGCAGGCCCCTCCAGGAGAGACCCTGGAAGTGGGGTCGGGGGCACAGGAGTTCAGCAGGCTCAGAGGAAGGGATGGCTGGCCTGGGGAGGAAAGGGGAGGGAAGGGGATGTGGGACCTCGGTGGGCTTGAAGATGTCACTGGCTTTGCCTCTGGATGGGTCTGAGGGGGCAAGTCAGGAGGCAGCCAGAGGGACGGGAGGTGGTGGGGCCTGCGGGCAGGGCCAGAGTTACTTTGCAGAACCGGCAACGATTCAGGGCTGAGGGGGAGGGCGATGTCCGGGGCACTCCGGGTTTCTGGCTTGGGGAACTGAACAGACGGCCCTGCCTTTCGCAGACGCACAAACACTGGGTGGCAGCCAGCCCCGCAGGGTGGGAGCGTCTCCTGTGCAGCTCCCGGATCTGGAGGTAGGCTCCAGTTATCTAACGCGGTGTTGCACACGACGCGCGTTTGCGAAGTCCGTAGATTCGGCAGGTCACCGAGAGTGCCCTGGGGACTTGTTTCCACTCCGTGATGGATGGGCCTTGCTGGGAGGCAGCTCTCCACGTAGCGACGCGGGCTTCCTCGTGGTGTGGTGGGTGGGCTCTAAAGGCACCCAGTGTTGCCTTTTAAATCTAGCCTCGGGATGCGTGTGGCGTGAACCGCGAGCCGTGGGGCCCCTGGCGTTCCGGTAAAGGGCTGAGGTCAGCACCTGGTGTGCAAGCATTCATGCATCCGCCTGGTTTTGGGGTGCCCCCTGTCTGGAGACCGTCTGTCTTACTCCTGCTGGGGCGTGAGGCCGACTCTACCCCCACCACTGGCTCTCACCTCTTTGGCATCTGGTGAAACCATTCCTGAGGTTTGGGGGGATTCTGTGGTGTGAACTGGGTGCTTGGCGTTCACTGTTCAGCGTTCTGGTTCGGGTTAGTCAATGACAACTCTCCTGTCCTCCTTCAGGCTCCCAGAATTTTGTTAAGGTCTTTGCTGGGTCCTTCCCGTCCTCGAGGGCTTGTGCCTTTAAAAACAAAATCCCTCTGGGGCGCCTGGGTGTGGCTTCGTCAGTAAAGCGTCTGCCTTCCGCTCAGGTCCTTTTCTCGGGGTCCTGGGATCGAGTCCCACGTCGGGCTCCCTGCTCAGTGGGGAGCCTGTATCTCCCTCTCCCTCTGCCACTCCCCCTACTTGTGTTCTCTCTTTCTCTCTCTCTGTCAAATAAAATCTTCTAAAAAAATCCTTTTGTGACTTTAATGTGGTACGTGGAGTGAAAATAATGGGTGTTACCTGTGAGCAGAGAAATGCGTGAGTAAGGATAGTCACTGCAGTACTCATTTTTTATCACGTTATCGATAAACTTAGCCAAGTGGAACTGCTGGGCTGTGTGTCTGAGTCTGTGCTTGAGTCTTCCGCATGGGAGTCCGCAGAGGCCCTGTCGGAGCCGTGTTTTCCAGGCCCGTTCCCGCACCCTCACCGCACGGACTTGCCCGACGGCAGGACTTGTGCCGGCCAGCGGGGTGGCACGGGCACCGCGGCATACTCTGTGTTTGCCCTGTTCTTGGTTGGAGTGAAGCTGGGCGTCTTCCTGCCGAGAAATCAGCCCTTTGTGATAGGTACTGCTATAGACTACTTGTTTTACCTTGAACATGTGAGGGTTTTTATGCACGGTTTTCATTTTTACAGAGTATGTCGATTTTTACGAGTACGGCCCCTCGATGTCGTAGGAGGACTAGAAAGGCCTCCTGTGTCCTGAGAGCGTAAAGACATTTCCCGACACTACTTCCATTGCTTTTGTATTCAAATCCCTGGTCCATCTGAAGTTTATCTGTATGAAGAGGCACAGGTGACTTTTCTTAGTTCTCCCCAAACTAATTATTGAATTATTATTATCCCCGCAAATATGCGGTGCTGTCTTTATCACATACAAAATAATCCCTGTAGACGTTGATTTGGGTTTATTTCTGGTCTCTCTGTTCTGATCCCTTAATGATTGTTCGTTCCTGTGCCAGGTTCATAATAGTTTAATTCCTTTATCCCTAGGATTTTCATCTGTGGCTTTGCTGAGCGTCCACGCCTCCTCCCGCCCGAGTCTGCCCATGCTCCTGCGACAGAAATACCGCAGGCTGGGCGGCTTCTAAACCCACACGTGTATTTCTCACGGCTCCGGAGGCTGGCGTCCGAGACCCAGAAGCCGGCCCCTCGGCTCCGGGGAGGCCTTCCTCTCGTGGTGCCCCCACACGGCAGCAGAGGCGAGGGCGCTGATCCCATCCTGAGGGCCCCGCCCATGACCGACTCACCCCGAAGCCCCCTCCTGACACCCCACATGGGGTTAGGATTTCAGCAGGAGTTTTGGGGTGACACAAGCATTCGGCCTGTAGCATTCTTGCAGTGGTTTCCTCCTCATCCAGCAGCAACCCAGACATGGGGCTGGGCTGCTTTCCCTGATTCCCCCCGACAGCTATCAGCGGCTGCGTGACAGTCACCACAAACTTAGGGGCTTAACACCACACACACTGATGATCTCGCGGTGTCTGCGGATCACATGTCTGGGTCCTCTGGCGGCTACGCTAGAGGCAGCACCGGGTTCTCACCAGAGGCTCCACGGGGTATCTGCTTCTGCGTGTGCTATTGGGACACCGCCACTGGGGGCCACACCCCAAGGCCACACCAGGGAGCATGCGTGCTCAGAACTCGCTGACATACGGTGGCAATACTGGTGTGAAATTCTGCATCCCAGACCTACCTGGTGAGCAATGTGGAAGTTGAAAATCAGCACTGTTCTTACAACGTCTCCGGCTGCCTCCTCCGCAGGGGATTTCCCAGCGATGGCGGTATCTTCGGAGGCGTGGGGCTCGAGGAGTGGTTCCCACCTCTCCCCTTGCCTTCTTTTCCTCCGTAGCTCACCTCTTCCCCTGTGGCCTCATCTTCTGCATTCCTCCAGGGCCCTGCCCGTGTGTACCAGGGATGGGACTTGGATCTCTCCCTGAGGAACCGCTGTGGCCCTGAGAATAATAACCGCTGGCGTTCACAGTCAGTGCTGCGCGCTCCTGCATGTACCCCAGCCCCAGCTAAAAGCAGCACATGAAGAGCATCCACCTGTTTGAGAGGGGAGGGGCTTTTCCAGGAAGGTTCCAGCACCCCATTGTCATCCCAGAGCGAGCCCTCGGTAAGCAGCAGTCAGCCGCGTCCTCCACCCTCCGCCCCCCTCAGGGCTTTTGCACGCTGCCAAGGCACCCTGCGCACCGAGCGGTGCACTGCCAGGCCCAGCCGACCACGGTGCCCTGCCACCTCTCCAGAGACCCAGGTTGGACGAGTAATCTTCCTTTCTGCATCGCAGAGAACGTTTGTGTTTGTCTCTGTGCCATGAAGACCAAACGAAGATGACAAGGACCCGCGCCCGCACCTGTGTGCTGCTTACCCTCAACATCAAGCCAATAGACTCACGTAGCACTTGCCCTGAGAGCCACGAAGTACAGGGAGCCCCACCCCATCTGGAGGTGCAGTGCCCCAGGGACGTCTTGCTGCAGAAGGAACACTCAAGTTGAATCTTGGGGGACAGACTGGAGTTGGCAGAGGCAGGAGTCTGGGGGTGGGTAGTGGTTGGGAAAGAACGTGGCTTTGAAGTTGGGTCTTGGGTCCTGGGCTTGGTTGCCCAGGTTCTAGGGGTGAAATAAAGCCCCGCAGAGCTGGGGAATGTGAATACCTTCTGCTGGGGAATACAAGAGGGCTGAGCACATAGGGTGGTCCTTCCCTGTGGGTGGAGGGAACATTCTCAGACAAGCAGTTTACTGGGTAACCGGATACCAGTTGTATGTTTTCAGTGGAAGGATGTGGCTGCTTGGACACCCTACAAAAGCTGGGGTTTGTCACTATCCAGCGGGGAGGCGACCTAGCTGTGAATGCCAGCATGGTGGTGTCCATAGCTTCCCAACCAGCTCCCTGCTGACACTTGACCTCCCCCCACATTGAGGGCAAGGGCTGGGGAGGCAGAAAGGAGTTCCCAGTTTGTCTACCTGAGTGTGACCTGTTCTTTACCTTCACGCAGGCAGGAAGAAGTAGGGCTAGTATCCAGCCCTGCTGCAGGGGAATGGCGGCTCAGGCGGGCCGCACTGTGGTCAGTCTGCTTTTGTGGACAGGGGAGTGTGGGAGAGGCCTGAACTCCCTATCCCCTCTCCTGGTGCTTAGACCACTCTGTGGAAAGGATGGGGACCTCCAACTGATTGAGACGAAGCTTCTGCCACCACGTGCCAGAATGGGGGCAAAGCATGACATTGGGCAGCGGGAACAGGAGGACAGTCCCTGTTTCTGCAGGTCTGGGCTTATAGATTAGGAAGTCACCCGGGGGCTCCACAGGCCTCAGCGACCTCATGGACCCTGGAGGATGGTGGGAAGAATTCAGCATGACCCACTGATTTCCCACTGGGGCGTCAGGGTGAAGCTGGTGCCCTTAACCAAGAAAAGGAAATCGGCTCACCTCTCCCTGGGGTGGCCAGGGACCCTCTGGCCACCTCTTCTGGCCCTGAGCTGGAGAGTGGGGGCCTGCAGATGTGTGTGCAGTGGGGGGTCCTGGCCCTTACCGCGAGGCTCCATCAGCTGCAGCTGCCGGCAGTGCCATCACATGGTCTCCAGGAGAGGGGGTGAGGAGGTGTAAGGAGTGCGTGGTGGAGGGCAGTGGTGGTGGTCCTGGCCCCCTGTGCATGAAAATCTGCGGCTTTGTCCACCTCGAGGAGGCCTGCCCAGGCTTGTCTGCCTAGGCTTGCTTCAGGTGCGTGGGGTCCTTGGGGAGGCCGGGGAGAGGGAGGAGGAGGGGGCACAGGGGTAAGCTGGCGGTGCGGTGGGGGAGAGGTCTGTTGGTGAGCAGATGGAAGGATGCTGAAGGGCCGGAAGCAGGGGAGAGTGGGGGGTGGGGAGACCCGATGCGGGGGCGGGGAGGGGGCGGCGGGAGGGAAGGGGGACTGGCCGGGTGTGGGGGGTGGGGGTGGGTCGGCGCGGGGGCGGGCGGAGGGCGGCGCCGCTGCAGTGCGGGGACCCGCTCGCCCGCCGTCCTCGCGTCGCCGCCGCGTCCCCGCGCAGCCGCCTCGGGTTTCGGGCGCCGCGCATCCAGGTACGCCGGGCCGGGCTGGGATGGGGTCTGCGTCGGGATGCCCGGCCTGCGTCGGTGAGGGGCTGAGCTCGGCGGGCCAGGAGGCCCCGGGAAATATGGGCCTTTTGGGAGCCCCCGCCCCCTTGGCCGAACCTGGGCCCTCGGCGCAGTCGTGGAGAGGCGCGGAGGCGCGGGGGGCTCAGGATTCGGAGGCTCGGGGGCCTGGGGAAGGGATGCAGGGGCCGAGGACTTGGTGCCTGGGGAAGGGGCGCGGGGACTGAGGGCGCGGGACCCGGGGTGGGGGCTTAGGGATCGCAGACGCGGGGCCTGGGGAGGGGGCGCGGCCTTGGGGCTTTCCTGGCGGCTGAGAACCCGGGCCCGGGTCCCCGCAGTGGGGCGGCTGCTCGGCCCCTGTTTCCGAGCCGTGATTATGACTTAGCCCCGTGAGCCGGGCTGAGAACGCGCGGCCGTGCCATTGTTCTCCATGTAAACCCCCCCCCCCTTCCAGAAGGTCCCTCCGCTGGCTTTCAACTGTTTGCCGTGTTTTCTCTCTGTTCCTGCCAAGCAGTCTACCCCGATCCTCTAACAGCTCCTCTCCATCTCCCTGGTCCACACAGTTGTCGGTAAAATGGGAGGAGGGATGGTGGCAAGTGAGACCACATAAGTGCTGGGCTGGCCACTCAGGCCCCCCGGGACCCCCACTCTCCCCCTTCAGATTGCTCAGCTGAGTAGGAAATCTGTTTGATCCTCCTCCGTGCCACAAAGATCTGTAAGGTAAGGCTTTGCGGCTGTCACTGTCAGTTCAGGGCTTGTCCAGCCTCTCACAAGGCAAGGCCCGTGACCATGGGCCCTGTGACCCTGTCCCATCAGTCACTGGATGGGGCTGCAACAACACACCTCGGGGGCCTGTGGGGTGCCCCAGGCTTCCCTCCCCAGTGCCCCCGTGATGTGTATTCTCCCCCACAGGCAGCCACGAGCGGGGTCACCATGGCGTCCCCATCGTCCTGCCAGGCGGAAGAGGACGAGAGTCTGAAGGGCTGTGAGCTCTATGTCCAGAAGCATGGCGTTCAGCAGGTCCTCAAAGACTGCATCGTGCACCTGTGCATCTCCAAGCCTGAGAGGCCCATGAAGTTCCTGCGGGAGCACTTTGAGAAGCTGGAGAAGGTAAGTGACGGCCACCTGCTTTGTCCTGTGCCAGCTGGGCTGGGCCAGCAGTGACTCACACCTGTTCCCCGCTTCGTGCTGGCTCTCACAGGGAGCGTGGGGACAGCAGCCCTCCGCGGGGCCTGACCTTGCCTCACCCGTTCCAGGGCTCTGCCGTCCCCCCGCAGACCCTGTCCACCGTCCCCCCGCAGACCCCTTCCATTGTCCCAGCTGCAGACTCTGTCCACTGTCCGCCCGCAGACCCCGTCCACCGTTCCCCCCACAGACCCCATCTGTCGTCCCCCCGCAGTGGTGCGGACTCTGCCACGTGCAGAGCTCTGGGAAGAGCTGACTGTGAAGATACTTATGGGGCCCTCTGACAGTGGGGGGGACAGACGTGGGGATTGGGTGTAGTCAGGTGCCCCTGGCGTTTGGGATGGAAGAACATAGCTGGGACAGGGTGTGTGATGTAGGGCATTTGAGGCCAGGTTCCACTGTAATGTGCGCCTCTGGGCAGAGGAGAAGGCTCCTCAGACTTGTGCAGTGTGGGGAAGCACACTGGATGGGGAGGCCCATCCATGCCTGTCTCCTGAGGGGACCCCCCCCACCCACTCATTCCTCCATGAATGATGCCCCTCACCCTTTCCCGATTCATCAGTGGGAGAATGGGCTCAGAGCAGGAGGGGCCCCTGAACCCCGTGGCAAACTGTCCCTCCGTGGTGGGCTCCTTCCTTCCTCCCTCTGGCCCCCCACCCTGAACACTCTCTGGACGGCACCTAAGGCCCCTCCTCTGGGCCCCTTGTTCACAACTTCACTGTCCCTGTCCTGGTCTCAGGGGGTGAATGGAACCCCGGGGCAGGCTCAGATCGGAGGCCCTCTGAGTCCCCGCCCAGCAGTGTTTCACTTTCGACAGGGGCCTCCTGTGGACACGTAGCTCCAACCCAAAGGGGTGAATTTCTTTTCTTTAAAACGATCCATTAACATTTTCAAGTAATGCAGGGCATTTAAAGAAAGTTTGGAAAGTTCTGATATAGAGGGAAAGGTCACAGTCCTATGTGGTCCCCTCTGTGCATTTTTCATTTGTTCTGAGTTCTTCACAGTTCTCGCTCAAGTGGGTGCACGATGCTGTGTTGAGAAGACGTGCTGATGTTTTCTCAATATTTCCCTCACGATTGGACAATGGAGTTGTTTCCAGTTTTGTTTAATGTTAAGCATAATGTGACACGAACGCATTCTTACTTAGACCTTCCCCTGTGCGTTGCATTGTTTGTTTTCAGACACGGGATTGCTGAGACTCCCAATGGCGGTACCAGGTGGAGGCGATCTCGGGTCCGTGTCCGCTCCCCCCGGCGGAATTTGGTGGTTGCTTTGCCCGCACCAGCCAGTGTTCATTTGAAAAGCTGCTTTTTTCAGGGAATAGATGAAAACGGTCATGTGGCCTTCATCCATTTTCCTTTGGTTACCTTTGAGGCCACAGTTGAGGAGGGGTGTTCCACTGGGGATCGTGGCCCCCAGGGCTGGCCACAGCACGTGCTTGTTTCCTGCACGTGGGGAGAATTGGGCAGGGGACGGTCCATCCTCCCCCGTCTCAAACGCTAACTCTGTCAGGAATGGAGTGACTTCCCTGGTTTGCTCACGAGGGATGCCGCCAGGTGACGGTCTTGGGGGTGTGCCTGATGGGCGGGGCTGGGGCCGGGGAACCCACTGGGTGGTCGAGACAGCAGGGTGAGACCCGAGTAGAGGTTCTCCGTCAGGGACACTTCGCCCCCAGGGGACCTGTGGCACTGGCTGGAGACGGTTGGTTGAGCATCTAGGGGTAATGGAGGGGTCGGGCCATGTGTTTTGGTGGGGTGTTCAGGGCTTGCTGGTGGAATGGATATGGGAGTGAGGAAGGAGGCAGGAAGCATGACTCCTGGGATTTGGTCTGGACCCCGAGTGAATGGGAACAGTGGGGGCAGATGGGTGGGGAGGGGGGCCTGCAGGCTGCCAGTCCACACTCACGTGTCTGGTGGCTTGCCATCAGACTAGTCTGGCTTGTGGGACCTTGGTGCTGACCTCTGTCTTCGTCCTCGCGTGGCCTCCTCTCTTTTCAGGAGGCTCTGTCACATTGCGTTAGGGCATACCCCAGTGACCTCACCGTAACTTGATTACATCTGCAAAGACCCCGTTGCCAATAAGCTCAGGGTCTGAGGTCAGGAACCCAACGCGTGTGCTTTCAGGGGACGCAATTCTTCCGCAAACAGCCACTTCCTTGGGGGTGGGTGGGGCGGCTTTAGGTGGGCCTACCTGCAATAGCAATCCAGTGGTGAGTAAGAATCACAGGTTACAAGATTTGGCCATTGGGGGTGGGGGCACCTGGGTGGCTCAGTGGGTTAAGTGCCTGCCTCCAGTTCAGGTCACGATCCCAGGGTTCTGGGATTGAGTCCCGTGTTGGGCTCTCTGCTCAGTGGGCAGCCAGCTTCTCCCTCTGCCGCTCCCCCCATTCATGCTCTCTCTTCTCTCTCTCAAAGAAATAAATAAAATCTTAAAAAAAAAGAGTCGGCCATGGGGTACAGCTCCACTCCTGTAAGAGGCAGCACCAGCCGCCGAGTACCTGTCCTCGCAGGAGCGCTCCAAGGCGGATGGCCGGATGGCAGGTGCTGAGAGAAGCACAGGCCCAGCGGCAAGGCTACGGATTATCCCTGGCAGCAGACAGATCTGAGCCCCTCTGAATACAAAGTCCCTGAAAGCCCCCGGGCGTCTCCTCTGCTGCCACGCTGGCTTGCCCCCAGCTGCCGCGGAGTGTTCGTAATGTGGGAGCAGGAAGGCTCTTTGGCTCTGGGTGCGGCGGAGCCCCGGGGCTTGGGCCCCAGGAGCCCGTGGTCTGGGGGAGGGGCAGAGTCCCAGGCAGCCCCCCCCCCCCCCGCCAGCCTGAGTGGACAGGAAGCCTGGGGAGGGAGACTTCTCGTGTGTGACAAGCAGGAAGCGTGTTTGTGGGGCCCCGATAAAGCCCCCGGAGGATGTCGCTGGACCAACACAGACCAGCAGGGATGGCCCAGGTCTCGGGGTGCTGTCCTGGCCGGCCAAGCGCAGCCACCAGTCCTCAGGCCTCGGTGAGTGACTTCTTCATTGCGGGCTGTTTAAGAAGGTCGTTGTTCTCAGGTCCAGACGTGAGGGGGTAGAACAGTCCTTGTCCACGGGCGAAGCGCAGCCCGAGCTTCTCCCCGGTGGGATCTTGCAGAAGCTCGCGGAGTGGTGAAGCCGTCGGTCCTGGCAGGGGTGCATTCTGGATGCTGTAAGGAAAGGGCCCGCCCCTTCACCGATGGACCCACCCCTGTGTCTCGGGGCCTTCCTTGGCCCGCACACGCGTGTGGGTGTGGGTGGTTGCGGCCTATGCGCATTTGTGGTTTGACTTTTCTTGTTAGCGTATTTTGTGTCAAATCTACACAGCATAAAATTTACCGTCTTGGCCATTTTTAAGTGTCTGTTTCGGTGGCATCCAGTGCAGCCCCATTCTGCGTTCTCCTCACTAGGATTTTATGGTGTCTGTGGCCATAAAACCATGTGGGGTCACAGTGTTTACTTTATTTGTGTTGTTTTGTGTTTGATGGCTTTCAGTTTTTTTGTTCTCTTCAGAAAACACCTTTATGCCAAGGAAATGATTTGAAGGAGAGACAGCACGCGGGCAGTCAGGGTGTGCGCGCTGGGGTCGGAGTGTGGCTTGTTCTCATGGCTCTAGAGCCGTATTGCCACTTCACTCCGAAAGATGGAATGAGTTTGTGGTTCTCCCAACACGTGTGAGTAGTGCTGTTTTCCCAAACTCTGGCCAACATCGGCTTCTCTGACATTCTTCTTGTGCTGATTTGTGGGTATGGACGCCTCCCTGCCGAGCTGGGTGTTCCCTCCCTCCTGGTGGCCTGGCGCCTTCCCTGGACACTGGCACCATGGGGGTCACGCGAGGGTGCAGGCTAAGGCTTTGGTCTTTAGTAAAAATGAAAATTACGTTGTGTTTCGCTTTTGGAACGAGTGGACCCATCTGGGAAGAGAGAACCGGGGCCACTCCCTCTCCTGTTAAAGTTCTTCTGTGAATTTCAGTGACTCTACTACGTGTGCTCTGTGGTGTGCAACTGTGTGGGTTGTGACAGAGGTGTCCGCTTGTCTGTCTGCCACCATCCCCGAGATCCAGATCCGTCAAGCCACCGTCCCCTCCCTCCTACCCTTGCTGGCCAGACCGTCCCGCCCCCGTAACCCCTGGCAACCGCTGGAGTGTCCGCAGCTCAGCATTTTCCAGAAGGTGCCATCCGTGGAGTCCTACAGCACGTAGCCTCGGAGCCCGGCTGCCGTCACTTCCGAGGGCTTCTGAGATTCATCACGAGCGTTATTTTGCTGAACCTCGCTCCGCCGAGGACACCCTTTGCCCAGTTGAGGGACGTCTGGATCAGTTCCAGTTTTTGGCAATGGCAAAGGCGCTGTGGACGTCCATTTGTCTTACAGACCTCTGCGTGAGTGTAGATTGGTCTTTACCTTGAGCGAGGATCTGGGTCGTATGGTAAGTGCACGCTTGACTTGGTAACGAAGTGCCCGGCTGCGCGGTCTTTGTTCCGGCCGGCTGTGGTTCTTGGCCCTGAGATTGCCAGCACTCGATACTGTCAGCTCTCGAAAATCTGAGCCGTTCTGATGGGTCTGTGGGGCCCTTCCCCATTTCCTCATGACTGTTGACACCGGGCGTCTTTGCAGGCACCCACTTGCCATCGGCACGTCTCTTTGGTGAAGTGCCTGCTCGTGTCTTCTGTCCGTGTTTCTTACCGGGCTCTTCCCTTACTGTGGGGCTTGGAAGCGCTTTATGTATTCAGCTCGTACCCTCACGTACGCAGACATGAGTCCTGTGTGAGTCCCTGCTCTGCAGGCACCTTCTTCCAGTCCGTCCGTGGCCTGTCTTCTCATTTGCTCACCAGTGTCTTTCACAGGGCGAAAGTTTCTGCTTTTGAAGTCGGGTTTATCGACGTATATATTTATTAACGAATTGTGTTTTTGTACGGAAGTGTGTGTGGAAGAGCTCTGCACTGACGTTGGGGGCTCCCTTGTCATCCGTCAGCCAGCCGTACGTGCCTGGGGGCACCTCACGGTCTGGCTCAGTCTGTCTTCATGGGAGGTACTGACGTCTTCCCACGTTGTTCTTCTTCAGAATTGTTTTGTCTACTCCGGTTCCTTTGCCCTTCCAGGTGTATTTTAGAGTGATCTCGGTGACATGGACCAGTGTCCTCTTGGGGTGTTGAGTGGGCTCACACCGAACACATCGATCCGTTTGAGGAGCGTGGAGAGCAATCTTGAATCTTCCAGCTCGTGAACACGGAGTAGCTCTTCATTCACCTCGCTCTGCGATTTCTCTGTCTGTGAAAGAAAGGCTTTTATTTTCGGGGCGCCTGCGTGGCTCCGTCGGCTCAGCATCTGTCTTCACAGGCTTCTCAGGCTGTGGTCTCAGGATTGTGGGAATGAACCCACGTCCAGCTGCACGTCGAGCCGCGCTGGGCTCCGCACTCAGCGGGGAATCTGCTTCTCCTTCTCTCTCTGCAGTCCCAACCCCCACTCAGGCGGAGCGTTCCCTCTCTTTCTCTCTCTCATATAAAATCTTTAAGAAAAAACAGGAAGAAAAGCTTTTGTTTTCAACATACAGACCCTTTACATGTTTGGTAGGTTTGCTCCTATTTCATTTTTTGTTGTATTTTAAGTGGTACTCCTTTGTGATCGATAGGCTTTACTTTTGTTTTTTGAAGATTTGAGTATTTATTTTAGAGAGTACGCGTGTGGGGGGGGAGGGGCAAGGGAGAGGAAGCATCTCAGGCAGACTCCTCACTGAGCATGGGGCTCGATCGCACGATCCTGAGACCCTGAGATCATGACCTGAGCCGAAACCCGGAGTCGGTCACGTGACCAACTGAGCCACCCAGGTGCCCGGATAGGCTTTGCTTTTACAGAGCAGTTTCAGGTTCACAGAAAAACGGAGCACGAAGTACGGAGTTCCCACGTCCCCCTCCCCAGCCCGAGCCCATCCCGTGCACCCGGCTCCCCCCTCCCCCGTCGGTAACGCCGCACCTGCTGAGTGCTTGTCACACCTGGTGAGAGACGCCGTCGTCAGCTGAAGCCCGGGCTTTGCATCGGGGTCACTCCCCGTGCTGCACAGTTCTGTGGGTTTTGGCAGACACATAATGTCACGTATCTGTCATTCAGGCATCGTGTCGCCTCCTGCTGCTGCTCTAAAAATCCCTCGTGCTGCTCTCTCTCTGAGCCCCTGATCTTTAGCCGTCCCCGCGGTTCTGCCTTCTCTGGAACCCTACAGTCCGGAGCCTTCGCACGCTGGCTTCTGTCATTGGGAACATGCGTGTGCTCCTGTCAGAGGGACCCACGCCGCCCACTCACCGAGCTGCCTTCTTCCTGCCGCCTCGGAGCCGCCGGGCCCCGCAGTCCTCCGCCCAGGGACGCTCCGGGCGGGGCCTGCTTCCCTTCGGGCATCTCACTCCTCTTCAGGCAGAGATGACCAGAAACTTCCAAACTGGGCATTTCTGAATTTTCTTACATTGGTTTTTATTTCCAGAATGGTTTTATAATGAACATCAGTAATAGAAAATAACCTTTACGAAGAAACTCCTTGCTGCCAGGACTCTAGATCAACTGCTCTCCCCCTTTCCACACTGTCTGTGTGTATCACACTTTCTGTGCACTCGTGAGTGCGGTGTGGACTCAGGTTTGCGCCCTCCCCCACCCTGCACGCCAAGCAGCACAGGCGTGGCCGTGGAAGAGGTGCCTGCAGGCGGGGATGGAGGGCCTGCCGTCGGCACCGTGTCCGGGCGCGCTCGGGGGCTCCGCCGTGTGGACCCGTGCGGACCCGGGATCTGGCCGAAGCTGAAGGAAGGGCCGCCACCGTTGCTCCGGCTGGCGGAATGTCACGCGGTGCCGCTGGGCCAAGTGAATGTCCAACGGTTAAAGCATTTCTCAATGGAAGATTTAAAGCTTTCAGAAATTGCCGAATAATAAAAGAAAGGGTGATTCCACAAAATTTGGGGAGATGAAGAAAGTACAGAAAAGGGTAAGGAAACAAAGATGTCTCGTTGTCAGACGCCTTGAGGGAGAGTTCCAGCGTCTGATGTGTTTCCTTGGGGGTGTGTTTTCCCGTGCTGCTGCTCTCGCTCTTCCTCCCACACGCGTCGAGAGGTTTATAACCTGCTGTACGTGATTATCCAGGATACGCTACTGTGCCGGGGCACCGTCAGGTCGACAGAGGATCGCGCACAACCTGCAGGGCTGTCCGTGCCCCTCACGCGCCGCCTGCCGCCGTGATTACCTTCCTGCACCCTCCTGCCTCCCGCAGCCGCTGAGCCGTGCCACGCGCTCGCTGACGCTGAAGTTGCGGCCGGTCGTGGGCACGGGCCCTGGGTTTGCACAGTTGTGTGGTGACACGTATCCGATTATGTGTCACACAGATCACCACGCTCCACCCCGTTCCCCACCCCCACCCCCGGCACCCACCCACCATTCACCGTCCCGCAGCCCGGCCTTTTCCGGAACACCCTACGGCTGGAGTCCCACCGTCCGCAGCCGGCCCACACTGGCTTCTGTCACTTAGGGACACGCGTGTTGGGTTCCTCCACGGCTTCAGAGCTCCCTTCCTTGAAGCACTGGAGTCACAGTCCACCGTCTGGACGGCCCACGGCCTGTGTGTCCATCACCGACTCCGGGCATCCTGGTCGCTTCCCAGTTTGCGCAGTGGTGGGTAAAGCTGCCGGAAACATCCGCGTGCAGGTGTCAGCTGGACCCGCGTTTTCATCTCCTGGGGGCGAATGCCGAGGAGCGCGTCCTCTGGATCACACAGCAAGAGCGTGGCTGGTTTTGGCGGAAACCACAGGCCCCTCCCGGCGTGGCCGCACCGTTCCGCGTTCCCAGCAGCCCCGCATCCCGCCAGCGTCTGGTGCTGGCCGTGTTCTGGTCTCCTCGCCGTCTTCCGCTGCGTGTCCCCGAGGACACACGATGTGCGGCATCTTCCCGCGTGCGTGCTCGCCGTGCGCCGATGCTCCGTGTTGGGGTCTGTTTTCCTGCTGTTGAGTTGAGAGGGTTTTTTGGTACATTTTGGACACGAGTCCTTTATCAGATGTATGTTTTGTGGATATTTCTTCCTAGTCTGTGGCCTGAGTTTTCATTCTCTAAATATGATTTGATTCCTGCTTCTGGTTTTTAAAACCAAACTTTATACGATCATTTATATGACCACTAAATGTTACTGAAAACACAATTTCACGGTGCACAGTATTCTGCTATATAGGTGTTTCTAAATTGACTTAAGCAATTTCTTGTTGTTACTTGGATTACAAAATTTTTTAAAAGATTTTATTTTTTAGAGGGAGGGAGAGAGAGCACACAAGCAGGGGAAGTAGTAGAGGGAGAGGGAGAAGCAGGCTCCCCACTGAGCAGGGAGCCCCACGTGGGGCTCGATCCCAGGACCGTGAGATCATGACCTGGGCCGAAGGCAGATGCTAACAGAGTGAGCCACTCAGGCGCTCCTGATTAAAAAATTTTTAAATGTTGGAAAGAACATTCTAGTACCGTTATCTCTTTGACGCCTCTCATTGCTTCCCTAGGATGTACTTTAAGAAATACAATTATGGAGCTCAGACGTACACATTGACTTGTGAAATCGGCTGTGCTGCAGAAAGGGTTTATTCTTTCTCACGTTCACTCCGCAGATACTTACGGAACCCCCGCCGCAGGCCCAGTGCTGTTTGGCTGCTGGGTCGTGATGCTGCAGAGAGGAGTTTTGGGCGGCGCCCGCTAGGGCGTGCGCCACACCCCTGCGCCCAGCTGCACGAGGCCGCCGGCCCCGGTCTGCTCCGGTCGCTCCTGAGTTCTGTTCTTTCTGGGTCCCGTCAGTGTCTGATCAGGCAACGTAGGAGATCCGGGAAAGGTGTGTAAGTCAGGATTTTACAGTCAGTGTATAGGGGACATGTTATTTAAAAGGATCTGCAGATGAGTTTAAATCTTTTTCTCTCAAAAAACTATATTATTTGACTATAATTCAATAGAGTTACTTTATTATCATTAATAAAGAGGTAACCAGAAAAAAAGGAGGAAGCCAGCCTCCCCGTACACTTGGAAACCCATAACGAGCTTCTGCATAATTTATCGGGGGAGACTGTCGTAGCCCAGAATTATGAGGCATCTGAACTGAGCGACAGAGGCGGGACCGGTGCTTAGAGGGAAAATGACCGCTTTGCTAGAAAGTCGATGAAGGATTCCTGAGCTGCGTGTCTCGTCTCCGACGGCGCTAGCACATCACCACGGACTGGGCGGCCGCAAGCTGCAGGAACTGATTGCCCTGCAGCTTGGAGCCTAGGAGCCGAGGCCAAGACTTCGGTGGGGCGCTTCCTCCTGCGGGCTCTCGCGGCCTGTGTCCCAGCCTGTCGGCGCCCGTTGTTCACTTGCAAACAGATCGCCCAGCCTCTGCCTCTGTCTTCGTGGCGAGGTCTGCCCCGCAGGCTGTGTGTCCAGGACTCGTGTTTACCTGACAGCATCTGCAAAGGCCCCATTTCCAAGTAGAGCTGCCCTCGGAACTTTGGAGGGAGCCCGTCAAACCCATTGTGTGTGTGGCCTGGGAACTCAGACAAAGCCAACGTGTGCAGAGAATGACAAAGATCGGGCGGAAGCTAACGAAACAAAAAAGAGGTCACAGATGGTAGCAGATGATAAACGCAGAGGTGACTCTGGGGATGAATAAAGTAGGCATCTGGGAGGGCGGCCTTGCAAAGAGATGGCATGAGCTGGAATTGGCCACAGGTCGGGGAGAGGGCGCTTTCTGAGCAGGGCGCCTGGCGAGGTGCGGAGGCTGAGCTCACAGCTGCCGGCGGGTGTCCCTGGGTTCTGCTGGGCTCCTCCGGGCAGGCTCAGAAGGCCTCTCCTCCAGGAAGCCCTCCCTGACTACCCCCCCCCCCCCGCCTCCGGCCCGCACAGCCCTCTGCCTAGTGCTCTGTGGCTCATGCTGTTATCTTGCCCTGACTTTTCCCGTCTTTCCTGTTAGATGGAAGTCTTCATGACAGAAGTACGCCTTTTTCTCTGGAGCAGCGTCTGTGTAAAGGCTGGTACACAGAGGTGCTCAGCAAGTGATTGAAACTGCACGTTTCTGTCTTCACCCTGCCCCCGAAGGTCGAGCGCCCCTGGACATGGCCCACGTCCTCTCCTTGCCTCGTAGACGGGGATGACGGCCCCGGGCCTGCCTTCTGCTCTGAGAGGCTGCAGCCCCGAGAGGGGGGCTTGTGGTCGGCCCGGGGGCCGGCACCATCGACCCCTGCCCTGGATACCATGGCGCCCACTCGGTCGGAGGGGACAGGGGTCGAGGGACTGTCTCCCCGGGGGGAGCCCCGGAAATGCTGACCGTTCGCAGCCACTTGGAGTCTGGCCGCCGCCCGGGACGTGGCCTCTCCTCCTCAGGGGCGATCAGGGCCTGTGTGCAGGGCCAGTGTGGCATGGCTAGGCGGCCCAGCTGTGTCATCAGCCAGCACGCCCGGGGATGGGGTGTGGAGGGAGGGATTCCGCCGTTCCCGGGTCCCAGGAATGTGGGCTTCTCTCAGGAGCGGAAACTCAGGTCCAGAGAATGTCTCTATGTCCCACCCCTCCCCAGCCAAGAATTTTCCCTTCTCAGGCCGCAAGTCTGCCTTTCACCCCTCGTGCCGGAAAAACATGGTCAGAAGTAGACTGTGACCGTCATTTACGATCCAGGGAGCACTTGGCCCTGGGGGCAGAATGGGGACAGTCCCTGGAGCTGCGTTAGGCCTTTCTGGCGTGGATTCCGGCCGCGGAGCTTTCTGGAAATGCTGTTCCCACACTGCTGTTGTGAAGACGCCTCTGACCCCGTGCCCTGGACCATCTTGCAGCCCCAGACAGCTCATCAGCGTGAGAACAGGAGACAGGAAGGGGGCTCCGGAAAATTAGAGGTTTTCCTGGAATCCCGAGGGGGAGGGGAGGGGATGCCATCCCATTTCCCCGTTTCCGCCTGACGCCTCCCCAAGTGGCCTCAGACCTCCTGGATCCTGCCCAGTTAGGCCCTTTGCTGCCCAGGATGGAAAATGGCGTATGGCAGGATGGCGATGCCCACGGTCCCAAGAAGGCGAGGCCCCCAGCGTGCTTCCTTAAGAAGGTGGCTTCTGGCCAGTCTCACGTGTGACACAGCTGCTGTGCGGGTCTGCAGCTGGGCCCCTCTCCCAGCGACCCTGCTGGTGGCCTGGCTGCAGCGCGGCTTCCTTGCGGGCCTTGGTTCCTCCGCTCTGCCCCACTCAGGGGGGCATCCCATGACCCCGCCCTTCCCGCTGGAAACGCTCTCACTGCACACAAGCCTCCCAAGGGGGCTGCGGAGCCACTGAGACGGCACCCCCGAGCCTGGGCTCTGGAAGGCCCGATGTCAGCCCCTGAGCGCTGTGGTCACGAGGAGGACGTGGGGCTCAAACACTCTCCTGACTCTGTTCATTCATCCTT
Source organism: Ursus americanus (assembly GCF_024610735.1). NCBI lineage: Eukaryota > Metazoa > Chordata > Mammalia > Carnivora > Ursidae > Ursus > Ursus americanus. Next base: position 511,171 of record NC_142128.1, on the reverse strand, counting down.
TTCCAGCCAGTGCCTGTGGCGCTGCGTCTCGTGAGCGGGGAGGGTCATGGCCAAGCGTGTGGTGAGCCCTGGCGGCCCATGGTGTTGAAGCAGCGTGGGGTGAACTCCGGCAGTTACGGACGAATGGTGGATGGAAGGCTTCTTGCTGGCGGTGGCATCGACGTGTTCACCAGGGACACCCCGTGGGGGTGGGCAGTAAGGTGGAGGCAGCCCTGGGTCCCTCTTCTGCTCTCCCTTGGCCAGTTGCTGTGGGTCCGGGTTGGGTACTTGCCTCCGGGGGTGTCTGTGTGGGACCGACCCCTGGAGCTGAGCATCCACACGGGAATCGTGTGTCGGGCCCGGGCCCGGGCCCCAGTGCTGTGCGGGCCATGCCCCAGTCCGGGTCTCGTTGTTTTCTCAAAGTCAGTGTGTCCAAACCCAGTGCACATCAGACACGTGAAAAACAACCCAAACGGGAGAACGGCGAGGATGTGGGGAGCTGGTGCGCTGGGCACAGCAGCTGACGGAAACGATTTGGCGGACAGTTCAGCAAACTGTGCCGGGTCTGGGCGAGCAAGGACGGAGCCGAGGGGGGCGAGGGAGGGAGCCCCGAGGGGAGGGGCTGTGCCCTCACTGTGGCATTCGAGGGGGTGGGGACGGGCCCCGAGACGGGAAGCCGCTCTGGGAGTAGCAGGTGCGCAGGCAGCGCATGCCGGGTGAGGAGCCGGTGCCGGGAGGGGGACACATGCAGGCTCGGGCAGGCTGTGGCCTTGGCACCCTCAAGGGGGTGTGTGTCATGCCCGAGACTGGAGGCCATTGGGGCCTTCGAACGTGTCTGATGTTTTCTGTGGCCAACACCATGCCTGTGCTGTTTTTAATTCCTGTATTGTTTCTCTTCTGAAATTCTTAATTTTAAATGACGCGCTAATTCCTTGATTTATAATTTCACTCACCGTGACTGTGTCCTTTGCTCCCCCACTTTGTAAGAGGAAGACGTACCCACCCGCTAGCTCCCCCTCCCAAGCTCTGCTTTCTGTTTGTCATCTGGACGTTTCTTTCCTTTCTTAAAAAAATATTGATTTATTTTAGAGCTAGCGTGTGTGGTGGGGGAGGGGCAGAGGGAGAGGGAGAAGCAGACTCCTTGTTGAGCGAGGAGCCCGACACGGGGCTTGACCCCTGTACCCTGAGACCATGACCCGAGCCAAAATCAAGAGCCGGACGCCCAACCGACTGAGCTGCTGATCTGAAATTTTCATTTTGTGTTGTCTGTATCAATAACATCTACATTTTTTCCCAAAATTTTGTCTTTCGTGCTTTGTCTATAGGTCCATTATAAAAACTGAAAACTAACGTATTTGAAAAATGCCTTTGTTAGGTCCGCACATAGGAACAGCGGGCGCTCTGGGCGTGCGGCTGTGGGAATTCCGTCCATCCAGAGCTCAGCCCAGCCCCGCGGACAGCGGTGTCCGGGCCCCGCCATGCTGGTGGCCGGTCCCTGATGTCTAACAGGCTTCGGGATGCCCTCGCCCCTGAACGCTTAGAAATATCTTTTTTTTCCCCTTTTGGGGAATTTCCAGTGTCGCTACTGTCCTGTGTTACCTTCGTCACGTATGTCCTATTACCTTTAAAGCAGAATCCATACTTCGTATGTAAGTGAAGTGTTTTCGTCAAGTATAAACGCGCATGAACCTAACTGGAGCGGCCTCCTTTTTAAGGAGACTTGCTTCTCATCTCCCCGCTCATGTTTCATGGATGGAGCACGTCTCCAGGTCTCCCCACAGCCGTGTTCCCTCCTTGGGGGTTTCTCCTCCATGTCACCCTGGTCCCCGCGTTCCTCAGTGTCCGGCTTCTTCCCCGGGTAACGTGGAAGACTTAGTCTGTACTCTTGTGCGGATCCTGAGCAGGACGGAACAAAACCCTAAGAAACAGGGATAATCGGGGGAGTTTCACATCGACAGCTGTTTGACGATAGGAGGGGTGATAACGGGGATTGTGGTTAGGCTTTTTAAAGGTCATGTTTTAGGAGATACATAGCGGAGTATTTAAAATGAGATTGCGTAATATCCGAGATTTGCTTCAACCTCCTGTGCTCTGTGTGTGCGTGTACTGTATACACGTATGTAGTACGCACGTGTAGTTGTGTGTATAGGTGTGTGCATATATATTGCGTGTGTCTCTGTCGTGTGTACATGCTGCATGCCTTGTGTACGTATGTGTCGTGTCAGCGTCCGTGTAGTACATGTGTGCACGTGCTGCATCTGGGTGCGCTATGCGTGTATGGTGTACATGTATGTGTTGTGTGCACACGTGTGTATTGTGTATGTATGTCACGTGTGTGTATCGTGCACGTGCATCACACCTGAGCATCGTGTGCATTGTGCCATGCCACACGTTACACACGCTTGCACACATGTGCAGGCGTCACATACATGTGTGCATGTGTGTGGTGTATTTGTCACACGCACACGTGTGTTGCGCACATGTCACACGCGTGTATCATATGTGTGTTATTTGTATGTGTGAGTATTACATAGGCATCCATATTGTACACGCATGTGGGTGTGTGTAAGTGGGTGGAGGGGTGATGACGTCATCGGGCCCTGTTTTGATCATTGTGGAAGATGCGTGATGGGCTTTGGCAGCTCGCTGTATCGTTCCCTCTGCTATTGTGCAGACTCGTGGTTTCCGCACGACAAAGTTAAAAGGGCTGTGGTAGGAAGCCCACCTGTGTGCACCCTCCTGGGTGGGTGCTGGGCCCCAGGGTCTGGTTCCGGCCTGACTCGGCGCTGGCTCTCTGCCTGTGGGGGGGCCCTCCCTGGAGCCAGGGGCCCTACTCCCTGCACACCCTCCGTGTGGCTTGCTCTGCCTGAATGCCACATGCCACGTTTCAACGTGCTGTCCGTTTTCCAGAGACCCTGGACCCTCTCGAGGCATTGGCCCCGTTGTCTTCACTGTGTGGACTTCTGCCGTCATGTGGTGGAGGGAGGACACAGGTGGCATGCTGTCCATTTGCCATCGTTTCTTTTGGAAGTTCCGTAAACATATTTTTAAACAGCGGCATGAAATCCCGTTAAACAATCCCAGATGGAGACACAGAGAGGCGAAGTGATTTACTCAGGGTCACACAGCGCACTGGGAAAGGAGCGTTCCCCAGCTCGGTGTCCTCCCCACTGGATCATGTGTCTCCTGGGCGCTCCGAACTGCTGGTGCTTTCTCCGCTTTCCCCCGACCTCCTTTCCCCAGAGGGGCAGGATTGCACCTGGCGGGGAGCCGGAGCTTCTGTGCCTCCTTTGAGTTGAGCCTCCTGGCGCAGGGGGCCGCTCACGTGTGGAGCCTGGCCTGGAGGCCACGGGAGATGGCCTTTAAATTCACCAGAAGAAGCCTCGTGTGTAACTGAGGAGGCGGTAATGGAGCAGCTGAGGAGCCATGGACGTGGCCTTAGCCAAGGTGGGGGCCAAGGTGGGGCACGTTCTGCAGCCACACCGCCAGCCTGTCCCTGCCTGGGGCACGGGTGCTGCTCCGTGTCCCACGGAATTGACACGCACCGTGTTGAAACTGTGCTTAGCTTTGTATTCTTTGGCTGTTTTGGAAGAAATGTATGTCTATGAGGAAAAAGGAGAACATGACCAGCAGCCAGCCTTTGTAGGAGGAATACTGAGTGAACTACATTCATTCATTTTGGGGGCGGGGGGGAGGGAAAGGATTCTTGATTTTCTTTTTCCTGTAGGTTCTCTGTGGGAATGTCCCATCTCGCATTTGAACCTCAAAGTCCTCTCTGGGGTCTTTTAAAATGTCTTCTTCAGAAAGTACAAGCCCTTTGGGGGAAGAGTTGCCTCTAGAATTCATTTACACTGTAGTTTGAATTAGGATATCTTCATGCTTCTCTCGGGGTTCACAGGCTACCTGGGAAGCTTGAACTAAGTGCTGTCGGTGGAGCAGGAAGGGGTGCTTTGGAAGGTGTGGCAGTGGGAATCCCGGGATGAGCCGTGGGTGGGACTCCGTTTCCTCACTTCACGTTTTTGCAGGGTGACTGCCAGGTAAAATCGGGCAGGGGAAGTTGCCAGGTGTGGGTTTTGGGGAAGGTGGTCCTTGCGGACGAGGGAGACAGAGGCCTTGTCCTGGGCATGTGGGGACAGGTGAGGGTCTGTTTGCCACGGACCGCCAGGCCACCCTGTGCTCCTCCCCGTGGTAGCCCAGCTGGTCACCAGACTGCTTCTGGGACATGGGGATGTGGCGGCTGGAGGGTCGTGTGGGGAGGGCCCTGCTTGTCGGGCACAGCGTGTGCTCCTTCGCGCCTTTGGAATCTTGTGCTCTCTGCACGCACACGTGGTTATTAAAGGAATTAAATAATGAAGGGAAGGAAGAAAACAAAAGAGGTTTGCTCTCCATTTATGTATCCACCTACCATCTCCTGCGCGTCTACCATGAGGGACGCGGGGGTATGGGGGTGAGTGGAGCAGACGCAGGCCCTGCCCTTGTGGGGTGAGTGCCTGGAGGGCACCTGGTACCCAAAATGTTGCTCGTGGTGAGGGCGGGCAGAAACCCTCCGAGCCGCCGCTCTGTGGGGCTGGGTAGTGGGGGAGGGGGACCCGGAGGTGCCCTTGAAGCCGGGGGCTCTGCCGGGCACGGAGGGAGGGTGGTCGGACAGGGTCCCGTGGCCGCACCTGCAGGCGGGCAGACCACGTTGGCCGCTGTTCTCAGCCCCTCCGCTTCTTCTCCCGCAGGAAGAAAACAGACAGCTTCTGACACAGCAGAGGTCAGACTCCCATGATGAGGAGGTCTCCCCAACCCCGCCGAACCCCGTGGTGAAAGCCCGCCGCCGCCGAGGGGGCGTGAGTGCCGAGGTGTACACGGAGGAGGATGCCGTGTCCTACGTGAGGAAGGTGGGCCCCTCGCCCGCCTCCCTTCTGCTCCGAGAGGGGCTGCGGTGGTGGCAATGTCATCGTCATGGTCACTGCCCGTGGGCTGGTGGACCGTGGGTGGAGGAGACCGGTGTCTGGCTTGTGTGGCCCCCGGCCTCCCGGCCCTGGAGACTGCAGCTTGGCCTCAGAGCCGCGCAGTGGGAATTCCCTAGTCCACATTGCTGTTCCTCGGGGTCCCTCCCTCGGGGACGGCGCCCAGCCTGCCACTGCCACGCCCGAGCAGGTGCGCCTGCGTCAGGACGCGCTCTAGAGTGTGAGAGCACACGCAGTGTCCCTGTGTGCATCAGTGTGCGGGCCCGGCCTCCCGCCTGCCCTTGGACGTGGGGCCTGTCGTTTCCATTCTGTGTGTTTATATCCTCTATACCCTCACTTTTACTTTTTTTCTGGGGAATTTTTAGTTTTTGGCCTCTTAAAAAAGTTAACTAGGTGAAATATGCATAACATACAGTTTGCCACGTCTGTGAGCCCGTGTGGCTGTGATGCCCATTCTCTGGCAGTCTGGAGGCTGGGCGCCTGAGAGCAGGTGCGGGCAGGCTGGTTCCCAGCGGGAGCCGCGCCGCCTCCTGTGTCCTCAGGTGGCGAGGGGAGCGAGGAGAGCGGGCTCTCGGGGTCTGGTCATCTGGTCCCGCCAGGGCCGCCTCCAGACCCACGCTGGGGGGCAGGGCTTCAGCACACGGGTTTTGGGGACAGTCTGTCCGTGCACCACTTTGACCACGTTTCCGTGTCGAGTTCAGGGGCGTCGAGCACACGTGCGCTGCCAAGCCACTGTCCCCCCCTGCCTGTCTCCAGGACCCTCAGGGACGCTCGCGAGTCTGACTTTGCCTGGCTTTCCCTGCAGGTCATCCCCAAGGACTACAAGACCATGACGGCGCTGGCCAAAGCCATCTCCAAAAACGTGCTGTTTGCTCACCTGGATGACAACGAGAGAAGGTAGGAACCCGGGAGGGGTGGGGCCGGCATCAACACTCCTCCCCGGGCCTCACTGGTGGCCGGCCACAGGGGACACGCATGTGCCCGGGTCAGGATCTGAGGCTTCCACGTGCCCTTGTCATCCACAGACACCCATGGGCCTTGAGGTCAAGTCACACGGCCCAGATGGGCCTGCAGAGCGGCTGTGGGGTGGGGTCTTCCCAGGGAGGGGCACCCAACATCTGTGAGGGCCTCAGTGACCGTGCGTTGGGAATTGAGGTTCTAAATAATTGGGAAAATCAGACTCCCGGAGAAGATCCCTGGGGCTGCTCTGGGGCCATGCTTGTGGATTTATGCGTGTATGCTAATGCGTGTCACAGCGTGGGATCACACCCTACACGGTTTGTCCCGTTCGCGGGGCCGTGAACGTCCGTCAGTCAGGAAGGATTTGCAGTGGTTTGTAGTATCCGTTCCCGTAGAGTTGCTGTAAAACCCTCACTTCCCTCCCAGGGCTGCTTGCGTTTTTTCACGGTCAACAGCATTTCGACGACCACCCTGTCCTCTGTGCCTCCTTTGGTCTTGCTTGTTTCTTCCTTCAAGTTAAAGTTCTCGATGTGGATGAAGGGTGTGTAGGGTTTTACTTTTTCTCTTTTTTCCTCATTTTTGGAGAATTACGTTTCTTGGCTAGATAACCGAGTACGTTTCGATGACCGTGGTCTACAGAATCCCAATGACATGCAAATCCATGGAATAAGAAGAGAAAGTCCCGTCACAGCCTTGCTCGGGGACGCCGGTGGCTCTTCCGCGTGAGCGTCCCGGGATGGTGCGTGTGTGCGGAGCGCTGCCCCGTGCGGTGGCTCTGGGTCTGTCCACCTCCCGCTTTGCCACCATTGCCGGGAGGCTTGCGGTTCCTGGACGGTACAGTATTTGCCAAACAGGAAGAGCAGCGTCTACACAGACGGGCCCCGGCAGCAGGGTAACTGCATCAGAGAGACGCGGCGTGAGGTCTCGGCAGGTGTGGCAGGTGCTCGAGGGCGGCTGGCAGTGTCGCATGTGGAGTCTCGTGGTGGAGTGTAGCTGGAGCCATGTTCCAGGACGTCTCAGGTGGCACTTGAGAGGCCTGCCCCATGGAAGTACACGGGAGCACGATGGGCAGGGAGGGAGGCCAGTTCTCCGCGTGGGCCCCCCTGCGTTGCCCATACCCTGTGAGGGTCTTGCCGGGCAGAGACACTCAGGATTCACCCTCAGCAGGCCCTAAATGCAGTCTCGGGTCCTTGCACGAGGGGGCACAGGGAGGTTGCTCAGAACAGGAGAAACCCTTTGACCACAGAGGCAGAGACAGAGCAAGGTGACCTTGGGCCAGAGGCCACCAGCTGCCCCTAGAGGCGAGAGTGGCTGGAGGGGTCTCTCCCTGGAGCCTCTGCTGCATCTCGATTTTCACCTGCTGGTGCCGATTCTGGGCTGCGGGGCTCCAGCACTGGGAGACCGCACGCTTCTGCTGTTCTTAGCCCTTCTAATGGAGGTGTCCACCTGGCAGTTACGGTCTCTGTCACCAGGTGGGAACAGATGATTCAAGAGTTATATTTTTATTAACTTGAATGTAAACATCAAAAACTCAGTCCATATTTAGACCTGGCTTTTGACTAGCTGACGCATTCATATGGATCGAAAGTCAGAGGGGGCCAGGGGGCCAGAGTGGAAGGTGAGCTGTATGGAGGTGGCCCCAGGACCCTGGCTTGTCCCTGAGTTTCTCTGCAGTTCCGTTTTTGCAGACAGACTCCCTACCCTCAGGTAGGAGGTCAGATGCTCCCCGCAACAGCCACACAGTCCTCCGTCCATTCTTCACCGGGTTCCAGTTGTCAGGGAACGGACGCCTGGGTCCATTGGGGTCCTGCTAACTTGCACTTTGGTGCCAGCTTGGGGGAGGAGGCGCCCCTCGGGGTAGACAAGAGCACACGGCCGTCCGTGTGGTGCAGGGTGGACTTCAATTTTGGAGCTGGCCTGGAATGTGTCTCTGTATACGGCAGGTCGTGGTCCTGTTCCCGCTGGCTGGCAGGCGGGTCGATCACCTGGGTGAGACCCAACCCTGCGTGCAGGGAGGGAGTTCCGGGGCACAGTGGTTTGGGCCCCAGTCTTGCAAAAGCTGGCTACGTACTTGGAAGATGAGTTTTGTTCTCTGGGCCTCAGTCTCCTGGTGTGGTCTGCGTTGAGCTCTTTCAGGAGGGGCCGCAGGAGCACAGCTTGGTGTGTGCATGTGGGCTCATTGTTTTTATTTATGGTGATGGCGATGACAATGGTCCACGTGAACTTCTTGCTCACGTATTCCCAGACGCAAGAGCAGCAGTGGCTGTGCTCCGGACACTGCACCGGGCTGGCGTTACAGGGCACAGAATCTCAGGACTGTCCCGGGACTCACGTGGGGGTCTTCACCTCCCAGGGACCCTGGGGCTTCCCTTCCTGTTGCCAGAGCCACAGGACTGGCTAACCAAGCGCTGTAGCCCCGGTGTCATCAGCCACGCCCTTCTTCAGAGCCTGAGATCTGATGGACGTGGCCAAGGTCAGCGGAGCGAGTGAGAGGTGGGGCGTCCATATTCCCCGAGGCCTGGAATACTCGGGCCGTGGTCCAGAGCCGTCCTGTGTCGCTGCCACAGATGTGTGCGGGTCAGAGCCGCTGGCCGGCCCGCCGCAGGGAGACTGTGCTCAGGGGAGGGAGACTGGGAACGGGCTCCCGCGAGGTCCAGGCTCCACCTCGCCACTGGCACGCGCCCGTCCTCCCGTGTGCGGCTTACGGCTCTGCGTGCAGCGCCCTCGGCGTGCCCCCGTGCTGTGGCAGAGCTGCCTTCCTGTTTGAGGGTGGGGGTCTCCCATGAGGGCGTGCGCCACCATGCGTTTATCCACCTGCCGGTCGAGGGACACTCGGGCTGCTCCCACTTTTGGTGGCTGTGCAGAACACTCTGTGAACGTGGGCGGTGTCAGAGCCTTTGGGGTGCGCACCTAGGCACATTGTCCCTCCGCATGTGACTTTCTGAGGAGCCACCGGGCTCCACTCCCCTTCCGGCCCCACTGAGCGTCGAGCCTCCCCTCCTGTGGGGCCCAGGAGCCTCCTCCGAGCAGCTGTGTTTGAGCCAGTGTCCTTCACGCCCTTTCGTGGCCCCTCCCCGGCTCCCAGGCTCGGCCCGTGCAGGTTGGGTGTGGCCTGAGGGCCCGCTGATCTGAGCGCGATCTCTGGCCAACCCAGCTGCGTGGGTCCAAGAAGTGTTTGTGCCCTTGGCCCCGAGTTTCCAGAATCACATGGTTCCCACCGCCTCGGACTTTTCTGGATCCAGGAGCCAGGTGGACAAGAAGTGCAGGAAGCAGATGGTCGGATTGAAAATTCCTCTTGGCGAGGCTGGCTTGGGAAGTGTGCTTTCACGTGGGGTTCTGCCGCAGGAAAACTCACTTTCCATAGTGAAACCTGAGGGGATCCTTTTCCTGGCTACGGCCTCTAAAGAAACAGGCCGATGGTTCAGGAGGTGGGGTCCGGAGGGAGCGGGCCGGAGACAATGTCTCTTGACCTTTCGCTGGATGTCCTCTGCGCGGCATCCAAATTCTTTGCTTTTTCCAGTTTGCTAGAAGCCGGGCTCAGCAGCCTGGGCTGTGGTTTGAGGCACATTCTTTCCAGGTTCGCAGAGCGCCTGGCACGCTGCGACTCAGAGCTGCCTCCTGCGTGGGTGGAGGGAACAACACACCTCTGCAAGCGAATCCACTTGTGGGGTGAGCGCCTTTGTGCGTAAAGCCCCCCCTCTCAAGCTCAGATGTGAGAGGTGACCCCGTGGTCACGGGCGGGGTGCTTGTGCCCTGGTTAGGTTACGACGGCGGTTCTCCTTCAGTTTGTATGCAGGTGCTTTGGTGAGTCAACAGGTGGGGACTTTGTTTAAGCTCCTTTGTTCAGAAGAAGGTAGTGGAACGCAGCTGTGGGGGGGCCGCTCACCCTCCAGACTGCTGTATTCTCTCTCCTAGGATGGCGGCATTCCCAGCTGGCGGTGACTGGACGCTTTCTCGGGCTCCTGTTTCCCCCTCTGTATGTTACAAGGGTCTGTCTTCTGCCCGAGGCCACACCGCATGTCGTAGCAGAGCCAGGGTTCCAACATGAGTCCCTGGGGCCCCAAAGCCTGTGCTCAGGCTCCCCCCTCCTGTAACAGCAGGTCACATACACCTGCAGGAGGAGGGAACACGGTAGAGCAGGTGATCCGGATGTGGTCATCGGGGGGATCCCCAGGTGTCCTGGGATGAGCTGGAACTGCAGGGAGTGGGCTCTGGCTTGCCGGGTCTGGGGAGCAACAGGGAGGATCAGAAGACCCCTGAACACATTGTGTCAGGCCAGAGATGTGTTAATCACATATTTGCCCAAATTCACACACACCAGTGCACGTATACACAGACACATACACACATGTGTTTGCATCCACGTGCAGATACACACACACTGCATACGTGTGCATACATTCACACACACACACTGCCTGTACACACAAATGCACACTCACACACAGGCTACAGAACTGAATGTGCGTTAAAATGTCTTTGGAAGGAGATTGTTGAATCATGTCATTACGTTGTGTAATGACGTTCTTTGGGACTCAGTTTCCTCAAGTGTCAAGTGAGAGTAATAAAACCTACTTTGAGGGTTGCAGTGAAGATGAAATGTAGTAATGTCTGTGGGTGTATCATTATCCCCATTGTCCTCATCCTCACCACCATCACCATCATCACTGTCATCTTCACCATCACCACCATCAGCATTACCACCATCACCACCATCATCACCACCATCATCACCACCATCACCTTCATCACCATCATCACCATCATCACCACCATCACCTTCATCACCATCATCACCACCATCATCATCACCATCACCACCATCACCACCATCACCACCATCACCATCCCCATCATCACCATCCTCATCACCGTCACCACCATCACTCTCATCACATTTGCCACTGTCACCGTCATCACCTTCATCTTCACCATCATCATCACCACCATCACCACCATCACCACCACCATCACCATCACCATCCCCATCATCACCATCCTCATCGCCATCACCACCATCACTCTCATCACGGTCACCACCGTCAGCGTCATCACCTTCATCTTCACCATCATCATCAACGTCATCACCACCACCATCCTCCTCCGGCTCCTCACCATCGTAGTCATCATCATCATCCTCTTTCTGGTAACCCTTTTGTGGTGTGGAGGGCAGGCTGTGTCAGTGGGCTTCTCCCTGGACACGGCTTTGTCCCTCTGATGCTGGCCCGGACACAGCCAGGCCTCAGTCCTTCTCAGTGTTTTGTCTGAAGCTATTCCACAAGGTCATTCTCTGCTCCATCCTGGGCCTGAGGTAGGTAAGCTGGCTGCTCTGGGCCTCAGGACAGAGCAGGAAGGAATGTGGGAGGCCAGCTCATCCCCAACATCAGTGTACAGGAGAGGGTTTCGAGGCCCAGTGAGGGGAGGGCCCTTCTCCATTGTCACTTGCTCCAGGTAGTCATCCTCGCTGGAGCTGGAGCCCCTCATGCCCCCGGCTGGCCCCTTGCCACTTGCTCTGGGCCTTGCAGCAGGTGTCCTAGCTGGATCTGGAGCAGGTGTCTTCATGCCCCTCCATAGCCCCTCTGCTGTGTTGAGTTACTTCAGGTGAGGGTCCAGGTGGCAGGTGTAGACTCCTTGCTCGGTGTCAGCTACTGTGAGCAAATGCAGATCTTCTGTCCTTCCTGGGTATGCTGGGGGCAGTTACTCTCTGCTCAGGGACCCAGAGAGCCTCAGAAGGCAGCCGCAGGGTTCTCCAGAGCCCTGGGGTGTGCCAAGAATCATGGCCTGGCCCCGAGGGTGCCTCCCAGACTGAGGGAGGGAGGGGGGAGCCCCTGGGTTCAAGCAGGTCCCTTCCAGGCTTACTCGGATTGGGGTGCCTGCAGACGAGCATCGCCGTGCCCCTGGGAGTGCGGAAGCGTGGTAATGAGGAGGCACCGTGTGTGTGTGGTACGGGCAGTGCAGGCAGCGCTGGGCTTTGGGCCCTCAGCTGGGGCCTCATTATTGGAGCCGCCAGACGGGCGGGCGAGGGCATCTCACCCTGGGGCGGTCTTCCTGGCAGCGGCCCTGCTCTCTGCAGCTCTAATTAAAATGGGCCTCTGGCTGGAGCACTGCGCGGCTGGCCCGAGCAGCTGTCTCCTGTTATCTGCCGCTGTCTCTGCCTGCCGCCCGCGCATCTCCAGCAGCCTGTTTTTCCGCAGATTGGCTGCGGTCCCCAGGTGATGGGGAAAACACGCCGTCTGCTGGACTCGCATGCAGCCTCTGCTATCCCGGCTGTGGCGGCCCCTACCCTCCCACCTGGCTCCGGCTCGGGACTCGCGGCTTCTCTTTGAGGCAACACAAAAATACAAAACCAGCATTTTGAGGAACGCAGGGCCTCATCGCAGGAGGAGCTTATGGCTCCAACAGGTAGCGAATTTAGTTTTCATCTTGCATAGACCCACCCGCTCTGGGCAGAGGAGACCTCGAGGCTCACAACTTTCGGGCCACGGGAACCGCATTCCGTGGGAAGCCAGGATCTGGGGCTTGCATCACGTGACGTGTGCCGAGCTGGTCCTTGGACTCAGGCCTCATGGGCACCGTCCTGTTAGGACAAGGCTGGCCGGCTTTGTTGCTCATGCCACTGGGCTGATGAGGCATGGAGGCGCAGAGGGGATGAGCGGGCTGCTTAAGCCCCCCAGCGAGGACTGGGAGAAGTGAGCACAGGGCTGCCCTGGACTCACCTGCCTCCCGCGTGATGGCACCACCCAGCTCGGTAACCTCCCAGGGAAGGGGACAATCTTTCAAAGAGTGCCCAGAGTCAGTCCAGCTGATGCAAAGTCGTGTGGTCCCGGAAGTCGAAAAAGGCGCAGCTTCTGTTCCCTGTGGGGTCTTAGCTGGGAAGGGCAGCCACGGCTGCTGTGACTGGGGGCCCAGGTCGCAGGGCCTGGCCCATCTGATTATGGGATCGGGAGGAGAACCCTGGGGCTCTGTTGTCCAGTGTGGACATCTAGCGGTTTGCCGTGGATCTTGCCTATCCGTGGGCTTGGTGGTTTGGTGCTGTGATGCTTTAAAACTTCTGGAATTTGGGGGTGTACCGTCCCCAGGATGCTGCAGACCCAGCCATTCCCCATTTTCCTACACCTGATTGGCTCACCTGTTGATGCCACCCCACAAGCTCCTGTAGACAGTTGATTTGCGCTGCCCAAAGTCGTCCTGCTTCCGGTGCCCGTTCTGTGGGCAGGGGCACGAGGCCCAGGGAAGGGGTGGGATGGCCCTGCTGCCCTGTTGCTCCGGGGCAGGGAGTGAGGGCATTCATTCAGAACCAAGTCGTGGAAGGATGCACTGCAAGATGCCCCCTGGTGGTGAGCTGGCCCACTGCGCCTCCACCCCCCACCCAGCGGTGGTGACGGCTCCACTGGCTTTCAGACCCGGTGGGTGCCTCCAGTCCTGGCTCTGCTGCATTCTTGAGCCGTGGTCGCTAAAGGTGGCTGATTTGCCTGCCAGCTGGCTGGGGGCCGGGGATTGTTGGTAGAGGCCAGGGTGAAGGGCAGGTGCCCTGGGAGGAGGGTTGTGGTCACCTGCACTTGTCCCCACCTCCGTGCGGACTCCACGGGGGCCTGGCCAGCATCCCTGCTCCCATTTGTCAGGCAGGAACACTGAGGCCCAAGGTCACGTGGGTTTCTTGGGGCAGCAGCAGCCTCCCTGAGACAGAGCCCTGCATGCGCACTGGGTTCCTGCAGAGTGAGAAAGCCGAGGGCTTCTGCAGCGTCATTCTGGGTAATGCCATGCTCTGCGTCAGAGCCCAGCGTTCGACTGGCAGCTCTGTGTCCCTCCCGACCCGCACAGCCCCCTGTGGGAGTAAGCGATGGGGTGAGGGGTCCCACAGGTAGTGACCAAACCAAAACCTGGTAAGCGCTGCTGAGGCCCCGTGCGGTGCGTATCCGTGTGGTCGTCAGGACCCCGAGACACAACTGTGTCCTCCTCCCGTCGAGAGCTCTTCCCAGTGGGGACCGATACTTAAACAGCAAACAGTCCTTCTCTGGGACGTGGCCATCTGTTCAACACGTGGGGTCACAGAGGAGGAACGGACCCCATCCTCCCTGTTCTTTCAGGGTGCTCGCTTACCAGAACCAGCGACCTTTGAGCCAGGTCTTCAAGGACAGGCAGAAGAGAGTGGGGAGGGCGCTGGAGTGGCGCGAACAGTGTGGGCCAGGGACGAACGGGTCATGGTGGATGCTGAATTGGAGCAGGGGCCACGGGCTCATTGGGAAGACATTGTTTTCTCAAGTGCAGAGAGGTACAGACAAGAACCGAGGGGGCCCGGGGCGCCTGAGTGGCACTGCGGTTGGGCGTCTGCCTTCGGCTCAGGGCGTGATCCCGGCGTTATGGGATAGAGCCCCACATCAGGCTCCTCCGCTATGAGCCTGCTTCTTCCTCTCCCACTCCCCCTGCTTGTGTTCCCTCTCTCGCTGGCTGTCTCTATCTCTGTCGAATAAATAAATAAAATCTTAAAAAAAAAAAAGAACCCAGCGGGCCTGTGTGGTCGTCCCCTGTGCGGTCGTTACCCACTTGGACACTTTGGGGGGCATTCCTCCTGCACGTGGTGTCATGCTGGCCCCCACAGCCCTGTCTTATTCCTTTAAGGCATCGGCACTCTGGGGTCAAAGGATGCCACCTTTGCATTTTGGAAGGTGCGTCGGGAGACGCAGCCCCGCCTTCCGATGACTCCGCGCTGCGTGCGGTGCCCACGTCGGCCCTTCCTGCCCTTCTTGCTCACCCGGACCGTCTGCAGGGAAATGGCAGCTCAGGGTCAGGGCCGTTTCTCCCTGGGCTTGGGAGGCTCCTGCTTGCCCTTTCACACTCTGCCATCCTGAAATTGAGTCTTTGCACCCCCCACGTGGCCCCTGTGCAGGGTGTCCTTTAGGGCGAAGGACTCAGGCTTCTGTCCCCCGGTTACTCGGTTTCTGTGTTGAGTTCCTGTGCTCTCGTTTTTCGGTTGGCTTGCCTGAGTTACTGGTAAACTGACAAAATCAGGCGTTCGACAATTGGATGTATACAGCTCATGAGATTGGACTTTTCTGTTTGTCTATGAAATTCTTTCGTCATGCGCAAGTTTTAAAATTTTTCGGTTGTTTTCATATTTTTATTGTGGTAAAACATGTACAACACAGAAATTTACCACTTCAACCTTTTCTAAGTGTCCGGTTCAGGGGCACTGTTTCCCCGTCCGGCTCCAGAACCTTCCATCCCCACACGGAGACCCTGTCCCCGTGACGCACGGACCCCCACCCGCTCCCCCGGCCCCGCCGTCTACTCTGTGTGTCTGTGAGTCTGACGACTCCAGGACCTCGTGTGAGTGGGGTCCCCGTGCGCGTCCTTCTGTGTCTGTGTCCCTCCGCCGCCCGTCCTCGGGGCTCGTGCCCGTGGTGCAGGGGTCCGGGTCCCTCTGTCTTTAAGGCTGAAGTGTTGATGTTCCACGGAATGGACCACAGCACTGTCGTGTCGCCCGTCCACAGGCAGGCTGTGGTCCCACGTTGGCGGATTCCCCCTCCTTCCTTCAGGGCTTCTGGCAGTCTTCAGAACGCCTTCCAGACGTCAGGACCGTAAACAAACACACTGTGATCTTTTCTAGAACCTTCCCAGTTTGTTTGTTGCTTGTTTTTCCTTCAGTGATTGAAGGCTTGACTCACCAGGGGATTTATTTTGGTTTAAGGGCATGAGCGCAGCTGAGTGTTCCCAGACAGCCGTGCGTGTGGACGCTGCCCACCGCACAGAGCCGGCCCTCTGCCGCTCATCTGGACCGCCGCACGTGTGGGGGCCTGTGTCGGGGCGCTGTCCGCTCTCTGAACGGCGGGGGCTGTGTTTTCTGAAGGCCCTTCTGAGGGGGCGATGGCCTCTCTCTGGGGGCAGCCGCTGCTGACCCGGGGTCTGGGGGGGTGCCGGGAGCTCCCTGGGGGATCGGCCCGGGACTCAGCAGCCGCTGGGGGGCTGTGGGGTGCCCTGAGAACGCGGGGGCATCCAGGAAGGCGTGCTCCGGGGTCTGTTGTGGGGAGCCCGCTGGTGGGGGAGGGAGTGCATGCGTGGGGGGTTTAGGTTGGCCCTGCTGGGGTGGGGCACACACAATGTCCCCGAGGTGCGTAGTGTGTGTCCATGTGTGTGGCG
The DNA here is from genome assembly GCF_024610735.1 of Ursus americanus. Taxonomy (NCBI): domain Eukaryota; kingdom Metazoa; phylum Chordata; class Mammalia; order Carnivora; family Ursidae; genus Ursus; species Ursus americanus. The sequence continues at coordinate 495,140 of NC_142128.1, read as the reverse complement.
TGTTCACGTGCGTGTGTGTGGTGTGTGTGTGTGTGTGAGGTGGGTGTGTCCTTTACTACCAGAGAACTTCTTCCTCTGCTGGTGTCTGCAAGCCGTTTCAGTGACTCTTTGTGAGTAGAAATGACTGCAAGATACTATTTTTAGAAGTTCTTTTATGGTGGGGAATCGCAGGCGTGTGCAGCGGGGGAGGGAACAGTGTGATGAAGCTCGCGGCCTCCGTGGTCCCAGCTCCTGCTCCACGCAGCGCCGTCCTCCCTCCCACTCTCCGACCCTGGATTCCTGGAGTGGGCCTCAGCCGTCAGACGGTCTGGCTGTAAATATTTCAGTGCGAGATGCTGAAGTTTCATCCGCGCCTGTCCTCGTGATCGCTGCACATTTGGTACGCGCGCTAGGGGTGGCGTGGCTCTGCTTGCGGGTCACGCCCGGAGCTGCCGCCTGCCGTCTCGCGTTTCTGGAACCGGGTGCCCTCCTTCCCGTGTTGGATCTGGCCTCCCAGGCGGTCTCCCTGTGGGTCCGGTGCTGTCCAGGGCACCTGGGGATCGCATCCCGAGCGTGCGAGCCCGCCAGAAGTGGATGGGAGCCAGGACCCCCCGGGACCCCGACGGCGGGGTTGTGCTTGCTGTCCACGCTCCTGAAGGCCCAGCCTCCCCGAGCTGTCCTGCGGGCTGACAGCTGGCCCACCTCATCCTTCGGGAAGAGCGGCAGTTGCTGGGAGTCGGAAAACAAAGATGTGCTTTGACTCCAGGAGCAGCTGTGGAGACGACTCACCACGGACCTCGCTACGGACTGTCAGCTGCTAAATCCCCGTTTCCAGACCCGCCCACAGCGCGGCCTTTGACCCTTCAGCACCCCTGCGCGCGCCCCTACTGTGCTCCCGGGCCAGAAGAGGCCTCTGGCCTCCGGACTGTTGGCACAAAGCCCTCTCGTGGTGGAGGCTAGACCCCGGCCGTTGAGGGAGGCGAGGCCTGAATGAACCATCGCTCCTTCGGTCATTCCTCGCTCGTTCCTCCTTCACTCATTCCTCATTCACCTGTTCCTCCTTCAGTCCTTCCTTACCCACCCAGCTTCCCCTGGCTTCCCCTGACCTTTCCTGACCTTTTATTTTTAAAAGATTATACGTATTTATTTGAAATACAGAGAGCACACGTGCACGAGGGTGGTTGGGGGCAGCGGGAGAGGGAGAAGCAGGTTCCCCACTGGGCAGGGAGCCTGACGCAGGGCTCAGTCCCAGGACCCTGGGATCATGACCTGAGCTGAAGGCAGACGCTTCACTGACGGAGCCACCCATGTGCCCCTTCCCGATGTTTTAGAATAGGCCGCTTTCTAAAGACTCGTTCTAGGGCTTGGGAAGGCCTCGCTGTCTCAGGTGTTGATTTTGCCCGGTGGCTCCCATTAGTCAGTGTAGACCAGGGTTTCATCCACACTGCGTCCCTGGTGAGCACCTGACGTGCGTGATTTCATGAATCTCTCACGGTGACTCTCATGGTGCATCTTACTCTCTGCCTGAGTTATGGGTGAGGAGATGGAGTTCACAGGGGAGGTGGTTTGAATGGGGACCCAGAGACGCCAGGCCGGCGTCCAGCCTGGCCCAGTGGCTCTCCTCTACTTCAGGAGCAGACTTCAGGGCTGCCAGCCTCCCTAAGCTTGGCTGTGTGCTGTGTCCTGGGGGTGGGGGGTGATGTCGGGGGTCAGGAGCAGGGCAGTGGAGCTTTGGCTCCTGCCCTTGAGAAGCCCTCAAATTCCAGGCCTGGGAGAGTTTCAGCACCAAAAGGGAAGAAGCCCAGGGAAGCTTCCAGAAGGTGGAGGGCTTGGCATATCCTCTGAGAGGTGGCAGTGCTAGAGACTATTTTGTTAGTAAGAGGAGGCTGAATCGGGTGGGGAGCCAGAGGTGTCCAGGGAGAGCCTCTCGGGACGACCTTGGGCTTGGGCCTAGCCTTGTTGTTTGCTGGCTGTGTGACCTTGGCCAATGACATAGCCTTGTGAGCTTTAGGAGTTCTCCCTCTGCCTTGTGAGCGTCGGGAGTGCTTCCTCAGCCTTGTGAGCGTCGGGAGTGCTCCCTCTGTGTTGTGAGCTTCAGGAGTGCTGCTTCTGTCTTGGCGTCGGGAGTGCTCCCTCTGTCTTGTGGGCGTCGGGAGTGCTCCCTCTGTCTTGTGGGCTTCGGGAGTGCTCCCTCTGTCTTGGCGTCGGGAGTGCTCCCTCTGTCTTGTGGGCTTCAGGAGTGCTCCCTCTGCCTTGTGAGCGTCGGGAGTGCTCCCTCTGTCTTGTGGGCGTCGGGAATGTGCCCTCTGTCTAGTGGGCTTCAGGAGTGCTCCCTCTGCCTTGTGGGCTTCGGGAGTGCTCCCTCTGTGTTGTGAGCTTCAGGAGTGCTGCTGTCTTGTGAGCGTCGGGAGTGCTCCCTCTGTCTTGTGGGCGTCGGGAATGTGCCCTCTGTCTAGTGGGCTTCAGGAGTGCTCCCTCTGCCTTGTGGGCTTCGGGAGTGCTCCCTCTGTGTTGTGAGCTTCAGGAGTGCTGCTGTCTTGTGAGCGTCGGGAGTGCTCCCTCTGCCTTGTGAGCGTCGGGAGTGCTCCCTCTGTGTTGGAAGGCAGGAGCTTGCTCCTCAGCATGTGAACCTTGTTCTGGGGTTGGGGGAGGTTTTGTGGGAAATGCCGCTGAAGTGGGCGGGTGAGGGTCTCTGCTGGACACAGCAGCTAGGGAGGGCCTCTTGGGGGGCCGGGGAACGTTTCAGTCCGAGACCTGCAAAGTGTGACATCAGGAGGCTCGTGTGTGGTCTGAGGGCCAGAGACAGCCTGGGTGGTCGAAGGTGACCAGGTCATGAGGGAGGCGTCCTGTCGAGGTGGGAGAAGGGGACCCGGATCCTGCCTTTCTGTGGGCTGCGGTCTTCCAGCAGGACACGCAGACCCTGGTGTGCCAGCCCTCCAGGGGCCACTCAGACAGGGTCAGAGTCCTTGGTTTCAGCTCCCAGATTCACATCTGGGAGCAAGCGGCTGGAGATGTGTTTGCAGTTGTCACCTTTCCCCGACCTTCCCCAGCCTTTGCTCTAAAAATTGAGCTCCTGTGTGGGAGGGGGTCTTACCTGGGTGGGTTGCCCCAAGATGTAGAAGCCTTAGGCCAACAAACATTGGGACAATGAGACTCTGTTTTCAAACAAAACACTATAAATATAGATCAGTGTAAGTATAGAAACTCTAAGTGAGGGGTGCCTGGGTGGCTCAGTCGTTTAAGCATCCGACTCTAGATTTCGGCTCAGGTCATGATCTCAGGGTCATGAGATCGAGCCCCATGTCGGGCTCCGTGCTCAGTGGGAAGTCTGCTCCTCCCTCTCTCCCTCTCCCTCCCCCCTCCCCCGGCCCGCGCACTTGTTGTCTCTAAAACAAAGAAATAAATCTCTTTAAAAAAAAACCCTCTAAATGATATGTTTCCAACAATCCTAATCTTTCAATTTAGTGATTTATAAAAAAGGTTGATGTATTTATGTTCAATTAGCCAGTATTAGAAAAACACTCTATGCTCAGTAATGTCTTGTTTTCAGTAGCTGGTGACTATCCGCCTGCCGCGGTGTGTTGGTTCTCTGGAGAGACGGGGCCAGTGGGATGTGGGTATACATGAGGCGTCTATTACCGGAGTCAGTTTGTGTGGTTGAGGAGGCTGAGACCCAGCAGGGCTGCCCGTGTGGTCCAGCCGAGTCTGAGGGCCTGCGATTCCCAGGACAGGTGGAGGCGATGTCCCAGCTCACGCAGAGGGCCAGCTCCCCTGCTCCCCTTTTGTCCCCTCGAGGCCCTCAGTGGATGGGACGGTGCCCGCCCGCCTCAGGGAGGGCCGTCTGCACCCAGCCGTCTAGTTCAGGGGTTCCTCTCCTCCAGAAATACCCCCACAGATGTGCCCGGAGAGCACGTTTCGCCAGCCCTTGGGCATCATCTGGGCGTGCCGCGTCCCCGTCAGTGGACACATTTGTATCACACTGTGGTTTATAGTCGCTGGCTGTGTTGGAAGAAGGACAGGGTGGGTGATGGCTGCAGCAGGCCAGAAATCACTCACTGCAGCTTTGCGAACGTACAGTGAAGCGTTTTAGCTGTTAATTTAGAAACCTCCGAAGGGTGTGTGGTTTAAGGACACTCCTAGGGGCCTATGCTGGCATTAGAGGATCCCAGTTGTAGGTCACGGGTCTGAAGTGAGGGGTTGGGGATCTAGTGTGTGCAGTGGGGCCGGGACCTCAGATCCAGAGAGGCCGGGCTGCAGGGGACAGTGGACAGACTGGGTGACCGTGCCGGGTTGGGCCGGCGGGCTCTCTTGATGGACGGTGGGAGGGTGGGGGTGGTGGGTTTGAGCAGCCTGCTGGACACTGGAGGGAGGTGTCAGGTGATCTGTGAGTACCCTCACCTCTGCACCTCTTCAGCCTTTCCCTGTTGGGACAGCATCACGGGCTCAGATCGGCCCGGCCACCCCACTCCTGTGCGACGGTGAGCTTAGCTAATGGACCTTTTGGATTTGAACCTCTTTCCTCTCACCATCGGGCCAGTGGCCAATTTAAGCATTGAAATCTTGGTTTTAATTTAGTTTAACATGGTCTGTTGTTAATTACCTGGGCTGTGACGGCCCGTAGTTCAAAGCAAAGCGTCTCATGGAGCAATTAGCTCATCGTCAATTTTGTGTGGCTCGCTGTGAGTTCAGGGGTCCAGGCCGAGAACAGGGCCACTTCCAAGGGATGCTTTCTCGGAGAACAAGGTTTAATTGTGTGGAAATAATGACGATCCTGCAAGCAGCTCTATTCGGGGAGTGTTTTGCTGTTCTTCTCAGTAATTTTATAGCTGTTGTTAGCTAGAGCCTAGGAAAGAAGCCACGGTATTTTCGCGTCCTCTCTGCCCACCGTGGAGCCACCCAGCACTTGGGGTTGCCGGACCGGAAACATTCACGAGTATCAGACTCCCCCGTCTGGGAATTTGTGCAGCACCTGTCCGGAAACACTGAGACTCTTCTCTCAGGTAGCATGAGGTTGGGAGTTTGGGGGGTGTTGCAGCTCCTGAGAGCGGGGGGCGTGGGCCTTCCTGGGTCCAGCGGGAGCTTGGCCATGGCTGCCCTGCGTCTGGACCTGCCCAGATGCGTGTCTGTGGGCAGATGGCATACCAGATCCGTGTCCCCGTCTGGGGGCCGTGTGGCGACGTCACGGGGCCTGCCGCGGGGTATGAAGGAGACGGTGTATGTAAACGCACACGCGCCCTGATGTTCATCCGCGTGTCCTTGTGACGCGTGAGTGGTGCCCTCCACGTGTAGAAGCCGCGACCGCATTTTCCAGTCTTCCGATCGTTACAGGGCGTTCCATCGTGTTGCCGTCAGGCACCCCGAGTTCACTACTGTGTTAGTTACAACGAGCCAGACGCGAAAGGGAAGGTGCGGCCCTGGTTCCTCTGGCCCGAAGGAGGCCTGATTGGAAGGAACGGCGTTGTGTTTCCTGGGATGAGCCGGGGAACTCTGATATTGTGAGAGATTGGATTTGAGGGTTCCGTCAAGAGTTCTGCACAGGTGAGACCCTAAAGACACATGTGGACTTCAGTCTGGGCATCAGCACCCGATTTTCACCTGTGCTCCCTTCCTCCAGGTGGTCTCAGCAGAGGGGAGGGGCATGGGCCTGGGGACGCTGAGTGACCTCGGGACTGGGCGACCTTGGGCAGGCACCACCCTTCTCTGCCCTCCAAGACTGGCAGGGACGATGTGTACGTGGAGGGGCTCCCGAGAGACGTCTCCCTCTTTCTCGTCTGTGTCTCTAAATTAAGCACCTCCAGGGAGTCATGGGTGACAGGACCTCGTTTGTGGAGGCCGAGGGGCAGGCTCAGTGTGTGGAAGAGGCCTGTCCTCACCCTCACGGGGTCATGGCTCTGACTTGTCGAGAGAGGACTGCCTGGACATCCAAGCGGCCCTCCGCGTGGGGCCTCGCTGTGCGCCTTTGGGGACCCTTGGGCCCAGCAAGGCTGGCCTGTGCACACAAGGAGTGAATCCCATTTCCAGTGTGTGCACCGCCTCCCCACAGCGCCAGGTGCCCAGAAGTGGGAGATTGAAACAGAATTTGAAGAGCTTCGTTGACCTTTCGGGATGCTTTGGACAAGGGAGTTTTGTTAGCTCGCTCTCAGTGAGGTTGTGTTTGCACGGCAGCCCGCTTTACTGCAGACAAGCGGAGGCACAGCCGCGTCCCCGCTCGTCCGTGGGATGCTCACCAAGCCTTAGCCCGCGTGCCAGTTGGCAGCCCCTCCAGACTTCGTGCCGTGAGCAACAGCCACGTGTCACGCTCACGGGCTTGCAGGCAGGGAGCTCGGACAGGGCCAGGTGGGGACGAGGACCTCAGCTGGGAGAACACGGTGAAGAGGGATTAGCGAGTGGCTGGGGTTGGCATCGCGCGCAGGTGTCTGCAGCCTATGTCTGGAGCTGGGCTCGCTGGGCTTGAGGTCTGGGCCAGGCTGGCACCTGGAGCACGGTGACCTCAGCACTCAGACTCCCCCATGACTGCTCGCAGCTCCTGCAAAACGAGGCGGAAGGAAGCCGCGTGACCCATTGGGACAGAGCTGCCCCACGACGTCGGTGCATCGTGAACTCCCTGAAGGGATCCGTGGCCTGACACAGTGCACGCAGTCAATGCACGCGGGGAGGCCAGCGGGCGCCAGCAGGTGAATAGATGCGGCCGCTGTGTTGAGGCGTCGCTGCTGCGTTGTAGCCCCACCCCCTGCAGGTGCACAACTCCAGGATTTTCAGGGACTTCACCTCGAGCAGGCCTGTTTACCGCCAGGCCCTGCTGCAGCCTGTGCTACTGAGACTGCACATGCCTTTTCTGGGCCCTCAAAGTGATGGAATCAGACCCCGTGTGGCCCTTCGTGTCGGGCTGCTTTCACGTGGCGTGAAGTTTTTGGAGGTCATCATGTTTTAGCATGTTGTACGTCGCGCTTTCTCATTGACAGATAGGTCCCTGTGTGGCCGACCGTGTGCGTTTATCCACTCGCCCCCTGAGGAACATCTGGGTTGTTTTCAGCTGGGGCTCCTGTGAGTAACGCTGCTGACACTCTCGTGTGCGTCTCTGTGAGGACACGTTTCCGTTGCTCTTGGGTAGAAATCTAGTGGAGGAACGTGTGGGTTGCGCTAACTCTGTGTCTAGCCTTCTAAGACACCGCCTGTTTCCCAAAGTGGCCGCATGCTCACGCTCCCACCTGCAGTGCTCCAGGGTCCCGTTTCTCGCATACTTGCTGGGGTCTGGCACTGCCCGTCCTTCGATGATGGTCGGCCCAGCAGGTGTGTTGTGGTATCCCGCATGGTTTCGACTTGCATTTCCCTAATGACTCGTGAGACTGGACATCTTTCCGTGGGCTTCTTAGCCATTTGTATAATGTCTTTGGCAAAATATCTACTCAAATCTTTTGCTCATTTTTCAGTTGAGTTTTTTTATTGTTGACTTTGGAATGCTCTTTATATATTCTGGATATGAGTCATTTATTAGACGTATGTTTGCAAATCTTTTCTCCCTGTGTGGTTTGGCATTTTCATTTTCTTAACGGTGTCTTTTAAAGTGTGCAAGTTTTCAGTTCATGTGAAGGCCGGTTTATCAATTCTTCCTTCTGCGGATCATGCTGTTTATGCCCAAGAACTTCGTGCCTAACCCACAGCTACATTTTCTTGTAAAAGCTGTATGGTTTGAGCTCCTCTGTTTAGGTCTGTGATCTGTTCTGAGTCACGTCTTGTGTACGGCTTGCGGTAAGGGTCTGAGTGTTATTTCTCCCCTGTGGAAATCCACTTGTCACGGCGCCTTCTGTGAAAAGGCTCTTCTCTCCCCGTTGAATGGGACTCCATGGGCTGTAAATGTGAGGGCTTCTTTCTGGGCTCAGAATTCTGTCCCATTGCTCTACGCACTTGTCGTGGCACCAAAAGCACACCATCTTGGGCTTTGTAGGAAGTTCTGAAACCAAGTCGCGTGAGTGTCTTATTTTGTTCCTCTTTCTCAAAGTTGTCCAGCGGCTGTTTGAGGGCCTTTGCATTTCCCGAAGAATTTAGGGTTTTCCTATTTAAAAAGCCTGCACTGAATTTGGAGGTCGATTTGTCACATACTCGGCATCTCATCAGTATCAAGGCTCCGGAGTCATGGACATGAAATGCATGTCTATTTAGATCCTTAATCTCTCTTCGCGATGTTCTGTAGTTTTCAGCGGACAAGTTTTGCATTTCTCTTGGTGGACATTTTATTCCTTTCAATGCTGCTGTGAAGCAGATTGCGTTCTCGGCAGGGTGGGCTGGCCTTGGCACGGAGGCCACTGCAGGGTCTTTGGTGGGCGGGGATGTGGCAGGCTGGCCCGCCACGGCAGGAAGGGAGCCCGTACGCGGCTGCCAGGGGACCCCCATCGGCGAGGCAGCTGGGCCTGCGTGGAGGAACTGTGGCTTTGCTGGGAGAGCTTCACCCCTCCCGGCCCGGGACCGCGGGTCAGTCAACGCCCCACGGTTGTCTCCAACCAGGGGGCTGGGTGGTATCTCCAGACAGGGTTTTAATCATGTCGGGTGTGTGCACTGACCTGAGCCGAAATCGAGACTCAGACACTGAGGACGGAGCCTCCCAGGTGCCCCTCCAGCATTGTGTTTCGAGATTCATTTATATGGAGAATGAAGCTGTAAGCACGCACTTTTAGTTGAAATTCACATAACGTAAAAGTCACCATTTCTAGAGTGAATGATTCGCAGTGGGGTGCGTCCGCCCCACCGTCTAGTTCTGAAACCTTCTCCTCCCCCCAGAGCAGACCCCGTGCCCGCTGGCCGTGGCTCCCCGCCCCCGCCCGCACAGTGTGCTTCCTGCTTCTGTGCCCACTCTGGCTGCTCCACGTGAACAGAATTATTCAATATGTGGTTTTGAACCTGATTTCTGTCGTTTAACGTAAGGCTTTCAAGGTTCGTTGATGCTGTAACGTGTGTGAGAACCCCATTCCTCTTTACGGTTGAGCGATGGTCCACCGTGGGGCTGGACCACATCTAGTTTGCCCATTCGTCTGCGGGTGGATGTCCGGTTGTCCCCACAGTTTGGTTCTTGCGAAGTGCTCTCGTGAGCGTCCGCACGCGTGTACTTGTATGAGTGCGTTTCCAGTCCTGCCGAGCCCTGTGGCAGCTGAGTGTGTGATCTGTGAGGAGCTGTCCCATTTTTGTAGGGTATGGTGTTCGGTTGTCTGGATACACCGTGACTTACCCACTCCACAGTTGATGGGTGCTTGGGGAGATCCTGCTTTTTGGCAGCTGTGAACATTCGTGTCTCCTTTGCACGTGGACAGGTGTTGTCCCGGGTACATACGCAGGTGTGGACCTGCTGGGTTGTCGGCTGTGCGCATCTTCCGTCCACTGGGAAAAGCCGTGTGTGAGGCCCCATGTCCCAACGTCGTCACCAGCAGTGGGTGTTGCCCGGGCTGGGGGGTTTCTCAGTTATTCTGGTGGCTGTGTGGTGCCGCCTCGTCGTGGTTTCAATTTGAGTTTCCCTGATGAGTGATTCGATTGAGCATCTTTTCATGTGTTTATTGCCTGTGCGAGTCTTTCACCCATCTTAGTGTTGGGTTGCGTGTCTTTTTCCAGCTCTAATTCTAATTTGATGAGCTGTAAAATGCTCTAGACATTAAACCACGGTCTGTATTGCACACTCATCCCACAGTTTGTGGCTTGTCTGTACACTTGAATGTACTCCTCTTTCCTCTTAAGGTCAGTGTTTTTATGTCTTAATAAGGATAAAGAAATCCTGTCCTTTCCTGAGGCCATGAAGATGGTCTCCTACAATACGTTAGGAACCTTACAGTTTTCTTTTGTGTTTAGGTCTTGGGTGTACCTGGAATTGGTGTTTTCTGTGGTATGAAGGGGGGGTACAGTTTTACATTTCCATAGGGACAGCCAGTTGTCCCAGAGCATCTGCTGAAGTCTGCCTTCCCTGCACTGATCTGCTGTGTGTCCAGTGCATTTATTCTCTGGTCGCGTGGACTGCCTGCCTCCCCCTGACACAGCATCACCCCGTGTTCACCACGTAGCTGTGGCAGGAGTCTTGATGCTCGGAGTAGGCAGATCCTCCCCCTTTCTTTTATATTTCTTCTATTTAAAATAATTCTTGGGATGCCTGGGTGGCTCAGTCGGTTAAACATCTGCCTTCGGCTCAGGTCGTGGTCCTGGAGTCCCAGAATCAAGCCCACCTCGGGCTCCCTGCTCCGCAGAGGGTCTGCTTCTCCCTCTGCCCCTCACCCTGCTCTTGTGCTCTCTCACTCTGCCTCTCAAATAAATAAATAAAATCTTTAAAAAAATTCTCTTTTGATCTCCACCTCTGAGTACAACATCATCTACACAGAAGAGCACACCAAACACTTTGCGTGTGCATGCATGTGCCCCGACGCGCGCGTGTAGTTAGAGAGGAAGCATGACACGAGCCCCTGCGTAGGCACGACCCACCGGAGAGAGCACCGCTGTGCCAGACGGCTCCCAGAGGCCTCTCGCAGCTGCGCTGCCTGACGTCTGCGGTCGACACTCTCCTGCGTTCTTTACGGTTCTCGGCTGCTGCCCGGTTTGGAACGTCACATAAATGGAGTGAAGTGTGTATCCTTTTGCGTCTCGGGTCCTGTCTGACTCAGTGAGCTTTCCAGGTGCTGGAAGTAGCTGTCCCCTTCATTTTCACCACTGACTAGGCCCTCGGCGTTCTCCTCATGGCTTACGGTCTGCGTGTCCAGTCCCCCAGAGCAGCCCCGCGGGGTCGTGACGTGTATTGCGTTGAATTCTGCACTGATCTTTCCAGTATAACCCATGGACACGGTGCGTCTCTTGTTGAGGACTTCAGGAAAGGTTTCTCATAGGGTCCTTCATAAAGGTCGTAAAATCTTGTTACATTTGTTCTTAAGTAATTCATATTGTATGAATTACTTCCCAAGTTATTGTAAATGCTATTTTAAAAAGATCTCAATTTTTGATAGCCTGTTACAGTATACGAAATGTGGTGGGTTTGATAGAATGATTTGTAATTAGCAAAAACTGTAATTAGTGCAGATAATTTATCTGTAGGTCCTTCGTATGATTTTCTTCTGTAGTCTGCTGATGGGGTGGGTTTATAGTCACTAATGTCCCGATGTTAAGTCAACTTTGGGCTAAACCCAGGGAATATACAGGAATTCCCAGCGCTGACGTGAGGGTTCAGTCCGCTCACAGAACGCAAGAGCAGCTTGCAAAAGTCACCTGTTTCCATAGATGAACAACAAACTTGCATAAACAGAAATTAAAAACAATGTCATTACAGTCGCTCTGAATTGAGTGAAAAGCTTAGGTACAGACTCAACATGTGTGGGATACGTGTGCCGAAAATTACAGAACGCTGAGGAAACAAGTCAAACAACCCTAAATAAAAGAAGAAACGCACCGTGTCCGTGGGTTAGAAGACTTTGCATAGTAAAGATGTCACTTGTCCGCAGATTGATTTCTGGGTTTAATGCAATTGCTAGCAAGGTCTCAGCGGTGTTTTGGATTGATGTAGGCGAGCTCATGCTAACATCTGCATGGGAAGGTACGGAACCTAGGAGCATGGAGACAACATTGCAAAGCAATAATGAGATAGTGTGGTGGGGGGCCAGGACGCAGGCGCACAGGCCGGGGGACCACAGAGGAGCCACACCACTGTGCCCAGCCGACTTCTGACGGAAGCACGAGGGCGACGCAGTGGGGGAGGGTAGGCTTTCAACGTGTGCCTCGGCCTGAATCTCCCGTCTTATTCAGAATCTAACTCAAAGTGGATCACAGACTTAGAGTAGGGCTGTGAAGCTCCTGGGGAAGATCTTTGGGCCCTAGGATGAGAAGCAGAGTTGTCTGATATCGAGACTGTGATCTGTGAAAGGAGAATCCATAAACCGACTTCCTCAGAGTGAAAGCGTTTGCTCTTCGAAGGGCCCTGTGAAGAGGGTGGAAGACAGGCCTCAGGTGGGAGGACGTGCTGGCCAGCCACCGGCCCGAGTGAGGACTGGTATCTGGAATATATGAAGAGCTCCTGAGGTCAGCAACACGAAACGGAACCATCCGCTTAGAAATTGGGCAAAAGACCCAGGGAGACCCTGCCCTGAAGCGGGTGCACGCAGGTGGGAGCAACGCAAGAGCAGACGTCGCCTCTAGGGGGTGTGAGTTCCAGCACGGGGCGCCAGGGGCCGCACCTGTCAGGTCGCGGGAGTGAGCGGCAGGCAGGACCCCGCGAGCTGGCGAGGATGTGTGGCCCAGCAGCAGCGCTCTTGGGCGCTTGTCCCGGAACAGACGCGGCACACGGCCGCGCAAACGCCTTGCATTCGTTCTTTCTTTCTCTTTTCTTTTGTAAGATTTTCTTTATTTATTTGAGAGAGAGAGAGCATGAGGAGAGAGAGAGCGCCCAAGCAGGGGGAGCAGAGGGAGAGGGAGACACAGACGCCCTACTGAGCAGGGAGCCCGATGCCGGACTCCATCCCAGCACTCTGGGACCATGACCTGAGCCGAAGGCAGACGCTTCACCCACTGAGCCCCACAGGCGCCCTGCATTAATATTTTTCACAGCAGCTTTATTTGTAATAGCCCCAATAGCCACTTGTCCTCCAGCGGGTGCGTGGTTGAGTAGCCCGTGGAGCGCACACACGGCGGGCGAGGCCTCGGCCCACACGGGAGCGGACTGCTGACACGGCCACGGCTGGAGCCAGCCTCCAGGGGATTGTGCTGAAGGAGAAAAGCCCATCCCTGCAGGTGACGTCCTGTACGCTTCCGTGGAAATATGTTCTCGAAATGACGAAATTGTAGAAATGGGAGGTTCGTGGCCGCCAGGGTCCCCCTAAGCGGGCGGTGCACATGCGGACCTGTGATTAGTGAACATCTGAGGCTGTCATCTGCCAGGCTTTGCTAGGACCGTTTCATGTCACAGGAACCACGGAAGGCTGGTGTGAGGCATCCCCGTGCTGCAGGCGAGGAACTGAACTCCCGGAGTGTGCAGGGCTGTGCCCGGGGCACACGGCCATGACGATGCAGAGCTGACTAAGTCCGTTCTAAGGACTCCCAAGGCCACAACCCCTGATGGGGCCGTCTCAGGAGACGTCCTGCCCGACTGAGCCTATGCTGGGGTACGATGGGGCTCTGGACAGCAGGGGCGCGCCCCCTGACCGGCAGGAAGTGGGGGGCTTTGGGGCATTAGGGAGCAGGGTGGGAGCGAGTGCGGGGCCCCGAGTGCAGACACCAGGGCTGTGTTCGTGTGCCGCGGACTCAGCAGGCGGGTTTGGGCGCATCCCTTCTCTCAAGCACGGGACCACGTGGGCTGTTCCCAGCGAGCGCAGGATCTGAATCTCCCTGGGCCTCGTGTGTGCACATCATTGGCTGCGAGTCCGTCTGGGCCTCCTCCAAGCATGGTGGCCCTGTGCTCTGGCCGTGGACGGGGGTGTACAGGGGGGCCCTGAACCCGGCGAGTCTGAGACAAAGTGCGTGATGCACATCTTGCTGAGAGAGCAGTGCATCTGCTGGATTCTCAGGGGGTCTCGTGGCTCAGAAAAGACTCCTCGTTTATAGAGCCTCCAGGAAGCGGGCACCATGGTGCTGGTAACTCACCAGCCCCAACGCAGCGTCTGGCTCCAAGCTGCATGTTGAGTCCAGCTCTCAAAACAGGGCCGGGCCGGCAGGCCCTGGGCCCCTGTGGCCTCAGGCAGGACATTGCGTAGGGCTTGAGTCGCAGGACAACAACAGTGATGGTGACGGTCAGTTGTCATTTATTCATCATCATTGTGAGGCACTGTTGGTGTGCTGGGTGCTAGGGGCTGGGTGTGGCTCCAGGGGCTGGGTGCTGGGTGCTGAGTGTAGCTCCAGGAGCTGGGTGCTGGGTGTGGCTCCAGGGGCTAGGTGCTGGGTGTGGCTCCAGGGGCTGGGTGCTGGGTATGGCTCCAGGGGCTGGGTGCTGGGTGTGGCTCCAGGGGCTGGCTGCTGAGTGTAGCTCCAGGGGCTGGGTGCTGGGTGCTAAGTATAGCTCCAGGGTCTGGGTGCTGGGTGTTGGGTGTGGCTCCAGGGGCTGGGGTTTCGTAGCAAGGGAAGCACAGTCCGGGCCCTCCAGCACATGTTTGATGGCCTCTGCCCCCCCGCCCCCAGCAACGTCAGGAGGCAGTGTCACTGTGGCCTCTGTTTGCCAGACAGCCCAGAGCAGGGGGATGGGCAGCTCGGCCCATGACGATTCTGGGATCCTGGTGTGCTCCCCGTTGTCCTGACTCTGCAGCCTGACCTGCTGCCCACCCTGTAGGCCAACTGTCCCCCCTCCTTTGAGAGGTAGGACCTGCCATTTCTTCCCTCTTGCACAGAGCTGGTGATGGCCTCAGCACCCGGGAAGGGCGACCCGCAGTCCTACACCTGCGTGTCCCCTGCATGGTGCCCGTTTGGTGGTCACTGCGGTGGGTGGGGGCTGCTTTGGGGGGGGTGAGGCGGGGTGGGGGGAGAGAGACAGAGACGCACAACGCCGCCCCCTCGGCCCCGAGCAGTGCTGTGTACAGCACACGCGGTGGTGATGGGCATTCTGCCTCTGCTGTCCGAGCGACACAGCTGATAGCGAGGAGGTGCCGGCCTGGGTCACTGCGCCCCGGCCGTTGGAGAAGGAGGGGGTCTGCTGGGGCGGGATAGGACCCGGGACCTGTCGGGTCAGCCGGGGCTGACTCCCACCCCCGCTGGGGGAGCCTGGGCGCTCGGTGAGGTAGCGGTGCCACCTGCCAGGTGCCTGTGAGCTCACTTCTCTCTATGGCGTCATTTTCTAGATGGGGAAACTGAGGCTTAGCTTGGCCTGTGGCCATCCTGCTGGCACAGATTTAGACCCGCGTCCTGGCTCCAGAGCCCGGCAGACTCACGCCCTCTGTGCTGAGCTCCAGAGAACGGAGGGTCCCTGCTCTGTGCCTTCCCTCCTCTGCTGTGTCGTGGTGGGAGCGCGGTGTTTCCCTGAGCTGTGCCACGGGTGGAGTCCTGGGGTCTTGGAGGGGGCAGATCGGCCGCCGATCCAGCACCTGGGGATTGGCCTGCGGTGGCCAGGCTTGGCCTCTGGCGTCCCAGGTGTGCTGGCCCCTCGACATCCGCGCAGACCCCCTCAGCCCCCTTGCCCCCGCTCAGAGAGGGCAGTGAGGCCGGTGGGTGTGGGCACACAGCTGGCTCAGAGTCAGGAAGCCCCGTGAGCAGGACATCTGCGCTGGGGGTGTGGCAGCCCGGCGGCCAGGTGTCAGATTTGCCCAGAGAGGTTCAAAGTCCAGATTTTTGTGAAATCTCCTTTTCTTCCTTTTGATGTAAAAAACTATGATTTTGGAAGCATCTCAAACAGAAGAGTTTTCGAGGAGCATGTACCTTCACCTGCATTCACCGGCCGACACTTGCGATGTGTGTGCGTCTGTGTCTGTGTCACTTGAGGGTGAGTGGCCTTGCGCATCCCCCACGAGAGGTGACCGTCACAACGAGGAATTTATCATGGCCCCGTCACCCCCCCGGTCCAGGTCCAGAATCTGTCCCGATTCCTTACCTGCCCGGAGCAGTCTTACAGCTTCTGGTCCCTTGAGCTTTGCTCACGATGACGTTCCTGTTCATCTTTTTTGGCGGGAAAACCGCCACATCAATCCTGACGGAGTCAAAAGGGGCGCAGCTAATTCAAGCCACGTAAGGACCCAGGAGACCCCGGTGGGATCGTTCTGTGGGCTCAGGTGGGACCTCGGCCTGGTGGACCCTCAGGGGCAGGTGCGGAGGGTGGGCTGGGACCGCAACCCAGTTTCCTGTCTGCCCCGATGAGGAGGCTCCCGGGCTCTAGAATCTTCCGGATGGGGTTGGAGCCCCGCTCTGCCACGGTCTGGCCGGGGAACCTGGACCACATGCACACTTCCTCTGGGCATCTGTTTTCAGAGTTAAGTCAAACATCGTGGTTCCTAGAGCCCTTGAGGCCCGCAGTGCCGGGAGCCACACACACTTGGGGCGCCCAGTGCCAGCATCCAGGGAGGCCTTCTCCCTCCCTCCCTCCCTCCCTCCCTCCCTCTAGCACAGACCGGCAGTCCTCCGTGCTGAGCCTGCCCTGGGGACAGGAGTCACAGCTGCCTCCGCTGGGGTTGTTCAAGGTTGTATAGGGGTGGGCAGGACGGGTGGTGTAGAGCGGAGGGCTTCCCCGGGGAGGAGGCATCTGTACCAGGTCTGGAAGGGTGAGCAGAGGTGGGAGATGAGAGGTCTGAGAGAAGGGGTCATGGGGCACCAGCCAGCCCCTTGTCCCACACAATAGGATGAGCCCACAGGGGAAATCCTCCAGCAGACTTTAGGGTTTGGTGCCCCCGGGGAGTTTTGGTGGCCCTTGGATCTGGTGTGGCCTGGCAGTGGCACTGTGTCTGTGTGACCTGTGACCCACAGTGGCCTGAACCTCGGTCTCCCCCTCTGTGTGATGGAGTAAGCTCGGAGGCCAGCCCCACAGCCGTGTCAGGGCACTCAGCTCCAGCTTCTGCACACCCTGAGACCCCATTTCCCACCCCAGGACACTGTGTGGGGACCCCATGCCAGCAAACCAGAGCCCCAGCACTCAGCACCTGCCTCGGGCCGAGGGGCATGGCCAGGCGAGGCAGCGCTGAGACCCCCTGGCAGTGTCCCGACCATGCTGCATCGAATGCTCGTTGGTGCGTGCGAGCCCACCTCTGGGTCCACCTGCCCATCTGGGAAACGGAACGGGGCCCACATTTGTCCTGGTGGCCGCACGGTGGGGACGGCCTGCCTTTCATTTCTGTCCTCTTGGGGTGCGGATGGCAGGCTGCTCTGGCACACCACAACCCCGCACCACCATCTGTGTGGTTCTGGGCAGCTCGCCTTGCACAGGTAGGGGAGGCTGGGGTGGGAAGCATGTCATCCTGCCAGGCCCCCCGAGAGCTCTGGAGGGGCAGCGAGGGCTCGGCCTCTGCGCTGGCTCGGGTGTTCTGTCCATGTCCATGGGGCACCTGCCTGGGGCCCCCCACTCGTTCCCTGGGCAGAGGCCATGCATTCTAGATCTCTGAACTGGCCTCGGTGCTGGGCGGCCCTGGGCCAGCGGTGCCTTCTCGGGGCTGCGGGCTCCATAGCTGTACGTGGAGTTCAGCAGAAGGGGGGCTGCCGTCGGCATCTGGCCACAACCGTGCTCTGTTTGACCAGCGGTGCTCTCAGACCCAGAGTCCGCCGTCACCGTCATGTGGGAATTTGTGGGTCCCTGCCTTCTCTCGGACACAAGAGTGTTACTCTGTCCTGGGCCCTCCTTCCACTCGGCCCCTGGTGCTCTCTACAGATGGGTGTGTGCTCCTGGCCCCTGGGCCCGACTTTGAAAGCCCTGTCCGTCTCCCGCCAGTGCCTCCGGCGCTGAGAGCAAGGGCCCTTTGCTGGCGGCTGGTACCCACTGGCCTGCGGCACGTCCCCGGTGCCTCTAACATGAAGCTGTGGCAGCGAAGGAGGGAGGAAGGGAGGAGCCTCTGACTCCAGCAGGGCCGCCCCTTTAAGAGTGTTTTCACTCCAGTGCAGAGTAAGTTAAGAGTAATAATAACAGCAGACCCAAATGGTTCTGAGCGTGCCACGTTTCCTCCCTGTCCTAGAGCCACAGGACCCCAGCGGTGTCAGTAGAGACCACCCACGTGGGGTCCGTGGGCCTCGGGTGCGTGCTGCCGGGGCCCCTCAGGCGGGTTGTTGGAGCACCGCCACAGCCCACGGCAGTTTGTTTCTTGATCGGGCAGCCCCAGCTTCAGAAGGATCCCCTGCCTGGGACCCCCTCAGAGTGCTGGCGCTTCCCAGCCGCTCCTGCATTGGGAGCCTGGACCACCCTCCCCTGATGGGCCCTGCTCATGCCCTGTCCCTCCACCCCCAGCCTCTGATGTGACCTGGGCCTGGATGGGTGCGTCTGCACCTGGCCCTTGGAAACAGCCCTGGGTCAGTGATTGGTTTAGCAGCTGTGGAAAGAAAACACACATGTCCCCAGCCCCCAGCACCCTGGATGGGTGGGTTGTTTCCAGCGATTCTGCAGACATGCCGCTGCGTTCTCCCCTCCCACGTGCTTGGAGCGGGGTCTGCGGTGACGATAGCAATGGCTGCCTGGATTTGTGATCTGTCCGTGGGCCCTTTGGTTTAAAATAATCAAGGTGCCTTTGACCCTGAAGAACATTCCCATCCTGAGAAGTGGCGAGGAGGGAGGAGGGCAGCAGGGCTCCTGTTTCTCACTCCTGGCCGTGTACGTGGCCTGCAGAGGGGCAGCTGGGAAGGGGCCCCCTGCACTGTGGGGAGAGCGCAGGGCAGCGTGGGCCTTCCGAGACCTGTATCGCTCCAGGATTAGCCCTGGCCATGGGCTGCAGGACCGTGAATCTTAACCCCTGTTCCTAAGGGCCTCAAACCAGCCGCGCTCCAGACGAGCATAGGAACCAAGGTGCCCTGACCGGTGTGAAGGGGGAGGAGTCCCAGGGGATTTCTTGGAAGCGGCGAAGACGGGGTTGTTGGGGTGGGGGACGGACGAGGCCGTGGAGCTCTGTAAACCTCAGGTGTTACACCCAAGGAGTCAGGGCCAGAGGGTGGTTGTGCTTGCCCACTCTGTCCGGCTGGCCTGCTGGGAGGCCATGCTGACCCCGGCTGAACCACTGATGAACTGCTGCTGTCTGGCTTTCTCAGCGCCCCCACCGCAGCCCCTCCCGCCCAGCCTGACCCAGAGCCGGACACCCGGCCCTGGCTGCCAGCGTGAAGTCCTTGCAGAAAGATCCAGAATCTGGGTCTCAGGAGACAGGCCCTTGGAGGTGACTGCCTTTCCCCTTGGCTCCCAGGCACTGTTGTTGAGCCCGTCATGCACAAGTGGGGATGAGGTTTCCAGCCCCAGCTTGGCTACAGCGTGGGACGTGGGCCTGACCCAGAGCCTTTGCTGCCCATCCTCTGTCTCTAGTCGATCTGCCGTAAAAACCATTAGCTGCTTCTGGGGCGTCCTGGCCACAGCACTGCCGATGGCTGTCCACACAGGGGCATTGATGCCTCTCAGAAAGTCTTCGCCGGGTGGCAAGGAGGGGGCTGTCTTCTCACCTGTGCTCTCAGCATGGGCTGAGGCAGGAAGAGGGCTGACCCAGCTCTGGTCCTCTGTATGTTTGTTGAACGCATGAATGACAGCTACGAAGGCCTGTCTGTGTGGTGTCCACCCCCGTTTTGCTGGTGCCCCTCGAAGCAGGGACTGCGTGTACCTTGTTCTCCAGGTCTCCCGGTGGCTGAGTCAGACTTGAGTGTGGCCCCAGCTGACGGTTGGTGCTTGACCCTCCCTGTGGCTATTCATCGTCCCCCAGTGATGCCCAGTGGGTGGGCGGGAGCCAGGGATGACGGAGCGCTCAGTAGAGTGGCCCCTGGAGTCTCCACTGCACCTGGGGTGCCGGGGCCCTCCTAGGAGGGGTGACAAGAAGCGTCCTCTGTGGTGGATCCAGGCTTCCATCTGGGGGGCTGCTGGCGTTGAATCTACAAAGTCCTTGCCACGCCCAGGGCCCCGATTGTCTTCCGCATTATCTTCTTGAAGTGTTACTATGGAGTTTTATGACTAGATCTGTGAAGGACATAAAATCTGTGCTCAGATTCAGTTTTTGTGGACATCCAGTTGTTTCAGCGCCAATGTTGGGGAGACTGTCTTCGCCCCGTCGTATTGCCTTTGCTCCTTTGTCGAAGGTCAGTTGACTGTATTCATGGGCGTCTGTTCCTGGGCTCTGTGTTCCCTTCCATGGATGTATTTGCCTGTTCTTTTGCCAACACCACACTGTCTTGATGATTGCAGCTCTGTGGTACGTCCTGACGCGGGGTAGTCCGTCCTCAGACTTCAATATTATGTGGGCTGCTCTGGGTCTTTTTCTTCTCCATATAAACCGTAGGGTCAGTTTATTGATCTCCACAAAACGACTTGTTGGAATTTTGGTTGGAATTGAATCTGTAGATCAAGTTGGGATCAATTTGACAAAATCCAGTCTTCCTATCCACGAACATGGGATGTCTCTGCATTTATTTGTATTTAAAAAAAAGTGTTCATCACAGTTTCGTAGTTTTCCTCATATAGATATTGTGCGTGTTTTGTTAGTTTTATACTAACTATTTCATTTTTGGGGTGCTATTGTAAGTGGCACTGTGCTTTTAAAGTCACATTCTACTTTTTCATTGCTGGTATGTAGGAAAGTGACTGGCTTTTGTATATTAAGCTTATATCCTGCAACCTTGCCATAATTGCACATAAGTTCCAGTAGATTTTGTTATTGTTGTTGATTCTTTGGAATTTTCTACATGGACCGTCAGTGTCATCTGCAAACAAAACCAGTTTTATTTTTCCTTTCCATTCCCTTTTCCCGTTCCTTATCTTATTGCATTAGATAGGGCTTCCAGTATAATGTGGAAAGAGAGTGGTAAAAGGAGTGTATTTGGTTTGGTCTCAGTCTCAGGAGGAAGCATCTAGCTCCTCACACTTCGGTATGATGTTAACTGCAAGTTTTTTGGAGATGTTCTTTACCAAGTTGAGAAAATTCTCCTATATTCTTATTTTTCAGAGAGTTTTTATCATGTATGAGTGTGGAATTTTGTCAAATGCCTTATCTGCATTTATTGTGGTCATGTGATTTTCCTTCTTTAGTCTTTTGATGTGATGGATTAGGTTGATTTTTTTTATATAAAATTTTTTTATTATGTTATGTTAGTCACCATACAGTACATCCCTAGTTTTTGATGTAGCGTTCCATGATTCATTAGTTGCGTATAACACCCAGTGCACCATGCAATATGTGCCCTCCTTACTACCCATCACCAGTCTATCCCATTCCCCCACCCCCCTCCCCTCTGAGGTCCTCAGTTTGTTTCTCAGAGTCCATAGTCTCCCATGCTTCATTCCCCCTTCTGATTACCCCCCTTCATTCTTCCCTTCCTTCTCCTACCCAATCTTCCTGCTATGGAATATTTCTCAGCCATCAGAAAGAACGATTACCCAACATTTGCAGCAACATGGACGGGACTGGAGGAGATTATGCTAAGTGAAAATAAGTCAAGCAGAGAAAGACAATTATCATATGGTTTCACTCATTTATGGAACATAAGAAACAGCTGGATTAGGTTGATTTTTGAACATTAAATTAGCCTTTACCTGGAATGAACCCCACTTGGTCATGGTGTAGAATTCTTTTAATACAGTGTTGGAGTCGACGTGCTAATATTTTGTTGAGGATTTTCACATTTATGTTCGTGAGATATTGGTCTGTAATTGTCCTTTCTTGTAATGCCTTTGTCTGGTTTTGGCATTAGGGTAGTGTTGTCTCGTAGAGAACGCGCTTCGTCTGCTTCAGTTTTCTGGAAGAGGTTGTTGAGAATTGGTGTAATTTCTTGTTTAAATATTTGACTGAATTTACCAGCGAACCCATCTGGGCCTGCTGCTTTCTGTTTTGGAAAGTTAAAACTTACTGGTTCAGTTT
Organism: Ursus americanus; assembly: GCF_024610735.1. Taxonomy (NCBI): domain Eukaryota; kingdom Metazoa; phylum Chordata; class Mammalia; order Carnivora; family Ursidae; genus Ursus; species Ursus americanus. The sequence goes on along the minus strand of NC_142128.1, from coordinate 473,721 downwards.
CTTCAATAGATTATATTATCTGTTTCTTCTTGTGTGAGTTTTGGTAGATAACGTCTTTCAAACCCTTGGTCCCTGTCATCTCGGTTTTCAAGTTTGTGGACATAGAGTTGTTCACAGTATTCCTTTATCGACCTTTTAATGTCCACGGCTCTGCAGGGATGCCGTCCTCTCGTCTCTCACCTCCGACATTAGTGATTCTTGTGTGCTCCCCCCTCTCACTCAGTTACCCTCGTTGGAGGTTTATACGTGTTTATAGATATTTTCAAAGACCCACCTTTGGTTTTGTTGATTTTCTCTGTTCATTTCCTATTTTAAATTGCACTGATTTCTGCTCTAATTTTTATTATTTCTTTTCCCTGGCTTGCTTTGGGTTTCATTTGCTCTTCTCTTCTAGTTTCTTAAGGTAGAAGCATAGATTATTGATTTTAGATATTTTCCCTTTAAAATATGTGCATTCAGTACCATAATTTCCCTCTAAGCACTGCTTTTGCTGCATCCCATAAATTTTAATAAGCTGCATTTTTATTTTCGTTTGAAATGTTTTCAATTTCTCTTGAGCCTCCTTCTTTGACCCATTTTTTTTTTTAATTCAGCATGTGTTGTTTAACCTCCGAATATTAGGACTTTCAAGTTATCTTTTTGTTACTAATTTCTAGTTTAACCTGTTGTGGTCTGAGAGCAGACACTGTGTGACTCATAGTCTTTTAAATTTGTTCAGGTGTATTTTGTGGTCCCGGATGTGGTCTGTCTCGGTAGATGTTTCATGCAAACTTGAGAAGACTGTGTGCTCTGCCGAGGTTTGACGGGTATTCTGTCAACGTCAACCACGTCTGGCTAAGTGACGGTGCTCCTTTTCTGCCTGTGGGTCTACCAGTAACTCATAGACGGGTGTTGACACCCTCAACTATAATTTAGATTTATCTATTTCCCCTCGCAAATCTGTCAGGCTTTGTTTTGCAGCCCGTATTTTATTTAGTAGACCTGTAGCGAGCACCATTATTCTCCATGGATGTGCGTCTGCAGCGCCATCTTGTACTCCGTGGCGTGATTTAACTAACGGGTCCCCAGATTTCCATGCCTGCAGATAGCACAGTCCCAGGCAGCCCGGTAGCCTCATCTCGTATGTGTGTAAACACGTCTGTGCAGTGGTAATGGGAGGGGAATGGAAACCTAAGCACTGCTACTGGTTGAAAGGGCACATTCTTCAGAGAAAGCCTCACCCAGCCTACACCTGTGGGCGCTGGTCTCCATCCAAGGTGCCCTCTTACTTGGCAGCTCGCGTTGTCCTGGGCATCTGGGGACACGGGGAGCATCAGGGCCAGAGGTGTGCGCTGGTGATTTCGGGTTGGAGATCCCGGCCCCCCCATCCCTTCCCCGGGAGGCACAGGGTAGACTGGAGACTCAGCTGGTGTCTGCCTCCTGGGGTGCCATGGACACGCTCCCCACCCGGAGACCTGGGTCGGGTGTGTGTGCCTGAGAAACCACGGCAGACGAGGTGGCACCCGGGTCCCCGAGGCAGAGGCTCCTGGGGGTTTACCAGCATCGTGTTCCTGGTGCAGCAGCAGGAGCAGGCAGGACCCCGCGTCCTGCCACAGTACACAGCGTGCCTGAGTTATCACTGTTTAGACAGAGCTGTTTGGAAACTTGTGGTCCATAGAGAAACACAGTGAGCTTTCACCCAAACAGTGCAGAAGCCCAAACACAGCCTGGGGCCGCTGTGTCTGGGGCGCCCGGCTCTGTCACTCGCGCAGGGACTGCAGCGTCACGCAGGGTGTCGCCGTGGTGCCCAGTGCCCCAGAGCTTTGCCGGCGGGTCCAGGCGCTTCCTTCCCTTGGTGACGTTGACCTGCGAGTCCAAACAGCCAGAGAGGGAAATTCTCCCAAGGCCACGGCCTGGTTCTTTCAGAACCGCTTCTAAAGGGGACGGAGCAGACGTCAGGGGCACTTTTCCCATCTATGGCGTCATTTTGGAGTCAGGAACACACGCGAGTGTGCACTTGGACATGTTTTCTGCAGTCGGGGTGGTCTTTGTTCCTGTGCGCTGCTCTCCTCACTCACGATGCCCTTCGGGTCCTCGTCAGCACACACGCGCGTTTTTGTGCAGACCTGCGGTTCTCGCGTGTGTGCCCTGTCGCTTTCTGCTCCCCCGTGTCACCAGCTGGGGGTGGAATGTGCATCCCGCTCTGCCACCCCTGTCCCCCCTGCTTCCAAAAGTTTGACGTCTTCCAAAATACGACGTTTCAAGAAATGAAGATACAGAGAAGTCGCCAGCGCTGACGCCGTTTGCTGTGTGTGTTACTGGCGGTGATCTATGGTGAGCGTCAAGGCGCTTTCGCTGGAAGTCCCAGGAATGCAGGTTGCTGGAGCTGGGGACCCTGTCACTCCCACCCCGCTGCCTCCCGTCCCAGGCCTGCCCCACTCAGGTGGCCTGGCTCTGAGAACCCGCCCAGCCTGTTTGCTTCTGCAGGCTGCTTTGCAGGGGTGGGGGCAGGCCACCCCCAGTTGCAGCTCCAAGTGTATCAGAAATGTGTAAAGCCATTAAAAAGGGGTACAGAAGCCACAGTGGATCATGAGAGCTTCTGGCTTCATTCCCAGGGGATCCTGAGATGTGTGTGAGTGTCTTAGCAGGGCTGGCAGAAGGGGCTCCCCTCTGCTGTGTGCATGGGATTTGGAACCAGCAGAAATGGTGACAGAAGCTGCCACCGTGAGCGCTCACTGTGCTACGTGCTTCACAAGCATCAGGACCTGGGTTAGGCTCCCAGAGCTCTGGGAGGGCCGGCAGGCGACCATGCCCATTTTACAGACAAGTCCCTGGAGATTCAGTCCCTTGGGTCTCTCCAGGCAAGTTTAGGAGTGGCAGCAGGTCCCGAGGTTGCCATCAGGACGACCCCCCCCTTGTGACAAAGTCCCACGTGTGCACCTGCCACGCCCAGACCGTGAGCCACACGGGCAGGCTGGCGCACACACGCGGCCGACGGTCAGGAATCCGTGCTCTTCTGGGGATTGTGGCAGATTCGAGAGCGTGTGCTCTGACCAGGGTGGGAGTGGGCTGAGTTCTTGCTTTGTGAGAACACAGGCCCCATGTTGCTAGAGCTTCCTTTTATTTTTCAAAGAAAAGCCAAAAATTTGGATTTTTCTAACTCTGTCAATTTTTAAATTTTGGGAGCTAACTTTGAAAATGGTCCAACGTTGGCACACGAAGAAATAGAAAACGTGGAGCGATCAATAAACACCAAGAAAGTTCAACAGTACCAAGGGTCTCTTCCCCCGAGAGGCCAGGTCCCCACAGCTTTGCGGGCGAGTCCCGTCAAACGTCAGCAGACCGTGCATTCTCCTGTCACAAGTGGCTCCAGAACACGGAACCCAGGGGAGGCTGCCCAGCTCCTCACGCGTGATCCGGACAACGCAGGAAGACAAACGACGAGCGTGTAAGAGCAATAAGGCGTAGTAAGTAGTCTGTGAAGGTGGACAGAAGTCCTAAACAGCCAAACAGATCCAATTTGCCTTTGGAAGCAGCCATCGAGACCATGTAGGGTTTCCAGGATGGTTCGAGTCCAGAATGCTCTCCACATTAATGGGCCGCCGGAAAAAACATCTGTGTGGTGTCTCATGTAGAGGTCGGGAAAGAATTTGATAAAGCTCAGCAACTATTATAAAAATTCTTAGCAAACTAAGCCTAGGAGGGAAGTGTTTTAGTTTAGTAAAGGTTGCATGACCCCATCGCCAAGCACGCATCCTGATATTAGGACACTTGGCTAGTTTGGAATCTTGGATTCGCACCTCCTGGCTGTGTGCCCTGAGTGAGTTCCTTACCCTCTCTGTGCTTCAGACCTCCTCTTGCCTGGAAACGAGGACGATGGGGATGGTGGTGATAAATGCCACGAGGTTGTACTAAGAAGATTTCACTCTGGGAACCAGCTCCTCTGACTGTCAGGCAACACGCTCTCTCCCTTCTGGGAGAGACAGAGGCCATGCAGAGACGTCCAGTTGACACCCCCGAGGACTCAGGGGCCCAGGGTTTGGCTTCTGCTGGGAGAGAGGAGGAGATGGGGGCTGGCCCAAGGTGATAGTGGGTGACAAGGGGACCCCTCACCCCCAGAAGGGTCTGGTGGAGCTTGCCTGGTGCCCGCATCCCAGGGAGCCAGGGCTGCACGGGAAGATGGAGGAAGACCTGCCCGGGCCCCCACCCTGGCGGTGCCTTTCCTTCCTGCCCTAGACTTTGCTTTCCAGCTCAGAGGCAGTGTAACCTGTGCTCACCTCCCGAATAGTCGAGTGAAGCGTCCGGTGGGCTTTGGCCGGCCGGCTTGGAATTAGCTTGCAGAGTCTTATTTTCAAGTTCGAGGCGAGTAACTTACCAGCAGGTCATGTTCTAAACATTGACTTGTGTTTGGACTGTCTGTGGGGTTTAGAGTGAAAACAAACAAAACCCCAAACTTCTCTGTGTTGTGGGGATTCAAACTGCCTTTATTTGGTGGGGACGAGCTCCCCAGGACAGAACAGGAACACGTGCATTGTTTCTCCTGGAAAAAAGAAAGCTGGGATTCATTGGTGGCCTTCTGACCTCAAGGGTGAGACCTCATTTTGAACGTGTCTTTGAAAACATGGCTCCCAAGTGAACGATCGGGAAGCCTCCCCCCTAGGGAGTCAGGAATGAAGGGGAAGGGTCTAGGCTCATTGCTGGAACCAGGGAGAGTGCCCCTCTCGGGATGAGAACCCCGGCAGACAGGACACGGCTCTCTCCGGGAAGACCACCAGACCACACCAGGGTTTTCCACGTGGTCAGAGGACCAAGGGGACCAGTCAGCCGGCGGGGCTTAGGTGGCAGCCAGGTGAGCCCAGAAGTGGAGGTGTGACCGTGGGCTGGGAGAGGGACGCCCTGCACTTGATGCGAAATCATCTGGCCAGTGTAGGCAGCGTCCAGCCTTCCCGCCCTGAGAGCGTCTCCAGGAGTCTGGTCTTGCTAGCAAGAGCCAGGGACTGCCTCCTTTGCAGAGGCCAGGCCTCAGTGTGGAGCCACCCCATGAGTCAGGGCCTGGACCCACAGCCAGGGGGAACAGAGCCCCCCGCCCTGGTGTGTTCTATTGTGCACCCTTCTGGGAGTGAGTGGGGGTGGTCAGCCTTACTGCACCCCAAACCAGCTACGTGACCGTGAGCAAGTCACTTAACCTTTCTTTTTTTTTTTTTAAAGATTTTATTTATTTATTCGACAGAGATAGAGACAGCCAGCGAGAGAGGGAACACAAGCAGGGGGAGTGGGAGAGGAAGAAGCAGGCTCATAGCAGAGGAGCCTGATGTGGGGCTCGATCCCACAACGCCGGGATCACACCCTGAGCCGAAGGCAGACGCTTAACCGCTGTGCCACCCAGGCGCCTCCACGTAACCTTTCTGAACCTTGATATTTTTGTCCATAATGTGGGGACGATGATGGAAGCCAAAGTCTTTCTATGATTCCGAGGTTTAAATGACGGAATGTTAATGAGACTTCCCCTTGGGTGGAGGGTACTGGGCTCAGCCTAAGGATTCAAGATCAACAGCCACCATTTTCATCGTGAATGGCTTCAGAAAGCAGGGCCTTCAGTCAGGAGACCCCTACCTTGTTCTAGCTCATCTTCTGTTGTGTAGCTAGCTGCCTTAACAGACGTCTCATCCTCCATCCGCCGCTCCTTCCGTCCATCCATCTCCCCACCCACCCATCTAGCCACCCATCCACCCCCCGTTCGCCATGCACCATCCTTCCACCCATGCACCCACCCACCACCCACCTGTCCACCCATCCACCTGTCCACCTGTCCATCCATCTGTCCATCCACCACCCATCCAACCTCTATCCTTCCATCCATACTGTACTGAAGACCTCCTGTGAGTCAGACACGGCCTGGGCACTGTGTGTCGGGCTGCAGTGAAGACGTGGTCTTCATGCTCAGAACTCACAGTCAGCGGGGAATAGGAAGTCAGCTGCAGGGGTTGGAGGGCAAGAGCTGAGGAGCCCAGGGAAGGAGGGGCACCAGGACGAGGAGTGACTCAGGTGGGAGCTTCCAAGGGGCTGTGGTCTCTGAGCTGTGGGCCATCTGGGGGACCCAGCACTTTGCAGGTCCTGAGTGTCACGGTGGCTCTGCCTGGGTCCAGGTCCAGGTGTGGCTGGGGTCCAAGTGCATCTATTCCCTGGCCACCGTCTGATGCAGCTCCCTGCTGGCGGTGCTCTGCTCTGGGTCCTGGCCCACAGCACAGAGGCCCACCCGGCACAGAGGGAGGGAGGAGGGCTGTGAAGGAGTCCGTGAACGTGGATGGCATTTCCCTCTGTCGTGAGCAGGCTGCTGAGGCCTGAGCGGTGGTGCCTGTGATCTTGTCACCCGAAGGCACGTGGGTGCTTCTGCATCCCATCCTGGCTGTTGCAGATTATCTCAAAATATGGCTTATGCTCGTGGCTCCCTCACCGTTGGGGTGGTTACTGGACCTGCCCCTACCTCGCTGTGTGATGCAGGAGTACGGAAGCCCGGGCTCCTATGCCACAGGCTGGTTCTTGAAGCATTTTGACCCCTGCATGCCCATTTTGTTGATTTCATTGGTTTTTCTGTTTATTCCACTCTATGCATGTAAAGCCTTACTCTGGAAGGGGTGTGTAAGCAGAACCGGAAGCCAAAGGTGTCCACGGTACAGCAGGGCTGAGAACCAACCCCTGACCTAGACTGACACACACCAGCAGGACCAATAAATAATTATAATGAAAGCAAAGTTAATAGACGATCCTCTGCTCCCATCACTCCTGGTCCAACCCAGAGGGTCCCTTTGCTGCTTGGGCCGCCTCGGGTGTGTGTGGGGGGGTCCTGGTGAAAAGCGCCCACAGGGCCACAGGGACACTGGCATAAGACAGGCGGGCACCCCTTTGTCAGCTGCTTGCTGCAGTCGAGGGAGCTGCACCTGCTCTGGCCTGGGGGCCGCTCAGGAGCCTGAGGACCCCACCGCCAGGCCGAGAGTGGAGGTCAGGGTGCAGCCTCTCTGGCAGGGCTGCCTGTGGGACTGGAGGTGTCTGCCAGCACCTCTCCCTGGCCAGTGGCTTCCCCACGGTTGGCATCAGGGCCCACCACCGCCTGCTCTCAGAGGGCCCCGTGCCCCCGAACACGCCTGCCCTTCCACGTCAGGAGGCCTTGCCTAGCCCCGGGCGCCCCACAGAGCCCTGCACAGGAAGGCAGGAGTGCAGCCTGGCCTCACCTCTTCCCAGCTGCGGGCCTTGGCAAAGTTACTTACCGTCTCTGGTTTCCTAGTCTGGATGAGACAGCCGCAGGTCTGACCTTGGAGCAAGCGGACAGACGAAGGGCGCTCGGCCAGCGCTGGTCCCGTCTTTGGGGCCTCAGGAGTGAGGACTGTAACATCTTCACATTTCTGTGTGTCAGCAGCCCCGAGCACTGTGTCCCTGCGCCTGGCACAGTCCCTGATGCCTGAGTGCCAAGCCCAGTGTCCTGGATCCCGGTGGGGGCGGCGGGACCCACGTGTCGGACTCTTTGAGATGCGGGCTGCAGCTTCCATACAGGCTTCCAGAGGTCACTTCCAGATTAGAGTAGAAAACCGGTTTTCTTTTCATGGCAGAGGCAGGCAGGGCCTTTTAATGCCATTAAGTGCTAAGAAGCAGGAAGGATTGGGTTTTGTTTGAGAAGACGCAGAAGATGGGGAAGGAGGAGGGGGCCCCTCAGCAGGGAATGGGCCAAGCCGGCAGGAGCGTGTGCGTCTGTCCTGCACACCGCCTGTGTCCAAGCCTTGGTGATGAACTGGGGGGGCACTGGGGGCATTCGCTTCTTCCAAAGGAAATGGGGCTAGCAGGCCTTTTTGGTAAGTGGGGCTGGGCTCTCTGACCTTGTTGTTCACAGATCAGGATTTGCTGCTCCTTCTGTACCCTGGTGGGAAGCCTGTGGGGTCAGTGGGGTGCTGGGCCAGGCCGAGGCAGGGCAGCTGCTAGGGGATTCACCAGGTCTGCGTGTCTCCGTGTACACGTGCATCAAGAAATGCAAGATGAAATGTAAGGATTGCAACCAGGACCTTCGTGTGAATGAGAACCATAGGCCTTTTCGTGGGCTCGTCTGCGTGTAGCAGACATATGGGTCGGTGCGGTGGGCAGTGGCCTGGGACCATACTGGGGGGCTTGACCGCTGTCCAGAGCACCTGCCCAGGCTGCATGATGGTGGGTCCTGGGGTTGGCTTCATTGCTAATGGCATTGGAGAAATATTTTACCATTACCACTTCAAGTTCTTAAAAAATGGGGTGGCGGGGCGTCTGGGTGGCGCAGTCGTTAAGCATCTGCCTTCGGCTCAGGGCGTGATCCCGGCGTTATGGGATCGAGCCCCACATCAGTCTCCTCCGCTATGAGCCTGCTTCTTTCTCTCCCACTCCCCCTGCTTGTGTTCCCTCTCTCGCTGGCTGTCTCTCTCTGTCAAATAAATAAATAAAATCTTTAAAAAAAAATAAAAATAAAAAATGGGGTGGGAATTGAAAAATCATTTCTTAAAGATCTGCTCATTTTGAGATCCCTGATGCTGTGGTTTTGAAGAAATGCAGTTTGGAAAACAGACCAGAACTGTCTGCAGATTCCGCCCCCCCCCCCCCCCGCCAGGGAAGGTGTGTCGGAGAAGGGCAGCCGGGCCAGGGGACAGATACCAGGTTGCGTTGGGGGAGGATGGGGCTGGAGGGGCCCCTGTCCCCCACCAGTCCCCTCGCCCCTGGGGTGAAAACAGCTACTACTTTAAGAAGGACTTGTTAGTTTTCCTGGGCCCTGGGGACCGCAGGGCACAGGGGGGTTTGCGTCTCTGATTCTGCGTTTCCTCCTGGCGGCTCGGCTCTCAGCGCCTGTGTGGTCCTCTGACGTTGGTCCAGCCTGAGCAGTCGGATGAAGGTTCGCAAGACTCTTCTGTTTCAGCAGCCAGGCTAGAGGCGGCAGTCCGGCCTGAGCTGTGCGGGGTGCATTTCCCGCTGAGGGGAGCCCGTGGTGGGTGCCGTCCCCTGAAGGCGGCCAGTGCATTTCAGGAGCAAGAGGCTGACCTCTGACACTGCATTCTGGTTGCGGTCAGCAGGGAGGAAAGGTCCCCAGTGGGCACACTCCACCTCCCCGCTGTCCACATCCTCCCGGTTGGGTCCGTTCCACCGCCACATTTAGGAAATTACGTGTCCAGGCTGCTTGTTGGCACGGCCGGTGCATCAGACTCACCAGCTTCTGTGCGTCTAACACACTGTTCTGCATCTGGGGTCTCAGGACGCCCCTCGAGGGGAAGCGCCTCCCCTCGGGAAGCATGCGGAAAGCCGTGCTCTGGTAGGATCATGTTTGCCAATGTTGTTACTTTGTATTTTGTGTCCAAAGCAATGTGTACACAGTGATTACATAGATAGACTCCTTCTATCCACAGAAGCAACCCCTGGTGCTGGGCTGGTGCCTGGACAGCAGGGTCACGAAGGGCCCTGATTTCCTTTTTCCATTTTCCCGGGGGAACCGAGCCGGTTGCTCCCCATGAGGTGATGCGGTGGCTTCCGCCCATCCGTGTTGCTTCAACTCTGACAGTTGTGGTGTGTTTTCTCTTCCAGTGACATCTTCGACGCCATGTTCCCTGTCACGCACATTGCCGGGGAGACCGTCATACAGCAAGGTATGTTCCCTGCTTCTCTGAGCCAGAGCGCCGGGGCCACGGGCCGTGGGGCGTGCCTAGTGTGTGAACACAAAACCCGTGGTCTGCCCTCAAGGAAGGTCACTAATAAGACCAGACACGTTGCTTTGCACACCCGTTAACAGAGTCGAACCCTGGGATGGGCCAGGTGTGGATTGCAGGTGCCCCACCACACGCGAGACACGGGTGACCGTGCCACGGGAGCATGTGCCGGCCTCGTCACTGTGTGTGTGTGTGAGAGAGAGACTATCGTGGTGTTTGTACAAGTTCCATTTTTAAAAAATTAAGGAAAAAATAGTTGGGACCCAGAGGTGCTTGGCCTCCGTGAAGCGAGGCTGCAGGTACCGCGTACAGGGAGGCCAGAGGCACCACACGTGGTACCCTCCGCATTGTCTGCTTTCTTTCTTCCAGGGGACGAAGGAGATAACTTCTATGTGATTGACCAAGGAGAAGTAGATGTGAGTATCTCTTATCTGTTCTGGAAAAGAGCGCCCTGGCCACGGCCAGGTCAGTGACATAGCAGCTTTCATTTAAAAGGCAGGATAACAATCTCGAAGTGCAGCGTGGAGTTAGGGCCTGCGCCTGCGGACGGCGGTCCTCACAGCTCGGCCGGGCTCTGCCCGACACGGGGGCTGGAGATGCAGGCCTCTGCCACCGCCGTGGCCGTCCGCGCTTTGTCAGGCGGGCGGGAGCCAAGTGTTTACAGACCCAGAGGCCCCGACCGTGGCTGTGGTGCCACCACCCTCTTGCAGAACAGCCTTTCCTCCTGTCCCCACTCCCCCTGCTCCATCCACCTCGCCGGTCTTGGGCTAAGGGCCCACGTGGCCGTGGACCTGCTGAGCGTGAAGGAGCCCCATGCCTGGAGCCGTGTGCCCCTGGCTCCCGCGGGGCCCCTGCCCGAGGGCTGAGGGCCTCCCTCCCTGGGTCGTGCAGGCGGCCGTCCTCACAGGGCCTTGTCGACAGCAGCCGAGGGGGCCAGGCTCGAGTGAAGCCCTCTGATGGGCTTCTCTTTGAATCATGCCCAAGCCCTTTTTGCAGCCACAGGATGGCCCGAGCCCGCGGTGTTCTCTCACTTACGGCGATCCGTGGGCACCTTGCTGCCTCTGCAGGACCCTCACTGCTCCCTGCTGCTCCTCTGTCGGCCTCCCTCCAACGTCCCTCGTCAGCACGTGCATTTGGCCCCATGGTTTGGTTTGTGGCCCGGGTAGCCTCCTTCCGTGATGACTCAGCTCAGTTTGCAGTGACACTGGTCACCACTGGGCCTCCACGCCTCCCCTGCCCTGCACGCCTGCCCTCGAGGTGGGGGCCCTCCCCCGGGCTCCTGAGCGAATTTACTGACATGGGCTGGTATTGCCGTGTTCCAGCTCCCAAATTCCGGAGCTGATGGCATAGGAAGTGACTCACGGCCGGGGTCTCACAGCAAAGGGCCACACAGAGTTGCCTCGGGGACCCCAGCTGCTCTGTACTGAGCGCGGGGCCTGGTGCTGAGCTTCTGTTTGCCACCGAAGAAGGGAGCTGAGGTGGGAGACCGCGGCCCTGGGCCGCCCACAGCCACAGAGGGCTGCCAGCCCACAGAGTCAGCTCCTGCTGTCTTTGCTGTAGGTTAAAGCAGGAAATAGGGAAGACGGGCAAGCACGCAGCCAGCGCCCCTGCCTGGCAGCCCCCCCGGACCTCTCCGAGACACCAAGGACAGAGGCGGCCCGTGGGGAGGTGGGGTCGGCGTGCTCCTGGCTCAGATCCACGTCCTCCCACGTGGTGCTCGTCCTGCCTGGCTCTCCCACGTCCTTCTCCCTGCCCCTTTCTCTCCCAAGAAGCCTGTCTGCCCTCCTTGCCTTGCTTACATTCTTGCTCATACGCTTGCTGCTCTCTCCCTGTGTGTGGAGAAATCACTTGAGGGCACATGGCCCCTGTCCTCCGGCTTGTAGGTTTTGGGGAGGTGGATAATAAGCAGAAAAGTAGCCAGTCAGTGTCTTGCCTCTGGGTCTTTACTCCTCCTGTCCCTCTGTTCTTCTGACCTTCCTTGCGAACTCCTCTGCACTGTCAAGACCCTGCCCACGCCTGGCTCCTCCCAGTCCAGGCAGAGCCATGCCCCGCTCCTCTCTCGGACTGCTCTGCTGATGACCCAGGACCTTTCCTGCTGCATGGGGAGCCCTGCCTAGATCCAGATCTTGGCTCCTGCGTTTCTTCCTCTCGTGTGTTCATGGAAGTTTAGGCGTCTCCTAATTCAATTCTGGGACACATCTTCAGAAGACTGAGTCGAGTCATATCACCAGGGCTTGGGCAAAGATGAGAGCCGGAAGGACCCTGGGGAATTCTGAGCACACCTGTGGTTTTGCTAGGTGAGCAGATGTGGGACATGGCAGACCTTTCACCCAGAGTTCTTCGCTGTTTCTTTCCAGGAGCCTGGAGGGCCTCCATTGGGGTCTTGTGAGATGCCCTTCCCTGGCCCATGCGGGAAGGCGTCAGATGGTCAAATGCCCCTCAGCCTTTGGGCCCAAGAGCTGAGGCCTCATCACTGACCGCCGTGGGGTCAGGTGGAGGCTCTGGGATGCTGTGTCTCTGCCCCCTTCTTCCCCCATTAATCCACTCTCTCCTGGCCGCTGTGACCACCACCCTAGGCAGACCCCAGCCCTGCCTCCTCCTCCTCCCCGCACACACACTGCAAAGACCCCCGCTCTGAAGCAGGAAGGGGGCCTGCAGCCAGGTGCCGGGCAGGAAGCCCTTGAAGATGCGAGGGCAAGGAAGGGTGTGGGCCCGAGGGAGGGTCCCGTCAGCAGCTCGTGGGCCCTGCCGTGCTGGATGTGCAGCTCCGGGCCGAGCCCTGCTCCTGCCACTCAGCCGCTTAGCGTGGGCCGTTCGCCTCCTCACACCCACCCGGACATTGATCTAAGTGTGCTCACGGGTCCAACAGGATGGTGTCTCCTTGCAAACCGTCAAGTACCGCTGTCTTGCCCCACTGCCCCCAGCACCTTCAGAGGTAGGATGGACTGCTCATCCTGACAGGACCCCTCCCCGCCCCCGAGGAAGGTCCCAGAGCCCAGCCCCAGGGCCCCCTTGGGATGGGCTAGGGGCCGACAGGCCGTTCCCAGCCTCCCTGTGCCGGCTACCTGGTGCTGTGCCAGGTGCCGTAGCTGGCTTTTCTTGAGGCCAGGGACCCATGGAGGCAGTTTGGGAGTGGGACAAGTGAGGTCACCTTCTTGTAACCAGAGTTCTCCAAATATGGTGTCTTGGCAGGTCCAGTCCCCCAGCCCTGGCCTCAGAGGCTCAGGTACAAAGGCAGCTTTAAGGTGCTCGCTGGACCCTGGCTCGCCTGAGCCGGGGTGTCCGCGCCCCGTGGGTGGGTGTCTTCGTCCGGCTGTAGTCTCAAATTTGGGCCAGCCAGCCTTGAAGGGACAGGCAGTGACTTGTGGGGCTGCCCCGCGATGCCCGTCGGGGTCCCCCACCGGCCTGTTCGGGTTCCCAGCGGGGAGGGCAGACGGGGAGCCCTCCTGTGATGTGGGACGCGCTGGGCAGCGCCGCATTGTGGGTGAAGGCCACATTTAAGGGAATCAAAAGAGCTCAGTCAGGAATCTGGGATGAAAAAGTGGCATGTTGGTTAGCCGGGGTGAGTTATGGGGTATGTATTATAATAATTACTGTTATTATTGCTCGCGGCGTGAAATTGTCCCAGATGCCCTGAGGCCCAAGCCCTGCATTTCTGTGCCCGTTTCTGTAAACTGCGTTCTAGGATGCAGGGGAGCGACCTGGGTGACCTGGCTCTTAGGCTCCAGCGGTGCTGGTCCCATGGGGGTGGGGGACCCCACCAAGTGCCGAAGCCCCACGGGAGGCAGGTTCCCCCGGGTCCCCACCCTGCCCTCTGCCTGGCTGGGCTCAGGGGTGGGCTTCCTGAGCACCCCCTCCTCTGCAGGGTGGACGCTGCCCTCTGACCAGCGGTGCCCAGGGGGGCGGCCAGGTGACCCGTGCCAAGAGCACCGGGTTCGGTTAAATTATGGTTTTCCAGAGAGACACCGCAGCGCGTGTTGCCAAGAGCTATAATCCATTTTTCTAAGTATAAAAATATCTTCCAATTTGTTTTATTCGTGGAACATAGCATTTCTACTTAAAAGGATACTCAGCTGCCGATTTTAGGGCTCAGGAACGTAGCTCTGTCTGAGGCCTGGCTCCTCCCTAATCCTGCGAGGCCTTCACTATTTTCGGACCCTCCTTTGTGCTGGGACCCCCCCCCCCCGCCCTCCGGCTACTGCCCCACCCGGTTCCCTCCGGTTTCCAGCATCGGCGGGGGGCATGAGGCCTCGGAGCTGTGTCCCTGGCACAGGGCGCCCAGGGCCTGGCCGTCTGGCTCTGTGGGTCACTGTCAGTTCACCATTTGCCTGGAGCTCTGATTTTTTTTATTGGTAAAATACAAATAACGTAAAATTTGCCGTCTTCACCGTTTCTAAGTGTCCAGCTCAGGGGCACCGAGCTCATCCACGCGGCTGTGCGGCCGTCCCCCCCCCCGTCTGGCTCCAGAACGTTCCTCATCCACGCGGCTGTGCGGCCGTCCCCCCCCCCCGTCTGGCTCCAGAATGTTCCATCCCCACACACAGAGACCCTGTCCCCGTGACACATGGACCCCCACCTGCTCCCCCGGCCCTAGCCCTGCTGTCTACTCTGTGTGTCTGTGAGTCTGACGACTCCGGGACCTCGTGTGAGTGGGGTCCCCGTGCGTGTCCTTCTGTGTCTGGCTGGTGTCCCTCCGCCTCCCGTCCTCGGGGCTCGTCCCCGTGGGGCAGGGGTCCGGGTCCCTCTAAGGCTGTTGTATGGATAGAATACCCTGTGTTCCTCTGTCCACATCAGTGGACACCTGCGCTGGCCCCCCCCGGCCGTCATGCATCTCGCTGCTGTGGGTTCAGGTGTCTGCTCCCGCCCGTGCGGTCAGGATGTCTCTGTGAATCAGTCACTTACTGGTTCACCTGGAGTCGGCCGTGAAGCTTTTCTGCAGTATCTTGGGGCCTTCCAACCCCTGCTTGGCCACAGAGCGCATCTGGGGACCCCAGCAGGCCTTTTCCATTCTCTGCTGAGGTCCTGGCAGCACAGCTGTGGTCAGTTGGTAAGAACTGTCCTCGGGACCTGGGGGACAGGGAACTCAGAGCCACCCCCATGCTGTGGTGACCTTCATACAAGCCCCACACCTGCTCCATTTTCAGGGGGGGTGCTCAGGGTGTCTGCGAAATCCTGCCCTGTGAGCACCTGCGTGTTGTTGACGTGGGGGAGGGCCATGCACCGGAACAGATCTGGGGTCCTCTGGAGGGGACCTGAATGGAGAGGGAACCTGCGCGGCCCGGGTTCTGCGGACAGGAGCTGCAGGAGGGACGCCTGTGCGGGGTGACGGCGGGGGGGGGAGTCGTGAGCATCAGCCAACAAATACCTCCCCCCCCCGGGGCATTTGGCATTTGGGGCTCGAGGTGACAGAGCCTGGTGCAAAGAGCAGCACGCAGAGGCGGGGCTTCTGCTCCCTCCAGGGCGCCTGTGGAGAGCCCCGCCAAGGGACCGAGTCACAGGTGCATGCTCGCCGCAGGGACGTACCTGCTGCTTGTGGCGGGAGCCTGGGGAGGCGGGAGAAGACGGGCCGTTAGGTTTTCCTCACCATCTGTGAAGGCAGAGCAACAGCGGGCGGCAGGCTTGAGTGCCAGGTCGGCTCCGGTGTGTGAGACGCGGCCCCTCGCCCCCGCCTGCTGCGATGACACAGATAACTCTGCATGCTGGTGTTCTGTCTCCACTGTCCAGACGGTTTCCGCCTGCCCGTCTTTGTTTCCTGTGGAGCAGAGCACTGCCCCAAGATGCCCAGGTCAGGGAGGGCAGGCGGCGGAGCAAGGTGGTGGAGCGAGGCAGCAAGCACACCACGTGGGCGACACTCACTCAGCCCTGGGTCTGCGTCTGAGGCTCTGGACGCCCGGGCCCCAGCTCAGGATCTGACTGAGCAGGATCCCGTGCCTTTGGTCCGACCGCCGTCTCCACCGCCTTCTGTGTGGAGCAGAAGCATCCTGTGCGGTGCGGGCCACGTATCAGCCACCTGCTGCCACTCCAGTCGCTGGGCCTCGGCCCGTGGGCTCTGACGCAGCCGGTGGGATTGCTGGGCCCGCTGCCCACAGCCGCCTGTTGAGTGACCTCCCTGCTCCCTCTCCGCTCCCCTCTACAGCCCCATGCTCTTCTCCACACCCTGCCAGAGGGGACGTCACAGCACAAACCCGATGAAGTGCCGGAACCTTCTGTGGCTTCCTTTTGCTTCTAGGATAACATCCCAGGCCTTCCCTCCCCCACGTGGCTCCTGCCCCCTGGACATCTCTCCCTGCTTGGTCATGCTGCACCCAGTACCCTCCATTTCACTGTGGCCCCAGGGCCTTTGCGTATCCTGTCCTCTGCCTCAGTTGTTCTTCTCCCACATCTCTGCACGATGGCCCTGGACACTGGGGTCTGGCTCAGGTTCTCCTTCACGGAGAGCCCTCTACGCACAGTCGCTGCCATGGTCCTTCTGAACGCTGGGTCTCCTGTTCTCTTCATGCCCAGAGTGCGCTTCATGATGAATGTGTGTTTGTATGATTATTTGCTTGCAGTCTTTCTCCCAGCTGGTGGGTGAGTCCCCGTTGACAGGAACCCGCCTGCCTTCCCCTGCTGTCCGCCAGCAGTTAGAATGCACAGGGCACAGAGGGGCGCTCACTCCACACTGGGGGCGATGGACAGACGGACGGATGAATGCACGAATGCAGAACGGCTGGGTGAGAGCTCTGGGTTCAGCCGGAGAAGTCGCTGTCAATGGTGGGACCATAACTGTAGCCCAGTGGGGCCTCCCACCATTTTTCTTCTAAAAGAAGAAGAAGAAACAAAAAATGAAACAAAGCGAGAAGTAGCCCCTTTGCGTGCCAGCTGGGGTGGGGCCCAGGGCTGTGCTGGCCGCGGTGACAGAGGCCAGTGTCCTGAGAAGGATGGCCCCTTTGTGCTCTGTGGGGCGGCCCGCAGTGTGGTCCTGGGCCCGTCTGGGGCTCCGCACAATGGTTTTCTCTGACGCCTCGCAGGGAGTTCTCCGAGGCCTGGGCTTCTGGGCAAGAAGGGGGTCCCCGGCAGCCCCTGGTGATGATGCATTCCAGGCCCCAGGTCCCCTGGGTCCCCTGGGTCCTGCCCTGCTTGCTCTGCTGAGCCCCTTTCTCCGTGCCCTGGGTGTCTGTTCGAGGCAGGTGGCTTCCGTGTCTGCTCAGGTGTGAGGGGGAGGCCCCCCGTGTCCCCCCGACTACCGTGTTGGGCAGAGTCTCCCGACCACAGAGCCACGTTCCCGAGCTCCCGTTGCTGCCCCAACTTGAAGAGGCCGCCGGGAAGATGCGCACCGTGCGCTGGTCGGAGGCCATTTGGTTCAGCTGTTGGGGGGCAGTGTGTAGCAACACTTGCACAGGGATGGGGCCCCGGCATTCACCCCGGAGAAGTCGCAGGAAACGTGCATTCCCTGCAGGACGGGCGCCTGTTCCGTGGCTGTGAAAACCGGAGAACTGAACCCAACAGCTGATGCCGTGGTCGCTGGAGGGGACCCGTCACCGGCGGGGTCCCAGGGGAGCCGTGCCGACGTCACTGAGCTGTTGAGCTGAATCTGGGCACGCGGGTGTTTGTGAGTCAGACGTCCGTGGGCAGGATTTCGCAGCGAAGCGGAGTGCGGGGAGGGCCTGCTGGGGCCAGGTTGCCAGGACCCTTGAGAATTTGTCACCGTCCCCTCTCCTCGGCCCTCGAGCCCTTTGGAGAAGACCCGGGGCGTAGGCTCTGGATGATGTTGTCTGTGGTCCCTAAAACTCCTGAATCACGCATCCCTGCCTCGGGGGAAGGACGGGCCATTGTCCTGTTCTTCGAGGGCCTTGTCGTGCGGAAGCTGGCGACTCCTCTCGCGGGGACCCGGCGGCCCCACCTGCTTGCGGGAGCCCGAGAACACAGGCCAGGAACAGGCACTCTGCGCTCCGCCGGCCTGGAGGAGGCTTTCGGGGACATGCGCACAGGCCCCCGCGGGCGGCTTCGCCTCTGTGCAGCCGTCGTCGCCTTCCCAGCCAGCTTCACCGTCGGCCGGGTCTCCCAGGACCCGCGCTCGCCTGCCTTACGGAGTTATCACCTGCGTGGTGTTTTCTTGCGGATGCGCGTTCTCTGCCTCGGTTATTGCCCAGATAATGAGTCATTGATTTCAGTAAGAATCGCGTCCATGACTCACGGCAGTCGTTCTTTCCCGACGCGCACCCATTTTGGCAATGGGCACTATTCTTCCAGCTCATTGACGCGCTGGGGGAATAAAGCTGCGTTGTGTCACTGTATAGTAACGGGGCCTGCATGGGCACCGCATAATGAACAATCTGGACCATTCTTGCGCCATGCGGGACGTGCAGGGTCAGTGCATAGTGGCAGCACTGTGCCGGGTCACCCACGCAGGCTGAAAGGGCCCCTCTCAGCCGGGCCTCAGCGGCGCCCCGGCAGCGTCTCCGCCAGCCCCAGGCCCCGGGAGCTGGGTGCTGCGGCCCCGGGCAGGGAGGCCCCGTCAGCATGGCTCCTTGCGGGCGGGCAGGCGGGCGGGGGGCAGAGCCGGGAGGGCGTCAGCAGGGGTGCCCGTGGAAGCGCTGAGGCTGACTCACCGTGTGCAGCTGGGGAGGTGGGCCCCGAGGCCCATCCGACGTTCATGAGGACTTGAACCGAAGGCCGGCCAGGGAGGCAGGCAGGGCTTCTGCACAGACTGGGGTCCCTGGATGGTGTGTCCACATCCCGCCCAGGCCGGGCTCACCGCCGGCGCAGGGCAGGGACTCAGGGCACCATCATGTCCGTCCAGCTGCGGCTCTGCATGGTGTTGCGGCTGAGGCGGGCAGCATGGCTGGCAGGGATCCAGGACAGGCTGGGGCAGGGGAGTGGGCAGTGGCGCCCGCGGGTGAGGCACGTCCCCTTCTTGCCGCACGTCCCCTTCTTTCCGGGTCCCCTCTGGTGGGCGCGGAGGAGGGCTCTCAGTGCAGGATGGGCCACTGTGACCCCACACGTCCCCTGTGACCTTTCTGACGTTTCTCACCCTGTCCCCGAAGGTGTATGTGAACGGAGAGTGGGTGACCAGCATCAGCGAAGGGGGCAGCTTTGGGGAGCTGGCACTCATCTATGGCACCCCCAGGGCAGCCACCGTGAAGGCCAAGACGGACCTCAAGCTCTGGGGCATCGACCGGGACAGCTACCGGCGCATCCTCATGGTGAGTGGCCCCCTGGCCCAGGAGCTGCAGCCCGCTGGGGGTCTGGCACACTCCCAGCCAATCATCCTGCAGGAACCTGGCTTTGTCCAAGGGGGGGTGATAGATAAGGCCTGGTGGGGTGCTAAAAATGTGGGAGGGATTCTGGAAAGTTCTTAAAAGGTAAGCAGTCAGCTAGGGAAGCCCCTTTGCCCTCCCTATCTCCTTTCAGCTGTCTGGAATGGGGTTCTGATGGCTGGGGCTCCAGCTGCCATTCTGGACCATGAGGTGACTCTGAGGATGGAACCCATTCGTGAAGCGGGTGGAGCAGAGAGATGTGGGGAGCCCACATCTCTCTGGTGGCCCCAGCACAGTGGGGCCTGACTGCTTGGCCCCAGACGGCCTTGTGTGGAGGTCATCCCCCAGGCGTTTTTGCCCCTGTCATTTTAGGTTTTCTCTCCGGTGCAGCCACATGCATTCTTAGCTGGTGCAGGGCAGTGGGTGCAGGCCCCTGTGCGGCAGTCGGGGGCACAGGGAGCTGTGAGCAGGGAGACCTTCCCCGGGGGGGAGGAAGCAGACCCTGCCTGTGCCCGCCGCGCGCTCCTCCGACACACACCGCCTGCCAGGCGCCGTTCTCGGTGCTGAGGTCGGCGCATCACAGAGGCAGCGTGTTTGGTTCAGGTGTCAGGGAACAAATACGATCCTTGGGTGGCGACAGTTCCTTGGAGAAAATTACGGCAGAGAAGGGGGCAAGGGGCCTGCGAGGTGGGGAGGGGTTGCTGTTTTATAGAAAGGCCTGGAAGAACTCCTGGGATAAGGTGGCGTTGGGGCAGAGGCCTCCGCGCAAGGAACCAGCGCATCCAGGAGAAGAGTGTCTGGGCAAAGGCCCTGCGGCGTGAGCTTGGATGCTCGTGGAGCAGCGGGCAGACCACCGTGGGTGAGGATGCTGGGGTCCTGTGGCGGGTACGGCTCACGCAGAGCCCTCAGCTCCCACCCGAGTGTGTTGTGGGCGCCCTGCAGGGGTTTGAACAGAGGAGCTCCCACTCAGGTTGGGGCCTGTCCTGGAGAGGTTGGAAACCATCCTACCCTGGGAGCAGCTGGGAAGCCAGAAGGCTCTGGGCTGGCCGCACTGGCCGAGGACATCCCAGCATGGTCGAGGGTCTCTGTTCCTTCCCATCCCTGGGCAGAGGACACTGGAGCCGAGCGCCTGGCCTTTGGGAAGTCTCGCTCCTCAGCCACCTAGGCTTGCCTGGTGATGACGGCTGGTCCAGGTGCTTTTCCGGGCGGGTTGGGGACGGGGTCTGCTCAGACCCAGCTCTCATAGGGTCTGAACTCCAGGAGGGGTCCCGACTCTCCCAGAGGGAAGTGACTGGGGCGAGCTCCTTGCCGGGAGAACTTTGGCTTCCCCCACCTGCTCCCCGGGACTTGACTGTCTCCCCCAGACTGGTCTGGATGGTGCAACTTCCAGGGAGGGACCGTGATGCCGGGGTGCTCTGGGGGAGGCCCGGGGACAGTCCGCGAGTGGTTTAAAACAGCCCCAGGGAGGGCTCAGTCAGGCGGAGACTGGAGATGGGGTCCCGCTCAGGCTGCCCCTCCTCTCGGGAACATCGGCGCCCTCCGCCCATCATGGTCCCACTGCAACACCCCCGTTTTCACGACACAGGGAGAATTCAGCGCAGTCTTGGGGGCGACTGTTTGATCAGGCTCTGTGCGCATGAGGAGCCCGTCATCTGTGCACTCAGTAAGCACTGACTGCCCGTTGTGAGCCAGGGGCTCTTCTAGAGCCGTGGGCACAACAGGAGTGAGCAGCTGAGTGTCCCTGCCTCCGGAGTGGAGCTTTCTCTCCTCCTCATCTTCAACCTGCTAGCTCCTGTTTTCTCCTGGAGAGGCTGTGTGCCGCGTAGGTGGGGAGCCCGGAGGCACCTTCCCCCCTCCCTCCCACAGGCAGGGGCAGGTCTGGGCAAGGGCCCAGCAGCTTCTGTCCGCCCCGCAGTCCCCTCTGCGTGCACCTGGCTCATGTTGCATAAGCTATTGTTTCTCACCATCCCCAGTTCTGAGTCCTTCTCGGCTGTAGGATTTTTGTGGCTGGAACCTTGTATTAAGGGAAGTTCCCAAACCACCGAGGCAGCTGGCACTTCCTCCATCTTAATTCTGGATCCCTGGATGCTAAGAATAGCCGTGGCTGTGCTGGGAGTCTGCGGAGCTTCTGTGTCTCGGGAAAGAAAATGATAGTGCTGGCTGACCCGGAAGGGAGTGTCCTGCAGGACAGTACCCGTGTTTGCATCAGTCCTGGGTTTGGATGGATTTGGACTCCTCCGTCATGCAAAGTGGACCCACCATGCATTCACTTGGTGCTAAACTGGGACTTGCCAAGGGGTAGACGGGGGGGGGGGCGGCGGGAGCCGCCAGGAGTGTCTCCAGGAAGAGGGCCCCTCCCTGTGCGCTCAGGTGATAGGGATCCCAGGACATCTGATCCAGAAGCTTCCCTTGAACATGCCTTCTTTTCCCTTTGCTGCTCCGCGTGGCGTAGAGGGATGGGGAGCTCGGCGAGGCCACTGAGCAAGGCCAGGCTCCATGTCCTCATCTGCAGCGAGGTTGGGGTCAGTAAGCACTGCCTATGCCCCCCCTGCCCGTCCCTCCTGGGTCAGGTGTGGGGTGCCCACTCCCTGCGTGAAGAATGGAAAACTTCAGGCCACCCCTACCCTTGAAGCAGGGGTCACGCGCCAGCCTCTCTGGCACAGAGTGCCCAAGGGG
Organism: Ursus americanus; assembly: GCF_024610735.1. Lineage (NCBI taxonomy): Eukaryota > Metazoa > Chordata > Mammalia > Carnivora > Ursidae > Ursus > Ursus americanus. The sequence continues at coordinate 452,120 of NC_142128.1, read as the reverse complement.
TGCCTCCCGCTTGGCACGTCAGTGGACTCCCAGCATTCCTGCACCACCCAGAGGCTGGTAGCTGTCCCTCTGTGTCTCAGTGGGAAGCAGACAAGGAGCCTGCTGGACTGAGGTGGGGATGGCGCAGCAGAGCCGTGGTAGGAGGTCTGGAGGAAGGTGGGGAGGAGCCCAGGTCCAAGATGCAGGGAACATGGTGCTGACTATCCATTCTCCTAATGGGGAAACTGAGGCCCAGAGGGGATGAGACTGGGCTAAGAGTGTGGGGGGGTTATGGGTGATCTGGAGTTGGAATGTGAATGTACTGATCCTTGCTGTCAGCTCTCCTCCACTGTGCTGGGGAAGGATCATCACTGCTACCACCGCCATCATCACCATCACCACCATCACCATCACTATCACCACCATCATCCTCACCATCATCATCACCATCCTCACTATCCTCACCATCATCACCACCACCATCACCATCATCATTACCACCATCATCCTCACCATCATCACCATCACCACCATCACCATCATCACCACCAACACCATCACCATCATCACCACCAACACCATCACCACCATCACTACCACCATCACTACCATCACCACCACCATCACCATCACCACCACCATCACCATCTCCATCATCACCATCACCACCATCATCACCACCATCACCACCATCATTACCATCACCATCATCATCACCATCACCATCATCATCATCACCACCAACACCATCACCATCACCATCACCACCATCATCCTCACCATCATCACCATCACCACCATCACCATCATCACCAACACCATCACCATCATCACCACCAACACCATCACCACCATCACTACCATCACCACCACCATCACCATCACCACCACCATCACCATCTCCATCATCACCATCACCACCATCATCACCACCATCATCACCATCACCATCATCATCACCATCACCACCATCATCATCACCACCAACACCATCACCATCACCACCATCATCATCATCACCACCATCACCACCACCATCACCATCTCCATCATCACCATCACCACCACCATCACCACCATCATTACCATCACCATCATCATCACCATCACCACCATCACCATCATCACCACCAACACCATCACCATCATCACCACCAACACCATCACCACCATCACTACCATCACCACCACCATCACCATCACCACCACCATCACCATCTCCATCATCACCATCACCACCATCATCACCACCATCACCACCACCACCATCATCATCATCACCACCATCATCATCATCACCACCATCACCACCATCACCACCATCATCATCACCATCAACACCATCACCACCATCACCCTCACCATCGTCATCACAATCCTCGCCATCATCACCATCAACACCATCACCACCACCATCACCGTCACCATCATCACCGTCACCATCACCACCATCATCACCATCATCACCATAATTAACCATCATCACCACCATCACCGTCAGCACTATCAGCACCATTTCCATCACTACCACCATCAACACCATCACCTTCATCACCAAGCTTCGGGACTTGTAGAGCCCAGTCTGGGTTCATTCCTGTTCCTGGGATCCCGTCTAGGTGGTCACTTGCCCCTCTGAGCCTGCCTCTTCCTCTGGGGATGAGGGTAATCATGCCCTCATCTGACAGGACTCTCACAAGGTTGGGCAGGCCCAAGTGTCTGGAGGACGCACTGCTGCCTTGGCCTGAGCACTTTTTCACTGTCACCATCCTTCCTCCCACCTCTTTCCACATTGGGTGTCTGCTCTGCGGTCACTGGACTCTCCATCCTTTTCACATTGCTGATGAACTTCCAGCTCCCATCGATGGATGCGGCTGCTGGTGGACTGCACGTCCCTGTTTTCTGAACATGCAGTACTTACCAGTACTCATTGGCAGGGCTACCATGCATAGTTGTGGAGTGTGTGCACTATGCAAAGGCCCTGGGCAGCAGGGAGGGGGGCTGAAGTCCAGGCTGCTCTCTACCTGTCAGGCTGGTGCTGGCTGCTGGGAGGCTGGGCCTCCTTCTTATTTGCTTAGGCCACCAGCTCACTGGGATGTGCCTTTTTCTAATTCACAGTCTGATTCTAATTTTTGGAGTGGATTCTCACTTCTAATTCACGTAAAGGCTGATGGGGCCCTGCTTGCTGGTTTTGTCTTAATTCAGCCAGCATTTGGAAAAGAAGCAGCTCATTGGCTTTTCTCCCTAAGCACCGGTTTTAGGCACATGTGGTCCAGAGACGTCACCGACGCTGGCTGCCCCCTCTCTAACGCATCACCCATGTGGTTCTGTTGCCGGCCCCAGAGTCTCTCCAGATGCGTGTGTCCGGGGGAGGTGTGGGGATATGGTGAGCCTGCTCAGACAGTGCCCCTCGCCATCCTGCCTTGGGGACACCTGCCCTCAGCACATGGAAAGCCCAGCACAGGACTCTGGTCGGCTGAGTGCTCATTGTGTGGACCCGTCACTGGCCCAGGCCGGATGAGGTCACTGAGGCCGGCCCGGGGAGGTGCAGCTGCCTGGATGCGGTGGGAGGTGCAGGGTGGGGTCTCTGAGGGGCCTCCAAGAACCCTCAAAGGGTTTCCTTTTAAGAGTTCAGAGTCACTGGGGGACATCTGGAGATGTTGAAAGGATTCAGGCATGAAGACCCACCTTTTCTGTCTTCTTTCTCCCAAACAGGGCAGCACACTGAGAAAACGCAAGATGTATGAGGAGTTTCTCAGCAAGGTCTCCATCCTGGGTCAGTGGCCCCGGCCCTGTGTACGACGCTCTGTGCCACGTGGCCTCCTCCAGTCTCGTCTGAGTCCTGCCTGCTGGCCTCAGCTATTTCCACGTTCCCTGCATGCCTGGCAGGTTCAGCGCCCTTGGTGATGTGCAAGCTTGGGACAAGCACACGTATGCACACACAGGCACGCTCACACACATACATACGTGTATGCACAGAGGCACAAGCACACATGCACACACAGGCACGGTCACACGTGTACACACACACACCAAGAGCTCTGTGTCTAGCCCCTAGGGCGCCATTATGCTCTCCTCAAGTGTCTGTGCCCTCATCCCGTGGGCCCCTCTTGTCCGTCCGTCCGCCACCAGTGTCGCCTCCAGCCGTCCCTGCATGTCCGTCAGTCTGAGCTGCAGTCCCATCTCGTGTTGTAGTAAACATGGCCCACTGTGCTGAGCTCCTTCCCCTGACCTGTTTTGGTGCTCTCCTAAGTATGGTTTCTCCTGGTGCATTTCTGCCCTTCCTTGTCCTGGGGTCTGATAAACACGATGGCTCCACCTCCGTTGATTTTCAGGAGTGTCAACAACGTTGTCACCAGCACGAGTTTCTGAGTGTTGTGAGGCTGCAGGGCGTGTGTGGCCATCATGGGCTGAAACAGACCAGCCCTGTCTGGCAGGACTTGCAGCTGTTCCTTATCTGTGCCCGGCCCGTGACAGGTGGCTGGCAACTCGCACTTTGGACAGGGCGGCTCTAGCCCAGGGGAGGGGCTGTGCCTGGGAAGGTGAGGGGCCACCGCGTGCTGAGCCCCCGGGAACCGCAGGAGACCACCGTCCAGCAGCAGCCCCAGGCCGGGCTGCTGGGTAGAGATGCTGAATGAAGGGTATCCTTCTTTTCCAAGAACGTAGTGGAGTGAGGATGGAAAAGAAGCAAAGGGCTGACGCTCACGGTTGAGGGCGCAGGATTGGGGCAGCAGTCCAGGTCCCGCAACGGCTCCCCTGCCTGTGTGGTGTGAGCCAGTGGGGGTGCTGGGCTGACCCTCAGCCCTGGAGCAGCCCCGGCTCCCGGATGGGCTCTCCCTCTGCCTGGTGCCTGCTGTCCAGGCCACGGAGACGAGGAGAGGGCTCGCTGCCTGCCCTTCCAGCGGAGGATTGGAGGGGAGGACAGGAGGAAGGCCCCTGCACGACCTCGTAGCAGGCTTGGACACATGGAGGGAAAGGCCACGGCAGCCGCATAGACTAGCCACAGGCGCCAAAACTACAGAGAAAAGCTCAGAGCAAGCGACCCACAGACAAGAGCCCAGTTAGGAAGAAGGCGTGTCCAAGACACAGACAGCACGTCTGTGTAGGAGCATTTCTCCAGAACGCAAATCGGCTCGCAAGCCGTGGAGGGAAGAACTGGGAGACGCATCCCGGCCAGAGCCTCGGAAGTCGGCCGGGGTCGCGGGAGCAAAGCCGGGGCAGCGTGACCCCGGCCATACAGCTTCGCCGTTGGGGGTTTCTCGCGAGGGGACAGAGACACGGCCACGGACGGTCCCTGCCACGGCTTCCGCGAGGACTAGGAGCGGAAACAAGGCGAAGTCGGCCGCGTCGTGTGGGTGGAGTGCAGTTGCGTGAAGGCACCAGAACTCCAAGGTGGACGCAGACCTCACAGGCAGAAAGCAGCAGGCGTGGATGGCGTGAGCAGCCCTCTGTCGCATCTGTGAGGCTCTTACCGGAAAGCGTGAGGCCACGGCCTCGGGAGAGGGAGAGAAGTCAGGGTGAGCGTGATGTTAGGGGCCTGTGATTTCATCAGTGGGATTACACGTCTCCAAAAAACAGACCTGAAGGTCAGCTGTGCTTTGATAAAAAAAAGATTAAAAGATTTAAAAACCCTTAACAGATCTGAAGCTATTATGACAAAATATTCATATGATTTTATTCCGGACAAATGTCGGTTGGTTATGTTGTTCATGCTACTTTTTTGATTGATTTTTTTCTCCAAGTGAAGAAAAGTGGACAAGCTGAGCGTGGAGTCGACGTGCTGGAACGGCGCAAGGCAGCCGGGGAGTGCGGTGGGGCAGGACCCCCGTGGGGGACACGCCACGGAGCCCAGGGAGGGCACTGGGGCACGTGGCTGTTGCAGACGGGGAAGGACGAGGTGCCCGCGGATGGCCAGGCCACACCGGGGACCAGAACCCAGAACCCGTAGGGAGCCAGCACCGCTGTCGAGTCGAGCCACCTGAAATGGCCTGTTTTCTACCCCTTTTGACCTAAAGGGCGGGCATTCCATACGGTTTGACCTGAGGACTGGTTCGTTTCATGATCTTTCTTAGGGAAATCTCTTAGAAAGGAATGGAACTTACATTGAAAAAAATACTCAGTTACCCTTGGTTTCTTTTTCTTGTGTTAGATGCAAGCAAAATAGAATTTAAGAGTTTATGTTGAGAAAGGCAGCACAGCTGGTGGGGTGTGTCTGTGAGAGCATCTCGGCTTGTCTTTCTGTCCGTCCTGCTGTCTGGGTCTGGGCCTGGAGACGCGGCCACGTTGCATGACGTTGCCACGGCTATTTCTGGGTGGCACTTGGCAGTTTTTCACATTCTTTACACTTTGCTGTATTTCTTGAGTTCTTTGTAGTGAATAGGAGTAATTTAACCCAAAGCAGTAAAGTAGGCCCAGCAGGGAGGGCGCCGCAGGGCCTCTGACCCAGGGCGCGAGCAGCGGCTCGACCCCAGTCCTCGCGGAGACCCGTGGGCTGGTGAGAGAAGGATCTGGTTCTTCTCTTCCTCTGGTGGTGAGAGCGCATCGCACAGCATGCACCGTGTCAGCCGTTTCTAACGCGAGGGCGTCTGCCCCCGTCACCACTCCCTGGTTCCACAACCTTCTCATCACCCCCAGGGGAGGCCCCGTGCCCTTGAGTCTGTCTCTGCAGGTGGCTGGTCTGAACGTGCCCTGTGAAGGGACTCTGGGCTGTGTGGCCAGTGTCGTACTTGGTGAAACGAAACTTGGCAGCCTCGCGAGCTGGTCCGCGTGGTTTCACAGGGGCTGCATGAAGGGTGATTTAGCCCCGGGGGGAATCCCCAAACCCAGGATCCCACGGCGCACGGTCACCGTCCACCTGCTTTTATTGGTGCCAGGTGCTCTTACAAGCTCCGGTCAGCCCCTGTCCACAAGCTTTGTTCCCTCCGATGACTCGATTGCCAGCACATGCTTCTCCGTGGCCGTGGGTGGAGCAACCACGAGACTAATCCCTTCCCCCCTCAGTTATCCCGGCTGCAGAGAATCCTCCAGAGAGATGCCTGCGGCCGCGTTGCCAGACCTTGCTCTCCGCCGTCTGCCCTCCGCTCACGTCCCTCCCTTGGCAGGAAGGAGCGTGAAGGCAGCAGCGGTGGGCTCGGGGCTGGAGGTTCCTGTGCATAGACTCTGGGGTCGGCCTGTGACGGGCACGGAACTTGGCAGGCTCAGGGGAAGCATGAGCCTAGAAGCGACCCTGGGGCTCCACGTCTGGCACCTCGCGTGGTCTTGGGCTGCGGCTGCCGGTGGTTCACCTGCCTGCTTGCGTTCCCATACGCCCAGGTGCAGAGTTGAAATCCCCTCAAGAAAGGGGCCCGTCTGTAGGGCGGACGGTCAGCCCACGGAACCCTAAGACTTGGGACCCCGAACGCTGTGAAAACACCCCCACGGTTCGTGTGTCCTGCGTTGCCTCAGAGACTGCGTACAATTCAAAACCGGGGCAACAAACTGCCACCCGCCCAGTGTCTCCCGAGGTTCCTGCCGCTGGGGGACCCGGCTTTGCCTGTCTCGACTTTCGGACCTCGCGTTTCGGATGGAACGGAGAAACCTGCTGATGGAACAGCGGGAACACACGTCCCCCCCGTTGCCTGACTCGCGGTTATGTGCCGTGTGGCCCTCGGGCCGGCCTGCGTGCCGACTCCCCTGTGAGCACGGACTCATCCCGCGTGGGAACGCCACCGGCCCCAGGTCCCTGGGTGGCTCCGGCTGTGCAGACCTCTCCTGACGGGCTGGCGGGGTGCGCATGCCGGCGGCCCCGCGGAAGCTCGTCCTTCGCAACGCGCAGCTTGGGCAGGCGGCGGAAAGCAGAGAAATCCCGCTCCTAACCCAGTTCTAAAATAAATGCTTTGCTTTGTATTTTTAGCCGCTGACCTACTTAAGCACTGATAAGTATAGGCCGGGGAAGGGTTTTCTGCCAAAAGAGAAATAGTTAATCAGGCAATCGTTATTTTCTCCCGAAGGAGCGTATTGGGTTTTTTCCTTTTCCTTCCTGAGGGCTAGGGGACAATGACGGGGAAGGGAAGGCGCGGGGAGAGGCGGAAAGGGATATAGAATTTGCAAGCTGTAAAGACGAGTGTGGCATTGGAATTAAGCGTTTTGACCTAAAATAACGGAAGGTGGGCTATGCCCAGCACTGTGACATAAGCATTTGCAGTTGGACCGTGATGAACGGTGTTTCTTCTGGACGGGCAATTGCTCCAGCCGCGTAGGAGCCCGTGCTTAGCTGTGATTGTGTTTTTACACGAACACGGGCAGCTTACGTCTGAAGAGGACAGGAGTCTTTTCATGCTGGGTTCACAGGCCCCACTTCCTGCGCTGGTCGCCTAAGCTAAACCGCGGTGTGTGTGAGCACAGCGCCCGCTCCAAGACCCTGTCCCCCTGCCGAGGATGGAGCGCGAGCCCAGCACATCCCGCCCAGCTCCCTGGTGAAACGCCCAGGCCCTCCCAGCACGAAAACGCACTCCCCATCTCCCTCACTGCTGTCCTAGCAAAGGCTGATCCATGGTGCTCCCTGGGAAAGCGCTGGGGTGCAGGGTGGGGGCGCACGCCGTGGTGACGGGCCCTTGTCGCCCACTCTAGAGTCCCTGGAGAAATGGGAGCGCCTGACTGTGGCGGACGCCCTGGAGCCCGTGCAGTTCGAGGATGGAGAGAAGATCGTGGTTCAGGGGGAGCCCGGGGATGACTTCTTCATCATCACGGAGGTGAGTGTTGCTCGGTCGGAGTGCCGGGGACAAGGTGGGCGGCCCTTCTGCTCCTGCGTGCGCCACCCCAGGCCGCCACCCTCCTGCCTTCTGTCCCGCTAACAGCCTCAGGCCCGCGCTGACCCGTGTTCTTGCCCTTGAGAATCAGAAGGGTCTCCTCTTAGAAAATGGCATCGGGTCCCCAGGCCCACGCGTGTGGTGACATGTGAGGACGGTACACAGGAGTGAACACACGTGTGGGCTCTGTGGAGGTGGGGAATGTGAACCCACGCTGGAAGTTAGAGTTTTGTGGTGTGTTATCGTTGGGAGAAACACGTAAATTTAGGGCACGCGGGATCTTTCCACACTGTCTTTTAAAACTACGTGCAAATCTACAGTGATCTCAAATTAAAAGTTTAGTTTTTAAAAATGGTTCCTGGTTCTCAGCCTGGACACGCATGAGTCCCTTTGACGAGGCCCCGCGACAGCTGGCTCTGGGGCTGTAATCCGTGGCGGCCACACTCAAGCCTGTCACTGACAGGGGCGAGCAGCTGCTGTGGCCGCCTGTCCCTGGGGCTGGGCTGGGCTGAGACCGCCAGAGCGAGCCCCCGCCCAGGCGCTGCCTGGAATGAATGGGGGGCCCGCCTCGCGGTGTGGGCAGCCCCGATGACGCAGGGCCAGAAGTATGCTGCCGTCTGTTGGGCTGGCTCCCCCCTCCGCTGGAGCTCAGGGGCGGAAGGATTTCACTTCCATGCTCATTAAAGCACATTCTTCAGCTGTGCATTTTGCCGCAGGACAAAGGGAGTCCTCGGCGTGGCAGCTTGGTGGCCCGGCGTGGCAGCGGGCCGTCACTGCTGGGTGTCGGACACAGAGCTCCGCGCCTGGGAGCCACTTTCTTGGTGTAAAATAAGAGGAGAACGTGCCAGGTTGTCGATGCGGGTGGTGCGGTCTGGAGCCCGCTCTGCCGGCACTCATCCACCCCGGGGACGCGCGGCCCGTAGTGCGTGGGCGACACAAAACCCAAATTTGGTTTGCGACTTTAGTCTGGGCTAAAGTCCCAGAAGGCTGTGGAGTCTGACAGGAGAACAGCAGGAGGGGAGATGGGGGTCTGTGGGGTGGAAGGGGCGCCGGCGAGGTTCCGGGTCATTCTGTGAACGTGCTCGTGGGGACCTGGTCACCTCCGCGCCCCGTCCCAGCACCGTGTCCGGGGACAGATCCTGCTTGTAGGTGGCGGGCGGGCAGCGCGTGCACATGCGTGAGCAGAGGAGGCCGCCTCCAGCCTGAGCTCCTTGAAAGCCGCCTGTCTCTAAAGGAGTCCCCAGTGCAGGGATGCGCTCTCAGCGGTGTGGCTCGAGGTCCCTAGGGCAGGAGGCCCACTCAACACTAACATTTCCTTGAAAAGGGCAAAGGAAGGGAGGAGGAACGAATAAACCCCAGGTGGGATGCGTGTTGAATCTGGTCCGCTATGACGCGGAGCCAGTCGTCGGAGCGGAAGGCCGGCCAGGCTCTCGTCTCTGCTCCCGGAGACGACGTTCCCGAGACTTGTGGAGTTTGGGGGGGAGGCCCCGTTTTTATCTTGTGCCGTCCTCCTGCGTGTCTAGGGGGAGGGCTGGGGCCTGTGCAGAAAGCTCGTCCTGCCTCCAAAGCAGCCGTGACTACTGTGGGACAACGGGGTGGATGGGGTGCCATCCCCTCTGCGGTGGCGCATGGCTGACCCCTATTCCCCCATGCCCCAGACTGTCTGACCTCTCACCTGTGGCCTCGGACGTGACACCCTGTCTGGGTCGGTGTGGGCCTGGCATTTCGCGGTTAAGGACACGAGCCTCATGTGGAGGTGGAGGGGGTCCCTTCAGCCACCCCGTTCCCCGAATCTGCATTAGATGTGACCGACAGCAGGGTCCTCACTACATTCCTGGGCAGGTGGGGTCTGATTGATGGGAGGGCCTTGGCAACTCGCCAGACCCCTGGGACAGGGCACCCAGGCTGGTTGTGAGGGACTCAGACCCTCGTCCTTGGGGCCCTCCTTCCTGGCGCCCGCGGCCGTGCTCTCGATGCCCGCAGGGCTCGGCTTAACAGCGGGGCCCGGAGCTCCGAGTTCACTTGATGTCCCCCCTCGGATGTCCAGCCCTCTGCATCTCCACACGAGCAGCCCCAGCTGCCACCCACCTGGCGCCAGTGGGGACCCCCACGTAAGAGCGCCTGGCCAGGCCCCAAGTCCCGCCAGAGGGGACGGACAGTGGCCCTAAGTCACTGAGCCCTGGAGCTGCCTGTCTGTTCCCCTCAGTTGCCAGCACGAGTGATGCCCGTGCAGAGCCGCCCTTGGGCAGCTCTGATGACCGGGTACCAAGGGGAGGGCGTGATGCCAGTTTAAAAGCACTATTCTTTTCTTCTGCTCTGGGTGTAAATTCATTAACAAGAAGCTGGCGCTCACGGGGCCAATTTGGCCCAGAGATGCATTGTCTTGACCTATATGGTATTTTTTAAAAAGCGTTTGAGTTAATCGTCAGTATTTAAAAATCAAGATACATCTCATAACAGTGTGAATCTCTTCCCTTTAAAAATCTGGTACCTGACCACCTTGGGCCTGCGTCGCTATCTGGCCACAACCAGCAGACCTGAGGGGCAGGCCCCTTAGGGTGGGAAAGGGCCCTGTTTGCTGCAGTCCCCACCTGGCCCTAGAGGCTGCTTGGCGGGCCCTGCAGGCTTTGAGGTTGGTGACCTCAGTGCTCATGGTCTCAAAGCCAAGGGAGTAACTCTGGCCAGCCCAGACAATCGTCCTTTATTGTGAGGCCACGGGTAGAAAGGTGTAAACGCGTGTGAGAGGCACAAATCGGTGAGGGGCCCTCACAGGAGGCCAAGGAAGGGAGTCGTTAGCGAGTGTGTTCCTCCTGATGACACAAGCGGGCGCTTTCCGAGCCCAGGATATGTTGTGTGAGTGCCCAGGCCCCCGCCAGGGAGGTGTGGTCAGTGCTCAGCGTCCCTTCCTTGGGGGGGACACACAGCCAAGGCCGCACAGCCCAAGTGTCCGCCACGCACCCTGCTGGCCGGGGTCCTGCTCCTTGCTCCCGAGGGCCGAGCGTTCGCTCTGTGTGTGTGTGTGTGTGCATGTCCGTGCGGGTGTGCACACACGTGTGCGTGTGGGTGTGTGCATGCCGGTGTGTGTGCGCGTGTGTGTGCGTGCACGTGGGCACAGCAGAGTGTCCAGACGCGCCTCGTTCTTGTCTAGGGCACGAGGAACAGTGAGCGCTGCTCCCTGCATCTTACACGTTTATTTCTTCTGCTGCTGCTGCCTTCAGGTGACTCAGGGGAGGGGCCTACCCGGTGTCGTGCTGGCTCTGGGGGCCTCCCTGCCCCTCATCCCTTAGCAGTTGTTGGCGTCCCTTCTCAGGACGGCTCTGAGGGTGCGCCGGGGGCAAGCCAGGGGATGGTGCCGGGGGAGAGCAGTGGGGTGACGGTGACCTCCGCAGCTCTGTCCAGGGATTGGGGCCTCCCCGTTGACGAGGGTGGGGGCTCCCACACATCAGGGCGGGTGTGCAGACTCTGGAATGTAACCCGACACTCAAGGAGATGTATTTGAAGTGGTCTCCTTGGCAACTTGGATTTTTTCCCCTTTTTCTCTGTGATCAACCAGGTCAGGTAGGTCCCACGGGACCCCAGGGTTTGCAGGCATCAGAGGTTCCCTGTTGTTTGCTGCACGGCCCCCTGGCCACGCCTGCCAGACACACGGGTCAGGCCCGCCAGCCCTGCTCCCTGCGGTGCCCAGCGAGCTGCCTGGGGGTGCCGCAGTTGGGGCTGGAGGATGCCTGTCCTTGGGGGTGTCGGCGCTGGCCCAGGAGGCTGCCTGGGTGGTCCCTGGTTTGGGTGGCAACCAAGAACGTCATAGAACAAAGCAGGAGAAGGTAGTGTTGGCTGTGGGTTTTGCAGAGCGAGCACTTTCCCCTTGGGCGCCTCGGTTAGATACTTCTAGAGACCCCGGTGACTGTTCGGTGGCTGATGTCTCTGTAGGAGCAGAGACCCCCACGCCACCCACGGGGGGAAGTGAAGTGAGGGGGGCCTGTGTTCTTCTAGAGGACCTTGCAGGTGGCGTCCAGGCGCGTTACCTCTCTGCTTTGAATCATCCTCTCTACAGGCGGCTAACGGCACTCGTGCCTGTCGTGACACGTGACGCCCCCAGTTCTTGTGACACCTGTGGAGTCCACCTCACAGCGTGACTCCCTGCCCTGTGGAGACGGCGGAAAAGGGGCCCAGGCCCTGCGCGTCCCTCCTGTGAGGGTTGATTGTATGGGTCACCTTGGCCAAGCCACGGTCCCCAGATGTCAGATGTTTGCTCAACACCAGTCCAGGTGTTCCCGTGGAGGTATTTTTCAGATGGGATAACGTTGACATCAGCTGCTGTTGAGTGAAGGGGAGGGTCTTTTGTGGTGTGGGTGGGCCTCATCCAGTCAGTTGAAGGCTTTCCTTAAGAGAAAGAAGACAGTGGTCCCCGAGAAGAGACACCCCCTGCCAGCCCGCTGGACCCGCGGTCCTCCCCACTGCCGTGCGAGTGGACTCTGTGACGTGAGCCACTCTGGCCACACACATCCCATTGGTGGTTTCTCTGCAGCACCGTCTGATGCATCTGCTTCTTGGCTTTTCCAGAACAGTCCAGCCTCTGCGCAGGCGGGTGTGTCTGGGCGCCTGGTGCCTGCTGACGCACGGCCGTGAGGAAGTGGTTGGGGGTCTGTGCTTGGCTGGCTTGGTGCCGCCCTTCCTACCTTCCTCAGAGCCACAAGTGCGGCTGGGCCCCTTGTCTCCTCCCACCATTGCCTGGCTGAGTGTCTCTGCTCCGTTTGGGCAGATGGTCACTGAGTTTGCTTCCTTGTGCATGTCCTTCCCGCAGGTCCCCCAGGTGTGGCCGAGCCTGGCCGAGACCCCCTGCCCTGCACAGGTGTGGGAGGTGGTCCCTGCAGACACGTAGTGAGTCATGAACACCTGCGGGCTGGTGGGAGCCCAGCCCGGAAGGCCAAGTGGGGCTGCAGGGTCCCGGCCTCAGCTGAGCCCGGGGGGCCTCTGCCTGAGCAGGGCCCCTCCTGGGGGAGGTGGTTTCCTTGTCTCCCAGCTCTGTAAACACCAGCTGTGTCTGAATGCGCTCGACACTGGATCCCCAGAGCTCTTGGAGAACGTTCTCGGCAGTTGAGTGAGATCCCAGCCCCATAAACCCGGCCGACAGACACAGAGAAAGTACCATGTCTTCCCAGGGCCGTGCAGCACCATGTGGGGTGGGACGGGCTGTGGCCTCCCCAGGGAGAGGGTGTCGGGGCAGAGAGAGGACAGAGTGGCTGCCCAGCTGTCCCAAAGCCTCGACAGGAGCCACCTCCTGGTTCCCGCGCTCCAGGAAAACGGACAAGGATGTGGGCGGGTCTCAGCGCTTGGCCACGTGGCCCCACTTTGCACGCCCACGAGGACCCTGCCGACGCTGGGGTTGGGGGTGGTGGTGGTGAGGGCAGCTGGTTCCCATAAAATTCTGACAGAGAGCTTCCCGCTCGGTCCTGTACCAGCTGGCAGCCGGGGAGGCGTTGCCATGGAAACTCCAGATTTGGTTTATCTGCTCTCTTAGCAAATTAATTTTGCGAATGTCCACGGTGCTGAAGCAATGGCACCACCACTGCTCCCCAGGCCGCCTTCTGGCCGGGGACTCGCCCTCTTTGCCGCTCACACGTGTGGACCAGGTGGGTGGGTGTGCAAATTCACCAGGATCTCGGGGAGCAGGAAGGAGATCACCGCAGGCCCTGCTGGTGTGTTCTCCTCTGCCTGGGGTCATCTGAGACTCGGTCCGTGCCGTGCCCTCGCCGCGTGCCCGGCTGGGGGGTGGGCAGCAGCCCCTGGAGGGTAGGTATCTATTTGGGGAGGAGGGCGGTCGCCCCACTGACTTGGCACAGACTCGCCTTGGGTCCCAGGCCAAAGCAGGGGTCCCTGGAGGTAGCAGGTGGGCCTGGGGGTAGCAGGGGTGCTCCCACCGACAGGGAAGGGGTGGTGGGCACGTTGGGGCCTGAGGTCCAGACGGAGCAGATGGACAAAGGCGTGTGTCCAGGCAGAGGCTGCAGGTTGGTGATGAAGGGTGGCCGACTGGCCCAGGCTGCTCTAGCAGAAAGATGACAACTTTCCTTCTGGGCCCAACCGGGAGAAGCCCGGGCCCTGGGTTGGCGGCCTCTCTTAGCGCCCAGACCTTTGTCCTGCAGGCCTGGTGGGGGCAGCCGAGGTCACCAGTGTTTGCTGGCTTGTGGGTCACCGGTCCCCAGAATGAGACCACAGGGTTTCCAGAGTTCTCATTCTCTGACTTCATTTTTCAGGGCAGTTTGAGGCTCGCAGCAAAATCATGTGGAAGGAGCCGAGATTTCCCATCTCCCCATGCCGCCCCCTCCACAGGCTGCCCCATGATGAGTGTCCCCCAGACGGGGCATTTGTCACAACTGATGGCCCCACGCGGACATGTCGTCATCACCCAGAGACCACGGTCGCGCGAGGGTCCCTCTGGGTGGGCGTGCGTTCTGCGGGTGTGGACGGTGACGATGGTGTCCACCGCCACGGTGTCCCACAGAGTGTTCACGGGCCTGAAGTCCCCTGCGTCCCACCTGTTCATCCCTCTGCCCCGAAGCCCTGGCAGCCACCCCTCCTCTCCCGTGCGCACAGCCCTGCTTCCCCAGAGCGTCTGGTCGTCGGGCTCCCGCGGTGTGACGTTCAGGTGGTTTCTCTGTTATCAGTGTGTGGAATCACGGCCCGCTGCCCGGCCGGCCAGGGTAGAAGTCACAGCCCAGGCCAGCTCCATGACTCCAGGCCCCAGAAACCCACCCCTCGCTGCCTCATCGTCCTGCTGGTCCTCTAGAACTCCCCACGGTGACCGGTGATCGGGCGAAGGAAAAACCTGTTAATTCTGCTTCTCGCTCAGCTGCTCCGGCTGGGGCCACGCTCTTGACCTTCCTGACCTGTCCTGTGTGTGTGTTAGTAACCTCTGTCTGCACGAGACTTGCCCCAGGCAAAGAGGGGGTGCTGTGTGTGGGGCCTTGGGCCCAGCGCTGCAGACCTGGGCGACCGTCTCCCGCGGGCACGGGGCCTGGCTGCCAGCCCAGCTGCGCCCACCATCACCCATCCTCCTTTGGGTCTAAGGGTTGAGTCACGGGAAGCCGCCGGGTGCCCGCAAGTCCAGCCTCACCCAGGCTGTCCACAGTTCCTGCTGGAATACCCCCGGGTCAGCTAGCTCCTGCCCCTCTCCCACCTCTGGCCAAGCCCTAATGTAGTGAAAGGAGGCCCGGGATTGGACTCACGCCTCCTCACCAACCAGGGCACGTGCTCCCTCCATGGGCAGAAGCCCAAGAAGGCATCGGACGGGTGGACATGGCAGCCGGGCTCCCTCCCCAAGCGCAGCCAGGAAGGGCCTGGGCTCCACTTCATGCATTTGTTCCGGAAGCATGGGCCAGGTGCCAGGCCCCACCCTGTCCCTTGTCCCCCAACCTGTGACAGTTTGGAGAGGCCTCTGGACTCCCGCCAGGCCCAGTTGTGCGTGGCTCACAGAGCGGAGGCGTCTCTGAATGGAGGCCTTTAGGCTGAGGGAACGGTTTGTGCAAAGGCCCAGAGGCCTGTCACTTGGCCAGGGTGTGGTGGGGAGAGAGCACAGGTTGACCGGGACTTGGCCCCTCCCAGAAGGTGCTGGAGGGCGTCAGGCTGTGGAGAAATGGTCCGCGGTTGTTTGGGGTGCAGCAAGCAAGGGAGCCCCGGGAGGCACGAGCACGAGACAGACGCGGACGGGCCTGTGTGCACCATCCTGGGCCCGTCTGTTTGGGGACAGCCTGTGTGGGGAGGGGCCCAGCCTGTTTCGGGGTCCGTGTCTGAGGCATTTAGGGGGCTGCCGGCTCTCTGGCCGGAGGGGAGACCAGAGTGTGCCGAGAGGAGCAGGGGAGTCAGGCAGCACTGGTGTCAGAACCCTGCAGAGGGAGGGGCCATGGGGGGGACTGCTGGGCTCCGTGCACACCCCCCAGCACCCTGAGGGCCGCAGCAGCTGGGGCAGCTGGCAGGACACCCCATCATGGGGCTGTTCTTGCGTGGAGAATCTTCGGGCTCGCTCTGCCTCTTGGAAGGGAGTGCTGGGGGGTCTCCAGATGGGGAGCCGGGGTGTCGTGCAGCCTGACCTCACGGGTGCTGCTGCCTCCATGCTGGATCCCACGGGGCCGGGATCCGAGGGGACAGACGCTCCTGTCCATTCGGGTCAGGGTCCTCCGGGGATTGTGGGGCACGCATGGGGGGCGGGACAGGCGGGTTGTTGCCGAGACAGGCCGGGCTCTGGCATCTTCCCCAGGGGTTGGCATTCGGGAAAGGGGCCCCACGCCTACGGCTGAATGAGGGAGACATAGCCGGAGGTGGTGGTGTGGAAGGCGGCGTCCTGAGGGCCTGGCGTCCCCTAGGAAGGCCTGTGTATGTGCAGGCTAGGGGTTGGGCCCCATCTTCAAAGAGCCTGGGGTGCTACGGGGTTCCGCTGGACAGGTGCTAGAGACCCTTGGAGAGGGACCGTGCATGCACACGGACCGTGATGGAGTGGGTCGGGGGGAGCCCGTGGCCCGAGTCTCTGGCTGCCACGTGGAGGAGGGACAGGAACCGTAGTACGGAGGGTGGACAGACGGGCATCCTAGGCTTGCTGACCCGCCACCTGGGGAGGCGTTGAGGCCAGAGCCCACCCGGTGGCCCTGGTGCCCTCAGTGGAGGCTGTCAGCTGGTGCAGGAAGCCTGCAGACCTGGTGCCGGGGGCGGGGGGGGGGGGGACAGGGCAGGTGGCTGCTGGGCTTGGGCTCTGTTGAGCTGGGAGCACCTGGGGTCCTCACTGGGGTGCTTGGGGTGAGCAGCAGAACCACTGTGACCCCAGAGTAGACGACAGCTGGAAGGAGCCCTGGGTTCTGGCTCCTCTCTCCCGCCCTGGCTCACAGCAGGGCATGTGTGGCCGCAACACCTTGGACTTGTGAGCCCTGGGTCCCTAGCCTGTGGATGCCGTGGGTGCTTGGGTGGCAGGGAAGAGCCGGGCGCTGGGAGCAGAGCCTGGAGGAGCGGACCCGTGGCTTGTGACCCGCACGCCCCTCTGTCGTTCTGCTCAAGGACACGTGCGGTGCGGCCACCTGCATGTCTCCCAGACGCCGACCCTGCCCGTGGAGCGTGGGTCGCCAGCCACTCTTCTGAGCTCCTCACGGACGCTGCCTGGCTTCAGGGGGAACGAGACAACCGCCGGTTTGGAGAAAGAACCACGCCAAGCAGGGCCCGTGGTGCCCCGGACTCTGGGGTCCTCTGCCCCCTTCTCGGAGCCTGGCTCTGGGGCCCGCGTGGCTCTGCCATTCTCCCTTCGCCCAGGCCCTGGCCCCACGCAGGCCCCGCTGAACGCCAGCACGAACACGGGCCAGTGTGTGTGCCCAGCACAGTTTGCGTGTGACACCCTTGCGCCGAGTCTTTCGGCCGCGCTGCAGGGAGGTGGACCCACGCTTGGGCAGAGACGAGGCTCCAGCACCTCAGAACGGACAGAGGAGGAGCTCAGTGGGCCCGACGCTGGGACACGCGGTTGTCTGCCGCGATGAGTGCTCCTTTAGAAACCCCAGTACTGTCCGTATAGCGCAGGTCTATGCTGGAAGAGCCATGGAGCTTGACACTCAGTTGTTCAAGGGCATGTACAGGGTCTGATGGACTCCCGTCCCTCCCGAGCCCCTGCGTGTCCCTCCCCCCTTCCCTGGATGCCATCAGGGCTCAGCCCGCAGCTCCGACTGGACTTGACGAGGCCTGCCATCCCTTCAGGGCGGGGTTCCAGGAGGGCGGGCGGGTGCAGGGAGCCGCTCTGAGACACTGGTGTGGGAAGGCATGCCCAAGAGAATGAACGTAGCGAGGGTCCCTGCTGCATGCCCAGCTCGGTCTAGAGGACAGGCTTGTGGCCAGGCGTGTTCCCCGAGGGCCCGCCCCACCCGGCTGACCCATCGGGGGCCTCCTAGCCCACAGCTTCGCGGCTTAACGCTGGGCCCTCTGCTCTCTGTCTCCACCACGACCGGTTCTTCCTCATGAAAGTCTTACCTGCCCGTTGTAGGAAACCAAAACCTTGATTCTGGTTTTGATTTCATAGGAGACTTTCAAAAATCAAAAAAACACTGAAGGAAACGGGTCCTTAATGATCCCCGCCCCCCCGACGCTGGTGCTAACGCTTTTCTCCCGTGTCCTCCCAGGCCGTGTTCCGTGTGACCTGATTTATTTTCAGACCAGGGCTAGAATCAATAAGTGAGAAATTTGGGGAACATGACCTGGAGTTTTGGCAAGTGTGTGTTTCCAGCCCAGAACATTCCAACGTGCAGTCCCGCGAGGGTGTCTGTGCTGCCCTCACAGCAGTCTGGGAAGCGGAGCTCTGCCGGGAGGGTTATTTCCAGGACCGGGGCGTGTCGTGTCGTGGGAACCGCGCTCCGCTGGGTGGAGGTCTGTGCCCTCCAGGGTCGGGCCTGTGCTGGGCATGGTGTATGGGTGGGGGAGCCGGCGCTGCTGGGACAGAGGCCCCCGAAACAGCGCACCTGAAAGAACAGTGTCCTCCTGTGTCCCCAGCTGGGAGGCTGTTCACGTGGCCCTTCCACCTGCTGCCCCCACCGCACTTGCTGCCCGCAGTCCACGTCACGGCCACGCAGTGGGAGTGTGGGTGGCGGTACACTCCCTGTCTGTGAGAACGTGGTCACGCGGTCACATCTGCCCACGAAGGAGGCCTGGGGCCGCGGCCCATGGCAGACGGCGCGATTCCCTACCCCGCTTTTGCCGAGGGCTCTCCCTGTAGGCGGTTTATTTGCGCTAAGCCTCGATGCTGTCTGGCTGGGACGGTGACGCACCCGTGTGCCCGAGTGCACACTTCCTCCGAGGGCAGGGGGGCAGGGTGCATGCGCGCCCCCATGTCGGTGTCACGGCCTGTCTCGTCGCATGTGCGCCCCCGGAAAGGACAGGGTTCCAGTCGCATGGCGGATGGTGGTCTCAGGTGAATGTCCGTGTGGCCGACTCATGCTGGTCCCCCGCGAAGGCCATCCGGCTCCTTCCTATGAACAGCCCCCCCGCCCCGTTGGTGCCCAGCCTCCCAGCAGTGGCTCCGTGAGCGTCTGACCTGCTTGGGTCGATGAAGCACGAAGAAGCACGAAAAAGGTTGCCAGAGCTTCTAGAAGGTTTTCCTGCTGATAGGAGAGCTGCAGGAGGAAGAAGTGAGTTCTCGTCCTGCTGATGGCATGGGGAGACATTTGGTGACTCCTGGAACTGTGGCAGCTACTGTGTCACCAGGAGGGACTGAGGTCTCCAGAGCAGGAGGTGGGAATGAGCCCAGGTCCCTGACCCACGTCTGGGCGGCTGAACCGGCCAGCCCCCAGGCCTTGCCGCTGGTCTTCTGGTTCCGCGGCCCAATAGATGACCCCAGTCGCCCTCAGTCCCCTCCGCGTGGAGGGTCAAACATCTGAAGGGACCCTGTAGGCCTGGGTGTCGCCGAGTAATTCCACAAACCAGAGGCCTCCGGTTCCACGCCTGGGGTTTTGGAAGAAGAAAATGATCCCCTTGTAAAGTGGAAATTGTCTAAAATGGGAAGGAAAGGTACATAGATTACGTGCATCACAAGTCAAAGGACGTAAACGTGAGAGCACTAGGTCCACACAACAGGGTATCGAGAAGAAGTATGCCTGGCACAGCGACCCTGGCACAGGGGCCCAGGCTTTCACGGCGGCAGCTGCACGCGGCGTTCGGGTGACCGGCCCGTCTCGCTGCGGGGAGACCGAGGCTGATGAGGTCAGAGCCATGTGTCACCCTCAGCCGTCACCCCCAGCGTGGGCCGTTCCTCCCCGGGGCTCGTGTTCTCCAGGCCCCCCGCCCGCCGTGGCTCCTGGGTGGTGGCGGCGTCGCTGTTTAGACGTCTGGCACCATCCTTCAGCCAGCTTCATAAACACCCGGACACCCACCAGCCGAGTGGCCCCACGGCCGGGTCAGGGGCGATGCGGGGAATCCAGCTGGAGGGGCTCCCGATTGGTGCCCGGAGATTCCAGGCATGGCGGCACTGGCAGGGTCTTCCTACAGCATCTCCCCCGACCGCGGGGAGGCGGGAGTTTCTCATGAACGCACACACGGCCTGGCCGAGGTGGTGAGCAGTGAACCGAGCCCACCTTGGAACCGGATCATGTGTGTTCGGGCTTCAGGGGCATCGGAGTGCTGGGCTACAGAGCTGAGGACGCGTCCTAGCAGCTGAGGGCAGCAGGGGTGCAGGGGCCCGCGTCCCCCGGCACGTTACTGGGGAGGCCGTTGAGCCTAGCGCGTGGGGCTTGGTTGCGGGAGGGCCGCTGCCGTTTGCAGGGTCAGTGTTGAGCACCAGCTGGGCGCTCCGGGCAGTTTCTAAAACCTCCCTTGGTCTTCACAGCGCACCAGCCCACCGATAGGTGTAGAATAGGAGGGTGTGGAAGGGGCTGGTGTCCGTTCCCCCAGATGAGGGACTAGCCCGAGGGGCTTGGCAGGCGAGGGTGCCCTGGGGTCAGTCGTGTCATGTGCTCCGTGTGCCCCGTGCTGGCCGCCAAGGCCTGTGTTCATCATTGAGCCGGCAGCGTCTGTAGACACCCCTGTTTGGGGTCCGGAGGGAGCCACGCTACTCACTGGGTGGTGACCTGAGGCCACGTCCTTCCTTCCGGAACGCCATGTTCTTGAGAGCTAGCCCAAGGTCAGCTCCAAGATTCTCGCCACTGAATGGCCTGTGGCGGCCTCACGCCCTGTGCAGTTCTGACCCCAAGGAGAACCCTGAATTCAGCTTAGAAGGGGGCACTTGGATGGAAGCTGGTGGGTGGGGGATTTGGGCATGCCCCCTTGCTGGGTGACCTCTCACCTGTGGCCTTGTGTCCTCCTCACCTGTGACCCCACCCCCTGCTGGGTGTGACCCCCTCACCTATGACTCCCCTGCTGGGTGACCTCAGGCCATCCCCCCACCCCCACCTATGCCCACTCCAGCCGCTGACCCTCACGTGTCCCCTTGGCGTCTGCAGGGCACGGCCTCCGTCCTCCAGCGCCGGTCCCCCAATGAGGAGTATGTGGAGGTGGGGCGCCTGGGGCCCTCCGACTACTTCGGTGAGTCTGGAGTCCCTGCCCTCACGGGGTGCGTGTCTCACTGGGGGGTCCCTGGAAGAGCCCTGAGGTGGAGAGCTGCGGGGGGCATGTGGGGGTTAGGCCTGGGCGCCATCGACATGGCCATCCCCCGGGAGGGCATGGCCTCGAGTCCCTAGCCACCCAAGGTCCCGCGGGGGGCCTGGGCTGCACACTGCAGTGCCTGTGGCACGTGGGGTCCCGGCAGATTGACGGGGAACCACGCGCTGGTGTACCCAGCGCTCCACGGGACATTCTTACACTCAACACGTGTCTGTTGGAATCCGATGGATCTGAGCGGTGTGGGCAGCCCCGGGGGGCTGGGCCCCTGACCATCCTGTCGCCCCCCAGGGGAGATCGCGCTGCTGCTGAACCGGCCCCGGGCAGCCACCGTGGTGGCCCGGGGGCCCCTCAAGTGCGTCAAGCTGGACCGGCCCCGCTTCGAGCGCGTGCTGGGCCCCTGCTCGGAGATCCTCAAGAGGAACATCCAGCGCTACAACAGTTTCATCTCCCTCACCGTCTGAGCCCTGCAGCCCCGCGGCCCCGCTTCCGTGTGCTGGCGTGCTCGTGTGTGTCCGCGGGCCGCGAGGGGCGGGCGCCCTGGCCGTGCGGGGCCACCCCTCCCTCCGGACTCCTGTTGGGAATAAAACAGTCACCCTGTGCATTGCAAAACAAAGGTCCCCCAAGACCCCCAGGCCGAGGAGATGCCTGCGGCCCATCCCCATGTCCTTCCCTCTCCCCAGCTTGTGGGTGGTTCTTCTCAGACCCGAGCCTCTGGGGGCACAGGAACCAGCCTGCCCCCAGCGGCCAAGGGCCAGGTGTGAGTCTGTGCTGGCCCGGGTGGGCGGGGTCGGCCGGGTCAGGCCATGTAGGTGCCTTCGTGCCCTGGGGTCCTGAACATCACACGATCAGGGCTGCAGTCCCAAGTGTGGCGCGGTGACCTCTGGGGGGTGTCCCAGAGGGACCCCAGCTTCCAGGGGAAGTCGATGTAGGGGAGAGAAGGCCCCTGCTCCTGGGAGTCCTGCCTGAGATGCCAGGCATGAGAGCCTCTGATGACCCTCCCCCACCCCGGACCCAGGCGCACAGGGACCTTTAGAGGAGAGACGTGGTCGTGGGACGTGCGCCCTCGCCTTCTCTGGAAAGTGCACCAGGTGGCCAGGCACGCCAGGAGCTGGGGACGCCCCACCATCGGGGGAGCACTGTGCTCCCGGAGTTGGGGTGGGGCCCAGGATGATGTCTCTTCTGCCCTTGTCTGCAGAGCAGCTTGTTGGAGACTTGTTGGGTCTTCCAGACACATTCCGGATAAAGTTGTGAGGGTCCCCTTCTGAGTTGTGTAGCGATGCCCCACTGGACCTGCGTTGCCCGGGGAGACAAGTGTGGACCAACCGAGGCCCTGCCCCCCCGAAGCAGGAAAGTAGCAAACAGCCCCAGGCCCCACACCCAAGTCCGCGATCGATCGAGTGCCCCCGTGGATGTGTTTTCTGTCCAAGCACCCCGCGAGCGAGAGAGGCCTGGAGGCGTGCAGAGCCTCACGGTGGCTCCCGGAGCCACAAACGAGATGGCGCAGTTACCCCGATTTTGCTCTTCCTGTGCACGTCCAGGGGGCTGCCAGTCCCAGGTGGCCCCCGGCCAGCCCTGCCTGTGCCCGCGGATTTTCTGTGATGCGTAAGCCCGCCCTATTTATCGCGATGTTTTGAATGCCGCATGCAGTATTAAACGTGCAATGAAGTGTCTCCTCCCGACTTGGGCTTTTGGTCTGAGATCCTTCACGGAGGAGGGGTTTGTTTTTATTGTGGTAAAATACACATAACATGAAATCTGCCGTCATCACCGTTTCTAAGTGTCCAGTTCAGGGGCAGTGTTCCTCCGTCTGGCTCCAGAACCTTCCATCCCCCGTACGGAGACCCTGTCCCCGTGACGCACGGACCCCCGCCCGCTCCCCCGGCCCTGGCCCCGCCGTCTACTCTGTGTGTCTGTGAGTCTGACGGCTCCAGGACCTCGTGTGAGTGGGGTCCCCGTGCGCGTCCTTCTGTGTCTGGCTCTGGCTGGTGTCCCTCCGCATCCCGTCCTCGGGGCTCGTCCCCGTGCGGCAGAGGGCAGGGCTCCATTCCTTTTACCGGACGAGTGACGTCCACCGTGTGGACCACGACGCGTTTATCTGCCCACCTGTCAGCAGAGTGGGGCTGTCCCTTCTGTCTGCTTGGACATCTCCGCCCTCCATCCCGTTGTCAAGAGCTCGCTGTGGTGCCGTGGGGAAGGAAACAGGCCCCTTGCCCACCTCAGTTGCTTTGGAGGGCCCGAGTTTCAAAGTCAGGGGGACAGGGGTGATGACGGGGAGCCCCCACGACTCAGTCCTCCTGTCCAGACTTTGGAAGCCACGGTTCTGGGCAGAGCCTAACCCCATGCTGCAGGCCTTCCCCGGCCTCTCCCAGGCCAACAGGCAGGCTTCAACCCCGGAGCGAAACAGGAGCGCACGTGCAGCCCTGTCTTTCGGGACTGCCGGCGGTGGGTCCAGGCTCCAGCCTTGCTCTGGGGCTGGGAAGGGCCCATGGGAGCAGGGTGGCCACCAGCCAAGCTCCTTTTCTCATGGCTGGACAGGGGCCAGGCTCCTTGGGAAAACCACTGCCAAGCCAGGAACAGGGACACCAGCCCCCACGCAGGTCAGTCTGCCCTGCTCTGGCCGTGCAGGAATTCGAGAACGAGGAATGACCCAAGGAAGGTCACTGCTGCCGGGCTGGGCTGCAGTTGGTGGATCCAGGGTGGGCAGAACCGTGCGTGCACATTCCCTGACGTTGCCCCTTAGGCTGGTGAGAGGTGGGAGGTGGAGAAGGGTCTCCGTGCACAGAGGACGTGGGTAAGAGCTGCAGCTCTCAGCTCTGAGCCACGATCTCTCTGGGGGGATTGTAGGGAGACCCCTGTCTGCCTGAGGTCTGGCCGGAGCTGAGGTTCTGAGGAGCGCACTCAGCAGGGCTCACCGGGCAGTGGTCCTCCACGTGGTCTTTCCTGGAGGCTCTCCTGGACCCCGGTGCTGGGCTGGCTGGCCTGTGCTCAAGTCCCACTGCCCCCAGGAGCTTCCCGGAGGACGGCTAGCCCTGCCCCCCTGAGGTTTCTGGGCTCCTCCACGGCCCCGGGGCCACGCGGCCACCTGGCTACCAGCTGTCCTGGTCGTGTGGTCCCGGATGCTCAGAACGGGGTGTAGGAAGCCACATGTCCTCACAGGGAGGGATGGGGGCCTGGGACTGGCAGTGGTCTTCAAACTGTTTCTCTGCTATGTCTTAGGAATTCAACACATAAAAAACCTTCACTTTTCAAAGCACTGCATGATAGAAATGTCACGTGAGACAAGTATCTCATTTTAAGCATTCTAATACCACTGCGAAAATAGGAGAAAAGGAAGCCGGTGAGATTCAGGTTTTTGTGCTAAAACAGACGTAACACAGAGTCTAGCATTTTAACCATTTTTAAATGTACGGTCTGGTGGCACTAAGCCCATTTGTAAGCACCACCACTGTCCGTCTCCAGAACGTTCCATCTCCCCCACTGAGACTCTGTCCCCATTGCACACTGACCCGCACTGGCTCCCCCAGCCCCGCCGCCTGCTTTCTGTCTCTGTAAAGAAGTTCATTTTAATGATACATTTTCTTCAGGGGCACCTGGGTGCCTCGGTCTGTTAAGTGCCTGGATCTCAGCTCAGGTCTTGGTCTCGGGGTCGTGGCTTCAAGCCCCACGTTGGGTTCCTCGCTGGACTTGGAGCCTCCTTAAAAGTAATAAGAATGATGTATCGTATTTAACTCAGTATATTGGAAACACTGTTTTTGTCCTTTGAGCGTATCATCCGGATAGAAATCGGTGGATAAGAGACACTGTTTTCTGGAACCGCGCCTTTGGCGTTGGGGCCCATACTCGCGCAGCCCTTCTCCTGCACACGTTTCCTGCGCCCGATGAGGCCGCACGTCGCTGGCGCTGCCCCTCTGGACAGCGCAGGTCCGCGGGACGACTGCCGCGCTCACGGACCGCGGTTCTGTGCAGACCTGGGGGCGGCCTCCTCCGGGCCCTCGGCTCCCATGTGGGTGAGTGTGGATTTTCCAGAGCCGGTGGGAACAGCAAATGTAGGAATCAGCCGTTGCGTGCGGCCTTCGTCCACAGCCCCGGACAGGCTTCTGTCCTCGTCAGGCCTCCGCGTCCTCCTCGATTGCTTCTGTTACAGTCACACACGTACCCACGGGGACGTACGCGTAAATAACAGTTACCCTTCTAAATCCATTAGTGATCGGCCCACGTTCTTCACGTCAGCATCCTGTGGCTTAGCACGGGACGGTCCTGGTTTGAGGCCAGAGCGTCCTGGAGGGAAGGGGGCCCAGGCGCCCGCCACCAGTGGGACCCTGGCGTGTTGGGCTGGGCTTGGGAGGAACAGCAAGAAAGACTAGTGGTAGACTCCAGGCAGAGGGGAGGTGGGTGTCGAGGGACCCACTTTAGGGAGTCAGCACCGGGATTGGTGCCTGGAGCTTCTCTGTTACCTCTCGCCACAAATGGTGGGTAACAAATCCCCCAAATTCGGCAGCCCCAACCATCATTCGCCTACTGTGTGGCCATCTCCTTGTGCAAGGCAGGCTGTGGGGAGCAGCTTAGCTGGGTGGTTCTGCCCTGGGTCCCTGGCAGGGCCGGGGGGCGAGATCTGCGTCCCCTGGGGCCGCCTCCCAGGGCTTCCCCACCACGTGGCGATGTGGTGACATGGCAGCGTGGCATCTGGCTTCCCCCAGCGAGTGGCCCGAGGGAGCAGGGAGCAAGGGAGTGGGGTGGTGCCTCTTGGGACCTCGACCCGGAAGCCACTTTGAACCACGGCTGTTCATTAGAAATGGTCACACTTGCAGGGAAGGAGGGTGTCACAGAACCTGTGGGTGGCCCCGAGGTCAAGGCTGTCACTGCTGGGTCACTCTGGCCACGGCCAGGGCTGTTGGTGGCCAGATGCCCTATGAGAAGTGGAGCCCTGAGTCATGCCAGGGGTCCTGGGCACCTCCGACACCATGGCACGGTGGGTGTCCAGACCACCACTGGAGGGGCCACGTTGCACTCTGAGGTCCCGTTTTATGGATGAGAAGCTGGAGGCTGGAGACTGTGGTTGCTGGCCACCAGCCCTCCCCCACCCCGTCTGCGAGACTGGGCCTGGCCGGCCATGCGGACCAGCCTCCTGCCACCATCCTCAGAGACTGGTTCCTGGCGTGGGCATGGGGCCACACGAGCCACAGAAGGAAGGCAGTCGTGAGCCCCCAGCTCTGGCATTTTGTTACAGCGGCTGGAGGAGGCTCATACGAGGCCTCGCTGGGATTGGAGCCGAGCTCTGTGCCCACCTCGGAGGCCGGGGTCAACCACCAGCCGTGCTGCTTCGAGCTCAGGCCCCCTCCCAGGAAGCCTGGGCCGGGGGCAGGGGAGGGGCAGCCCTCCTTGGAGGGTGGGCTCTGGTCCCTGCTGCCCGCTGGGGGGGCCGTGGGCCAGAGCAGCATCTTCCCCAGCTGGGCCCTGGGTCTGCTCCCTCTGGCGCCAGGCGGGCACAGACCCGGTCTTGTAGGGCTCGTGAAAGCGTACTTTTGTGTGCCTGAGACAACAAGCCGGGCAATTGTTCCTGCCCCATCGCGGCCCCCAGGGCGGTGCCAGGGGCGCGGTAGGGAATGACTGCCGGGGAGGGGTCTGCGCTGGTGTGGCCTGGGGGTTGTGGCCACGTAGACTGGGCCACACACCGCCCCGGCCCCCAGCCGCCGGGGCCCTGCCTGCCTCAGGCCCCCGTGGCCCCCTGCCTCTCGGCTGCTCTGGGGCTGACGTGGACACCACGGTCCGGAGGCGGCTTCCGGAAGGGGTCAGGGCGTGGCCGGGGCAGGCCTGCGGGGTCAACCTCGAGAGTGCAGGTGCCCGGGCGCTCGGTCGGCCCTGATAAACACTGGAGTAAACAGATGAAAGCAGACTTCTGGTTGAAGGAGGGAAGTGTTGGGAAATCCAGCCTCTGGCTTCCACAGGTCCAAAGAAAGGGAAACTGACCAAGGTCTCACACCTTCTACAAAAAAGAGCTCAAAACAGCTCGCAGCTTCCACGTAAACACGGAAGTCAGAACCTTCCAGAAGCACAGACAGGAGAGCCTCCCTCTCGGGCCGCTAGAGAGCTGCTCTGAGACGAGACGTCCAGCACAGTCCGTAAAAGGGAAACCGGATTACTTGGAATTCCTGAAAATTAAAACCATTCGTCCTGCAGCAGCTCTGGAAAGTCAAGCCGCAGACGAGAAGAGGTCTTCGAACCACATGTCCCACGAAGGGAAGCGCTGTGGACGCTGAGCGAGGGCGTGCGCAAGGCGTCGTGCCCAAGAGCTCACGCAGGTGGCAAACACGGGCAGAGAAAGACGTTCAGACGACTGGGGGCCGCGCCCCACACCTGTCAGGGCGGCCGCGGGGCAAGTAGTGACGACACCCAGGCGCAAGTGTGCAGGGCCGCGGGGTCACCCACCCCTGGGTGCTCGCCCACGCTCTCTCTCTGATAAATAAACCTTTAAAAAATACTAATAAATCAAAAACCCGAACGTAACATGCAACTGCCCTCTGGCCCAGCTGCTGCGCTCTTGGGCACTTGCAGGCAGGGCTCAGCAGGGCTCGCGGCAGCCTTATTCACACGGCCCCAGGCTGGAAGCAACCCAGACGTCCTTCAGCGGGCTGACCACGAGCTGCCACGGACGCGGCTTGGCCACGGAGAGGAGCCAGCCAGCAATACGCAGCAGCCCCACTGGGTCTCCAGAGAGCTGCGCTGAGCAGAAGAGCCCGCACAAGGGTCACGGGCTCTGTGATTCCACGTGCCACATGCACGCCTGCCTTGAAATGACAACACGTGGGAGGGGAGCGGGGCTTAGGTGGGGTGCGGGGAGGGAGCGGCTGGCACACAGCACCCTCGCACCGATGGGGTGACCTGCACGTTGGCTGCATCCACACGGACATCCTGCTCGTGGCACCGCTCGCGAGTGTTGCAAGACGTGGGCCCTGGAGGACGCCGGGTAAAGGGCAGCCCGGGTCCCTGTGCTCTGACTCCAAGGGAAAGAGAGAGGCTGGCTGTCTCAGGGGCAGTGGGGAGAAGGCTGGAGGGAGGTGAGGCGGGTGGCACTGGGGTGGAGCAGACGGAGCTGGGAGCCCAGGAGCCAGGAGTCCGGGGTACGTTAGAGAAGGTCCTTGGGCCTGACCGGGGAGGAGAGCTGGGAGGACAGCACGGTGGGGGAAGCCTCAGCCAGGGCAGGAGCAGAGGAGTGCTGCCGCTGGGCTCAGCAAGCCGAGTGTTCACACCGCAGCGGCACCGCCTGGCCTGGCCCCGGCCCCTTTCTCCACACACCCTGAGTCCTCCAGAGCCACTCTGCCACCTGCCGTGTGGCCTTGAGCAAGTCCCTGACGTCTCTGGGCCTTACCCTTCCCGCTCCAAAATAGCCCAGGAACGAAACCCCCCCAGCTATACTTGGAAGGGAACACAGTGGTCCAGGATCCCTTCCCTGACCTGGGGAGGGCTCACAGGGGACCGGGTGCTGGGGGCCCCAGGGTTAGAGGCCTGCCCTGCCGTGGGCACCCAGGCTCATTCATTAGTTCATTCATTCCGTCAGCCCTTCTCCAGTTACTGTGTCCCTTCGACACTGGTCCTGGCCGTGGAGGTGGCTTGGCTCCCCCAGAGAGACCCTTTCTGGCCGTCCGGCCTGGGCATTCAGAGGACGGACCTGCGCTGGGCCCAGCAGCCCCTCTCTCTGCACACGAGTCCAGGCGCGGCGGCTTTTCCGCGGGCTGCCCTGGCTTCCCCACCCCATGCTGCCTGACATGGGTCTTGTGCGCGTGAGCCTCGGACCCTCTGCCTTCCCGTCCGTAAATTGCAGGTAGTGACCCCTGCAGCCCTGTGTGAAATGAGACCCTGGCTGGCAGGAAGAAGCACAGCCTGGCCGCCCCACGCACCCTGCTGGGGTGACACCCGTGGCTGCCGACCGCCCCAGCCTCACCTCGCCTGGCTCGGTGGCTGAATCAGCCAGGCAGTGACTCACTTTGAGGTCTGGCACTTCCCTCCCGGGCCCGCGGTTGCCAGGCTGCGCCCAGCGGAGGCTGACTCCTTGTCTGGGAGGTCCTCGCCCTCAGCGGTGGCCTGTCCGTCTGGGCTGACTTGGGGGTCCTGGGCCCTGTGGTTCAAAGGCTCCCGTGGCAGCTGCAGGCGTGGGGGCTCCGGTCCCTGAGACTCGGATCCAGATGGGGTCCCTGGGGTCTTCCCCAGCCTCGCCAGAATGCGGCTCAACCCCACCCCCTTCCAGGAAGCCAGGGACCGCGCTGACCTCGCTCTCCCCTCTTGGACCGCTCTTGCCTTCTGGGATGTGACCAAATTAGGAAGCTGGTGACTCACGTCTCTGCCCCAGCCTCACCTCCAGTTGGGCAGAGCATCCCCTCTCTTCTGGGGGTCAGCTGGTCTGGTTCTAACTTAAGCTCTGAGGGCAGGGAAGCCGTCAATTAGTCTCCGAATCAAGGCCTAGAAACCCAAGACTGTGGCAAGCTGGGGGGCCACCAAGGCCCTCAGGACCCTTCTGTGGGAATTGCTGCACAAAGGCTGACCCTGCATTGATTTTAAAATCCCCGTGGAGAACTTTTACTCAGCCACGGGGAAGGTTCTTGGGTCTTCTGCCGCTCCCAGCGGTGGGGGGTCTGCTCTAGCTTGGACAGAGCCCCGTGTCATTCCACCAGAGACCTCCCCATCAGCCTCCCCGGTCCATCGTTCCCTTTACTTTCACAGCTGGAGAAATCAGGCTGGTGCATCTCAGGGAGGTGCTGGGCAACGAGCCCGGCGGTCTCCGACCTACCGCACCGTGACGGTTCCGGGTCGCACAGAACCCTTAGGGTACTGTGTGGTCTGCCCCAAGTCCTACTGCTGTTTGCCGCAAGGACCCTCTTCTCAGGCCTCGACTGTGTCGTCCGCGAAGTGAAGAGTGCGACTGGATATGCTCGTGACGTGGGGGCTGGTGTACCGGGGACACACGGATTCGGGGCCACTGGAACAGAAGATGTCTAACCAGAGCACGCACAACTGCGACAAAACCTGTGAATCCCAGAGCCTGTGCGTTCAGACCCTCGGGCTCCGATGGGCCGGCCTCTGGCTGCAGGGTGACCCCACAGCGGCACTCGGCCTGGAATGCCGCGCAGCTGCACCGCTCCCCCCTGCACATGCCAGCTGGCCCTGTGTTCTCCTCCCCCTCCCTCCGCGCACGGAGCCACCGTCGCCCAGGGGCCAGCCCCTGAGCACGCCCAGCTGCTGCTCAGGAACCCAGTTTTGTGGAGGTGACAGACGTGTCCCCGGTACCACGACGTCCCCTGGGTGTGGTTTGCCGTGTGCCTCTGAAGCCTCAAGACATAAGCAGCCGCCACGATTCTGTAGATTAAAGTGTGGGACGGGGCCCAGCACGTGTGGCTTGTCTCTGCTCCCTGATGTGGGGGCCCCAGCAACTAAGGACCTGGGGGGACAGCAGCTGGGGCGTTCCTCCTGCCTTGTCCTGGATCCTCCGCTGGGCCCGGCCGCCCCTCCGGTGGTGTGGGCCTCTGCATGGCTGGCGGCCTCCACAGCCAGCCTCCCCACGTGGGCCCTGGAGGACCCGGGAGCGACTCCACCGGCCACCCGTGGTAAGCTGCCCGGCCAGAGGTCCCCTTAGGACCTGGTCTCAGTGGCAGGTGCTGTCACCTCTGCGTGTTTGGTGTAGTTCCAGCCCACCTGGACCCAGGGAGGGGACCCAGATCCCCCCTCCTGGTGGGGGAGAAGGTCAAAGAATTAGCAGTCATGTTTCTAAACTGCCCCTCCCCCAGGCTCCAGGAACACGGTCCTGACCCACCTGGGCCCTCCGGGGCCTTGGGTTTCTCCAGGTCCTTGGGAGGGGGGCCCTCCAGCAGTCTTGGGTGGCCGAGGCTGTGGGCCCACTTCTCAGTCTCCCCACACAGGGGGCCTCTCGGTCTCCTCCACAGCCATCTGCCCACCCCTCCAGCCCAACACACATGTTTGTTGAATGAATGCATGACTGACTCAACCCACACAAAAGGCCTTGTAGGGACAGTTTGGATCAGAATGAACTGAACCGCTGAGTCAAGGACCTTCGGGAATCTTAGATGGGGCAGGAAGTCTGAGCCAGAGACAGAGAGGACTTTGCCAGGTCCCAGTAGATGCCGGAGACCCCGGGCTCCAGGCCCCCACATCGCTGCGTGTGTTACTTTGCTTTTGGGTGGGTCTTCGTTGTTTCCAAGTGCAAATCGTACGTGCTTCCAGAGGAAAGTGGCCTGGTCACACCTGCAGACGCCGAGGAGCCCCTACACTTCTCTGTCTAAATAGGTTGCCTGGAAAACTTGACAAATTTAGACAATTCCAGTGTGAGCTCTCTAAATTAGCCAGTGTCTGTGGTGTGTTGTGTGGGGGGGGTGAGGGTGGCCAGGGACAATCTCAGCGATCCCTGGCCTGGGGGAAGGGGCAGGGGTAGACTCTGGGTGCCCCTGGCCTGAGACTGGGGCCACACCCTGGGGGCTGGATTTTCGATGCACTGGGACCCCGAGGCCTTGGTCCCAGGGGCCAGGAGGCTGTCCCAAGGGCCATTTGAGAGATGGGGCCGGGGGCCAGTGAAGCCTTGCCCAATCCAGGCTGCCCCCCAGCTCTCCGTGCCCAGCGCCCCCACACATTCCAGTCCAGGGCTGGCTGCCTCTGGGCTCCCTGTCCACCTCCATGGCCATCCCCGGTCCAGGCTCCTGGTCATCCGTCACCAGCCTCCTGTAGCTTACCTTCTTAAGAGTCCAGCCCCTGATGGGCCCCAGGGAGCCTGTAGATGGAGACCAGCACAGACCAGCCCTTTGCGCTGCACCCTTTCCTCTCCTGTTCCCGCCTCCAGATCTGGGCAGCCCTGATTCTCACCCTCCCTGCATCCATGCCCCCTCCTTGGTGCTTGCCCCCTGAACTCCCCTGCACCCCATCTCCGATCCCAGAGGCCCCGTCTGCCCTGCTGTCCACTCTGCCCGGGCCTGGCACACAGTGGCCAGTCCCTAGACATCTGAGCGTGAAAGGAACCAATGGAGGAGTCTCAGGCTTCGGGGTGGGGCCTGAGTGCAGACCACCAACCTGCTGGGGGGGGGGGTTCGAGCTTCTGCTGGCCTGGGGACACCCAGCCTCACCCTCCCTGCTGGGCCGCGTGGGGATGCAGGGAAGTTCCAGGCCTGGGCTCCGGAAGGAGCTGCGGGAGTCCGGGAACCATCTGGAATGGAATGCAGCCTGCCTGTGGACGTTGAAGCTTTGCTGTGCAGTGACCTTCAGTCCTGCCTCTGTCCCTCAGGGGGCTGCTGCTCCAGAACTCGGGGGCTTGAGCTATGGACCCCCAGAGGATCCTTGATGTGCTGGGGAGGAGAAGGGGGGGTCTTGGCTCTGGGCTGGCGCAGGGCCAAGCCACTGTCCTCACGGGGCTACCAGGAGGTGAGGCTGGGGCCTCCATGTCTGGCTCCCTCACCTACTCACTCAGCCGGCCAGTGCTGGCCAGGGCCCAGGGGGCTCCCTGCTGTCCTGCTCCAGGCCTCACGGGCACTGGGACCCAGCCACATCTCAGAGGTGCCCTAGCCTCCAAGGGGGGGCTGGTCCCACGGTGGGTGCACCCTCGACCCAGAGCCACCAGCAAAACAGCCCCTGGCATGTGTCAAGGACCGAATGTGTGCTAGGCGTGTGCTGGCTACCACGGTCCCCACCATACAGAGCCCCTAACAGCCCGTAGGACCCATTGTGCAGATGAGGAAACGGAGCTTGGAGAGGGCTGACACCTCCGGGGGGGCCTCTCTCAGGCGCTGAAGGGCCCCCTCCCTTGTGCGAGCCTGTGTCTCCCGGTCCCGCTCAGGTGTGGTCTCCCTCGCCCACAAGCTGGGACCCGAGCCTGCCCCTGGTCATAAACCCTCTGCTTACGGGCCGGGCCGCCACCCCATCATGCAGGGCAGACACCAGGGGCGGTACAGTGGGCAGTGCCCCCAAGGTTCGTGGCCAGCCCCCTCATCTGGGCCTCCACAGCCCCTGCATGGCCTGTCCTTGAGGCCACCCACCCAGCCACCTCAGCTTCTAGGCTGAGCTGGGGAGAGGGTGGGCTGAGCAGGGGGCCTGGCGTGTCCCACAAACACTGTCAGGACCAGGGTCTCATGGCAGATGGGCCCCGTCCCGGAGCCCCGATCTGGTGGGGCCTCGAGATGCTATACAGGCAGTGAGTTTCACAGTGTTCCACGAAGAAGGAAAATACAGCCCAGTCATGGCTTTGACAGGGCTGGGGGTGGGGCTGGGGGGAAGATGGGGGGGGTGGAGATAGGGGACAGGGGAGATGGGGGATGGGGATGCGGCGGGGGGAGGGGAGAGGGGGGCGGTTTCTTAGCCAGGGGCTGACCTGAGGCTGGAAGGACGTAGGAACTGCAGTGGAAAGTTTGGGGGACAGTAGTGCCGGGGCCAGCTGGACCCTGAGGGCAGACTCCCTGCTGGGAGCACAGCTCCCCACCCAGCTCCCTCCTGGTCAGCCCTGCTGAAAGTCCAGCAGCCCTCTTCTGGAACAGGCCGCGAACTGGGCAGGAGCCGAGCTCCAAACAGGCCACTGAGGGTGGACACCTCACCTGGAGGTTCTGCCAGGCCCCCAGGTGCATTTGGGGCCCCTCACCCAGGGCTGCTCCAGTCCAACGGGTGCCCACCTCCAGCTAGGAGGAGCCCATGTCACCAGCACCCACCAGCCCCTCAGGTGTCTTAGGACTTGTGGGGAGGGCTTGCTGGAGCCTCTGCTCTGAGTGCAGGGCCTGGGGGTGGAGCAGCGTGGGGGAGGGAGCAGGGCGGGGGGGGGTGGGAGCAGGGCTGGGGGAAGCAGCGGGGGGAGCAGGGCCTGGGGGGGAGCAGGGCCTGGGGGCTGACCCCACCCAGAGGCCCTTCTGCATAATTAGCCTCGCTGGGTTCTGACCACCCTCAGGACAGCTCCTGGGTCAGCAGGTGAGCTGAGGAAGGTAAGGATGGGGCAAAGGAGAGGCGTTGCCTCGGGAAGCAAGCAGGCAGGGAGGGCAGGTCTGCGCAGCCTGGCCTGGTCTGGATTCTGCCCTGCTCTCAATGCCTGTGGGGCCACAGCCAGGGAAAGGGAGCCCATGGAAGCTGGGCCCAACCTACAGGCTCAGAGAGGCCGCGGAGCCGAGAGGGTGTACGGAGGGATACACGGGACCACAGGATGTTGCCCGGCTGGAGTCCCCACCACTGGTGGCACGGAGGTGCCCCCTCCTCCAGGCAGGCCACCAGGAAACCATGAGGCCCTTGATCAGCCGCTCCCAGAAGTCAGAGTCCTGTGAAAAGCGAGCACTTGAGGTGCGGAGGAGATGGGCTGGGAGGTTCTGGGTTCGGCCTGACCTCTGTTGGGTCCTGGCTGAGAGGGATGCCGGGAGCATGCACTTCCCCATCGGGCCAGACGGTTTGGGGGCAGGTCCCTGAGGAAGCCCCTCCCCTGGCTGGGAAGGCACCTCCTTCCTGCCCTGGCCTCCTGGGTGACGGGGAGTCCTGGGGAGTCCCTGACCCATCCTCCATCCTCGGGGCCTGGGGGCCGGAACCTCACACGGGGGCAGGACGGGGAGGAGGAGGATGGGGCCCGCAGAGGAGGGGGAGGGGTGGTGGAGGAATTGAAAGTACATTCCAGACTGATGAGTCAGCGCTGCCGCAGGGCGGGGAGGGGAGCCGGCTGCGCGGCCCTCTCGGGAAGGTCCCTGGGATCCGCTCCCTTGAGAGGGAGATAAGATGGGTGCGGCCCGGCTGGAAGGAAAATTCCTCGCCTGGGGAGCCCAGCTGTGGGCTGCCATCCTTCCAGGCCTGCCTCAGGTGCCACCACCTCTTTGAAGCCTCCTCAGATTCCTCTTCTGCCCTCTGGACCAAGGGGCGCCCTTGGGGAGACATGGGCGAGTCCAGGAACTCTGGGGCGGGGTGCCGGCGGGCCGGGGGAGGGTGGGAGCTGGTGGGTGTCTTGGGAGACCCTTCAGGGACGCGATAAGCCGTGCCAGCAGACGGCCTGCATCCCTTTTGCTAGACGAGGCCCTGCACCGGCCGGCCTGGCTGGGCCTGGGTCACTGCTTCCCGCCTGCGGAGTCTGGGAGATGCAGGGGCCCATTCGTGGAGGTGCCCATGCCAAGGCTCTGCCACGTGCCGGCAGCAGCGGCCGCTTCCCTGTGTGAGCTCACTTCGTCCCTGACACCACCCTGAGGTTCGGGGCGGCAGCTGCGGGGCTTCGCGCCCTTGGGCGCTGCCCACCCACGTGGAGCGGCCGCTCTGAGTCACCAGGACACTGCGGAAGTGGTGCAGGACAGGGCATGAGGATGCCTTGGTCTGGGGGTCACCTG
This sequence comes from Ursus americanus, assembly GCF_024610735.1. Lineage (NCBI taxonomy): Eukaryota > Metazoa > Chordata > Mammalia > Carnivora > Ursidae > Ursus > Ursus americanus. The sequence continues at coordinate 416,923 of NC_142128.1, read as the reverse complement.
CTCTGGGGGAGCCGGGCGCCCGGTCGTGAGGACGATAAGCAGCGTGAGCAAGAAACAGCGCCTGGAGCGTGGGGCCGGCCTTCAGACACGGTGAGGTCCATACTCTCCATGGTGGATCTGCCTTCAGACACGGTGAGGTCCATACTCTCCATGGTGGATCTGCCTTCAGACACGGTGAGGTCCATACTCTTCATGGTGGATTTGGGAACGGTTTGTTAGGGTGCCTCAGAAGCCCAGGCCCAGAGCGGCTCCATGACTTACCCATGGAACATGCTAGAAGGAGACAGTGTGGATGTGGACCTGGGTTTCCTGGGTGCTGAGCTGCCCTTAGCCGGACCCCACAGCTGCTCGAGTTCTGGGGTCCTGTATAGACACTTGGGGACACTGGAGGGGCTCTGGGCCCGGCCACACCGGCCGCTTAGAAAGGCGAGAGCCGGGTGGTGGTTCCGACTCCCTAATCTCGTGGGAAAGTGCTGGGCAGGCCCTGGACCCGGCCTGGGTGAGACCCCGAGTGTCTGCTTCGTGCCCACACCAGCTTTGCCAGCAGGAGCCTGGACAGGGAGGAAAAGATTATTTATAACCTGTTATCTGCCGGGACCATGCTCTGTAACTCAGGGGAGGGCCCACGACTTGGCAATGGGGGTGCCGGCGGGAGCCACGGATGCCAGCCCCGGGGGCCCATCGAGAGCATTCTCGCCAGAGCCCGACCGCACCCTGAATTCCCCCCGTCCCTGGAGCTCTCCGGACAGCCCTGGAGCAGAGAAGGATGGGCCCATCCGTTTGAGGGGCTCGCTCTAGCTGCAGAGTTGAGGTGGACTGGCGGGTGGGGGGTGGTGCCCAGGGCGATGGGACAGTTTTCCCCCAGGAAGGTGGGGGCTAGGGCCAGGAGGCGACATTGGACGGTCAGGCTTCCGAGACATTTTGAGGACCGAGTCACCAATATTTCCTAACACGTGGGACGTCCTCTCGGAGGGCCTCACGGTTGACTCCCAGGCTACGGTCTGAGCAGCTGGGAGGAAGGGGTGCCCGGCGTTAGAGCTGGGGGTTGTCTGGGCCGTGTTAAGCTTGGCTCGTCTGTTGGACACCCAGCAGAGGTGCTGAGTGGAGTCCGGGGCTCAGGAGGGAGCTCTGGGTTGGCGATCTTGACGATGGGGGCCGTGGAGAAAGGGACACAGGAATGGCATCCCACCGTTTCTGGCCAAGGGGGCCGTTCTGAGAAGCAGCTATCTCAGTCTTGAGAGAAACCAGGGGCTCAATGTTCTCGCTCTTTCTTGCTCAGTGTGAACGAGGAAGCCCATCCTGCTTCTGGCAGCCGTCTTGTCACCATGAGGGGCTCTGCTAAAGGAAGACGTCAAGGGGAGAGCGGGATCCTTGATCGGAGGCAAGCATGATCTGCACTTCCCAGCAGGAGCCTTCATTATGGAAGCTGGTCGTGCGGAGTTTCCTTCCCTGGAGCTGACAGTGTCCAGCCAAGACCGTCAGCAGGCAGGTAAGCCCCTTGCTCTGTGTTTGCCGTCCGTCTCCGCCTTCCGGTGGGTCAGGGATGGTGTGACCCGTGGCCTGGGCTCTGGAGAGACACGTTCTTCCTACAAGGTGCGTGATAAATGTCTGTTGTCAAAGCAGGACCCACGTCTGGGTTTCAGGGGCTGGTGGTTTCATTTGGGGTTTTCTGGAGGCGGGGCTCCCTGGGATGGTAGCTGGACACGGAGGTTTGAAGGGCTGAGCACAGCATGGTCCCAGGTAAATGAGGGCTGATGGCACAAGGCACAGAGCGACCCTGAGGGGCGGCCCTGGGATGAGTGGGGGCCTGCTGCCCCACGCTGCCCCACCCAGGGCTCCTGTGGCCCCAGGGCTGGAGGGACTCTGAGCTGCAGGAGGAATCACTCTGTATTGAGCACCTGCTGCATGCCAGGCGGTGTCTGTGCACCCACCACCACACGCAGGGCTCTCCGTACCCCGGTGGTGAATCAGGGCGGCATCTGGGCTGCACTCTGGCTCCATGCTGAGCACTTCCCAGGCCTGTGTGAGGCCGCAGGGGCTCAGAGAGGTGAAGCTGCTAGCCACAGGTTGCACAGCCAGCTGGTGGCGGAGCCGTGCTCAGACCCGGGCTGCCTCCCCACTGGGCCTTGGGCCTGGGCTCTTTCCTGCCCCTCTAACACCCCCATGGGCAGGCGCATAGTAGGAGCTCAGGAAGCTGGAGGACCCATAACGCTGCTCACCAGGGGGAAGCTGGGGCTGCAGAGGCTGCCAGCCCCCCCCATCTCCTGAGGGTCACAGCAGGACAAGGATAAGATTATCTGACGTACTTTGCTCTCTCCTGTCGAGAAAAACAGCCACAGATGAAAATAGCTTCTCCAGCAGTCACAGACAGGGAGGGGTTGTCGAGCTCCCCTCTCCTGGGCCCACAGCCCTTGTCCCCAGGGAGGCAGGACACCGCCGGGGTCACTCCGAGCAGAGGTGTAAGCCCCGAGCTCCAGTGCCCTCTCCCGGATGCCCCACCTGGCAGGGGTCAGGGGTTGCCAGGCCAGGACGGAGCAGCCCTCCCGGGCAGACCTGGGGCGGGGTGGGGGACACGCCAGGACCTTGGGCCCAGCGAGGCCCGTTGGAGCATTGAGCCCCTACCCCCGGCCGGTCAGTGTCCCCGACCGGCCCATGAGATGCAGCCTGGAAGCTCTGAGTGCCACCCTCCCCTGGGGTGTGGACGAGGGGAGCCCGGGCAGCGGCCCTGCCCACCTCCCTGGAGGAGCAGGAGGACCGTCACCTGAGCCCGAGGCCCCTGCCCGCCTCGGATGCCTGGGCATCTCCTCTGAAACGGAAGTGCCGGACTTGCTCAGACAAGTCGTTTCCACACATCACAGACCACCAGGATGTTGGGCGGAAGGAAGCCAGACCCGCGGCCCCACGCTCTGACCCCGCCGTGGACGGTATCCCGTCTCTGTCCGTCTGCACACCACGGGAAACTGTCTTCACCACCGCTGCCCCGGGAACGGACAGTTTCCAGCCAGAGGGCCAGGAAAACAAGGCCTGCTCGCACCTGGGATTTTAGGTTGTTTCCAGTGTTTGTGGTATCAGTCGTGCCTCCCGGAGCCCCTCGCGCCCGTGACCGCTCTGCCGCCAGGCCATTTTCTTAGGCCAGGTGCCCAGACATGGGACTGCAGGGTCGGGTCACAGCCACGTCCACGGCTCCGGGTGCCAAGTGGCTGTCAGCATCGCGGCAGCCCCCTCCCGCCCGGCGCCGCCCCACCCCCAGCGGACGTGTTCCCTGGCAGCGCAGCCCAGTGCCCTCCGCGGGCTGGGCTGCGTTGTCATCCCTCCCGTCTGTGTCGGTCCGCGGTTTTCGGAGGAGAGAGCTGGGGCAGAGGCCTAGCAGATAAACGTTCTGTATTCTTGTTCTATGCAGATAGAGAGTAGGGGACCCAATCGTAACCCGCCGCGGAAGGATTCCGTCGGTCCGGGTCTTCAGGTTTTTACTTTATGTTTTGAATTTCTATACTGTCAAATTAGTTTTTTTTTTTTAACTTAAAGAATGTGAGATGTAACACTCCAGCTGGTCTTTGGTTTGTGATTTGTTTTGTCTTCCGGGGCTCTAAAAGTTCTCTGTCTTCTAGAAGTTTGATGAACTATGGGAAAATCAGAGAATAGGAATTGGCATTTTTCATAATTCTGTATTTTGGAAAGTTTCAGCCTTACAGGAAGGTCATAAGAATGGTACAATGAACAGCTGTGACCCCGTCCCTCGGTTCCCCCGGCTCCCGCGTCCCTGTCCGCGCGCTCCTCTGCTGTCCATCCACCGTCCTCCTTCCTCTGTCCATCGTCAGTCTACCGATCAACCCATCTGTCTGTCATCTACGTTCCCCAACCCCCAACCGTTGAAAATAAGCCTCAGACCTCATGCCGTGTCACCCAGGTACCGGCATCTCGGCATCTCGGAGGGGCAGGGAGTCTGCCCCCGTCCCCAGGGCAGCGTCACCAGGATCCGCCCTGGGCCTTGTGGTTTGGGTGGGGCCGTCCAGACGCTTCGGTCCGCCGTTCCGGAACAGCCCCCCGATGCCCCTCTGTGCCGATGATGTCCTGAAGGTCAGAGCAGGTGTCTGCGGAACGCCACTCTGTGCCGACGTGTCCCCTTGCTTCCTCGAGGCTGGTCAAGACAAGACACGTGGGCAAGAGCGCGGCAGGTGGCAGCGGGAGCTTCTCCCGGCACCAAGAGCACACACCCCACGCTCCTTCCTGGACGATTCTTTAACCATTTCTTGGTCCGAAAGGGATTTAGTGTTGGGGGTAAAGTGAGGGTTGAATCAGGTCGCGTTTCTAAGTGGTCTTCGTGGATAAACAGGCTCGTGGCTCCGATCCGTGTGTCACACGAGAGCCAGGCCGTTCTGATTACGTTTACTTCTTCCTCATGCACACCCACGCTCTTCTTCCTTCTAGAAGCCTCTGTGCTTCCCGCACACACCTTCAGCTCCTTGGCCCTGGCCGCTGCAGGCCACTTGGGATCGCCCCTCTCCCCCTGGCGAGTGAGGCCCCCACCCCCGAGTTGACCCCACGGCTCTGGTCTGATTCGTGCTCCCACGGAGGGAGGTGGGAGCCCCTCCGACATAGGGAGGCTTTTCCATCCGGCGGGCCCATGTCTCTGGAGGGCGTGACCTTACTGTCCTCTCTGAGGGAGGTCTGGCAGGCCTGCCCCCCGTGTTCCCACAGGCACAGGGCCCAGCCCCATAGTCCGACCTCCGTCTGGGCCGGGGTGAGTCCTGTCTTTGTCTGATGGCCAAGGGGCACTGCAGGCCCTTCCCACCCCATCCGCGGTCACGGACCCGAGAGCGACCCGGGGTAAGAGGTGTGGGGGTGGCTCTGGGTTCAAACCGGGTGGCCAACCCCACCCTTGGAATTCACACCCACCACACAGGAACTTGGCCACGAGTGCTGAAGACCCCAGGAAACAGGGGAGGGGGACAGGGTTTGCTGCCTCTGCCTGGATGGCTGGCAGCTTGTGTTCTCGGCCCCAGCCCCGCAACGCCCTGAGGCCCTAGAATAAAATGCAGATGCCTTACCCTGGTCTCAAGGTGTGTGACCTGCCTTGCTGCCGACCTCTTCCAATTCACCTTCTCCCGCCACCTCCTGCCCCTGTTGTTCCTTGAACAAGCCAAGCCAGTTCCTGCCTCAGGGCCTTTGCTCGTGCTGTGGCTGTGTCTGCCTAGCGTGCTGGATCTGGACCTTCTAGCTGGCTAGCTGGCTCCCTCTCAGGTAGGCCGTACTGACCACCCCCAAAATGCGTCACTTGAGCCAGGACGTGCTTACCTGTTTCTTGCTTATTGAGAGACGCTGAGCTGCAGGAGCGCTTCTTTTTAGCTTCGTGTCCCTAGCGCCCCACGCGGTGCCTGGCGTGTGGCGAGCCTTCCTTAAAGCAACCCTCTGAGGCTGCCGTCACCGGAGGGGAGGAGGGGAAGTTGGGCCTCCCAGACGGACGCAGCTTGCTCAAGGTCACCCAGCCGTGAGGCTGGTGGGGTGTGAATGAGCCCTGGCCCACCCCCGGCCCCGGGGTCTCTGAGCTTCCAGAGCTGTGCTGGCTTCCTGGCTGGGCAGGTGTGAACTCTGTGTGTCTACACTGGCTTCACCCAGTATAAATATCATTTTAGCCACATAGGATGTTTCGAATGTTCGGGAGCCGTGTTACACGAAGGGAAAACAGATGAAATTAGTCATAGTACGATAGTTTATTTAACTCAATACCTGAAAAATGCCATCATTTCAACACGTAATTAACATAAAAATTAGTAACGAGAAATTTCGCACTCTTAACCCTCACACGAAGCCCTCTCGGCCGCGTGTGCCTTACGGCCCGTCACCGTGCAGAACAGCCGTGTTTCACACGCCCTGCGGCCACAGGTGGCCGGTGACCCCCGTACTAGACAGCCTTCAAGCCACCAAGTGTCCCTACGCGCAGGTCTTGGCTCACAAAACAGTCCCGAGATGATTGTGGGCTCATAGCTGGTTTACGCTCTGCTTCTGTTTGTGTATTTAAAAAGGAAAATAAAAACATGTAATAGGGAGTAAAAAACAGCACCGAGAATGCCTTCCCTGCCCGTCGGCAGGTTTCTCAGGCCTTCTGGGGAGCCTGGACTGGAAAGGCCCAATTCCGAGCTGCTGGGGCCTCGGGCGGCCTGAGCTAACAACCTGATTCACGCCCTCACGGGCACTCTTGCTCTTGGAGGAGCCGTGCCCACTCGGCTGAGGCTGCTCCTGGGTTAACCGCCCTCAACCAAGACAGCCTTGCCCAGAGATAAAGGGAAACGTGGTGTTTCGTCATTACAAATTGTTCTGAAATCCCTCTGGCTCTGGATGCCTGGCCGGCCCCCTGCCGTGCGACCCAGCCTGGGCGCCCTGGCCCTGCGGCTGTGTGTGTGTGTGTGTGTACACGCACACAGGCTGCTTTTCCCGGGTGGGAGGGAGGCTCACTGCCGCAGTGAGGGTGGTTGGGCCCCACTTTCCAGAGGGAACCGAGACAAGGAGGTCTAAGGAGAAACACATCAAGAAGGCCAAGGCCAGGGCGCAGCAGGCAGCGAGGACTTGGGTGTGCCCCTCCTGCCCTGTGCACGTTGGGACTGGGGACCACGTGGGCATGGGCTCCAGTTCTGGTGCCTATGCTGCTGGGGGACCCGGCATCCTTCACACTCCTGTCTGTGAGCCTCGGGACGAGTACCACCGGAGTAATTCCGCTTCTGTATACTAACAGCTTGCGAGGAGGAGCCCGTGCCAGCAGAGCGGCCCGCCGGGGGCCGCACCACTCCCCAGCTCTGGCCCCGGGGGCTAATGGCCTGCCTTCCTGGCGTCTAAGTGCTCCCATCTGCAACATGGGGAGAGGTGGGATAGATCGGCAGTCCTCGGTGTCCACGTGGGTGAAATGAAATCACGCCGGGACCGAGGAGCTCAGTGGGTGTCAGTCGTGACTCCCACGGGGAAATTACGGCACAGCAGCAAGGGAGCATTGGCTGGAGCCAGGCCCCAGGCCGGCACTAGCACAGAGGCAGTGACGTGGGTTCAGGGGGACATACAGACTGCACACCTACAAGGTGCTTAATAAAGGCAGATGCCCCTCCCGCAGGACCCCTACTCTGCTCTGAGGAATGGCCAAGGCCCTTCCCGTTGCTCCCTGGCTTGCGGGTCATGGGCAGTGCCGGCAGGCAACCAGAGAGGGGCGGACACCCAGCCAGTCACCCCAGCTGCACGGCGGCCCTTCTCTCCGCCTATTTGCAGCACCTGACTCACTTTAATTATGGGCCTGCAGGCACGTCGGGGCGCGCCGGAGACGCCCGAGATAGCCCGGAAGCACCGGCTCCGGGGGCGACCGGACATCCCGGCCAGTCGCCAGGTGCACCTTCACCTCCCGCCAGCACCTCCCCACCCTGGAGATCCCCGAGGCGCCCCCTCCTTCCGCCAGGGGCCCTCTGGCTGGCCTCTGGGGACAGTGCCCGGGCTTGGGGTGGGAATGGCCCAGGGGCAGTGTGCGCGGGGTGGGTCTCCCTCCCGCAGGAAGCTGGGCGCCGGTCTGGGGGTCTGAGCCTCGCCTGGGGCCTGGGCGGGGATGCCCGCAGAGCCGGGAACGCCGCTCCCACGCGTTGGGCACGGCTGCCCACGCCTCCTCCGATTCCGATGTATATTTAGCTTCATTATCAAATATTTGCAATGAACCGTGTGAACGGCCTAATAGCGGCTGGAAGTGAAACTCGATCCGGCAGAAAGAAGCACGTGACCACGCCTGACCAGCAAGGAGCACGGACAGGAGCGCGGGGCAGGTGCAGTAACCCCCACGCACCTGGCCTCCGGACTCATGGTCCCCTCTCCAGGGTGAGCATCCGAAGCCCACTCCTCACCCAGCCTCCCCTTTCAAGGGCTAAAAGGAGGATGCTCGGAACCTGAATGGGCTGGGCAGGGTGTCGGAAGAACCGGGGCCGCGGGAGGGAGCCCATCCGTGTGGGTTCTCATCTAAGTTGGTGACCTCTTGGTCAAGTCAGTGCTCCTGTCTCCATGTCCAGTTCTTGGAAACTGGGCTCCTGGGCCTAATTCTGCCGGTTTCTTCCGGGGATGGGGGAGGGTGGGGCGCGTGGGGCTGGGGGTCCTTGGCCCACCCCAGCTGGAGCCCGCACCGTGTCCCAAGTCCCCCCCCCCAGAGGCGCCTGTGGTGCGGTTTGCCACCCTCCTGCGGCTGCTGTTGTCTGGTCGCTATGACGACTCACCGAGGTTTTATTTTTAATAGCCGCCGGCGATTAGAGGGACGCCGGCGCCGCTCCCCCGCCGCTCTCCAGTCCGGGGGTGGGATGCACCCAGGCCTCGCCCTTGCTTTCCGCCCTGGAGCTGGCCTGACTCCCATGGAAGGCGCCCCCTTAACTGCCCTGCTGGCTGCAAACTCCAGCTGGGCACCCCCGGAGTGCCCTGGAGAAGGGGCTCAGATGCGGCCTTGGAGCTGGAAGGACCCTGCGCCGAAATACGAGGCAGCTTCTCTCCTTCGTTCCTACACCCACTGTCCCACCCAGTCCGGCGACCCTGAAGGCGTGTCCTCAGGTCCCTCTGCTGGAGAGGAATCTGAGGCTCAACCGGACGAGATACAGTCCAGTCGGGAAGCAGAGGGGTGGCTCAGACCGGGTCCAGCCCGAGTCCTGGTGGTGCGTGTCTGTCTGCCTCCCCGAACCGGCCAGTGGCGTCCCTCTCCGAAGCCACTGAAGGTTCCCCCTGGACGGACAAGGACTGGCCCTCACCTGCTTCTAAATGTTTCCAAGTTTTCCCTGGTTCTGTCTCAGTCCTCCTTCACTCTGGTCACCCTCAACACCTGGAGAGCAGGCTTGGTGGCCGGTGGTTGTGTGGGGCTGCCACCAAGGGAAGGCAGGGGCATTGGGAGGCTGCAGGGGTGTGAAAGCATGTGGAAGGGTGCTAGTAGACCCGGGCCCTCTGGGAACCGCAGGAGACGTCCCGCCTCGCCCCTCCCCAGGTATTAGGGGGACGGCCAGCGCCCCCCCAAGCGCCCTCCCGACTTGGCCTTTGAAATGCCAGAGCCCGACGAGCCGAGGATGAAAGACCGCCGGCGGGGCTACACCTTTACTGCCTTTGTCTGGCGGGAGGGCGGCCCGGCGGGGCACAGGCCTAATCCACAGGATGGGGCCGAAGGGGGCGGAGGCCAGGGGCGGGCGGAATTCCCGGCCCGCCGCCCACCCTCCCACCCTCCCACCCACCAACCAACCAGGGAATCTCCTGCTTTCTGGGGCCTCGCCGTCTAGTTTTGGGGTCGCAAGGCCCGTCTTCCCTCCTAGCCCTGGTTCCAGGCTCGGCTGCCCCTTCGAGGGACCCGCCGGGGTCCGCTCCCACCTGCAGTAGGCGGGCTGAATCTGCCAGCCCGGGTGCACCTGCCCTTTCGTGGCAGGGGAGCGGTCCAGCCTGCTCAGGCCTCGGCCTCCAGCGCGCCGCTCCCCCGCATCGCGCTCTGTGCCGCGCCTCGGCCGGAGGTGGCGCTCTGGGCGCCCAGCGGATCCCGGCGTGGGAGGCTCAGACTCCGGGGGTTCCTCGCGAGCGGCTCCTTTCTCTTCCTTCCCTTCCGCCCCCTCGAGTTCCCGGCTCAGGCCGCAGCCCAGGCTTCCACGAGGGAGTGGCGACGCGGGGTCCCAGGGTGGGGACCAGACACGCTGCAACCCCCTCCTCCGACCTGGGCGCTCTCCCATCTCGGAATGCGGGTGGAGGTTCCTCATTCAGGCGCCCCAGGCATCGGATTCTGGGCGGGGGCGCGTGGCAGCCGCCAGGTGAGTGCCCCAGACGCGCCCCTAAACCCGCCCCACCTCTCACCAGAAACTCACTCCCCCTCCTTTTATGGAGACAGGGAGGCAGGGGCCCTGGATCCTAACGGTGGAAAGAGGCCCTAGCGCCGGGGCGGGGGGCCGGAGGCGGGGGCCGGTTCGCTTTTGCCCTTTTTGGCGTAGCAGCTCTGGGCGCTGCCCTCTGCCGCCGCTGGGGCCCGAGGGAGGCGAGCCGGCGACGGCGGCTCCTCTGCGGCGGCCTCCTCCCCTCCCCGTCCGGTGCCGCAGGATTGCAGCTGGCACTGGAGGGTGGGCAAGCTCGAGGGAGGGGCGCGCGGGGAGCCCCGCCGGGCGAGCGGAGCCCGGCGGCTGTGCTCGGAGCCAGGCGCGGGGCTTTGATGGATTTTACTGCCTGCGTGAGCGCCCGTGTGTGCTCACTGCGGCGGCGGCGGCGGCGGCCGGGCCCTGCCCGGCCCGTGCGGCCCCCGCGCGCTTCCGAGGTGCGGGTCCGGGGCCCGGAATCCGGGGGAGGCGAGGGGGAGGGGGCGGGGGAGGGGCGCGGCGGCGGCGGCGCTATAACCCCCTCCCCGCCGCCGGCCGGCTCCACACGCGCGCCCTGCGGAGCCCGCACAACTCCGGCGAGCCGGGCCTGCCCGCGCCTCCTCCTCTTCTCCACGGCGGCGGCGGCAGCTCGGGTTCGGCCCTGCACCCGCCCTGAGGCCGGCACAGCGAGGCCCCGGGCGGGCGGCGGCTGCCAGGCAGCGCGGCCGCGGGCGCTGCCCGGCTCCGGCCGGCGGAGGGCGGAGCGCGGCGCCAGAGCCGAGGGCACGCCGCGGAGGGGCGCACGCAGGCCGCCGGGCCGCGCCGTGCTGGGCCGCGCCGTACGCGGCCGGGCGGCGGCTGCAAGAGGAGGCCGGAGGCGAGCGCGGGGCCGGCGGTGGGCGCGCAGGGCCGCCCGCAGCCCGCAGGGAGAGCGCGAGTCCGCGGCCGGGGTCCGGCCGGGCGTCCAGACAGGTGATGGGTGGTGCGGCGGCGGCGGATCCAGCCTCGCTCCGGGGTCCCTCTCGGGGCTGACGCCCGCAAATATGCAGAATTACCGGCCGGGTCGCTCCTAAAGCCAGCGCCGGGGAGCGAGCGCGGCGGCGGCCAGCACCGGGAACGCACCAAGGAAGAGGCCCAGCCCCCGCCCTCCGCCCCTTCCGTCCCCACCCCCTACCCGGCGGCCCAGGAGGCTCCCGGCGCGGCGGGCGCGGCGAGCGCGCACTGCCTGCTCCTCCTCCTCGCTGGCGCTGCCTGCCTCTCCGCACTCGCTGCTCGCGCCGGGCGCGCTCCGCCGGCTCCCCGCTCTCCGCGCCACCCTCCTCCGGGCCGCGCTCCCTGAGGGATGGTACTGAATTTCGCCGCCACAGGAGCCCGGCTGGAGCGCCCGCCCCGCGGCCTCGCCTCCCCGCCGAGCCGCCAGCGCCTCGGGACGCGATGAGGACCTGGGCTTGCCTGCTACTCCTCGGCTGCGGATACCTCGCCCATGCCCTGGCCGAGGTGGGTGCCACCCCCGCGCGCCGTCCCCTCTCCGACTCCCCCGGCGCACGCCCCCTGCAACTCCCCGCGGGCCCGGGCGCCTCGGGCTCTGGGGCTCTGCGGCTCTGCAGACCGCATTTTGACTTCTGCTAGGGTGGTCGATTTTTTGATTTTTCCAACTGGGTTTTATTTTCTGCCATGCCGAAGTGTGTCTGGTGAGTTTCCAGCGTGTTGCGTCGCTCTGCCGTGGAGGGACGGAGTGGCGCGGGGTGGACGAGTGGGGAGAAACTTCGGGGGGCGCGGGCTCTTCTGCGGTGGGGGGAGCCCGGGGCGCGGCGGACAATGCAGTATCAGGGTGTGGGGAGCGCGGAAGGGGGTGTGTGTGACCTGGAGGAACCAGGGAGTCGAGAAGAGCGGCAGATAAACAGGGGCGGCTGCGGCGGGAGCCCCCGGCAGGCAGGGGTGGGTGGTGCGGGGCCGCAGCCCCCCAGTCCCCGTCCCTGAGCCTGGCCGGGCGGCTGGGCCGGCGCAGTCCCGCCCGCCCAGGGCCTGCTTGCTTACAGGTGGCTGAGCGAGACGAGCCGGGCCGGGCCAGGCGCCCGCGTCCTCCCACCGCCTGCGTATCCCCCCCCCCCCCAATGTCGAATCCCGAATCTCCGGGAGCTCTGCTGTGATGAATGACTTTTCTGCAGCCCCCCGTCGTGGGAACTTAGTGCTTGAGACCCCTCCCCCCCACACCCACACCCACACAGCGACCCCCGACTCCCTTTAAAAATCTGGAGGGAGTGGGGGGAGCCCGCGAGGTGGGGGTGGTCTGGGCAGGGACGGGGAGCTGCGAGAGGTGGAAATTTAACCCTCCCGTGGCCGGGCAGCCTCTCCCAGCCGCCGGCTGGATTTGGGGCGTCTTGGGCGGTGCTAGGGCCGTGGCCGGGCCGGAGCGGGTGGGGCGCGCGTGTGAACGAGTGAGTGCGCGCGCGCGTGTTTTTGCGGTGGAGACCCTCGACCCCCCCCAGGTTCGGCCGGGGATTCCGGGGTGTGAAATTTAAGCCCCTGGCTAGATTAAAGTGTTAAGGCTGCCGTGACTTTCGTCGCCGATCCGTGACGCATTTCAACTTGATCTTTCTGGATGTCGATTTCACTATTAAATCAGAAACTCCTCGGGCCCCTCGCAGCCCCTAGACCTCCTGTAACTGACACCCGGGGCCCAGGGGCCGCGGGGCCGGGCTTTTGTTTGAAAATTGAAAGGTGGGAGGGCTTGCTTTCTGCAAAGGCGGACCTGGATGGGGGCCGAGAATTTGGGGTCGCACCCAGTCCCACCCCCAGCGTCTGGGCGGGGGTCGGGCGGCCCGCGGGCTGGGAGGGGCCGGGACCTGGGGCCGGGGCCGCCTCGGCTGGGGGAGCGGGCGCTCTCGGGGCGCGAACCGGCCGGGCGGCGGGCGCTGACCGTGTGGCTCTGCTTGCAGGAAGCCGAGATCCCCCGCGAGGTGATTGAGAGGCTGGCGCGCAGTCACATCTACAGCATCCGGGACCTCCAGCGACTCCTGGAGATAGACTCCGTAGGTAAATCGCGCCCCTTCCCTCGGCGCGCGGCGCGGGTGTGCGGGGTGTGCGCCCCGCGCCGCCTCCCGCGCTCGGGCCGGGCGCCGCGCAGGAGCGCACCGAAAGGTCAGAATCCAATCCCGGGCCATAAAAGCCCAGGCGGATGAGTCAGGAGTTTCTCTTCCAATCCCCACTTTCTCTCCCGGCGGCGGCCGCGAGCTGCTCGCTCGCCCGCCCGGGGATTGTTTTTGCATTTAAGGAAAATGCCGCGCGTGTCACAGAAAGTTCAGCGGCGTAGAGGGCGCCGGCGCCCTCGAGCCAGGTGTGCGGGCCCCGGGCCTGCCCTGTGGGGCCGGGAGGAGCGGCGGAGCGGGCCGGGGCCTGGGCGCAGAGCCCTGGCCGCACGCCCCGCGGGCAGGCGCGCGCGGGAGGAGCCTCCCCTGGGCCGGGCCGCGAACTGGTGCCCCGCTCCTGCGGCGGCGGGCCTCTGTGGTTGCAGGAGACCCGCGCCTTTCTCTTTTCACAGGCCAATAAAAAGGCGCATCTTGGACACATCTGGTGTCTGGGGACTATTTTGGGGCTCACCCTCGGGCCCTGGAGTCTAGCCGCTTTAGAAGACAGTTTATTTGTAAACGCAGAGTTCTGAAGCTGGTTGGTGTCAGTTTGCAGAGCTGGAGGGGCCTGGTGGGGCACGGTGGCCCGGGACCCAGAGTGTTGGTGGTGTTGGTGGCTGCACTGCGGTGTGGACCCAAGGGAGCCTTTTCCTAGAGGGCAGGGATTCTGGCCCACATCTTTGTGGTGTCCCGCTCCAAGTTAGTACTTGGTGGGGGAACACGGGTGTGAGGGTTCGTTACAAAAATGTGTCTTATTAATGTCTGGTTAAGAAGAGGCCCCAAATGGGCCTGTCAGTCGGAAGGCTGAAGGTAGTAGAGGTCGGTTGGAACAATTTTCAGTGAAGATTTCGCTCTCGCTGCAGACTACCCTCAAAGAGGGGGGCGGGGGGGGGAATTAAGTAAAATCACATGGTCTAGTCATTTGGAAATTTGTACCTAATTATGGTGGTGGAGAGGCCTGAACTATTTTCATTTCATGCCAAGACCATTTGCTAGCAAGGCCGATGGTTTCTGTAGTTTCGTGACCCAGGAAACCCTTTGGCTGATCCTTATCAGGAAGGGGGTAGAATTTCACTTGGAGATCAGAGTTGGGCCAGGGGGGATTTTGGTCTGGTTCCTTAATGTGTAACCCTGGGGAGAAGGATTTGGCTTTGGTTAGCTGAGGAAAACACTCGCCTACATTCTGCTCGTCCCTGGCGGATCTGTAAAAGTGGGGAGGCCGCCTCCCTGAGAAGATTCAGGGCTTTTTTTTCCTTTGGCTTGCTGGAGCGAGGCCGGTGCAGGGCTGGGCCTCCCTGTGGGACGGCTTTGGGATGCCACCGGGAAATGGGCCATTCACTTTCTGTTGGGACCATTCTTATTCTGGTCTCTGCAGCCCCGCCCCCACCCACCCCCCACCCAGTAACGCTTTTTGCATTGCAGCCCGGTGGGTTATGCTGATGGCATTCCTGACCTGGGGGCTTGTGGGCCCAGAGCCTCTGGGAGGGTCCAAACCGAAAAAGCAGGATGCACCAGCTAGCTCCCTGGCTGGTCTCCAACTGCCCCTTTATGAAAAGCCCTGGGTGCTCCTTCTCCTCCTGTCCCCTCTTCCACCTTCTGTCGCATGGTTTGGGGTCTGACTAGGATTCTGGGGTAGGACTCCTGGGGAAACTGGGGTGAGAACAGAGGGGGGTTTCTAGGATCTTCTTTACTCACTAGCTTTCCCCCTAGGAGGCCCTTGTGACACACATCCCCACGTGGGTCTCCATCCTGGTCTGGCACCCTGTCACAGACAGGGGAGCTGCGGGCCGGGGCAGGGCACGGTCGGTCTCTGGCTGAGCCCAGGAGCTGCCCTCTTTGCCCAACACCTGTTCCCGCCCAAAGCGAAGAGTCGAAACGGATCTTGTCACCGCGGAAGGTTGTAAACAGCCGAGGGGCCTATAATCTGAGGAGTGTCCTGGCCCCGGACCCCCGTGAGGTCCAGTCGGAGGCCTGTCTGGGATCCCCGGGGAAGGAGCTGGGGTGTGGAGAAACCCCTCTGTAGTCCTAAATCCTTCTTTGTAGCTCCGAGGGTGAACCGGCCACTTCAGGTTGGTGTAGAGCTAATCAGTCCCTGTCCTCCCTGGCAGGGCTTTGTGGTGGACCCTGGGTGGGACCCTGGATGCCTCCCAGGGGTCACCTGCGTCCCCATTTTACAGATGAAGCCTGGAGGCAGTGGGGTTCCCGTATCAGCAGCAGTGAGAACTGCACTGTGCCTGAGAACTCCCAGAGTGTGCATGGAGCTGGGCGGGGGGGGGGGGGAGCTGACTTTCCACGTGGGGCTTTTGGGTGGAGAGACCAGCGTGTGGTCTTTGAATGACCAGTGGCTGCAGTTTGGGACTTGCGCATGGAGTGTGATGAGAAGTGATGAGAAGTCAGCCATTGGGCGGTGAGGCGGCCAGCCGGGGGGGGGGGGGGGTGGCTTTGTTTTTGGGCCGTTAATGCTCCTCCAGGACTGAAGGTCTGAGGACTGGTCCCCATCCTGAGCTGTCACTTGGACATCGGTGCGTGCAAGACAAAAGGGAAACCCCCCTGATTAACTGTCCTGAGAGCAGCTTTAGGACCTCATTCAGGTGGGGGCTTCTCTCCCTGACCACTGCTGGGTCATTTCTCACGCAGTGTCAGCCGAAGGCCGCTCCCCCATCCGCGGGGACGGCCACCACCCATCTTGATGGGGGAGAGGAGGGCTCTCGTCTTGAAAGCAGTCCGCCCGCCGGTCCAGATTTCGGCGCCGGCCATCGGCTGGCAGGGCTGTGGTCTTCTCTGTCCGTCCAGGCGACATGCCAGGACGGAATCCCGGCTCCTCCTGCGGTCACGTCCTCGTAGACAGTTCAGGATTGAGTCACCCGCGGAGCGTGACACCTGGCTTTCCTGAGGCTTGGAAGATGGTGGCCGATGGGACGTTTCCCGCTGCAGACTGACAGCGGGCCGGCTGCTCTTTGGTTTGAGGGTGGCAAGATGGCTACCACCAGGACGTGACTCAGAAATGTCACTTTTTCGTGAAAAAATGCTTCTTGTAACAGTTGGTTGATGGGAAATTCTTATTGCATGAATAGTTGTGTTCTGGTCTTATTTTGGGTCTCAAAAAAATTAGCGGCAGTGGAACATTGAGTCATTTTAAGTGAAGTTGGGTTCTTCCCAGACTCTAGGTTTCTGAAAGGGCGCATCTCTTGCTGTTTGTCCCTCTTGCCTGGTTTTCCATTTTCATTTTAAGTGAGCCGAGGTTTGGGATTTGTTGGTTTGTGGACAGTGGCTGAGGCCCCCGTGGGCCGGGCACCCAGGAGGGGGCCTCTGGTCCGGGCTGCCGGCCAGGACGCCGCTTGAGCTCCTTGGGGAAGGGACAGCAGGACACAGGGGAGGTCCGCGCAGCTGCCGGAGCCCCTGGCGTGTGGGGCACGCTTCTCAGGCCCCGGGTGCCCCTCCTCATCTACTAGGGAGCCGGGGATGGAGGCGGAAGTAGAAGGAGACCCCCAGCTGGGCCTGGGGCCAAGGCAGGGAGGCCAGGGGTGACCAGTTCATCCAGGTGCAGGCGGTGTCTTTGGGGCGGGGCGGTCCCAGAGGCAGGTGGTAGGACCGTGTGTCCCTCCCACCCTACCTTTCCCTTCTAGGATCCGAGAGACCTGGGACGCCCCTAAGCTGCCCAGGGGCACTGAGGGGGTGGGGGCGAGGGCGATGTATGTGTACCAGGCGCTGTTGCAGGCCTGGGGGATTAGGGTCCAGTTCTGGTGTTAGCCCTGGGACCGTGGGTCTGCATCTGAGGGGCAGCTCGCTTTCCCTCTGCCAGGCACCAGGGTCCCTGTCCCTTTGCTTTCCCCACTTGCATTCCTTGTGGCCTCCGAGTGGGCTAACTGGAGGCACAAGTGGAGTCCAGCTGCTGGCCCCGTCGGGCCTCCAAGGTTAGGGCGGTCCGTCGAGCGTTGGCTTGGCGAGAAGAGGGAGAGAGAGACGCAGACACAGCAGGGCGGTCACAGCAGTAGCAGTGCTGTTCCTTTGGGGCCGTCGGAGGGGCCCTGTCCCCGGGGCCCTTTCCGGGAGCTGGGCGGGCTGGGCTGGGAGCAGCGGGCCTGGTGGCTCTGGGCCTTACGGGCAAGGAAGACCAGCCCTCACCTGGGACATCACTGCCCCCTCCGCACAGGTCCTAGCCTAGCAAAGCACAGCAGGGGTGCCACGCTGGGGGGGACCCCCGTGGAGGCTTCCCCGAGGTTGGCGGGAGATTTTTGGCAGTTGGGAGTCTTTCATCCTCTGCCCACATGGGAGCGGCGGGCCTCTCAGGGGACCCTGTCTGTCTGGGGGAGGCAGGTAGGACGCACCGCTGGACAGGCCCCAGGGCGCCACACAGATGCGGGCCAGCTGGTCACCGTTTCCTCCTCCTGCCTGTAGGGGCCGAGGATGCTTTGGAAGCGAGTCTGAGAGCCCACGGGGGCCATGCCAGCAAGCGTGCACCCGAGAAGAGGCCCATGCCCATCCGAAGGAAAAGAAGCATCGGTGAGCCTGGGGCTGCTGGGTGGGGAGGGGGCGCTGGGGCCTCTCGCCCACTGGGCCTTCTGGGGAGTCATCCCTCGGTTCCTTCACGAGACAAAGGCGCAGCCTGCACAGGGGCCCCCGCGGCCTCAGGCCTGGCGGCCCGCCGTCTCTCCGGAGGCCTCCCTCCCCTGCCGGGGGCGCCTCCCTGCCCCGGCCCGTCTGCTGCTTGCTGCAGCCTGGCCTGGGCCAAGAGTTTCCAGGAGAGGAGAGCCATCATAAATTCCTTAAGTGCCCAGTCTTGTCGGGGCCCGTTCTGGAGGAGGCCTCGCTCGCTGCAAACGTGGTCGTGTTTCCTTTCCAGTCTGCAGTGCGGTGGCCTGGCTGACAGCTGCAAACGGGCCGCCAGCAGATGCCCCGGCCCGTGGCCCCCACCCCGCCTGGCGGGCACGGGTCCCAACCCCTAGCAGAGCATCCCCATGTCTGTCTGGCCCCTTGAGGCTGCGGGAGCTTCTGGGGGTCCGGCTCAGCTCTGAGAGGGCCTGCACTTTCTTGCCCTGGGAGTGGGGTTCAGGGGTGTGACCCCCCCAGTCCTGTGCCACCCCCAGGGTTTCCTCCTGCCTTTCCCAACTGCCTGGGTGTGCGCCCCCCGCATGGCTGTTCGCTGCTGCGTGCCCTTGGGCAGCGACTCCCCTCTGAGCTTTAGATCCTCCCAGAAGGTAGATTTAATAGCCTGCTGTGTGCAGTGCGGTGTGTGGGTGAGGACTCCTCGTGTAGGCAGGTGGGCCCACCCAGATGACGTTTCTGGTAGGACTGTAGGTTTCCCGTCCTCCAGACCAGTGTCAGAGGTGAGGGCACTGCAGCAGGCCTGTCCTGTTCCAGACGGGGACCATCTCCCTGGCTTCACCCTCGGCCCCACCTGGCCAGGGTCCCCAGGCCCCTCAGCCGCTGGGCGCTGGGCTGGTTGCCGCGAGCAGAGCCCTTTCCCGCACTGGGGCGGCCAGACCTCCAGCACCCAGCCTTCCTTGTTGTCAGGCCCGTGCTCCCCCTCTGCAGGTGCTCCCAGGCCACCGGGGAGGATGCAAGTACCCTGAGTCTCCTGGGCTCTCGGGAGGTCTTCTGGCCCCTGTGGGGGGACGGGCAAGAGAGAGGCTGGCACCCGTCCTTGGTGCTGGGGCAAAGGCAGGCCCCTGTTGTCCTTCGATTGCATTTCAGGGGGTCGTGCCAGGCCCTCTGCGGCCAGGAGCGGCTCCCTCTGGTTCTGGGCTCTGGGGTCCTGCCTGCCTGCCCGGGCTCCCAGCCCCAGGTTACTCAAGGCCCAGTAGGCCTGGAGACTGGTGTGGATTCGTAAGGCAGCGTGTGGGGAGGAAGGTGCATGTGCTGGGGTCCCCCAGGTAGATTTCTCATCGGGCAGTGGTGCCCTGGCTGCACTGTAAGTGAGCAGGTCTGCGGCTGGTGGGCTGTGGAGGCGGGGCGGAGTCCTGTGTGCCACTTCCTGCGTCCCCTGCCCATCTCGGGTGTCCTCCCTTCCTGGGCCTTGCCTGGGGGTGGTGGCAGCTGGTGGGGCTGGGCCCTGATTTGTCCACTGGCTGTGAGGCCTGTTGCTCTCTTGCTCTTGGGGCCCCAGCCTCGGCTTCCCTGTTTCTCCCCGTTGTCCACCAGCCCCGGGAGCTCCCTAACCATGGTGGAGAGACTCCCCTCGCCCCACCACCTGTTGGCTCCGTTTCCGTCCCTACCCCCCTGCAGGCCACCTCCGGCTTCCCTGTCACATGGCCCCCTCTGCCAGCAGCGTCCTTCCCTTGGGGCCTCCCCGCCTGGCCTTCCCCGCTGCTCCTCCTCCGGCCAGCCCAAATGCACCTGTCGGGGCTGGGTGTCCCTTCGTCCTTGCTGGGCCCTGGGCACTGCGAGGTGCCCCATGGAGGAAGCAGCAGCCTCGTGGGGACACACCCCTCCCAGGGCTTCAGGTCCCGGGAGCCCTGGGAGCTGGCAGGACGTGGGGCGTGGCCCGTGCACTCACCGTGGCGCTTGCTCTGCAGAGGAAGCCATCCCGGCGGTCTGCAAGACCAGGACGGTCATTTATGAGATACCTCGGAGCCAGGTCGACCCCACGTCTGCCAACTTCCTGATCTGGCCCCCGTGCGTGGAGGTGAAGCGCTGTGCCGGGTGCTGTAACACCAGCAGCGTCAAGTGCCAGCCCTCCCGCGTCCACCACCGCAGCGTCAAGGTGAGCCCCGGCCCGCCCCAGGGCGCCCTGCGGCCGCCGCACACCAGGCCCGGGGTGCAGGCAGGGCGCTGGCAGAGCGGGGACGTGAGCGTCTGCTTCCCTTCCCCGCCCCTGCATGCGGCCTCCCCCGGGGAGCGGCCACACGAAGGACCTCAGGACACGGGCTGTGTGCGTGCTGCCCGCTGTCTCCTCCAAGCCCCGGAGAGTTCTTGCAGACACTTCAGCAGGGTCGGGGGTCCTCTCAGAGCCTCTCCCCAGAAGCACAAGGGAAACGGGAGGGGGAGCCAGCGTGGGCGCAGGGCCGGCCACGTTGGGCCTCCGTCCCTTGTCTGTAAGTCAGGGAGGGCACCCCGCTCTGCTCTGGGGTATGTGTCCGTGGATCCTCTGGAGGGCCCTCCTGGGGGTGCCTCCGTCCTGCGGGCCAGGGCTGCAAAGCCAGCCCCTCTTCTCGTTCTGGGAAGCTGTGCTCTGCTTGGAGACCCTGCAGTCCCTGGGAGCCGGCACACGGCTGGGCGGTTGCCCCAAAGTCCTCTCCGGGGCAGGGCGCTGCCCCTGGTGACTTCCAGGGCAGTGCTGGGGCGTAGGAAGGTCACATTCAGATTACACGTGGGGGGCTCCTTGGTCTTTCCGCCTTAGTCCTTGGGGAAATCTGCATCTTCAGCTCACCCTGGGTTGCCACACTGGGTCTTGGCCAGACGTTGGTGTTTTGGCCCAGTGGCTGGGGGATTCGTAGGGCGTGGGTCTGCTGCCCTCTGGCCTCACTTGCCCCATCTGGGAAACGGGCCTGAAACATGGTGACTTGCTGTCTAGGGCTGTACAGGTCCCAAGTGGACGCCAGGGCAGCCGGGCCCCTGTTTGGAGGGGAGCCCTTCTGCTTCTGGGCGCTCGGCCTGTCTGGGTGCTGTCTTCCTGCTTCCAAAAGGACAGGGTGGGAGGGGAGGCTTCCAGAGTGTCTTGGCTTCTCTGAAGTGTGGCCAGGCTGGAGCATCCTGGGTGCTCCCGGTCCCTCCCGGGAAGCTGGCTCTGGGCAGGCTGTGGCCCCACGTCACCCTGGGCTGTGGACTTGGGCAGCGGGACACCTACTGAGCGGAGACGGCCTTCCCACTCCGCTGGGCCGCCAGCCGCAAGTGCGTCCCATCTTTCCCAGAATGAAGATTCTGGGGGTGCATCCGAAGCCGTTCCATGACGAGGTTATTTCAGATCCCGTGCGCCCGCGGCCCGTCCGGGGCCCCTGGGGGTCGGTGCAGGGGAGACTGACTCACAGACCACGTCGCTGGCTGGGACGTTTGTTTGTCACGTGAGAAGGCCTGTTAGGCCCATAACTGGGGCGCCACCTGACCTCCGGGGACTTGGTCCTCGAGCACTCGGGGCATTGAGTAAGCACATTCCACGGCTTGCTGCCCTGTGCTCTCCACGGGGGACACTCCCCTGGAGCCGAGGCTCCCAGCGCCCTGCTGCACTTGCCCGGGGCGCTGGCTCGCGTCTTGGCCGGGCCCTCGGGCCTGACTCAGGCCTCCCAGCTCCGTGCTGTTGGGGCCCCCAGCCGGGTTCGGAGCCCAGTCCTGCGCCCTTTGTTAAACGGGGAAACAGAGGCCCAAGGGGATGGGGCCGTGCTGTGTGTGCCGAGACCACTTCCTGCTCCCTGCTGCCTGCTGTGGGACCCCGGCCGGCTCTGCCTCCCTTGGGTCTCCATGTCCTCACTCACGATGTGTTGTGGGGGGTCTCGTGAGCCCCGCGAATCCAGACACCTGAGATCTCTTCTTCCTGGGTGTGGGGGTGGTGGTGCTCTAGGGGAGACAGTCCCTCACGTGGGCACCGGGCAGAGGGCCTGTCCTTGGGGTGTCCAGTTGGGCTCTCGGGATACAGCAGTGCCGGAATGAAGTGGGTCTGCCCCCTCCGTGGGCCGCTGCCTCCCGTGGGTAGGGCCTGGGGAGCGTCTGGTCCTGGGATGGGCCGTGATCTCCTCCTGGCGCACCCTGAGTGGGACGGTGGGGGTCCAGGGCCCCTTCCTGGGAGGGGCCCATATCTGCCTCGGGCACAGGCCCAGAGGGCTCAGCAGATGGTGGCGCTGGGCCAGGGCTCCCTCACAGGCCTTCGTCTGCTCGGACGGGGTCGTGGTCCACCCGAGGGGACGGAGGGGCTGAGTCCTGCAGCGGGAGCCCAGTGGCTCGGTTCCACGTCCAGCTCCCTGCTCTTCTCAGACCCCTACCTCCTTCTCCCTCAGGGAAGGCAGCTCCTTCTCCCTGCCCACCCATCAGAGGGTTGGCAGGAAAACATCCGGCCCCAGACACTGGGGGTTTTGGCCGAGAAGGGACAAAAGGTCAGTGGGAACAGGAGGTCCATTGTGGAGGCCGGCCTGGCCCCCACGCCTGCCCAGGAAGCTGCCCTGCTCCACTGGGGCTGAGGCGGAGCGGGGTGACGGGCCTCGCGCGTCCTGGGCTGAGCGTCTGGGGGTGCTGGGGACCAGCAGGGGCCCCCTGGGGCTGGGCAGGTGGGAGGTCTTGCCCTGGGCTGACACATGCCTGGTTTTCTGGTTTATGGCCTTTTGGTCACAGTTAAAGTTCACTTACTGGAGAAGGTAAGGCTGGGAGCGGCCACCCCATGAGGCCCAGATGGTGAAGTGTCCGGTATGCTCAGCTGAAGGCCCCCAGGCCCTGACTGTCGGGACTTGCTGGGGTGGATGACCAGACCCGCTCTGTGACCGCCAGGGAGGGTGGCCTGAGGCTTCTTGTCCCCCCAGCTCTCTGACGGTCTCAGGTGTGGGTCTCTCACTCTCTGGGGCCGGGCCCTCATTGTCTTCTGGGACCTGCCTTCAGGGTGGCTGGGCCACTGGTGGTCTCCCTGGGGTTGCCAGGTGTTAGCTGCCGTCAGATCTTGGGCAGGGGTGGGCATGTGGTCCGGGCTGGGCCACATTCCCGTATCAGCTCTTTGTGCTCGGCATTTGGGGTCTGCTTTTAGGGGGTCAAGCATGCTTCCTAACCAGTGTCCCGGACGAACGAGCTTTTCCTCTCCCCAGCGAGTGCTGACCCCAGACCCTGCAGGCCTCTGACCCTGTCCCTAGACGCAAGGCTCAAGGGGTTGGAGAAGGAGTGGTGTAGACTGCAGGGCCCATGACTCTGGTTGGGTCGCACTGGATGGGGCTGTGGGGCGAACCTCTCTCCTCGCTGCGTGGCGTAGAAAGTGGGGGGCCTCCCATTTCTTCAGGGCATCCTGTGGGTTTACAAGCAAGTCCATTAGCTTGGTCAGGCCCCCAGGTGTCCAGAAGCGGAGACCCAGCTCCTCGGCCACATCTGGGGTGGCTGGCTGTGTCTGGGTCGCTGGGCCTCAGGCTTCTGGAAGGTGGGTCTGGGTGTGTGTGCCGGGGTCCCAGGACGGGCCTCTGCACCCTGGTGGAGTGTGAGGTCCAGTTCAGGGACCTCAGGGAAGATCCGTGGCTCTGGCAGGGTGGTCTCCCGTCGGAGCTGCCTCAGTTTCTCTATCTGTAATACGGACCATAATGGTGCCCTCACAGGGTCGCCATGAGCGTTGCAGTGACCATCACAGGGGGTTCAGTAAACGCTGGTGTATATCGTGGACGGTGCTCTGCCCTTGACTCTGGAGTGGTCAGGCCATGACCTGGGGAGCGGGGGGTCCCCAGCAGGAGCTCGGGGCTTCTGTGCTCGGTGTCCCTTGTCTGGAAGGGGTAACGTCATCCCTGGATCGCGTGCCCGGGTGGCTTTGCCCCAGGACCGTGCAGGTGGAGCGGGTCCTGCCAGGCAGATGCGCAGTGGGAAGTGGAATGTCCTCTTTACGGGGCGCGGCTCACACACCCCGGACACAAACTGAGGGAGAGGGGAGGGAGGGCCGTGGGGACCCTGTTTGGGCTCCGGGATGGGTCTGGGGGCTGAGGCGACGGGAAGGAGGGTCCCATAGACATGCACATCTTGTTCTGGGGACTTGGCTGGCGTGGAGGCTGCGTTGAGAAGTTAATATTCACAGTGTGTTCTTGGGGGAAAAATGCAGCTATTTCCTGGCCAGACCGAGGTGGCGGAACGGCCTGGAATCCTCACATACCCAGAAGCAGGTGCGATCATAAATCGTTGTTTGTTTTCCTTTGATAAAAACAGCCCGTCTGAGGAGAAAGTGGGTTCCCAGACTGGAGTGGCCGGTGCTGGGAGTGCTTTGCCAAGGGGGCTGTCGAGCGGGTGGGTTTCTGAGACCCACCGTGGCTGGTCTGTCTGTGGTGGAAAACACGCCTACCCCCCCCCCCGGCACCCAGAGCAGGGGTGCTCCCTGGAGGAAGCAGGGGAGGTACTGGTCAAGCAGAGGCCGGGCCGTGCAGAGGGCCAGGCCCCTGCCTGCCCCCGGCCTCCATGCCCCCCAGCAGAGTCCACGGCGGAGGGAAGCTGTGCGTGGGGGCGCACGAGTGCTCAGAGCTGGGGGCCGCGGCCTCCGACCCAGCTGCTTAGGTCCTGGGCTAGGGTGGGGACAGGAGGCTGAGGCCGCCCCGAGTTCCTGATGCCCAGGCTCAGGCCGGGGTCCTCTGCCCTCGTGGGAGGCCCCCTGAGGTGCACCCCACCCAGTGCCCTGGAGGGGAGGGTCACTCTGCTCTGGGGGCTGGTTTTCGTCAGCTCGGCGTGCTAATACTGGGGTTTGTTCGTTCCGGAAGGCGGCCTGGTAGCAAGTTCCAAGTGCTTCCATACGCGTGAAGCCCTGGGGGCCATAATCCTTGTTCCCGTTTTATAGACGGGAAAGTGGAGGCTCTCTGCCCCATGTCCCGAGAATCTCTCTCTCTCTGTGTGGTCCCAGCCTCCTGGAGTGGTGGGTGCCTTGTGGAGCAGACCCAGCCCTGTGGCTGGGGCTGCTCGTGCCCGAGGTCCTTTCCTCTACCTCTCCTCTCCGAGGGAAACTTCCCAGGCCTGGCCCCAAAGCTGGCCTGGCTCCCACCCCACCTCTGAGCGCACACCTGGCCGTTGGCATTCACACCTGAGGCTGCGTCGGACTTCCAGCAGCCGCCAGGCACCCAGCACCCTTTGCACTGCGGGTTAGCCATTAATGCAGCCCAGCGGCTATGGACGGGTCTGGACAAGCCTTGGGGTCAGCTCACCTGTGGGGTGGGCCGTCCCACTTGCCTGGGGTCCTCCGGCTATTGGACACCAGGCCCCTGCATAGGAGCTCCTCCTCCCACCACCTCCCCTCCCCACTGTCCCCAGGCTGGGGCTTCTGCTCTCCACCAGGGATCCCCTCACTCCTGCCAGCTCCCTGATGCCTCCACATGCTTGGGGTGTAACCTGGGTGGACCCTGCTGCCTTTCTGCCTCAGTCTCCCCAGGCAAATGGGGTGGAATGGATATCCCTGGGGCTGTTTCCAGGACCGCACCCCAGTGTTGGCACAGATGGGAGCATCTGCCACGTTTCCAGGTCTTTGGGGCCCAGGGCGAGTGGGGAGATGGTGGTCCCGCCTGCCCTGGGGACTGAGCTCAGGCCTGGGCACTTGGGGGGAGGCCCACTGAGGCTGCAGAGAGGCTACTGCTGTTTCCTTCTTGAGCTGGGATGAAGGGAGGCCACCTTGACCATGCTCACTGCATGTACGGAGTGTCCTCAGTCGCCCGGTGTGTGCATGTGTGTGTGTGCGTGGAGCTGTGTTCGTGGGACAGGACAGGCGCGTCACGTGTGTTTGTGTGGAGGGTGGTGGTGTTTTCCCACGGCAGGGCGTGTGCCTGCCCTGCGTGTGTGTGTGTGCACATGTGTGTACATATGGAGTGGTGTTCCCACGACAGAATGAACCGGTTTCTCCGGGCCTGAGCTGGGGTCCGTGGGGACTCGATTTCTAGGCTGCCTGGGCCTGTGGCCTGTGGGCTGGGCCCGGCCGTGTCCTCCCGGCAGCTCCCCGGGAGAGGTGTAAGGGCAGGTCCGCTGCGCCGTGGTTGTGAGCCAGATACTTTGGGCCGACAAAGGTTTGGGCAGACAGAGGAGGCCCAGCTGGGAGTCTACTGGCTCCGTTCTAGACCCTCCCCAGCCCCGGCCTCCTGGGACAACAGCATGGGGTCCCTGCCCGTGTTTCTGACCAGGCTGGCTTTCCCAGGCCAAGGTCAGCTACAGCTGGAGGGCCCGGGAAGGCCTCCAGCCTGGGACTGAGGCCATGAGGTGGCTGTGGAGTGGCCTGGCGCCTGTGGGGTCCTCATCTGCGGTCCATCACAGACCAAGTCCACGTCCACACCCTGACAGCCTTCTTGTGGGCCCTGGGGGCTGCACTCCTTCCTTGCGGAGCCTCAGCAGGACAGGTGGGAGGGAGGCTGAGGCCGGGGCCACCACCCACAGACCACATGCCGCAGCCCCTTTCCGCAGCCGCGGGGTTTTGTCTCTTTACTAATCCAGCGTGCGTTTGGGTAGAAGCCCCTGAGACCTGACCCTGCCCCGCTCAGAGCCCTTACCTCCGGCGCCTCATGCAGCCCTCCTCCCCGCTCGCGTGGGGCCCAGACACGCACCAGACCACAAATGCCGAAGGTCACTTACCCACCTGGCACGCCTGCGTTTCCGCGGGGAGGAGGTCGGAGGTGGGAGGTCGGAGGTCGGCCTGCTGGCGGGCGCCCTCCTGGCCTGGGTGGGGCCGAGCACGTAGCCGCTGGGGGTGACGTGTGCGAGGCGTGGCGAGGTGTTCACGGCGGGGCTGCTGTCTCGGGCAGGTGGCCAAGGTGGAGTACATCAGGAAGAAGCCGAAGTTGAAAGAAGTGCAGGTGCGTCTGGAGGAACATCTGGAATGCACGTGCACGGCCAGCGGGCTGAACCCGGACCACCGGGAGGAGGAGACGGGTAAGCCGCGCCTCGGCACGTCCTGCTGCTCACCCTCCCCTCACTTCCCTGCACGGACGCCCTCGAGGCCCGGCTTCCATGCCGCGGCGGGCTCGGCGGCCTGCTGGGGGGGCGCTTCACGCGCCCGCCCTGGTCGGGGCGTCGGTGCCCCGGAGCCGCGAGGCTGAGGGAGGCCCGACCCCGAGTAGGCGGGTGCCGGGGGGCCTCTCGGCCTCCCCCGGCCGGGCAGACTTCGCCCCCAGGCGGCGTGGGACTGTGACCCGCCGCGTCGGGCCGGCTCAAGGGCACCAGGAAGTGTCTCTGTGCCAGAGCTCATCGAGGTTTCTTCCAGAAGACAAACAGCTCGGCTATTTACTGCCCCAGGTCCACAGCCCTAAGCCTTAGGCCCGCTCACCCTCCCTGCCCTTCTGTTGACAGGAAGGCGTAGGGAGTCAGGTAAAAAACGGAAAAGAAAAAGGTTAAAGCCCACCTAACGCCCCGGACCAGGTAGGAGCTGTCCGCGGACGTTCCGCGGTCCTGCGGGTGGGAGGCGCCCCGCTGATCACACGGCGAATCCCTCTGGCGGCGGCCAGCTGGCCGCTCTGATTGATCGGCCCTGATCGGCGTGCAAGCTTCCGGTGTCTGCTGGGCTGTGGGTCTGCTCGCTCGTGTCCCGGCTCCCGCTCCTGCCGCACACACAGCCTGATGGGCAGCTCCCTGCTGCCCCGGAGTGCCCGCTCTGGCTTGGGTCTCTTGCGTTGATGGGGGAGGCCCTGGCGTCACGATTCTGCAGTGGTCTGGGTTCCTGAACAGCAGTGGGGTAGCTCTGATGATTGTTAGCTGGGATCACCTTGGGCAGGGTACCCGTCCCATTGACAGATGAAAGACTGAGGCTTGCAGGGACGATAGGTGAGGGAACTGAAGACTGCGTGGGTCCTGCCTGAAACTGTTTTATAAACGTATAGGGCTGTTGGCTACTGTGTTGGAAACTGTTTGGCTGCTGGTAACACACGAAAATCGACAAGGGCTGAGATGAGGTAGACGTTCAGAAACAGGCGTAGCGTCCTCCAGGTATCTTGAGGGACCCTCTCCCGTGCGGGACTGCGGCTGTCTATCCTAGGGTTGCTTCACGGCTCAGTATGGCTGCTGAAGCTCCAGAAGTCACACCTATACTCCAGGCTAGAAGAGTAAGGTTGGGAAGGGCGGCAAAAGAACCCTGTTAGAGAAGTCCCACCCAGTGACTTCTGCTCTGATACCCTGGCCATCCTTCCGCTGCGCGAGGACCTGGGCAGCGTAGTCTCGTAGAGAGACATACTGCTTCCCAGAGGAAAACGGAAAACGGGATTTGGGCAGCCACAGTCATCATGGACGCAGTTTCCAGCCTTCCCGCTCCTTGTTGTCGACCTGTCTGCTCTGGAGAGCCTGGTCCTTGCCTCTGGCCATGTGGGCGTCCATGGCATCCCGAACAGATGGTTGTGGGAGAAGTTCTTAGAGGTGGTGTCTCAGAGCCCAGGTGCCAGTTGAGTGACTGCAGAAAGCTGCCGGGTCAGCAGCGTTGAGGCCAGTGGGTCTGGTCCATTTGTAAGAATCCTCTGGAGAGGAAAGGATCCACTAGGGTGGGTTCCTGAAGCAGCCTCAAAACAATTTCTTGCCTGTGATTTTTGCTTTCCCCAAGGGTGTGGCTCTGGGGGGGGGCTAGTGCGTCCAGTCTGCACATCATTGGTTGGGCTCTGGCCTCCATGGGCCAGCCGATGACAGGCCAAGTGAGAAGCACGTAGCGTCCCTGCTAGTTTGTGGGTGGTACAGGTGTTGGGGACAGTCAGTGAACAGGTAATGTGGACGGGGAAGAGCTGCTCTTCGCTCAGAACTCAGTGTAGGACTGCCTGGTTACCGAGACTCTGCCTGTCTTCTTGGCAGCGTCCATCCTCAGGGTGGTCTCATGGCCCAGGATGGCTGCCAGGGCTCCAGAAATCACATCAAGCCCTCTGCTGGGGGGAAGAAAAAAGGAACATGAGGAAAAACGCAAAAAAAGAAGAACCGTCCTGGGCCTCAGTTTCCCTCATCTGTACAATGGGAGAATGGGGCTTGCTCTAAGGAATGCTCTGTGAGATCCCAAGAGCCTAGTTCCAGTTCTGGTCAGGAGGTTACAGAAAGGGTACTGAGGCATATTGGATTGGAAAAATGCCACAAAGCCCTCCAGTCCTGAGACCGGTCGCGGTGGGTGTGAGTGTGCACCCTGGCCGGCCGACGTGCTTCCCTGCGGTCACCGCCCACGCAGCGGCGCGCGTGCTCGGTCCCGCGTCAGTGTGCGTCTCTCTCCCCTCTCCCTGCAGATGTGAGGTGAGGATAAGCCAGCAGCCTGTTCCGGGACACGGATGTACATGGCGTGTTACATTCCTGAACCTACTATGTTCGGTGCTCATTGCCGGCGTGTGGTCTTTGTTCTCCTCCGTGAAAACTGTCTCCATGCGCACTCTGGAGAACAAAGAGACAGTATACGTTTGTTTAATGTGACATCAAAGCGGGTATTGTAGCACTCGGTGAGACAATAAGAAGCTTCCTTGTCAAAAAAAAAAGAGGGCGAGAGAGAGAGAAAGAGCAAACAGAACCACAAAACATGACAAACAAAACGGACTCACAAAAATATGTACACAGTTGTCGGAGTGGAGGGACCCCCGCGTGGGATGAAGCCGCGTACCTCGGCGGACCGGATTTCTGTCCAGGGTCACAGGTGCTTCTGCCAGGGACGTAGAGCCTGCTTTCCGGAGGACTCTGGGCGGGGGCCGAGGGCCCTGCGGGGCACGCGGGAGCCAGGGGTGTCTCAGAACCGCCACGGGACTTAGAAACACATCTCCTTGCCGTAGTGTTTAAGTCGATACGGAAACCTTCCCGAGAGCCTTAAGTGGATTTTTTTTTACACCATAAAGTGATTATTAAGCTTTCCTTTTTACTCTTTGGCTAGCTTTTTTTTTTTTTTTTTTAATTGTCTCTTGGATGACATTTACACCGATAACACCAGGCTGCTGTTAAGTCAGGACAGTGGGACCGGAATTCCCCTCGCAGGATGCGAACGAATGACATGTATTAAAATAAACATGGTATATCCACTATGCATCACTTCCTAAATGTTTCTGGCTTTACGTGTTTCTCCCCTGCCCCGTTTTATCTCACTTTTTAATTTAAGCCATTTCGAGAGAACTATGCGTGAACCAATCGAGTCCGTCCCGGGCCTGCCGCTCCCCGTCCTCGCCGCAGCGAGGTGGCCCTGTGCCAGTATTTGGACAGAATCTAAATTCTTTATTTTTGGTAAGATGTTACGCTTTACATGTATTCAACGGAAATGTGTGTGTGTGTTGTGTTTTTGTTTTTGTTTTGTAAAGGTGAAGTTTGTATTTTTATCTAATATTACCAGTTTTGTATACCTGAGAGCCTGCTATGTTTTTTCTTTGAACCAAAAGGAAAAAGAAAAACCCACCAACAAAACCCATACACGTGAAAAGTGCTTTGTGGTCACATTTCTCTAGTTGCGTAACTGAGTCTAGGCCCTGTGTCCTGTCACGGGGCCCGTCACCCAGAGGCGCCCCGGGCCGCCCGCCACGAGAGCCTGTGTGGCGAGGCCTGCCCTTGGGATTCCGGAGCCCGATGGGACTGGGCCGACAGCGCCATCCTGCCCGGGTGCGTGGCCTCTTGGAGACGGAGGCCAGGCGCCCACGCGAGCAGCCAAGCAGAGACGATGGGCTTCGTCAATCGGGAAGTGAGTTGACTTCGCTGTCCGCGGGCCGAGCCGGTGAAGGCAGGCCTCCCTGTGTCGCCGTGGCCCGCTCTCCCTGATGGAACGGAGAGGCCGTGGGACTGTCAGGATCCCTTTGTTGCCTGTGGGGTCTCCGGCGCGAGAGCGAGCGTTATGCTGTTCGCGTGTTCGTGGGAGAGTTTTTATAAAGAATCCTTCAGCAGCACATCTCCACGGTGTGGTTTTTGGTCCGCAGTTCACACGAAGGGAGGTGGGGGGCAGGGGCTCGAGGGGGTGGGCGCGGGTGGCTGTGTCCCCTGGGCGCGCTCGGCCGTGGGCGATGCCCGTGGCGGCTCCGTCCCAGTGCCCGTGCGGGGCGCCTCGTGGCTGCGCTGCTCATGACCCTGGGCCGTGGAGACGTGTCTGGTGGTAGGTGGACGACGTGTGTTTATGTTTCCCGGAGACGCCGAGAGTGCCGCCCAGTTTGACTGTTCTTTGCCCAAGGCCGGCTGACGAAGGACCTGCCTGTCCGCCGGAGCGCTGGAGCAGAAAGGCCTTCTGGGGAGGGGTCAGTGCCGGAAGGGGGCCCGGAGCCCCGGGACTGGGGATGGCGGGGCGGCGGGAACTCGCGTGCACCCGCTGCCAGGGCCTGTGCTGCTGGGCGGAGCGGGGCGGGCAGGGTGGCCCCCGCGCCCGGCCAGGAAGGGGCTGCCGCCCGGCGGAGGCTGTGGTCTGTGGCTGGATTGTTTCTGGATTGCAGGCCTACGCGGCCCACAGGCTTTGTTGCGGCTTTGCCCTGCATTCCTGGCATTTCTGCTCCTGCCTGGGCCCCTCCCGGCCTGTCACCCTGGGCTACACCTGGGTGTGCCCAAGTCAGCATCTGCTCGGGCCTGGTCCCTTGCACTCCTGCGAGCCCTGTGCCCTTGAGCCACGGGCCTCTGCCTCGCCTCCGTGCATGCGTTGCACGGTGGGGACAGTGGCTCGGCACACAGGGAGCCCAGCACGGACCTTGGGGTCTTCGGCCTCCCTGTGCAGAAGCACGTCCCGCCCGCCCTCGGCACACCCTCCTTTGTGTGTCTGGGCCCAGTGTTTGGAAGAACAAAGCCCCGGGGTGGTGGCTCTTCCACGGGCGCACCTGCCTGGAGACCCACAGTCGTGGTTGCGCCTGTCCTTGCCCCGTGTCAGGGGGTCCCCGCAAGGTGCCCCCCCCCCCACTTTGCTCGGAGCAGACTTGGTGTCCCAGGCTGCGGAGTGGCTGTCCCTGGTGTGTCCGGCAGGGTTCCACGTGCTGCTGTCCAGCCTGGGCCAGGCTCAGCCGCCTCTGGAGAGAGGCCTCTCGTGGGCACCTCCCACGTTCTGAGGGGTGGGAACGAAGGACAGGGCACTGTGCCCTTGGCATGCCCTTGACCGTCCCGGGGGCCCCTGAGCAGAGAAGCAGAGGAGGGGGGCACACTGATTTCCCGGGGGGGGGGGCAGTAGGAAGCGTTCTGCCAGGGGCCGGCGGGCCGCCCTGCCTCCCTGGCCTCAGTCTCACCAGGACATGCAGGCCAGGCGAGAGTCGCTCCGCAGTGCTGGGGCCTTGCCTGGCCCTGCGAGTGTCGGGTGGCTGGGCCCCGATGGCGGCCTTTCCATGCCCTGTGTCAGCACGCGGAGCTGCCACTGTGGAACAGGGTCAGGAACGGCCCACCTGGGACCCAGGGAGAGCAACACGCTCCAGGCCAGAGGAGGAAGAGGCCCCCTCCTTCCCTTGGTGGGGGAGCCGGAGCTCAGGGCGAGCAGACACTCCCCGGGCCTGTCGTGCGTGCATGGCTGTCTGCAGAGCTGAGCTGGGTGCTGGTGTGGAAGCGGGGCTGAAACAGTGTCCTGTGGGTTCCAGGCACACAGCACAGGGATGGGACCGACTGTTCTCCCCGTTCCTCCAGCACCGGGCTGTATCTCCTCTCCTCCCTGTCGCTGTTGCCGACACCGTGTCACACCAAGCACAGGCCGGCCCACCTCTCATCCCAGGTGCCCCCGGCAGAGCCGAATCCCCAGGGTGGAAGGCTCTCCTCCAGCTGCCTTGCTCCACCTGGAGTGGAGCCCAGACCCCTGGTCCCGGGGCCAGGCCCCTGGTGGGTGTCAGGGTTGTGGGGACAACAGTAACGGTGCTGTCTGCCGGGGCCTGGGACCTCCTCGTCAGAAGGAGACAGAGGCACCACTGCTCAGACGTCCCCCGAGGCAGCAGCTGGAGGTGGGATTTGAGTCTGGCCCCCTTCCTGCTCATGTCCACTTGGGCTCCTGGCCGCAGCTCCCCTGAGAAGCCTGCTGTTGTCCCCGCCCAGCCCCCGCCAGCTGCATCCTGGGGGGCTCCCAGATGGCCCCCGTCCTGGGGCTCCGGGTACCAGGGCCTGGCAAAGCTGTGGTGGGCGCCCCAGACCCTGCGTGCAAAGCCCCTGGGGAGGGAAGCAGTGAGGTGATGCGTGTGGGTCCGTCCCTCCTGCCTGCCGTGCGGCCCACTTGACCGAGGTGCGGACTGAGACGCGGCGTTGCCCCTCGTGGCTGGGGTGGGTCTGCATCAAGTGAGCGTTGCAGTAGAAATTCAGTTAGCCTCGATGCCTCGATGTCGTGATAGGTCATTTTTGGCAGTGATATAAAGTAATTTTTTTACTTCAGTTAACAATTCAGGTGGAACAGGGTCAGGCAGAGCCTGGTGGCTAGGTGGCTGGTAGCCTTGCGGGGACCCCTGGGCCTTGCCAGGCTTCGGGGCCGTTCGCACTGCCAGGCGATGGTAGATGGCCGGCCGTGTGGCCTCAGATCTCTGGGGCTACGAAGTCGTGTGCTGGGTCGTGCCTTTAGCCCGGGTTCCCCAGAGCAGAGCCTGAGAAGGGCTGCTGGGTGGATACTTCCCTGGACAGGAGATCCAGGGATCCAGGGATCCAGGAATGAGGCAGGGAGCAGGGAGCCCTGAGCACCAGCCACTCCCACCTCTGGGCTCCGTCCCGTGGGACCCCGAGGGGCCTCGCAAAATGCGTCTCGGAGCCGTTACCCAGGTGAAAGTGGACGCGCTTATCCACCATGGTTCACCATTGTGCGCGTGCGAGTACTCAGTTCGCCAGGGTCCCTCCTGGCACCAGGAGGGGCAGGCAGGGAGCCCGAGGATGCTGTCAGGCCGCCTCTGCCGGGGGGACGCCTGCATGGGCCTGAGTGGGTGGGCCGGGAGGAGCCCATGTTTCTGGGGCTGGGGCTCCATGGGCAGGCACGCCCTGGGCCCATGAACAAAAGCCAGGCAGGTGCCCTGATCCTGGCCGAGGAGAGCTCTTTATGAAGAAGTCCTTCTCGGACCCTTTGCGTCCACTTGTTGGGGGCGGCCGAGGGTGGGGTGTGAGACTGTGGCTCTGTTGGGCTCTTCTGTGCCTTGGACCACCCAGCAATGTGACCTTGGGTATCTCATACGACCTTGGACAACTGTGCCATGTGACTCTGGGTGTCCTCACCATGTGACCGTGGTAGTTCCCGCCCTCGGCAACCACTGCCGGACAGCTGTGCCGGTGTCTGCAAAGGGCTTGGCCCCGAGCAGGCCCTCGGGATGGAGTCCCCGGTCCTTGCCACACGAGGGAGGAGTAAGGCAGGAGCTGCCCTCCAGGCCGGGGGACCAGGAGTGGGAGGCTGCCCAGACCCCAAAACTGTCTATCAAACCCACCGTCCGCCCACCCAAGCAACTTCTCAAGCAGGGACGGCAAGTGTACGAACTCACGCACCCGTCCGTCTTCCTCGTCCAGCGGCGAGCGCAGAGCGTACGGAGGAGGGGCAGGCTGGGCCAGGCGGCCTCCAGGTGTGAGGGCCCGGGAGCTTCTCTGCCCACCCCTCCCAGTCCAGACCACCTCGCCCTATTCACACCTTCAGCTGATGTGACTTCGTGGGTCCTGGTCTGTCTCCTCACCAGCGCGGGACTCTCAGAGGCAGGGCTGGGGGTCTGGGTCTTTTCTGGGCTCCTCAGTGGCCCGTGGAGGGAGGCCTGGGGGCCCCTGGGGTCCTCTGTCTCCCACTGTCCTGGCTGCGCCAATGGAAGAGGCCCTGGATTCAGCCCCAGGGCCGGGCCCGCCCCCAGCCTGGCCTCGGAGGTGACAGCAGCAGCCTACAGGAGCTGGCCCGTCACTGTGTGGTGCGCAGCCCCCGGGCGCCGGCAGCTGGACTCCACCCCCACTCCCTGCAGGGCACTGGGACGCAAAGCGTGTGGTTTCTGCAGAATAAAACGGTGACTGTTTCCAACCAGGCCCTTGAGCCGCCAAAAAATGTGGAGTATTCGCTCTCTGGCCCCCAGCCTGCCGGTCAGTGGGCAGCGTTCCTGGGAGGGCTGCCCCGCCGTGCACTGGACACCCGTCCCTGCTGGGCCTGCGTCCTGGCGGCCCTGCAGCCCTTGCTGGCACCTGGCTCTGCGTGGCCAGGCACCATGGGGGCTCCACCAGGTGCTAGACTGCCCGGAAGGCCCTCTGTGGTTCTGATGTGCAGGGCACACAGACAGACGGATGGAAATGCTCCTTTCCCTTCTGAGCTGCTCCTAGACTGTCCCTAGGTGGGGTCCCACTGCAGGCTCAGGCTTGGGCGGGGGTGGGGGGGAAGCTGCCAGCAGACAACTCCTCTGGGGACTACATCCCTCTCCCGGGGGCTTGGCCCCAGAAAACGGGCCGTGAGTCCCTGTCACCTTATCTGGGGGACTCTAGGCCCGTAGGAGTACCTCCCAGACTACACGTCACCCTGACTGCCCAGGACCAGGATCGCAGAGCACACGACCGAGTGCAGCCAGCCCTGGACAGGTTCCCCAAACCTCCACGCGAGGCTCAGTCCTGTGCTTGTCACACTCTTGGCTCTGGGCTGCCTGTGCCCCTTGCAGAGGGTGCCTGTTGGAGGGCCCGGACGGGACACCCCATTCTGGCTTTTCCTGCCGCTCCTGAGATGTCTGCTGGAGTCTTGGGCTGTGCACGGGCCTGGGGGGGGGGGGCATCGTCCTCGGGCAGCTTGGTGGGGGGGTGGGCATGCCGGGGGGGGGGAGCAACAGCACCTTGTCTAGGTGCCTTGTGGGGGTCCTTCTTCGGGGCTGACTGGGGACGGGTGCTGGGATCCTGGCCTTTCTGCCCAGCTGCTCCCAAGGCCCTTTCTGGTCCCTGTTCTGCCCCACTGGCCTCAGGGAGAGCAGGCAGCTGTCCCCACCCCATCCCTGGCGCCTGCCCTCAGGGGCCCCAGGTCTCCTTGGGTCCCCAGAGAGAGGCTGTGAGCCTTTCCCTACAGCTGCATTTTTGGCGAGAAAGAGGCCTCTGCAGACTTGCTGGGACCTGCACTCCCAGAGAGGCGGCTGCCACCTGGGGCGGGAGGCCCTTTCTTGCATGGTGCCAAGACCCTGGGTCTCCTGGCCCAGCTCTGGGGGGCCCGCTGTGAACTCTGCCCGACCCCAGGGCCACTTTCCCACCCTGTGCTGGTCCAGGGCCCTCCACCCTGTCCTCCAGCACAGCCTGGCCGCGCCAACCCCCAGAACAGCACCTGCCCAGACGTCCTCCGGGCCGGCAAGCCCCAAACTCTAGACAGCTGGAGGCTGTGGCTGTGTCACCAGGTTTCCCAAAGCTCTTCATTCATTCATTCACTTGTTCACTCATTCACTCGTTCACTCATTCATTCGTCCTTGTCCCAGAGAGAGCGCACACCAAGGTGGATCCAAGAGGCGGTCAGGGGCTGCACACAGGGCCTTTGTCACCTCACCTGTGACCTGAGACCATAGTACACCAGAGTTGCCCAACATTTGTGTGCACAGGATGATTTTAGGGGATGCAGTGATGAAGATTTATAGCCATGGTTTCTCCCAAGAGTTTATAGTTTTAGCTCTTACATTTAGGTCTTTGACCCATTCCGAATTAACTTTTGTATATGGCGTGAGGTAGGGGTCTACTTTATTTTCTTGCACGTGGATGTCCAGTTGTCCACTTGTTGAAAGACGCGTTTCCTCCCACTGAATTGACTTGACAGCCTTGTTGAAAATCAGTTGCCCGTGAATGTAAGGGTTTATTTCTGGGCTCTCAGTGTGGCCGTGGATTCTTCCCTCCTTGTCACAGCACCGCCGTCATTGCTGTAGGCTGTAGTGAGCCTGACGTCGGGAAGTCGAGTCCTCCGGCCCGGTTCTTGGTCAGCACGGCTTTGGCTATTTTGGGTCCAATGTCTTTGCATTTGAATTTCAGGATCGGCTTGTCAATTTCTGCAGAAAAGGCAGTGGGCGGTTGGATGGGGCTTGAGTCTGTGGGTCAGGGTGGGGAGTTTGCCACGGTAATAGCACGTCTTCCATTTCTTTCAGTGATATGTTTGTAGTTTTTACATGCAACTCTCACAATTCTTTGGTTAAATTTATTTCCAAGTATTTTATTCTTTTCAATGCTATTGTAAATGGAATTGTTTTCTTAATTTAATTTTCAGGTCGTTTATTGCTAGGGCATATTGACCAATATATAAGTGGTTTTATGTATTGGTCTTGTGTTCTGCAACCTTCTTGACCCATTTGTCAGTTCTGCTGTGTGTGTGTGTGTGTGTGTGTGTGTGTGTGTGTGTAAGTGCCCTGGCTGGAACGGCCAGTACAGCATTGAGTAGAGGTGGGGAGAGCACACAGTGTTGTCTCCCTCCTGGTCTTGAGGAGTAAGTTTTGAGTTTTTCACTATGAAATATGGGGCTTGCTGTGTCAACGCCCTTTATCCGGTGAGCGAGTTCCCTTCCGTTTCTATTTTGCTGAGTGTTTTTTTGTTTTTGTTTTTTTTTAAATCACAAACCGGTGTTGGGTTGTGATTAAATGCTTTTTCCTGCAACTGAGGTGATCATGTTTTTTCCCCTTATTCCTTCAATGTGATGTATCTATTATACGGTTCTTGTATGTTAAACCAACCTTGCATTTCTTGGATGAACCCCAGCTGGTCATGGAGCATAATCACTTTTTTTATGTGTTGCTGGATATGGTCTGCTAATATTTCCTTGAAGACTTTTATGTCTGTATGTGAAGGATAGTGGTCCGTGGTCTTCTTTTCTTGTGATGACTTGGTTTTGGCATCAACACATAAAAATAATGATTCCATGAGAATGAATTCCTTCTTCTTCTGTTTTTTTGGAAGAGTTTGTGAAGCCTTGGTGTTAATTCTTTTTTTAAACGTTTGGTAGAATTCACCCAAGAAGCCTGGCCTTGTCTCTGTAGAAAGTTTTCCTTTTCTTTTTTTAAGCGAATTCATTCTCTCTGCTCATTGTGGATCTTCATTTTTCTTGGAGTCATTTCTTTCTGAGTCAGTTTCCATAGTTTGTAGGCTTCTGGGAATCCGTCCATTTCACCCAGGTGATCTAATTTCTTGGCGTACGATCGTTGAGAGTATTCCCTTATAATTCTTTTTATTTCTGTAAGTTCAGTAGTAATGCTCCCTCTTTTCATTCCTGATTTTAGTAATTTGGGCTCTCTCTGTGTGAGTAAAGCTAGGGGTTCGACAGTTTTGTTGCTCTTTTCAGAGATTCGACGTTGGGCTTCTCATCTCTGTGTTGTTTGTTTCCCACTGATCTTTGTTATTTCACCCCCCTGCTTGCTTTGGGTTGGGTTTGCTCTTCCTGTGCCAGTTTCTGAAGATAGAGGAGTAAGTTACTGATCTGAGATCTTTCTTTTTTTACAAACCAGGAGTGTACAGTATGGATTTCCCTCCAAGCACGGCTTTAGCTGCACACCACAAGTCTCCGTGTGTGTTCTCATTTTCATTCACCTCAAAAGTGTTTTCTAGTTTCCTTCGAGGACTCCCTGTCCTTCCATGTTTTTTTCCGCTCGTGAAGGGTACCTTCCCAGTTATTAAATAGTCTTCAAACCCATGATTTCTTCTGGCTCCCTAGGAGCGCGCCGGGCTCCAGCCACCACCTGATGATGTCCCTCTGGGGCCATGGAGGTGCCCCCCTGTCTCCTCTTCCCTGCGGGATCTCGCTGTCACATCCTGCCCCCCACCCCAGTCGTGGGCATCCGTGCCCCGGCCTGGCCGCCTACAGTGCTCCAGTGCCCTTCTTGGAGCGGCAGTGTGGCCCACACGAGCAGGTGGGGACAGAGCCCGCCTGCACAGAAAGCAAGTGCCAGGGCCGGTGGCCAGCACTGGTGAGTGCCAAGTGAGTGTGGCACCGAGGGGGCCTCGCTGGTAGGGCGGCCCCGCTCGGCCTTGAGAGGCAGGGAGTAGTCCCGACCGACCTCCGCCGTGATGGCACACAGCCTCAAGAGCCTTCTGTGTTTGAAGAAATGAAGTGCCACCCTCACAGGGAGGCAGAGCCCCAGGCCAAAAGCAGATGCAGGGAAGCCGGACAGGTGCAGAGCATGGGCCTGGCTGTGACCCTGGGAAAGGCCTCCTGTCCATGGGCCTCAGCCCCTGGGTCCGGAGAGGATTGTCCTGGTGATCGTCAGGGCCTGGCTTGTGCAGAATATTTGTAGGTTAAGGAGAGTTTTTTTCAGGACTTCACATCTGACACCTTTAACCAGGCATCTCCCTGTGATGCAGACCCTCTTAGGTGGGGCAGTGGGGACAGAGACCATAGTCACTGGCATCACCTACCAGAACAGGCCTTCTTCCTCCCTCCCCCTCCTTCCCCTCCCTCCTCCCTCCCCTCCTCCCTCCTTCTTCCCTCCCCTCCTCCTTCCTCCCCTCCTATCTTCTCCTCCCTCTCCCTATTTCCCCCTCCTCCCTCCTTCCTCCTCCCCTCCTCCCCCTCCTCCTCCCTGTCCCTACTTCCCTCTCCTCCCTCCCTCCTTCCCCCCTCCTCCTCCCTGTCCCTACTTCCCTCTCCTCCCTCCCTCCTTCCCCCCTCCTCCCTCCCCCTCCTATCTCCTCCCTGTCCCTCCCTCCTCCTCCTCTTCCCCCTCCTCCCCTTTCCATCCACCTCCTCCCTCCTCCCTCCTCCCTCACCCCTTCTCAGACCCTCCCCTTTCCCTCCCTCCTCCTCCATTTGTTTGGAAGCCACCTTCCTTGGGATTAGAGCTACCTTGGGAAGACCCTGGCGACTGGCGCTGCCTCCTCCCAGACAGAGTCTCAGGCAGCAGCCCCAGCTCCAGGATTCTGGAGGGGGGGGCCTCTGCACAAGGCATGGTGCTGGGGCCCTGGGCAGAGGACTCTGTTTACCTAATGCCGGGCGTGGGGGGGTTGGCAAACAGCCCTTGGCTGCGGGCCTGCACTGTCTGTCTGCCTGGGTGGCGGCTAGAGGCCCTTCAGCCCTGCATACTTTCCCCCCCGGCTCTGCTCCTGCCTCCCCCACCTCCTGAAACACCGACCTTCAGTGACCCTGAGCACAGGAAATCCCTAAAGCTAACTTCCATGGGCCGGTGGGAAGTGAGCTTGTGTGCGTGTGCGGGGTGCCCTTGGAAGGCACACCCTCTCACACCTTCTCTGGCCCCAGGCTCCCAGGGAAACACCTGAGCTGACTCCGGGCCGCCCCCGGGGAGGCTGAGGAATGTGCCAGGAATCCCAGGGTGAGCCAGCCTAGCTCCAGGGCCAGAGAGGGAGTGTGTGTGAGGACGCACAGCGGCAGGCACCATAGCTCCTCCTGGGGCCGGGGGGACCCCGGGAGCCCTCCGATCTCGGGGCCCTGCAGACCGCACCCTGAGCACATGCAGCGGACTTCCCGCCGGGTCCTGCGGGTTCCAGTCCCCGACCGGGGGCAGCGGAGGGACAGACCCCACTTTCGGAGGCGGGCTGGTCTCCCATGCCAAATCCATAACAGCCCGAAAAACACCCTCTGGAAAAAAGCAGCCCAAATCATCATCGCGTGTGCTTAAAAAATTCTGGCATTTTCCCCCTCAAAATCTGTCCTAGTTATGCTTGAGATCTCCTGACCCCAGAATACTTTTATTTATGACAGAAAATTCATCTCCATGGCAACGCCTTCGGAAGCCGCAGCCGGAGATGATAGCTCTCTGAGCAATGAAGACAATAAATGGATTTTTCACAAAAAACGGCGCGGGTGACTCCAGCGTGAAGGGCATGCTGGGGGGGCCCGGGGGAGGCGCAAAGCCGCCAGGTTGTGGGTTGAGGGAGGACATCCCGCAGGGATCTCTGTTCTGGCTTTTAAAGAGCAGCCGGCGCTCCCCCTGCGTCCCCTCCGCGGGCGCTGCAGGCCTCTCCCCACGTGGGCCCTGACTTTCCCAGCACCTGCCCAGTCACACCTGTAACTCCTCTCCCTCACCTGCGAGACGGGCACGGGGCCATGCAGGAGCTCCTGCCGTCCCGGCCCTTGGGGATCCAGGGCTGAAAACCCTTCTCTGTGCTGTGCCGCAGGGCAGCCCCCATTCCACGGTGGGACGCACGCATCGGTTGGTTCTAGTGGAGAGAGTCTCCTGTCAGGAACTGGCTGCGTGCCTCTTGTGGGCACCACACAACACATCACAGTGTCCTGCCTCATGTGTGTCTCTTGCATTGACTCATCCATCCACCTCCCCTCTTATCCATCCATCCATCCATCCATGCACCCCCAATCCATCCATCCCCATCCACCCATCCTCCCATCCTCCCATCCCTGTCCACTCCCAATTCACCCATCCATCCATCCATCCATCCACCCCCAATCCATCCATCCCCATCCACCCATCCTCCCATCCCTGTCCACTCCCAGTTCATCCATCCATCCATCCATCCATCCATCCTCCCATCCATCCTTCCATCCATCCATCCATCCATCCATCCATCCATCCATCCTCCCATCCATCCATCCATCCATCCTCCCATCCATCCTTCCATCCATCCATCCATCCATCCTCCCATCCATCCATCCATCCTCCCATCCATCCATCCATCCATCCATCCTCCCATCCATCCTTCCATCCATCCATCCATCCTTCCATCCATCCATCCATCCTCCCATCCATCCATCCATCCTCCCATCCATCCATCCATCCATCCATCCATCCATCCATCCAACCATCCATCCATCCTTCCATCCATCCAACCATCCATCCATCCTTCCATCCATCCATCCATCCATCCATCCATCCATCCATCCATCCTCCCATCCACCCATCCTCCCATCCTCCCATCCCTGTCCACTCCCAATTCATCCATCCATGCATCCATGCATCCATCCATCCTCCCATCCACCCATCCTCCCATCCTCCCATCCCTGTCCACTCCCAATTCATCCATCCATGCATCCATCCATCCATCCCTCAGTCCATCCATCCATCCATGCATCCATGCATCCATCCATCCATCCCTCCCTCAGTCCATCCATCCATCCATCCATCTATCCATCCATCCCACCATCCATCCATCCATCCATCCATCCTCCCATCCATCCTTCCATCCATCCATTCTCCCATCCATCCATCCATCCATCCACCCCCAATCCATCCATCCCCATCCACCCATCCTCCCATCCTCCCATCCCTGTCCACTCCCAATTCAACCATCCATCCATCCATCCATCCATCCATCCATCCATCCATCCTCCCATCCATCCTTCCATCCATCCATCCATCCTCCCATCCATCCATCCATTCATCCATCCATCCATCATTCACGTACCCAACAAACACTTCTTGAGCAGCTACCAGGGACCTGTCACTGTGCTTGGTACCCCTGATCTGTCTCGTGGAGCTAACCCTTAAGGAGGAAAGTCGGGCATTAATCACACAATGAACAAAAATTGCAGAGGGAAGTAAGGGCTTGAAGGACAATGGCAGCAGAGGCTGGAGCAGCTTGGATCCTGATGCTGGGTTGGGTGTTGGATCCTCGCAACCACTCCAAGGCACAGGAGCCGTGAGCAACCTCAGTTTTATAGGAGGAGAAGGTGAGCTGCAGGTTCAGAAAGGCACTTGCCCCAAATCTCATAAGTGGAGTCAGAATGTGAACTGGAGGCACTCTGGGTTTCAACTTCCTGGGGTCTTCAGCCTCTCTGGGGCTTGGGGGCACCTGCTGAGGGCCCCACCCTGGTCTGGTGGGATCAGGGAAGACTCCCAGTGTGAGTGGAGACCCCAGGACTAGCAGGGGCCCTGGGTGAAGCAGTGGGGGGAAGAGTGTCCCGCATAAGACCAGCTGAGAGCAGCCCTCTGGCAGCTCTGGGAAGCCTCTGCCTCTAACAGAGTCTGGGTGGGCGGGGGCGAGGGGAAGGGGGAGGCGGGGCCGTGGGGAGGAGGGGGCTGCCCGTTCTCCCTCTACCCCCCTCTGCCCCCCCGCCCCAGACCACCTGTTACTGAGCTCTGCTGAGGGGCTGCCCGTGAGGACAAGATGGAGAGATTAGGCGAGGTTAGCCTTCGGTTTCCAAACATTAAAAAAAAGTTAGACAAAGCCGTTCTTCAGAGGAGACGCCACTGTCTGGAGGCCAGACGCTCCTGGGCTTGGGCTGCTCCTCGGGGCAGTTCGAAGCCATTAATTAGCGGGATCAGGTGCTGGCTTCCTGCCGCCACCCAGCCTCCCCTCGGCCTTCCTGCTTGCACTGGAGGCCAGCCTCTGTCAGGGGCGCTCCTCCTGGTCCAGGGTGTGAGTGGCTTGGCCCAGTTCCTGCAGCTGGTAGGACCTGCCCCAGCGTGCTTTCTGGCCCTGCCCGTTCCACTGGGGTTCATGGGAAACTGAGGCCTGAGCTGGCTTCTGCAAGAAGCCACGGCTGCCTCCCGTCCTGGGGTCCCGTGCTGGGCTCAGTGCTTCCCGCCCTCCAGCTGGCTCTCTGAGCCTCCTTGCTACTGAAGCAGGGACCTTGGGTGGGGCTGGGCCCCTGGTGCCTCGGCTGCCCTCCTGGCCTTGCTCAGCAGTGTCTGGCGCTTGGCCCAGGGTCCAAGTGGAGAGCAGCTCGGTTTGGGGTGAGGAGGGGCCATGCAGCCAGGCCACTAAGTCTGGGGTTTCTCTGGGAGGCTTCATGCCTCGTCACCCTGGGCAGACGTGGGAGGAAGGGACCCCCCAGAGGTCAGGAGCCTCCACCCACCCCACTTCTGGGGCCTGTGCTCCCGGGGGTCCAGGCCCACCTAGTCCCCCCCCGGGCAGCCCTTCATGCAGTCTGGTGTCTCCCCCGGCGCTTCTTTCTGATTGCTTCACAGCACCCCCGATGCCCCTTCCCAGGCTAGAGGGAGGGGATTGCTTCCCCCTTTGGCACCTAGGCTGGATTATCTACCCCTGGTGCCCACCCATGTCCAGGGCTGGGGCGTGTTGGAAGCGCAGAGAGACCCACGTCCCAGCGGCTTCCCCACTTGCTCCTCTGGGCCTTGGACCCCAGCCCCACGTTTACCTGACTGGGAGCTACAGGCAGGCCTCCCACCGGCCCCCAGCCCTCGGCAGCCCTTCCGTCTGTGAATCTGAAGGGCTGCTCGCAGTGGCGATTAAAGGCCCCAGGAGAGCCAGGGGGCAGAGTCTTCCAGGGAGACCCCTCCCCGTGGCATCCTGGGTCGAGCCCCAAACTCGGTTCCTCACCCACCCCTTCAAGGCCAAGCTGAGGCGGGGCCATGGATTTCTAGGAGGGAAGATCAGGTGGCCAGGGGGTGGGGGGGAGCGGTGAGGGGTCGGCCA
This sequence comes from Ursus americanus, assembly GCF_024610735.1. Lineage (NCBI taxonomy): Eukaryota > Metazoa > Chordata > Mammalia > Carnivora > Ursidae > Ursus > Ursus americanus. The sequence goes on along the minus strand of NC_142128.1, from coordinate 373,275 downwards.
GCCAATGCTCCACCGTACTTGTCGGGGCCCGGAACCACCCACCCTCTGCCCTGGAGCTGAGGGGTGCCAGTGCTGGCTTCCTGGAGAATGAAGCATCCAGAGGTCTTTGAACACACTGCCTGGTGCGGGTGCTTCAGTGGGGCTGCTTGTGTAGGGCGTCCTCGCGAGCCCCCCTCTGGGACCGGCACCTGTCCACTCGTTCTTGAGGCTTGGCTCTGGCTCCATTTCCAGGGAGCCGTCCCCGACTCCTCACCCCGCTAGCGAGGGTTAGGGGCTGTGTGTTAAGCTCCAGTCGTGTCCCTGGGGCCTTGAGCTGAGTGGTGGGCACGGGGCAGGGCCCTTACCGTCCTTGGTTAACAGACAGGGACCTCGGGGGTCTCTCCAGGTCTCAGGACCCAGAAGGGCGGAAGCCCACCATAGGACTGCTCCGGGGGGTAAGGGGGAGGCCCCCCAGCCTGGGCTTGGCCGAAGTCCTGTGCTCACTTTCCAAACAGGGTCACACCTAGGCCTCGGCCGCTGGACAGTGACCTTCAGGAAAGGATGGTGTCTCGGGTCTTCATGGTTTTCAGAGCCAGGGATGGACACACAGGAGCTGTGCAAATATTTAACGCCCCTGAACGAGGTACACGGCTGGCAACAGGCGGACAGGAGAAAGACGTCCAACACCAGTAGCCATTATGGAGAGGCCGGCGACACCCAGAGATGAAAACAGGCCCGCGGTCGGGACCACGACCCGCCCTCCTTCCCTTACAAATCTCTGGGAGGACCTGGTCCCTCCCCAGGCCCTGATGCCGGTACGTTTCCGGAAGATCTCGGGAACGTTCTGGTTCAGAGCCACAGAATGTCGGTGCTGAGCCCTCGGGAGCCCGTTGGCCGTTGTCTGGTTCAGCACGCTTACTTAGCGGATGAGGAAAGTAGGGGTCCAGGGCGGGTGGGGGGTGAGGAGGCCACAGAGCAGGCCAACAGCTGGGGTGCTGGCCCTGAGCCGCCCTCCCAGACCGCGTCCCCGGGGCCCCAGGGCCCGCCCGCCTCTGGCCCGGATGCAAGACCAGTGACAGTTGCCTGCGGGCTTCCGGCCCGGCCTGCTCCGCGTCCAGACCCAACAACCGTCTGCTGGTTCCAGCCTGCGTGGGGCGTCGTGACCCGCAGTGGGGACCATTGGGGGGGGGTCTGCCAGGGGAAGCCCCTCAGCTGAAACAGCCCCATTTTAGGAGGAAAGCCCAATGTGTTTTCCCACGTGTTTGGAGAATGGGTTCCAAAAATATGAATAATTCATCTCTGAATGGGCTCTGCTCCTCAGATGTTTCAAGGTCAGAAGTGGCTGAATGAATTTGTCTTTTCATGTGACAAGAACAACGGTGTTTCAGGCGGTGCCGTTGTGCAAACTGCTTGAGGACACGGGAGGGTCCAAGGAAGTGTCGGGCACGATGACAGTTCTCGTGTCTTAGACGGGTCGCACAGCTAGTTGGTGGAAAGGGCCTCACACACCTCGAGCCTCAAGCCGGAGTGCCAGCGGGCGGGGGCCACCGAGGAGACAGAACTAGTCCTGTATTTGGGGTCTGGGGGTTTGCTGGGGTCTCATATGTGGCCCTGGCTTCCCAGGACCCACCGTATCCTGGACCTTCCCAGCAGACCTGGGAGCCCACAGTTCCGGAGTCCACATCCTGCACACCACTGACAAGAGGGTTTCTTTAGAAAAATATATTAAACTTTCTTTCTTCATATTACAAAAGGAATTCATGTTCCCTTTCGCATAAAGATGAAGAGACAAGCTTCCTGCAGTCATTTTGGCAATGGGACTTCAGAGAGGACTGCTGGGGGTTTCTGAGAATAACCTCCTGGCTTTTTTCTTTTTTTAAAGATTTTATTTATTTATTTGACAGAGAGAGAGAGACAGCCAGCGAGAGAGGGAACACAAGCAGGGGCAGCGGGAGAGGAAGAAGCACTCTCCCAGCAGAGGAGCCTGATGTGGGGCTCGATCCTGCTGGGATCACGCCCTGAGCCGAAGGCAGACGCTTAGCAACTGAGGCACCTGGGCGCCCCAACCTCCTAGCTTTTAAAAAGACACACACGGCAGGGGTGCCTTTAGAGTTTAGTCCATAAGGATGTGATGTCTGGAGCTATGGCAGTCATCTTGCCACCATGAGGACCAATTCTGAGGCCTGAGGCCGAGTGAGGATGGCAAGACAGAGAAGAGGAGGCATCCCACATCCTGTGAGGTCACATAATCACTGAGTGCCCCAACCCGAACTTCCTGTCACATGGCATGATACCCTTGAAAGCCACTTCAGGTTGGCTTTTCTGTACCCAGCCAGAGGCCTCCTGTTACGTCCTCGCGTAAGCACACATGCAAGGACTTGTATGTTAACACATCCCTTCTTAACGTGAACAAGGGGCCGAAGACTTGCTTCTCGTGCAGAGCAGGCCGGGAAAAGGCAGTTTTAGGAGAGGAAGTGACAGAGAGAGGGGCGGGAGGAGCTGTGACCAGTACTGAGCCAGTCCTGTGGGGCAGAAGCCACAGTGGCGTGCTCCTAAGTGGCGTCCCCTCCTCGTCACCAGGGGCCTGTGCTGGGGGGCCACATGGCCTTTCGCCCGCTGCAGGACACCCACCGCCAGACTTCCTCCCATACTTTCTGCATGAGCTGGGCTAGCTCCGAGTTCGCGGGAGGCCCGTGGGGTCAGCTGCCCAGCTGACGGACTGTTTCCCACAGAACTCCGAGGGGGGGGCTGAGTAAGTCGAGCTATTTTTAATGTCCTCAGTCCTCCTAGCTGCTATCTGAATTTGTAAGACGTAGTCATGCTGCTTAGAAACTCGAGCCTGCCCAGGAGCCCCTGGGGAGCTGCCAGGACGGAGTTTGCCACCAGCCCTCTGGCCTTCCTCCTCTCGGAGGCAGGAGCACACGCCCGGCCTGGGCGGGCCGTGCGAGGAGGCCCAGCACCACTCCAGCGTGGCTGCTTTCCAGAAGATTCCTCCTCCCCTGCCTCCCTCCCGCCCCAGTCCCCAGGGACTCTGGGGGGCAGGCGGGAGCGGCGAGGTGCTGCGCTTGCCAGCCACCATGCTGGCCACGTGGCTCCGTCGAGCGGATTCCCCAAGACCGTTCGGCATGGCGGCCCCGTAGGCTTTGTGCGACACTCACAGGCTTTTGGGTGAAGACAGCCCCTTCTTCGAGATGCACCCTGGTCCAAGGCCATCTTGGAGACGGGGGTGATTCCCCATCAGGCCCTGGCCATCCACACACCAGCCCTGGGTCAGCCTGAAGAGGCCAGCCGCCCCCGGCTCACGGTACCGAGGAGGGAATGCGGGCTCAGGTGGGTGACGCGGCTTCAGGGTGCACAGCATGACCTAAACCTTCTGGAGACGCAATCAGACCCACGGTGGCCTTTGTGTTGCTCATTCATTCATTGGGTGTTTGCTGAGCACACGCTGGGGGCCAGGCTCTGGGGGAGCCATGGCGAGGAGACCAGGAGCCCGAAGCAGGAGCTCATGCCCTGGGGGTGGAGATAGACAGCCGGCAAATGACTACTCCGCCATGTAGCCCAGATGGTGCTGGGGGCACAAGGGAGCTGCAGGGTGGTGGGGTGGGGACGTGCTGGGTCAAGTAGTGTCCCCCAGAATTCACGTCCTCCCAGAACCTGTGCAGGTGGCCTTACTTGGAAGCAGGGACTCTGCAGATGTGATGGTGGAGGTCACGCTGGAGCGGGATGGTGTCCTCACAGGAGAGGGGAGCGTGGACACGCATGCGGGGAGGAGGTCACGCGGCCTGGTGGTGGAGGGCACGGCTGCTTTGTTCGTGGCAGTCTTCGGTGGAGCGGTTCCTCACGTCAGACTTCCAACTTCTGAGATTTCTGAGACGGGGGGCAGGGGCAGGGTGCCGCCATGCTGGCTCCGAGGAGAGCCCAGGTGCTTTGCACAAGTCACGGAATTTCCATAAAGTGAACACTTTGGGTTCATTAGGAAAAGTGAAAGGTGTCCAGATACGTGTGGATTACATAGAGCTTTGTAAACAGGATCTCAGAATGATTTTTAGCAGGGCTTCCAGTGGACACATTTCAGCATCTGGGAACGGGGCCTTGGGGGGACCTGGTGGGGCCATGGGACCAAGAGCAGAGAGTCAAGAGACCTGTAGTTGGGGTCTAAAGACCCATGTTGGACTTTAGGGTTTGCCGCTTGCCTGGGGCCTCCAGATACTAGATGCTCACCCAGATCTTAGTAATGCAGGAAATAGACCCAGAGAGGGGTGATTATGGTGGTGAAGGTATGGCTGTAGTGGTGGGACAGTTCGAGGAATGGGAGATGATGGGGATGGTGGAGGTGGTGGTGGAGGTGATGGTGGAGGTGATGGTGGAGGTGGTGGAGGTGATGGTAGAGGTGATGGTGGAAGTGGTGGAGGTGATGGTGGAGGTGATGGAGGTGATGGTGGAGGTGATGATGGAGGTGATGGTAGAGGTGGTGGAGGTGATGGTAGAGGTGGTGGAGGTGATGGTGGAGGTGGTGGAGGTGATGGTGGAGGTGATGGTGGAGGTGATGATGGAGGTGATGGTGGAGGTGTTGATGGAGGTGATGGTGGAGGTGATGGTGGAGGTGGTGATGGAGGTGATGGTGGAAGTGATGGTGGAGGTGATGATGGAGGTGATGGTGGAGGTGGTGGAGGTGATGATAGAGGTGATGGTAGAGGTGATGGAGGTGATGATAGAGGTGATGGTAGAGGTGATGGAGGTGATGATGGAGGTGATGGTAGAGGTGATGGAGGTGGTGATGGAGGTGATGGTGGAAGTGATGGAGGTGATGGTGGAGGTGATGGTAGAGGTGGTGGAGGTGATGATGGAGGTGATGGTAGAGGTGATGGAGGTGATGATAGAGGTGATGGTAGAGGTGATGGAGGTGATGATAGAGGTGATGGTAGAGGTGATGGAGGTGATGATGGAGGTGATGGTAGAGGTGATGGAGGTGGTGATGGAGGTGATGGTGGAAGTGATGGAGGTGATGGTGGAGGTGATGGAGATGATGGTGGAGGTGATGGAGATGATGGTGGAGGTGATGGAGGTGATGATGGAGGTGATGGTGGAGGTGATGGAGGTGATGGTAGAGGTGGTGGAGGTGATGATGGAGGTGATGGTGGAGGTGATGGTAGAGGCGATGGAGGTGATGGTGGACGTGATGGTAGAGGTGATGGAGGTGATGGTGGAGGTGATGGTGGAGGTGATGGAGGTGATGGTGGAGGTGATGGTGGAGGTGATGGAGGTGATGGTGGAGGTGATGGAGGTGATGATGGAGGTGATGGTGGAGGTGATGGAGGTGATGGTGGAGGTGATGGTGGAGGCGATGGAGGTGATGGTGGAGGCGATGGAGGTGATGGTGGAGGTGATGGTAGAGGCGATGGAGGTGATGGTAGAGGTGATGGAGGTGATGGTAGAGGTGATGGTGGAGGTGATGGAGGTGATGGTGGAAGTGATGGAGGTGATGGTGGAGGTGACGGTAGAGGTGATGGAGGTGATGGTGGAGGTGATGGTAGAGGTGATGGAGGTGATGGTAGAGGCAATGGAGGTGATGGTGGAGGTGATGGTAGAGGTGATGGAGGTGATGGTAGAGGTGATGGAGGTGATGGTGGAGGTGATGGTGGAGGTGATGGTAGAGGTGATGGAGGTGATGGTAGAGGCGATGGAGGTGATGGTAGAGGCGATGGAGGTGATGGAGGTGATGGTGGAGGTGATGGTGGAGGTGATGGAGGTGATGGTGGAGGTGATGGTAGAGGTGATGGAGGTGATGGTAGAGGTGATGGAGGTGATGGTAGAGGTGATGGAGGTGATGGTGGAGGTGATGGTAGAGGTGATGGAGGTGATGGAGGAGGTGATGGAGGTGATGGTGGAGGTGATGGTAGAGGTGATGGAGGTGATGGTGGAGGCGATGGAGGTGATGGTGGAGGTGATGGTAGAGGCGATGGAGGTGATGGTAGAGGTGATGGAGGTGATGGTAGAGGTGATGGAGGTGATGGTGGAGGTGATGGTGGAGGTGATGGAGGTGATGGTGGAAGTGATGGAGGTGATGGTGGAGGTGACGGTAGAGGTGATGGAGGTGATGGTGGAGGTGATGGTAGAGGTGATGGAGGTGATGGTAGAGGCAATGGAGGTGATGGTGGAGGTGATGGTAGAGGTGATGGAGGTGATGGTAGAGGTGATGGAGGTGATGGTGGAGGTGATGGTGGAGGTGATGGTAGAGGTGATGGAGGTGATGGTAGAGGTGATGGAGGTGATGGTAGAGGCGATGGAGGTGATGGAGGTGATGGTGGAGGTGATGGTGGAGGTGATGGAGGTGATGGTGGAGGTGATGGTAGAGGTGATGGAGGTGATGGTAGAGGTGATGGAGGTGATGGTAGAGGTGATGGAGGTGATGGTGGAGGTGATGGTAGAGGTGATGGAGGTGATGGAGGAGGTGATGGAGGTGATGGTGGAGGTGATGGTAGAGGTGATGGAGGTGATGGTAGAGGTGATGGAGGTGATGGTGGAGGTGATGGAGGTGGTGGTGGAGGTGATGGTGGAGGTGATGGAGGTGGTGGTGGAGGTGATGATGGAGGTGATGGTGGAGGTGGTGACAGAGATGATGTGGGCAGCCGTGGTGCTGGTACATGGAAGTGCGTGGTGATGAGATAAGGTCTTTGGTGATGCTCCGGACTTTTCCATTTGCCCCAGTGTCAGTGAGTCCCTGAGGGAACCTGCCGGCTCAGTGGACCTGATACCCTTTTCCTGGGACATCACAAGGCTGGAACAACGGGGCTCAGATCTCAGTGTGTCTCCATTTGTAACGCCCACCACAGCACTCTAGTCCTGGGGTCAAAGTCGGCACCCGTGTGCACCTGGGCTGAAGAGACAGCCGTCTAGCAACCTCTCTGCTGCCATAGGTGGGGCGGGGGGCACTTCTTCTCTGTAGGCCCCGCCTCCTGCCTTTAGGGCATAAGGCCCAGCAGCAGGAGGGCCAGGCTGTGGGAGGATGGGACACTCCAGCGTTTACCTGTCTTTCTACAGGGCTCTGTCAAATGTGTAAATCTGTGTGCCTCGCTCCGTGACTTCTGACCCGTGTGCACACCTGGGTCAGAGTGGCTTCCTTGCGGCCCTGTAACCAATCCCCCTCTCCAGGGAGCTGCTGTTAGGGCTCCGAGCACAGACTGGTGCCCCTACTCTAGAGTTCGCAGCGATGGACACAGGCTCGCGGCCTTCGCGCAGCGTGATGCTTCCGAGAGTCACCCGTGTTGCTGAATTTATCGGCAGGTCCGTCTGTCCCTTCTCATGAGGGTTCCACTGTGCATCCCACATTGTCTGCCCTTTCACCTCCTGGTGGATGTTTGCTTGTGTCCCATGTTGGGGACTAGGACTTAGGACTAGAACCCACGTGAACAGCCTGGCGTTAGTCTTTGCAGACAGAGACACGTCAGCTCCGGCCTTTGCGGGGGTATGATCGTGTCAGGGTCCGTGGCGCACGGTCCTTGGCACGCAGCGGCCACTCAGAGTGGTCCACGGGTCTGGGTTCTGCGTGATGAGCGCGGCCTCCGTGACTCTGCTCTCGACGGCACAGAGTGCTCGGCTGTCAGATGGGCCAAGCATCCGGAACTCTGCAGGAGCGGCACGGGGAGCGGGGAGATGGGCGTAGAAACACGTGTTCGCAGCCAAGAGCACACAGCTGTTTCCTCTTGTGGCTTCCCTAGCCTCAGATGATTTGTTTTATTAGAGGCGAGTCGTGTTTGCTACCGACTGACAGCCCCGGCTGCCTGGGGAGGTAGATGCCCGAAAGCCATCGGAGGCCTGGGCCTGCTTGCCCTGCTGTGTCTTGATGTTGGCGTCCCTGGCCTCTGTCCGGGGTGGCTGGTCAGCAGGCTCGGGGCTCTAGGAAGAGCTGGCATGCCTAGCCTGGCCTCCTGGGGCACACATGCGGGCAGGGACCACGTCTGCCTGTCACTTCTGCACCCCTGGGCCACGGGATGGCTCTGCTGAACTCCACACCCCCTGCCCCGGCCCACGGCTCTGCTCTGAGCCGGCAAGGCCCGGTCGGCTCCCTGGGTGGGCGGTGGGCTCTGGGGGGCTCGGTTCTGAGCACCATCTCGTCCTTTCTGGTTGGGGAGCCTTGACAAGCCCCTCAGGACCCCCAGGCTTCCGTGCCTTCATCTGTCACAGGGAACGGTAAGTGCCGCTCTGGGGATGGGCGTGAAGCTGGGGGGCAGGGGGCCTGTGCGTGACCAGCCCGCCATCCCGCACGCTTCCACTTTCCTGCCCGAAAGCAAACAAGCCGCACGTCGCAGAGTCCTCAGGGGAGAGGAGGCGCACGGCGGACTCAGTGGGGTGACCCCCACCAGCTGGGGCCTGGGCTGTCACTCGGGACGCCCCCTTCCGCAGGCCCCGGGCCCCGGAAGAGGCTGGGAGCTCCCCCCCTGCCCCCCAGGGCTCAGCTCGGCTCGGAGGCGGGAGCTGTTTTGGAAGAGGATGATTCCTTGGGCCCCCTTGCCCGCGGCTCACCGGTGACCCCAAACCGCGTGCTAGGAGGCCTTCGGTTCACTTCCGGGGGCGGATTGGGGTGAAGACCGTTCGGGTTGGGTGGGTGCTTCACTCTAGCGGCTTTGCTCTAATGTCGGGGTTGAAACCTAGTGCTCGAACCTTACTTGAGTATTCAGCGTGGCCCCAAAGCGTCTGCTGTGGGGTCTGAGTCTCTGCGCGTGTGGTCACCGTTCAGCAAGTTGGATTAGGGCCTTCTCTGGTTGGGATGCGGCCTCTGCCCTTCCCCGGAGCGGGGCCCTGGCCGTAGGGAGGCCGGAGAGCCCGCCCTGTGGTTTTCCCAGAGAGCCACCTGCCCGCCAAGGGGCGGCCACACCTACAAAACCTTCCTTCCACGCGCCCCCTCCGGCTGCCGCCGCAATGTTCCTCAGGGCCCGGGCCCCACGCACGCCACGGCCGCTTTGCACCTGGCTTTCTGGGAACCTGCGAAATGAGATTTTCTCAGGATTCTGTGTTTGGGGGTGGGGTGGGTGGGGCTGGGGAGGAGCCTCCTGTGACGTATTAAAACCCCCAAGTGGATGGATTTATTCCATCGATCGGCACGCGTGCGCCGTTTAATCGGGGAGCGGGAATGTGCTGGAGGGCCGTCCTGTCTCCGCGAGCTGCTCTGGCGGAGCCTTGTGACTATTAAGAGCGGGCTGGCAGGGACCCTGGGCCCCAGCATGGAAAATCTGTCTGGGTTCACAGCTTGTGCTGGAGGGCGCCCAGCCCCACGTGGCTTGAATGAACACACCCTTTATGTGCGCTTGGCCCTGCGCTGTACCCTGTGTGCTCCCGGCCGCCCCTCGGGGGGGCCGCCCCCAGGGCTGCGTCCGCAGGGCACTCTCTGCCCTTCCTGAAACCCCCTCACCACACAGATCACCGGTCACTGGTGCGGGGGGGGGGGCGGGGGGCAGCATGCTGGGCTACCTTCTGCCCTCCCCTCCCTCTCGGTGCTGCTTCCTCACGTGGTCGGGACGGGGCTGACTGGGCAAAGTCAAACCACAGGCCCAGGTCGTGGTTGGTGGTCGGTGGGTTCGGGTCACTCTGACCCATGGACAGTCGGTATCCCTGATTTAGAGACATGGCCGGCTCTTCGGGGCTCACCGGGCAAACTCCGGCTTGAGGCAGACCCCAGGGCATGCCGGGGACACTGCCGTGCTGGCCCAGACTGGGGGTGTGCACAGATGGGAGGCGTCTGCTGACAGCCTTTCCTCAAGCCCCAGGGGAGCATGGTCTAGGACCGTAACAGAGAGGTGGGGGTCCGGCCCAGGGCCAGGGCCGGAACAGGGGAAGGGAGCCTGGTCAGCGTTTCTCAAGGTGCCGTCTTCCTCAGCCCCCCAGGGAGCTGCAGGGCTGCTTTGCTCCCACAGGGCTCGGAAGGCAGGGGTCTTGCATCACCACCCCTAGGGGCTCAGCTGGGTGCCTGCTTCCCTGGACAGAGATCGACCCCATTTGGGCATCAGAGAAAGGTCCCTCCTGGCAGGCCCAGGCTGGGGCTGGGAACTGGGAGCTGAGCAGGGGGGTCTCCAGGCTGGCTCGGCACCACAGGCAGCTGCCACCAACCACTGAGTGCCTGTGGACCCCAGCACTGTGGGACCTCTTCCCCGGGAGCCTAGCTCCCTGTCTAGTGTCAGCCCGGGTTAAAGTCTTAGCTACAGGCCGCAGGCCCCACTCCAACTAGTTCATGGCCAAGGGAACTTGCTAAGGGTAGCCCCGGACTCTGTGCACAGGACACGCACAAACCCTAGATGATCTTGGGGTGCTGCAGGCCACCGGCCCTCGGGAAGGGGCGTCGGGACCACCGCCACCATCAGAACCAGCCTTCCCGCACCAGCTTCCCCAGGAGCCCCGCTCGGGTCCCAGTGGGCAGGGGCCAGGTCCCAGGACTGCGTTCTAGCTGCAAGGGAGGCCGGACGCCCTCGCCTCGTCTTGGGGATCCTGGTCTCATGGGTGGGACGTTCTCTGAGCTTAGGGAGGGTACCTTCGGAGAAACAATTATCTGCTCTGCCAAGTTTCTGGACGCACCCCTACCAGGTGTGCTGGGATCTGCTCAGGTCAGCCTGCCGGAAGCGGGGGGCGGGGAGCTGCGCGTCTGAGTGTTGGACCTGGAACAGCAGATGCTTCAGGTCGGGTCGGTCCTCGGGCCCTCCCGGGAGCCTACCCTGCCCGACTGGAGGAACCACGCTTTCAAGGTTAACAAGCCCACCCTCGGTGTGTCCCCTCTCTGGCTGGTGTCTCCAGCCTTGGAGGGACTCCAACACCGGCCCCACACGGCCCCACGGCAGGTGCCGTGGCCAGGGGATGCACAGTAGGGGTTAGACCCTGGTCTCCCCGACACTCTGGCCTGGCACCCCTCCTCGCAGCCAGGGGCCTCTCAGCAGGATGCTGGTTGAAGGCATGGCCGGTTCCAAACTTTGAGCTGGCAGGACAAGGACCATCCTGTCCCCTGCCAGGGTCAGTGCAGGGCCAGGCAGCGGGCAGAGGCCGGAGGTGGCCCGTGAGGGAAATGGTTGAAATTTGCAGCCAGGGCAGGAAATGGACAAATTGTGCTGTAGGAGTTGGAATGCCAGCTGGAATGCCACCCCTCGGGGCCCCTCCCAGCCGCCCCTTGGGATTGGAGCCCAGAGTCAGGAAGTGCCTGATGTCTTGGCTGCAGGAGCTCTGGCCCCCGCTGAGTGGGTGCCTGCCCTGCACCACGTCCGGTTCCCAGCCAGAGGCTTCCAGAGGGTGTTTGTAACTAGGAGGGGCCCCGGGGCGGTGGAGGAGCTGGGAGCTGCCGCCGGGGCAGTGGGCCCTGTCTCTGCTGCCACACGCGGGGGCTCCCTCAGCTTCCTGCTGGTGCCTGTGGTGCACTTGGCATTCGGCCTGCGCACGGACAGCAGGGTTCTGCACACCCTGTCCTCCCCACTCGCACTGCTTCTCCCCACAAGAAACTCCTATTCGGCACCAAAACCCAGCGTTGGCAGCAGCCCCTGAGCGGCTATCCCTGAAGCAGCTCCCCCTGCAGAGGCCGCACCCTCCCCTGCTCTCCGGCAGGCCTGGGGGACAGCCGGCCCCCCGTGTGTGCTGGGCTTGTGCTTCCGGCCGCCCGAGAGGCGGCCTCGGGATCAGAGCACGTTTTTGCCTTCACCCAACATTGTTCTGCTCCGACGTCAGGCTCCTCTGTGGCCATGTGACCCAACACTCAGCCTCAGAAGTCGGCGAGCCTGCGTCCGGCCCCCGGCCCCCCGGCCCCCCGGCCCCCCGGCTCTGCTTCAGCCCCCCGACCTCAGTTTCCTCCTCTGTCAGCTGGGGCTCACGGCACGCCCGCCTGCCCTGAGGGTGATAAAGAGCTCTCTGCACAGGGCCTGGCGCCCAGGAGGCGCTCGGTGACCCACCCCCGAGCCGCTCTTGGCTGCAGAGAAGAGGGGGCCCCGAGCAGGGTGCAGGGGTTGTGGATTTCGAGGCTGGAGTCCCTTGCCCCAGCGGGGAGGTCATGACTGCTCCTTTGAGTCAGCCCGTAAACCAAGGGTGCCCGGCCCGGCACCTTCCTCGGCTCACCAAGGCCTCCCTCCGCCTCCCCTGCCAGCCCCACCATGGCCCCGCCTCACCCTCTGCCCTGCGGGGGGGTGGGGGCTACCCTCAGGAGGCTGGGGAGTTTGCTGTATCCTCATAACGGCGAGGCCCGGGTCTCCAGGGCAGGGGTGCGAGAGGCCGGGGGGTGGGGGGAATGCAGGGGAGTCCCCATCATCCCCACCTGCTCCCAACCACCCAGCATCCCTGACGTCTGTGTCAGGCCTTGGCTCTGGGGCTGCACCCGGAGCGGCCCCTCGGGGGGCGTGGGCTCGCATGCGCCTCACTGTCTGGACTAGCACCCTTGTCTGGGCGAGGTCTGGCCTGTGTGCTGGCCTCGAGGCAGGGCAGGTGACCCTCATCCGAGCATGGGCCCGGGGGCTTCAACCCGCTTAAAAGAAGACTTTGCAGGAGAATGTGGGTGGACGGAGGGAGGCAGTAAGGCTTTGCTGAGAGGGTCTGGGGGGTTCACGGCCTCACCGGGAGCCCTGCCAGGGCTGCCCTTGAGGTCCCCTCCTGGTCTTCGCTCAAAGGGGCAGGTGGCTGCAAGCGGAGGTCAGGTGCCCCTGGCCTCTTCCCCGTCCCTCCTCTCTCATCCGCCTTCCAGGGGACCTGCTGGGCCTGGGACAGACAGGACTGAGTCCTGAGGGACAGCCAAGCACTGACGGCGGTGCCCCGTGCTCGCCCCTCCCGTCGCCTGCCGCGGACGGCTCTGGTGACTGTGCAGGGGGAGCAGAGCCGGAGGATGAGCCCCCTGTGAAGTCTGTGGGAGCCGGGGCCCCCATGGGGAGAAGGGAGGCCCGTGTGGGGCTGCGCCGGGGCAGGACCGCCTCGGGGTCACCGGGCCGGTGAGGCTGCAGGGCTCACAGAGCCGCAGGGTCTCAGCAGGGCTGGGGACAACTCTCGCTGGCCACGTCATGGCTGTTCCTGAGCGTCCAGCGGTGAGGCCTCCCTTGGAGTCTGGACCTGGACTCACCGCTTCCCGAAATTTACTGCCGGAGATCAGACTTGAGTTAAGGAAACGTTTATTTTAAATGTAAACCGATCACAGTGGAATTCGTGGATGGGCTCTGCCGGCCACAGCCCGTGGACAGTGACGTGAGGATATAAATAGGCCACAGTTGTTGCTGCCCTTAACCCAGAGGGGCCCTGCTGATGGCCATGGCCAGGAAAGGCCTGCGGCGGGGGTCCCACCGGCCCGGCCCGATGCCCTGGCCCCCAAGGGCCCCGAGGCCTGAGCTGTCCTGCTCTCCTTGCACGCAGGCCTTGGCCCCCAGCCTCTGCTCCCCACGTGGGGCTGCGTGGCCCCTTCCTCGCTGTCAGCCCCTTTCCCTGCTGCTGGGGAGGGAGCTGATGTCTTGCTGAGGATCCTGAATCACACCGAGGCCCCTTCCCGCCATGACTCCCCTCTTCCGGCAGACCCCGCGTCATTGGAAACAAAAGCCGAGAATGCCAGGGGGCCCCTGGGACGTGTGACGGCATCTGGCCAGGCTCCAGAAGTCACCCGCAGGCATGCCGGGGAGCTGGCAGGCGGCCAGGAAGTGTCCCGCCAGCCGCCCTGTGGGTATAGGGGTGGGGAGCCCACAGAACAGGCCCCTTAGACCCAGCCCAGCCCCTGCACTGGGAATCCGGCCCTGTCGTGAGTCTGTCCATCCACCGTGCTGGCTGGGGTGGGAGCCTAGGGCCAGGAATGCCACGAGTCTTGGCATTCTCTAGCGGGAACCCAACTGTTGGGCAGGGAAACAGGCTCAGAGAGGGGACCCACGCCATATCTGTTCCCCACTGCCCAGACCCCAACACAGTCCTCTGAGTGTGGCTCAGTGGTTAGGGATTCGGACCCGGGTCTGCGAGAGAGCCAGTGCCAGCCTCCTCCGCCCGTTCCCCTCCCTGAGGTTCACATCCACAGCCCCAGCGTGTGCAAGGGCCCCTGGAGCTCCACCACGGGGCTCGGGGGAGGGGGGCTTTGCTGGTCTGAGGAGGTGGTACCCCGTCTTCCTTCCTGCAAGGGCGTCCGGGGCCGAGGTGCAGGACAAATGTCCGGCGTCCGTGCGGTCCGGAAAACAGCAACAGTGGTCGGTCCAGACACGCCCGCCGTGGGCCGGTGCGACCCCACGTGGACCTCGCCTCCCATGACCAACAGTGAGAACAGTGCTGACCGCAACAGCAGCGTGTCATGTAAACCCTTGGGGGCAGACATGGGGGTAAGGGCCAGGGTCTGTCCTTACCAAGGTGTGACTTTGGGGCGTGGCTCCCACCTCTGCGCTCGGTTTCTTCATCCAGGAAACGGGGGCTCACAGGCCGCGCTCAGTAAGCAGGTGTATCTGCGGACAGAACACACAACATTCAGGTTTGCGGAACTAACAAGGGCTCCTTCCAGGCAGGGGCCAGGCGGAGGCCTGCAGGCTCGAGGCCCTCCCACTGCTCCGCAGTGGCCCGCGGGTGACCTCCGCCGACGGTCCACTGTGAGCTCGCTGTGTCCGCGTGTGTGCACGGCAGGTGTCGTCGTCCGCGGCTCATTTCTCGGAACCCTCGCACCACCGTGAGGGCAGAGTCCCGGACGGTCCCACTGGCAGGTGCAGCCCCTGAGGATTAACGTCCAGGGCCACGTGACCACTACAGAGATGGTGGCCTGTGACCTTGTGTGACCTTGGGCCTGTCCTCCTAGTCTGTAGCCAGCTCCCATCTCTCAAATGGGGCGATGGCAGCCCTTCCCTTGCCAGGGTGCAGGGGGCTGGGTGGTGGGAGACCCACACCGGGCATGCACTCACCCAGTGGTACCATTGTGACTGCCCCAGCCAGGACCAGATCCCAGCTGAGAACGGTCCTGACGTCGGCATCTGCAGGGTGCCCTCCAGAGGCCCCAGGGAGACTCGTTCCCTCCTTCCATGTTCCATCCTTTCAGCTTTGTTCGTTCATTCGTGAATCATTCATTCATTCCCTCAGTGGAGAAATCAACGTGGCTCCCATGGACCAGGCCCTGGTGGAATTGTGGCCCCACTCCTCTTCTGGAAGTTTCTTCAGGGCCCCTTGAACATCAAAGGCCTGGGAGCTGGGTGACCTCTGTCCTTAGCTGGGCGTGGTTTCCGGGCATCCCTGGAGTGGCGGGCAGCTTTGGGGGCTATTTTGGGACTGCCACAAATGTCACCCTCCTCCCGCCAACGGGGAATTTTCATCAAACACGGCCGAGAATGGGGTGATGTCACCCCAAATTACGGGGGCTTGGCTGGTGGGGCTGGATGAGGGCAAAGGGTGTGACCCCTGGGCACCTGCTGGGGGGCCCACTCCACCGCCTCCCCCCTGTGGGCAGGCCCGGAGCCCCCCAGAGGGACCCTGTGGCCGTGTGGGGTACGGTGTGCATCTGGGAACACTGGAAATGCTGGGCTCAGCGCTGGTTTGTTTATTTAGGACGGGGCAGCTGGACGTGACAATTCCAGGGAAGTGACTAACTGGCCTTTGTCATTTCCAGGGCAGCCCAGCCGAGCCCAGAAGGGAGGGCTGGAGCGGGGCCCCGCAGTGGAGGAGTTCCATCCCATCCAGAGCCTGCATAGCCTGCCTAGCCCACGCTTCTAACTGGGCCCAGAGAGGGAGGCACAGAGGAGCCCTGTCCTGCCAGGGACGCTACCCCCGACCCCCGCACCCTCCCCCATGGGCAGAGCAAAGTGCCAGCTCTGGGGGCCAGGCTGGGCTCTCATTCAGCTCCTGTGGGGGCAGCCGGGGCCCAGGGGTGGGGGGACAGAGAGGGCAGTGAGTGTCCCCTAGCTTTCTTCCCAAGACAGGGGTGAGGGGAGGGGAGGGGGAGGGGGCCAGAGAGTTGGAGACAGAGACACAGAGGTTGGGGGAAGGGAGGGAGGGGGCTTGACTGAGACAGGCCTGGGACTTGTGACTTTGGGAGAGACGCTGCTCTGTGCCGGGCCTCAGTTTACCCAGCCGTACCGCGAAGGCGTCTGGATGTTTAGCGCCCTCTTGATCTTTGCTTCCGCCGTGTACCCGGCGCTGCTGTTCACCCATATTCTTTAAATCACCTCACTCGTTGGCTGCTCAGTCTTCCGAAGCCTCACCAGCCATCCGGCCAAGCGGGCTGGGGGGGGCTGCGGGGGGGGGCGGGTTCTGCTCCCACGCGCTCCTGAGTCGTCTTTCGGCTGCTGGGCTGCAGCAGTGACCGGGCTGGGTGTGTTGGGAAGATGAAAGGGCTCGGGGGCCGGGGCGTGACAGCTGGGGATACTACACAGGGGCATCGAGGGCCTCCCTGCGGGCATCCGAGCTGAGACCTGGGGGTGAGGAGCACCGGGGCCCGGACAGGGTCGCGGCAGAGTGGGGAGCAGGGGAGGGCCAGTCAGTGGCTTCCAGGATGTCGGCTGGGCCCAGACTGGGGTCGGGCATATGGGTCCTACTCTGAGTAGAAAGGGACCCATTTGTGAACTTGAAAGCTCACCTGTGTGCAGATGGACACGGAGGGGCATTTGTTAGGACCCCCCAGGTGACACGGGTGCCAGCGCACCGAGGCCTTGCTCCCTCTCCCGACAGGGTCCTTTCTGTAGCACACAGTAGGTGCGCATCCCTGCCCCGCTGCGGTTCCAGCATCCTCGCTCTCGGAACACCACTCCAGCTGGAGAGGGGAGGCTGTTCCCCGCCCCCACACCTTGGACAAGTGGCCACTGCCCCGGGAAGCGTGTGGGCCTTGTTTCCCTGCTCCCAGGGTCTGTGCACAGTGGAAGGGCGCCGGGACCCTGGGAACCCTAGCCAGGCACTGCACCTCCTGGAGGCCGGGGTGGGGTTGGGGGGCACTTAGGAAGAGGTGCTGGGGTATGTCCCATTTCAGGGGACCAAGACGCACAGCCTGAGCTTACTGGGGAATATACCCTGTAGTTCAGAAAAGGCTGCTCGAGGTGGGAGCCAGCAGACCACATTTTGAAAAAAGAAAAAGAAGGAACTTGGATAGTTCTTAGCATCTTCTGAATGCTCGGGCATGTTTCGCAAAAGTTGGCAGGGAGACTAAACACACAACACTACATTTGTGGCTCATGCTGGCTACCCTGTGGCTGTGCGCCGTGGCTCTGCCCTGTGGCTCTGCCCTGTGGCTGTGCACACTGGCTCCGCACTCCAGAGATGGGGCTGAGGCTATGGAGCCCAGGAGAGGCCCTCCTTGGTCGCGATGTGGGAAGGGGCTGCCTGGTGCTAGCCTTGGACCTGTGACTGCAGGGCTGGGGGCACAGGGAGGTCTGCACCTGGCCTCCATGGGAAGCTTGAGCTGACCTTGGGCTCTTGTTCCAACCCGGACCTTGTTCCTGGGCTGACAGTACAGGCCTGTGGGGTTTCCTCTCTCTCTCTCTTTCATGACAAGAAGCAGTGGCTGTCCATATAGTCACAGGTCTCTGGCAGGTGCGGCCTCTCGACAGGACAGCTGGGTGAGGAAAGGGGGCAGGTGCGTCTCCTGGAGACCGTGAGTGGGAAGACAGCCCTGTCCTCATAAAGCTAACACTGCCGTGCTTTAAAGCATGGGGGTTGGATAGACGGCAGAAGTGCCGGGGCTCCCCTCTGCAATGTGGAGAATGTGTGTGCAGGGTTAGTCCCCAGGGAGTGTGGAGCTAGACGGACCGTGCGTGTCTGGTTCCTTCCTCCTGGTCTTGTGCTCGCTCTCTCTGGGCACGAGAGAGTAGCGGCCCCTGCACCCACATACCTCAGCTTGGGGTCCTGGGGGCTTGGGTCCCAGGGGTGCTGAGCCCCAGACATTGTTCCACAGAACTGACGGAAGGCCTCACGAGCGTCTAGTGGGCATCGGGCCGGGGCTGCATTCCCTGAGCTCCTGCTGGGTGCCGCACACTCAGAACGGAAGGATGGAGAGGGGAACCATCTTGCAGAGTGGAACGTAAGCTGGGGGACAGGGAGTAGTGCAGCTGTGGGTCTGAACGCAGTGCGTGTTTCTCAACGAGCCCCTAACCCTCCAGGCTGGTGGTCGAGGGCCCGGCCAGGACACCCAAGAATTTCCCCGAGTCTGATTTCAGTTGGGAGCTGGCTGGGGACGGCGGGGAGCCATCGTAGCGTGGGGCGGGGGCAGGGTGGGGCTGGGTGGAAACTGGAGTTGGGGTCAGAAAGCCCTGGTGCAGATTAGACCGCCTACCGGAGCGGGGCAGTGCCTTGGGCAAACCGTGGTCTTTCTGTGCCTCAGTGTCCACTTGGACGCCAGGCGCTGAGGCCTCACTAGAGGTCGTTCTGGGGCATGAGCTCCGGGGGCTGGGTACACATGCGGTGCTGAGACCTCCTCGCCGTGCCCTCCTCTGCGGCCGTGTGCAGGTGCCGGGCTCCTTGTTTGCCGGCCGTCTCGGTTACAGGTGTGCAGGCAGCACTCTAGTTCCTGGGTGCCGCGTGTCCGTGAACCATCCGTGAGACGTGGACGGGTGGCTCCTGGGGACAGGCCGAGCCTCGGCTCCTTCTCTCCCACCCCTGCGCTGTGGGCCGGACACTCGAGCGTCTGCGTAGACAGGAGCCGTTCCAGCATCCGATACTCTGTTCCGGACTGAGTTGTGTCTCTCCTTGGCCCCAAGGAGGCTGTATTTGGAGACAGACTTGTAGGGGGTCTTGGGGGTTAAACGAGGCCATGGCCGGGGCCCCCATCTGATAGGACTGGTGGCCCTGTCAGAAGGAGGAGACACACAGAACCGCCCGCCGTGTGGGTGCACGCAGCCGTAAGAAGGCCCGCAAGGCAGACAGGTCTCCCCAGAAACCTGCCCCACAGCGTCCAGCCTCCAGCATTGTGAGAAAATAAACGGGACATGGCCCCATCTCCCTGTCCTGCCGGGGATCAGGGGAAGTCACAGGAGGTGGCAGGAGTCCTGGGCCGGACGTCCCAGGCCCTCCTGAGCCCCTGGCCAGTCCCTGTCACTTTCTGGGCCTCAGTTTCCCACCCTAAGAGGGAACATTGCGCTGAATCTTCTCCGAGGCTTCTCCCCCCCGACCCTTGCTGGCTGCTCCCCTGGGGCCGAGCGCAGGCTGGGAACGTTGGTCTTGGTGAGGACAGTGCTTCAGTCTCGGGACACGGAGCAGGGGAGGAGCAGCTTGGGTCCTGGACACCCAGGGCTCCTCTCCGCTCCTGGGCCTTGCGGGGGACACACTGGGGCCCCCAAGTAAAGGTCGTCCTCGTGTAACTGCTGTCCCTCAGGGGGGTGGGGTTGCCCCAAAGATGCCGGTGAGACTCGGAGCCACCACCAGCCAGCCCAGCTGGGGGCCTTGGCACGCTCTCCTGTGCTTGGGTGACACGGGCCTCTCTCCTCTGCATTTAGGGATGTGGAATCTGGCCACGGGGAGCATGACAAGTGCTCACACCCGCAGCTTCTGGAGAGGGTCAGGAAGCGGGGGCATGCCTGGGGCCCAGCTCTCTTTGGGCCTCGGTTTCTCCCTCTACGGAGGGAACAGTCTGCTCAGATCCATCGGGTCCTCGGAGGCCTAGGTCTTTGGGGTCTGAGTTTATGTGCGTCACTCATGGGTTTTCCTGAACTTCTCTCCTGCAAATGGCTCTGAGGGTACCCGGGATGCAGGAAGGGGGACGGCTGTCTCTGACCCTGTGGGCCCAGCGAGCTCAAGGATGATGCTGTCCCTGTGGGGCTGGTGGGGATACCGCTGCCTGGGCTCCCGGGCCAGGGCTTGGCCCTGGGGCACACGCTGGGGTGTGGAACACCCCCACCCTCCCAAGACGGGGACCCCTCCCTCATCCTGGAGGCCCTCTGTGGACGGGGCCAGGTGTGTGCTGGGCAGAGGGACTGCTCATCTCCCGCCAGAACTGCCTGGGGCCAGCCTGGAGGTGCGGCTCGCAGAGGGACTGCCGCGGGCTGGAAGCAGGGCCCGCCCTGCGATCCCTGAGCGGTTCTGGTCCTTAGCGGGTGCTCAGGAGGTGGGCTGCCAGCTGGAGACTGTCGCGAAGCCCAGAGGAGGGCCTGACTCCCCACGCCCCTCACGTCGGGGCTTCCGTCCAGCTCGGCCGCACAGAGAGAGCAGCCCTGCTCTCAGCCCGGTCTGGCTGTGTGACCCTGGGGAGCCCGGGCTTCCCGCCAGAGCAGGCCAGTGTGCGTTTGGCAAGGCACCCTGGGTCTGACCTCCGGCACCCTTGCCAGCGCTGGCCCCGGGCGACCCCCTCTCTTTGCTCCTTGTGTGTGGCGGAAGGGGCTGCAGCCAGGCGGGTCGCAGAGCCTGACAGTGATGGATGGGCCCGGGGCTCCAGGTTACTGCCAGGGGGTGGGGAGCCGGTGTCCCTCAGGCCTCACGGAAAGTGGGACAGGGTTCCGGGGCCGGAGAAGGGAGCTCCGGGCAGCAGCCGGGCAGGGGAGTTCTCTGCAGAATCTGCAATTTCCGTGGCATTTCTACAAGGGACCCCATGCCTCTGACCTCGCTGGGGTCCTGCTGGAAGACAGGGTCTGCTGGAGAGTGCGGAGGCCCAGGCCGCTTCCATGTCTGCAGCCCGGGGTGGGCACGGCTCTCCAGGAAACGGGCTGCTTTAGAGCCCTGTCTGCTGCGGCTTAAATGTAACCATCCCAAATAAGGAGGGGGCTACTTTTACCCCTGCCCCATGGGTCACCTGCTCTCTGAAGTCGGTTCTCCCCAGGGGGACTCATTCATACATTCATTCCCTCCAGACCCCAGGGGGCAGGCCAAGTCCTTCACTGGCACAGGACGGTTTGTCAAGGCTGGGGGGGTCCAACAGTAACGAAGGGGAGACACACGTGTCATTCTAAAGCACTTGTGTCTGTGTTAGGAGGCCTGAAAAGAACTGGTGAAACTTAATTTCCATCTTGTACTTCGGCCCCATAATCCAGACTGTGGTCCCTCCAACGCGGGCACAACGGCATTTCACCTTCTCAGCACCAGGTCTCGGGTGCTGTGCCCGGCTCTGACCCTCGCCCCCATCTCCTCCAGGGAGTTCCTGCCCGGGAGGGGAGATGGCCTGCAGAGCGGAGCTGGGGTGCAGGCCTGGGGCGGCCGGCCACGGGGCAGGAGGTCTGCTCCTCGACACCCTCGGGGACGCTCGCGGGGCTCCCTAGGCCTCTCCTCCTGCCGTGTCCACAGGGCACGTGTGGGGCGCCGAGGCAGTGGCCCTGCCGTGGGGTGCTTCCCTTATCTGCTCTCAGGCATGCTTCCGGAGCAGAGGGCGTCCTCACCCGGGATCTGTGCGGAGAGCGTGCCCACCCCCCGCTGTGGTTTGTGACCGAGGTGGGCTATGTCGCCCGACACAGGGAGGCCATGGGCGGTGGGGCCCCACCTCCTGCTCTTTCCCTACCACCAAGCGGCCGGCCGCAGGGGCAGCGGTCACCGCACAGCTGTGTGCAGGGCCCTCCTGGCCACACTCGGGTCAGGACCTGCAGCCCCACCGGGAGGGCCCCACCGCCCGGAGCCCTCTGGCCCCAGTTCTGGGCCCGGTGCTGAGATCTGCGTGTGGGGCGCAAGGAGCAGGGCCGCGTGCGCATGCGTCCCCACGGTAAGGCCTCCAACGGCAGCCCCCTCCTGCAGCCCCTTTCATCTGATCCGCGGAGCGTTTTACAAACACTGAGTCATTAGCCTCCCACGGCTTTGGGAGGTAGCTCAGTCCGTCTCGTAGGAGGGGAAACTGAGCCTCGTCATTGTTCGAGATTTACAGCTGGGCCACCCAGCGAGCCACCCGTCCAGATTTCCCCTGAGATCCCAGCGTCAGGAATGCACTCAGAGGAGCAGGACCCCCGTGGGGCGGGGGGAGCGAGGGGCCGCCTCTGAGCGGCAGGGTGCCCGGCATGCTGTTCCTCACAGTGCGGTGTCTGTGCCAGACGCTCGCTCACGGTTGCGACTTCGTGCACGTGCCACAGAGCCCTCTCACTGGACTCCCACGGGACCCCGCAGGTAGGTTCAGTCCCTCCTGTCAAGGACGAGGAAGCAGAGCGTCAGGGGAGCTCGGCTCCGGCTGAGGGCAGCGCAGGGACTGAGCCACGGGGCTGCTGACCCCCGACAGACATCTTGCTTTCTGCTGACGCACGCTGCCACCAAGGAGGGGCACCTCGTTTAGGAATTACAGGGTGTGAGTGAGGGGGTTTGTCAGGACCCCAGGGGAGAGGGCAGGAGTGACACGAGGGGACGCGATGCTCAGGGAGGAAGGGGGTTCGTACCTGCTGAGCAATGCGGTCCCTTCCTCCCGTGTTCCATCTCAGCCGAACTGTAATCACACTTGGGTTGGGATTTAGAGAGTGTTTACAGAGAAACGCCCTGGACCCATGAGCAATGTGCCTGTTGGTTCGTGCTTTTGGACCCTGAGAGACAGATAAGTGAGGAGTGCGCGGGGCCTTTCTTGGGGACATGCCCGTTCTCGCCGGCCCGCCTGGGTCTGCTTTGATAGCCCGGACATTATCCCGACGTTTATTGTCCTCACCTGTCAGTCAAGCCCCCTTTGTGAAATTACGTTCATTTAGACGTCCTCTCCTGCTACGACTTTAAGATGAAAACTTGTCTTCTGTTTGACAGGGAGGGAGGCGAAAATTACTATGTGAATAGAAACCTGCAGGTTACATAAATAACATGTCAGCGGAGACCAGGAGCGGAGCCTGAAATCGATCCATCAGGCCCGGAGCCTTTGTGAGCCTCCCGGCCCGGCTCCCGCGCTGCGGGACTTCTGTCTGCAGCTTGTTTTTCCTTCCTTGGTGGGTGACACTCTCCCCCTTCAGCACATCCCTGCTCCAGGCTTTCTTCCGGAAGGTGGGAGCCGGTCTCTGCGGGGTCCACGGCCCAGCCCAGAGAATCAGCCCCTGCCACCGCGTAGCTTCTCGATCCTGGAGCAGCAGGCAGCGTCTGCTTTCTTGTTGGCACCGAACCCTGCTCACCCTCTGGCCGGGGTGCTTCCAACCAGTGCTGGAGGGCCCGGGCAGCGGGCGTGGGGTCGGACGGCGACATCTTCACAAGATACAGCGACCGCGACCTTTACGGCGTCAGGCCCCTGGGAGGCCTTTTACAAGACTTGTTGAATTTAATTCTTATCCTCCCGAGAGATGGGTGCTCCCGTCCCTCCAGGACTGCGGCTTGCTGGGGTCACACCTCTGGCCGGTGGCCCAGGCCCCAGAGCCTGGCCCCTTCACCTCCACACTGACCTCCATTCAGGAAACTGGTCCCTCATTCACCTAATGAGAGGGAGGGAGCACATGTTTGCAGGTAGAGATTTGAAAATCAATTTAAATGGAAAAACAAGGGAGGAGCAGAGATTGGGAAGTGGAGCTTCTGAGGAATGGTGTCTTGAGGGGTGGCCTCTGGGGCAGCACCCTGTCCCTCCCTCTCTAGCAGACTGGAGGGCTTCCACGGGGCCCTGGGGAGAGGGGGTCCCCAGCGGCAAGCCTGGGGCAGGCCCTGGGCATTGTGAGGGCACTGGCAACGAGCCTCACGTGGCCCTGTCTCACAGACGGAGCCTGGCAGAGCGGACCTCGCACTGGTGTCTAGTCACTCCTCCGTCTGTCTGTCCGCCTGTCTGCCTGTCTCTCCCCCACACTGCAGACCCGGCCTGGCCCATACGCTCTGCGAAGGTTTGTGGCATGAGTGTGTTTTGTCTCGGACACTGTCTGTCCCTTGCGCCTGGGCCGGGAGGAGAGGGCGGGCCTGGGCAGTCCCGGGGCGTGCGGGGACCTCCCCCAGCCCCGTGCAGAGCCTGGCTGTTCTGTCTGACCTGTGCTGGCCTGTGCAGGCAGCAGCTGTCATCTGGAAACTATGTGGCCCAACAACCTGAGACTGGGCAGGACGTTAGAGCTCCAGGTCCGGTGGGACTGGACTCTCAGAATAGGGGCCCCAGTGCCTCAGGCCGTGGTGAGGGCCGAGTTCCCGCATGTGGTTCCTCCAGCCAGGCTTGGGCTGCCCCTCCTCCGTCCCAGGCCCTCCAGGGGCCACAAATCCCCAGGGAGGCCCGCAGGCCAGGCCAGGCCAGCTCGTGGGCTGGTGGAGAAGGTGCATTTGGGGCGGGCCCACTGTGAGCTCCAGGTGTCCCCAGCTGGGCTCCAGCGAGTTTCTCCGAGCCTCAGTTGGCCCAGCTGGGACATGGGATGCCAATGTTCCCATAATCCCCAAGAGTCTAAGGCTTGGGGTGGCGTGGCCCAGACACCCTGGCTCGCAGAAGGGCCAGCCCCCCTTGGCTCCTTGCACCCCACCCAGGATGCCCGAGACCCACCCAGAAGGCACCAAACCTGCCGCCTCCGAACGCAAGCCTGCCGGCCTGTGGCTGCCCAGGGTGGGGGGTTGGTGCACCTGCTGTGTGGGTGGATGATTTATGGGCCAGGATGGGGACCCGGGGGAGGAAGGAGAGCCTCGTGTTTCACCGAGACCAGAGTGCCAGGTTCCTCCCAGCAAGCTGGACCCAGACAGGGCCCACATCCTGCGTCCCCTGCGGTGCTCGAGGACACCCGGCCCCCCCTTCCCTTCCTCCCTCACCCTCACCGCCGGGCTGGGTGTGAAACAGCAGGGTGGGGGGCAGGGCCGGGGCCCAGTGGTCTGGGTGCCCTGTGAGATCCTCCGCAGTGGGTTTCACGGAGTCAGTTAGAGACTAGAGGCTGCAAGCCCTTGCTCCCCCGAAGGGGACCCGGCGAGGCCAGGCCTGTGCGTACAGGTTGCACACTTTCCCTCAGCAGCGTTCTGAGTAGGCGTTATTGAGCCAAGCAGGCTCAGAGGGGTGCAGCGACTTGCCCAAGATTGCACAGCCAGAAACCTCAGGTCCCTATTAGCTGTTTGTGGCTTTTCAGCACCCTGAGGGCCTAGGCCGGTGGCCTCTTCCATTCTGGGGCTGAGCCACCCTGCACACACAGCCTGGGGGTGGCTGCCCTGGCCCTGGGGCCCCGCTGTCCCCCAGTCCCTCGGGCTGCGGCTCTCCAGACCTTGCGGCCCCCAGCCCCGAGCTTCCTGGCCACGCGGCCCTGTGGTGCCCCTGTGGCCCGCTCACGGCCCACAGGACTGCCCACCCTCGGTCTCAGCTCCGTGTCTGCCAGACCTCCAGTCGACCTGGCCTCGGCCCTTGGCCCCCGGCTCTCAAGCCCACGGACCACTGTCCCCGGCCCCCAGATCCCTGTGTCCTGAGTCCCCGTCTCCAGCCGCCCAGCTGCTGGCTCCACTGCATGCCCGTCTGCCGCCCTCTGCGACCTGTGTCCTTTCAATTCCACAGCTCTGCCCTGTCCTCTGCCCCAGCCTTTCTTTCTAAGACCACGAGACCTGCGAGGCTGCCAGTCTAAGGGCGCGGGCGCCGGCCACCCTTGGAGGCCACACAGAACTGCAATGCGGGCCAGAGACTGTGTCTGGAAGCTGTGGGGAGGGGGCCAAGGCTGCCCCGCCTGCTGGTCCCTTTGTTGGCAGCCCCCACCCCCCCCGGCTGTGCAGGGCTGGCATCTGGGCAGAACGCCGACCCGTTCGAGGTGGAGGAAGGTGTCTGTGGCTGCGCGGCCCCTCCACCCCCTGGTGCCAGCCAGGCTCACCTCCGTCTTGTTTGCTGACCTGCGTGGTGTTTGCTGACCATGGCCTTCCTGCTGGAGGTGAGCGGACCCAGGGCCAGAGGTCGGGGAGCCTGGAGGCAGTGGGACCGTTGAGGACGACTGGGGCCTCTCCTGGATTGGACCTTTCAGAAAGCCCAGTGCTCTGAGTGCTTTCGTCCTCCCGACTGAGTGACCCCCGGGGCTGGTCTCCCCATGTCTTCAGCCTGAAGGGCAGACAGGGAGTCCCTCGGCCAGGACAGCAGACTAGAGGCTCCGACGCCGGGGCTGCAGGGTCCTGCCCTCGAACCTGCACGCGAGTGATCCGGCGGTCTCCTTGCTCTGCGCCTGCGCCCGGGAGCCTGCCTGACCACTTTCGTGTTGGCCTGCCTCAGTTTACCTTTGATGAAGAGCATCTCTGTTTGGAAAGGCAGCCTCCAAATGGGTGTGGCCTGATGCCGTCTGTCTGCAGACAGTGCCTGGGGCCTGGATGGTTCCGTGGGTGCTGGTAACTGACTCCTGGCTCTTTGGGGAAAAAACCTCGATGGAGAGTCTGCCAGTTTCTGTGGGGTAAATACTCCCTCCCACGGGGCTGACTTCAAGCTGCCAGTGTGAGGTCCCTGCACCCGGCACGGGGACTGGATGGGCAGGGGCGCCGTGTTGAACCCACCCTACAGGTGTGAAGCTTGTCGGTGGCCTCCAGCACCAAGGGTGGCTTGGCCTAGAGAAATAACTGGAAAATGATGGGTTTTGGGTATGCGTTACTTTTGATTTTAATGTGACATGTGTATTTGTAGGTTCATGTAATGTCGCGTTTAGTAGTGACTGTGCTTATGGCCAGCTCGCACAATTCTGGGCCCTTCAGCTCGCGGCCCACCCCTGGGGCAGCTTCCCTGGGTCCCGAGTGTGCCGACGCGGCTGGGGGGGGGCGCCCCAGCCTGGGACCTTGCCCGGGCTCCTGTGTGCCCAGGAGTGCACTCGTGACAGGGGAGGGAGCTGGGTCACACTGTGTCAGGGCCCCAAGGGGCTGAGACTTCTGGACTGAGTCTGCTGTTCAGGTCACTATGGAGGGTCACTGGGGCGGGGGACAGAACCAATTTTATTGATTGAGCAGTTTCTCAGCTTGACATGCAACTCTCCACGTCCAGACACGGAGCACACAGGCCCCGTCTGCAGTCTTGCTCCGGACCCTGCAAGCGGGGTGCAGACCAGTGAAAGGGGTTCCAGTGGAGATCATGCCCCGTCCAGCAGAGGTGGGTCTGGGCATCTGCGTGGGGTCCCGGCCAAGGCTGGGGTGCTGTGGGGGTGGGGTCCCGGCCAAGGCTGGGGTGCTGTGGGGGGTGGGCCTGAGCAGCCAGTAGGCCCAGACCGCGCAGGGCTTCACGAGTTTGGATTTGCCCCCGAGACTGATGGGAGCCTCCCTGTGACTCAGAGAAGGCAGGCAACCTGGCTGAGGCCACCCAGCACGGGCACGAGGGAGCGGACCAGGGCCCCCTTGTGCCTGAGGACAGAAGCCGGGTCCTTTGTCTCCCGGCCGGTCCTTCCCCTCTCATTTCTGCAGAACCCAGTCTCGAGCCGGCCTTCCAACAGTTAACGGTCTCCTCACAGTCTGTGCCCTATGATTTATTAATACTGGGTTGAAATACTTCAAAGGCCCCGTGGCTACTGTGTCAGGATTGCCCCATATCGGAAGGCGAACACTCAAGGAACCGTTTGCCGTGCATAAAAAATGCATAACGGGGCGCACCCGCCCAGCACCATTGCACGCACGGCTGGCTGGGGGTTAGCGCCCTAGCCTGGTGCGACGCTGCCAGCCGGTAAGTGGCCCTGGCTTGTGGGAAGTGTCTGAGCAACGTCCGTGCCCCTCATGGGAGCGCAGGGAGTCTGGGGCGCGTGACCCCGTAAACCTGGCCCAGCAGGTTCTGATCCCTGGGCCCCGCTGGCTGAGGGGTGTCTGCTGAAGGGCCCGCTACTCGCCAAGGGCTCTGCGGTATCTTCGAGGGGGCTCTGCTCTGCGGTCACTCACCCTGCTTTGTAGCAACAGCCATTTACAAGGCAGGTCACTGCCCTCTACAGTGTGTCTTCTCCTTGCACCAGTGCCGGAGGTCATGTCCAGACACCGGGGGCACTCTGGGCTGGACGTGGCCTCCCCTGGCCCGTCCCCTTAGGATGGCCTCCAGGGTGCCTGCTGGAGCCTGGGGGTCCTGGCACCGTAGCACCTTCCCTTCTGACTGTCTAGGTGGCTGCAGGTGTAACCCCCACTTTCCTCTTACCTGAGCTAGAGGAGGGGGAGCTCTGTAGCCCCGGGCTAGCCTGAGAGCCACAGGCCTTCTGGTCCCAGGGACGCCTGGGCCTGTTCTGGGGTCAGTTGGAATAGAAGCTGCTCCCTCCGCACTCCCGCAGCCCCATCCCACCCAGCATGCCCTGTTGCTGTCCGGGACACGCTTGCCCTGGTCCCCCTGTGCCTCCCGGACTTTGGCCCCCTCCCAGGGTGGTGGGTTCCCTGCGATGTGCTCTCTGAGGACAGATGTTCCCTGGGGAGGGCTGGAGGGGTGCGGGATCTCTCTCGGGTGTTGAGGAAGGACAGCTCCCATCCTCCTCTCACCTGACCCTGGGCATCGCTGCGGCCTCTCCCCGGTCCCCATGTCAGTCCCAGGCCAGGACCCTGTCCCTCTGGGAGGATGGCCTGCTGCCCCGTGGCCCCCTTGGAGCCTACACAGATGGATCCCAGACTGTGTGCGGGGGGGGGGGGGTCCCCTCTGTCTGCTGGTTTCTGGGCTCCCGGAGTCGGAAGGAAACGGGCACTGACATTCATGGAGTTTGGAGCTTCGGCACGGCCCCCCCGAGGGGAGCACCGCATCCCTCCCCGCGGACACGGAGGGCGCTGGGCGTCAGGGAGGTCTCCGTGCTCTGCCGTCTGGTGAGTGTTGATTTGGGCACCCTTGGTTGTGAGCGAGGTGGGCCGTGTCTTACCGGGTGTCAGTGGGCCCGGTTTCCTTTCCTGGGAATGGCCTCTCCTTGCCCTTTGAGGGAAGCATGACTTACACGTTTAAAAAATGTTCTGCTCAGCTCCCCCAGCCCTGCCCTCCCCACGGCTGAATGAGTCCTTGTTGGCCGAGGGCTGGGTGCATGGTGAAAGGGGCTTTGGACCAAGCCAGGGCTGGGAAGAAAGCAGGGAGCCACCTCCCCCAGGGAGGGGCTGTGCCAGGGGACACTGAGTCATGGGCACTGGAGGAGGAGGCAAAGGGCTGGTCCCATTCCAGAGGAGCCCGGCTTGCTCATGGCCCCAGGTGCACTGCTCAGCTGGGCCTCAGTTTCCCCATCCTTCTGGGTGGGTTCTGTCTGTCATGCAGGGCTCCAGGCGGGCCCTCCTGTGTGCCCTTGGGATGTCAGGGCCTTTGTGAGGCTCCCCCAGGGCCTGTGTGGCCCCAAACTTGCACCCCCCCCCCCAGCCAGTTACCCACCCCGAGACAGCAGCAGTAGTAGCCTTCGGTGTGTGGTCTCCAGACGCGAGTGGATGGGTTCTGCTTGCCCGGGTGTTGGTGCTTGCAGCAAAACTGCGTTCTAGAAAAGTGTGCTCTCATGATGACCCGCCTGCCCTCACCCCTCCTCCGCCTCCTCCTGGCTCCAGCCCAGAGCCCACCGGGAAGGGTGGAGAGGCCACCCGGGCCTCTGTGCCTCTGGCCCACGTGCCTGGCCCTGGGGCTTGGATGGGACGTCTGCCCCCCACCGCTCCTGCCCGGTGCTCCTGGGTCTCTCCTCCTGGAACTCGGAGCCCCAAGGCTGTGCGGAGGGAGGCGGGGGCCTGGGGCTGCTCAGGCTGGGCCCCGCAGGGCCTCCGCAGGTCGAGCCACTCACCCTGGGCACGGCGTCCAGGGCTTGTTCTCCCAGGACCGCGCGGAGGACCACCGGGACCCCATCCGCGGAGGTAAGACGGGCGGGGTGGATTTCCAGGAGCCCATGGGGCTTGGCTGGGCAGGAGTTTACATCAGACTTGTTGGCAGTTGGCAGCTTTATTCTGGAATAATTGGTAGTTGGTCCTCCACCCCCACACACCTCTATGGTTGTGGATGCACAGAGCCTCGGTTTCCCCACGGAGGTTCCCTCTCCAGATGTCGGGGATGCGGCTCCTCTGCAGGGGGCATGTTTGGGGCTCCAGGAGCCATGTGCCCGGCAGCCAGGCCGGGGAGGAGGGCAGAGAAGAGAGAGCACCCCCCCCCCCCGGCCCCAGGATTAGCCGGCCGGCATCCTGAGCCCGCCTGGCCCTGCGGCCCTCCGTCAGACCCCCTGGACCAAAGCCCGGGCTGCCGTGTGACAGGGCGGGTGACACGGGAACAGGACTGGTGGCCACCAGCAGCCCCTCAGGGCCTGGCTCTGTGCCCGCATCTCACTGCATGACCGTGAGGACCAGCTTTTCCAGGGGGGTACCGTGAGCCACCGGGAGCCCTTCAAGCCTCCGTTAATTGAGGTCAAGTGACATTAAACACTCCGTCCCCAGTGTGGCTAGCGGCCCAGTCTTGGGCAGTGCAGACACAGAGTGCGTCCCTCACGGCCAGAGAGTCTGCAGGACAGGCAGGCGGAGGGCACGCGGAGGCTCGGAGAGGTGACAGCCTGGAGTCCGGGGCCGGGCCTGGGCTGTTTCCTCGAAGGCTCCTGGCTGCGCAGCTCCGGCATCCTGGCGGCACGTGGCTCAACTTCTCCAACCCTTCTGTGGCCCTGTCCCGGCTGGTGGAGGGCGTTTCCTGGCCCTGCCTCCTCCGTGGGCTCCCAGCACCTGCCCTTTCCTTGCGGGGCACAGATGCCCTCAAAGAAGGGGCAGGTCTGGGGGGAGAGGTAGCTCCGGGTCCTGAGGGCATCACCTGTCAGGCCTTGGCGAGGGACCAGAGGAGTGCCCTCCTTTCCCCAAGGAGAAGCGGGCCCCCCAGGCTGCAGTGACCCTTCCTGGCTCAGAGGGTGGAGCTCGGCCCGGGCTCCTAGGGGCTTGGGTGGGCGGGGGGGGTTCTCTCTGCTGTATGACCCCACGTGGTGGGCACGGGGCTGGAAGTGGGCGCTCCCGGCTCAAAAAGAAAGAGCCAGGCCAAATGGACTCTCTCCTTTAGGAGCTTGGAGAAGAAAATATGGAAGGAATGTGCCGTTAGCAGAAGGAATGAAAGGGTAATGATGGTGAAACATGGAGCTCCAGGGAGAGGTCGAGGCCAGCCGTCAGGGAGGCAGAGCCGAGGCAACTGGGTGGCGCGGCCATGAGGCAGGAGAGGAGGATGTGGTTCTCAAAGCATGAGCCAGGGACCCCTGGGGGTTCCCTGAGGCTGTCGCGGGCGTCTGGGAGATAAGGCGACCGTGATGGTGGCCTGTCGCAGGTGCGGGGCTCTCCCAGGATCACGTGCCGAGCCACAGCAGGGCGGCCAGACCTCGCGGAGACTCGCACGCGGCCCTTCCCGCTCACGTGTCACGGGGGTTTCACTTCTGCCGTGGAGCCTGACGGAGCACAGCCTTCCCCTCAGGAGCTGTTGGGGGTCCTCACTAGGTCATCAAGGGTCGCAGGGTCCCAGGGTGGAACTGAGAACCGCTGTGGACACCCACACAGACGGAGGGCCTCCCTGCCGGCCTCGTGGATTCTCGGGGGGTGGGGTAAGGTGTGTCTCTTCCTGTGGGATCCCCCACCCCGCCCCGTGTGTCGACTGCTTCACGCAGAAGCCGCAGGCTGGTTCCCGGGAAAGATCAAGGACAAGGGTGTGCTGGTGGACACCAGGGCCCTCGGGAAGGCGGGGTGGGGCAGGAGGAGAGGAGAGGTTGTGGTTCACGAGACCCGGGGGCTGGGTCAGGACCCCGAGGGGAAGAGGAGCGGGGGATGTGCCCGGCAGGACCCTGCGTCTCCGCCCCCGCCCTTTCTTGGAGTCTCTGTGTTCTGGGCTTCTCTTGGAGCTGTAGCGATAGTGGACGGCCTTGCGAAGCCGAGAGCCCGGGAAATGCTAGTTTTTGACGTGTGGGGCCCAGCCCGTGCTCAGAGAGAGCTGCTAGGAGAGCGGTCCCTAACCGCTGGCCCCCGGCGGGACACAGAGCACGCCCACAGTGAGGACCACATGGCTCACAGGCCTGGATGGTCTGTGTGTGCTGACCAGCCTGGGGCATCAGGGCTGCGGGCGCTGGGGTACTGACCCAAGCTGGCATTGCTGGCCTCATCACGGAGGACGCCCGGGCCCTGAGGAGGGAGGCCCCGGCGATGGTCGACAGGCTTGTGGAGGTGGGAGTCTCTCCAGCTCAGGCCTCTGGCCTTTGACAGCGAGCAGTCAGACAGAAGCGGCCAGGGGCTGGCCCGCATGACTGACGGGAAAGAGCTGGGGGCGGCCGTGGAGGGTGCATCCTCCCTGGGCAGGGATGTGCCCCTGGTCCCGGGGCTCAGACACCCTAGGCTCTCAGGGGATGGCGATGCCAGGGGCTCTCCAGGGGCACTTGCAGAAGGGGAATGGAGAACCCTGGGCCTGAAGCTTCCGGAACCTCTGTTGCTGTGGGAGCTCCCGGCCCCTCCCGGGCCACGTGCCTGGCGGACCGCTCTCCCTCTCGTGGCTGGCTGCCCCTCCAGGCCTGGACCCGAGCTACAGAGAGGGGCAGGATTCCAGGCGGATGGAGCCAAGGGTTCCCTGGACCAACTGGAGTTGCCTCTGGCCAACTGGGATGGGATTCCAGCAAAACTTCCTGCCATCCCAGCCACCTTGGCCGCACTGCCCTCCGGCCTCCTCTGACCGGGGCTGGGGCGGGAGGTGCCGGCAAGACCTCCCCTGCCAAGAGCAAGAGGGGCTGAGGGGGCAGAGAGGACACCTGGGCATGCGGTCAAGGATCAAGACGGGACCGATAGCCAAGGTCACAGCAGGGTCATACCAAGGTCACACAAAGGGTAGGGGAGGCGTCGCTATTTGCTCATCTCTGAGATGGGGATAAAAATCCGACTCCGTGAAATTCTCATGAACAGCACTAAACCCATGACATGTTAACATAAGTAACATTTTCTAGAAGAATAACTATATTCTCAAAAAAAACAGTAAGAAGAATAGCATTGTTTTACATCTTTGAAAATGTTCCTAATGTTTGGGCTTAAAATAAAGTGGGAGGAAGGAAGCAGGCTGAGCCCTGGAGACAAGGCGCTCTCCTCGAGGGGCAGGCATGCAGCACCCTGGACTGCGGGCCTGGGGTCCCCCGCTGGGCCCACTCTACGTCCCCAGCACCCAGCCCGGGAGCTCGTCTGGGAGGGCTGGCGGGCTCAGCGACCGACCCGACATTTGGCATGTCTGCACGGCGCCCATCTCTCCGGTTCAAACACACACCGGCACACCACAGCCCCTGCTGCGCCAGGAGCAGAGGCTAAGGGTGTCGAGCTGGCCGAGCGGGACTGCACCCCTTCTCCGTGTGGCCCCAGCATGGAGTCGGCCCCACGGGGAGCTGGTGTGGGGTGCAGAGGGCCGGGGGGGGAGCCTGGCGGCCGGGGCTCTCGGAGGGTTTGCTGGTCCCCAGCATCAGGCGGTGGGCTCGCCTCCCCGGGGGCAGCTTTGCGGGGACGAGGCCCTCCCTGCGCCTTCTCAGCGGCTCCGGCTTCCACGGGAGCTCCAGGAGTCCACCCGCACCTGCACCTCAAAGCAGGTGGCCTGTCTCCTGGGGCAACTCGACGACAGGCAGCCGAAGTCAGGACCGGCTGTCCCAGGGCCGCGCTCCCGCTGAGATGCACGGGGAGGAGGTGCCCCCCTCGGCTTGCGGCCGCAGCCCTCCAGGCCTGACGTGGCCTCCCCCCTGCGTACATGTCCGTGTCCCAATCTCCCCTTTTTGGAAGGACACCAGTCATGCTGGATTAGGTCCCCATGACCTCATTGGACCTGGATGACCTCTGTCAAGACACTGTCCCCAGATAAGATCCCGCTCCACAGATGACCAGCTGGTTGGTGATTTCCTGGGACCCCCGAAGCCCCTTCCCTGCTCTTCCCTCCCCTCCCCTGCAATGGCTCATAGTTTTAGTCCCTGCACGGAGCCCCCATCTGTGCACGGTGGTCCCGCTTCCCCGACGCAGCCCCGGCTGTGTGGTCCGGGGCAAGTGTCCACCTCTCTGTGCCTTGGTTGTCTGATCTGGGAAGTGAGACCAGACCCTGCTCCCAGGCAGCACAACGCCTAGCGAGTGCTCCGTGCACAGAGCAGGCACCCAGGATCCCCAGGCTCTAGAACTTCCATTCGTGCTCCCCCAGCGTCTGGGCCCAGAGCTTCCCGGCGCCCGTGTGGTCCAGACTGCACGAGTTCCTGGCTGGCACCGCACGTTACCAAGTGTTGAAAGGGCTTTGGATCACCTTTGCCCCGGAAGGTATTTGGTCAAATTCTCTCTCGCCAGGAGGAAAGTTTCTTACCCGGCCACATGGAAGATGGCAGGTGGCAGGGGCCTCCCAAGTCACCGGAGCGGGCCACTGAGCGTGACTCAACGGAATACGTGCCGACAGGGACGGCAGCCAGCGCCCGTGGGACTTGGCCGCAGCATCGCAGTGGCTTCCTGTCCGTCTGTCCTCTCCTCGAGCCTGTGCTGCGGCCATGATTCAGGCCTGCAACGCACGGATGGGGAAACTGAGGTCCAGAGAGGTGAGCATCTGACCCCGTGCTGGGACCTGTGCCCTGGGAGCTGTGCCCCACGGATGATCTCCCGTCTCGAGTCCTGCGGAGAAGGGGGCGGCAGCCCCTCATGATCCTGGCGCGTGGGGTGGGGGTGGTCCTACCCAGAGGGACAGACGTGGCCTCACCCCCCCTCACATCCCCACACGCAGGCACAGGGCACACCTCCTGGTATACAGTTGGTGCTAAACCAGCACTGGCTGGCGTCGGTTGGTGGAAGCAGAGAGCCTTTGTGGGACACCCTCATGTGCCCAAGAGAAGGAAGAGCATGTGGGGCCGGTCAGCCCAGGCTCCTGAGTGCCCCAAGGCCAGCCTCAGCAGACCAGAGCAGCACCTGGCCCGGGGCCACCCCCTCTGCCAGGTCAGGACGGGGCCCAAGCCCGGGTGCTGCAGATCCGTGCGTCTGGGTGGGCTTGGTACCCTGATGTGGGTGGGCTAGGAAGAGCCCCTGGAGCCTGGCCGTGGGGTCTCCCCGGTGTGGCCATGGGCTGGGCGCCCCTCTGGCCCCTCGGCCAGCTCTCTGTCTTCCCTGACTGGTGCTCCCACCTGGCTCCCTCCCCCCTGACTGTCACTTCTTGGCACCAGCTTCTCCGAGGGCCAGACCTCACTCACTTCCAGGAATGTCTGTCCCGCATTCTCCCTGCGGTTCCGGGGAAAGCAGGTGATAGAGGTGTCGTGGGGGCCAGGAGCCTCTCGTGTGTCTCTCTCACCCCCACACCCAGCCTCTGCTGGCCATGGGGTCCAGGCTGCTGGGGAGATGGGGAGGGAGCACAGCACCAGGCGGAGAGACGGCATCCAGAGGGCCAGGCCTCAGCACCGTCCTCTCTCCCTGGCCTGGGCTCAGGCAGGGCTGACACAGGCGGTGGAGGGCTCCCAGCCTGGCCCCCGAGTCTGGGCCTCCGCGGCTCCTGGGTTCTGAGAAGGGCTGGGGTGGCTTGTGTGGGCCCTCCCAGGGGGACCGGCCGGGCTGGGGCGGCTCTGCCGTGGGGGGCTCTGTGGCCTCTCATTTCCCTTGGCTCTTCCTGGCACCACAGGGATTTGGACAGAGACCATCAGTGAGAACGCTCCATCCCACAGTCAACAAAAAGAGCAGAAATAGCCCCGAACACCCTTAGCCCAAAGGAAAGGTGGGGTGGCACCCAGTCAATTATCCTAAACACACACTCAGGTGCCCCGAAGCCCCAGCAGCTGTCTGCTCAGAGCACGAGCAGGAGTGAGGGGGAGGGACCCGCTGTTGGGGGCGGGCAGGACAGGAAGGAGCCTTCTCCGGTGGTTTCCGGTGGTTTCCGTCTGAGTCCTGGTGGCTGTAACAGGACACCACAGTCTGCAGGCTTTCTCCAGGTTCTGGAAGCTGGAGGCCGGGGACCATGGGTGCAGGCAGGTCCGGTGTCCCATGAGACCCCACTTCCGGTGGACGGTGGACCCTGGTGTGTCCTTGCCGGCCGCGAGCAGAGAGCGGGCAAGCTTTGGGGTCTCCTCGAAGGGCGCTGGTCCCATCACGAGGCTCTCCGCTCCTGACCTCATCAGCAGCTGGCGGGCCGTTTACAGCTCCAGCACAGGGCCAGGCTTGCCGTTAATCCCCAGAACAGAACCCCAGGCCCCCAGTGGGGTCTCCTGTGCTGAAGGACCTGGGGCCAGGCCCTGCCCGCACTTTCCCCTTCCAGGAGCCCGAGCAGACTCTCTCCTCGGGGCTGTTTCCTCCGCACGGCACCTGTCTCTGTCCCTGGTGCAGGTTGGCCCCACCTGCTCCCCACAGCCATGGAGCGAGCGCAGCTCCCAGGCAGCCCCTTTGTGCCTCTGGGGCTGGATCTCCGTGATGCTCTGAGATACAGTGTCTGCGTCCAGGACAGACACCCCGTCCTTTCCCTGGGAGGCCGCTGCAGCCTTGTTGGAGGTCCGGCAATCTCCTGTGCTGGCCGGGTCAGTGGGCCTGCCCTAAGACTCCGCAGCCCTATTCCAGCACATTCACCCCTGCACATTCACAAAACCCATGTGTGCATTCCCGCAGCAGCTTTCTGCTCTGCAACCCCAAACTGGGAGCACCCCAGCCGTGCTCCGATGGGCGAGTGGCCACCAAGCTGTGGTCCATCCACACCATGGAGTCCTGCTCAGAAAGAGAAAGGGACAACCCAGTGTCCGCTCCCCTCT
The DNA here is from genome assembly GCF_024610735.1 of Ursus americanus. Taxonomy (NCBI): domain Eukaryota; kingdom Metazoa; phylum Chordata; class Mammalia; order Carnivora; family Ursidae; genus Ursus; species Ursus americanus. The sequence goes on along the minus strand of NC_142128.1, from coordinate 336,979 downwards.
GCTCCCTCCTGGTCTGCCCTCAGCCTGGTGCGTCTCCCTGGTGGGAGGGACGTCTGCCCGCTGCCCCAAGGACCCTGCGTTCTCCCAGTCAGCCACAGGGCCTGGGGCGGGTGGGGCCGGGCAGACCCTTCCCGCCTCTCCTGGCTGAGGTGGGCTGCGAGGGTCAGGGCACTTGTGCGGAGCCCGCTGTGCTAATCCGGGATAATTACCGACCGGGGACGCTTCTCCCTTCCTTCACACTCGGCTTGTCAGGACAGTCCCGAAAGCACCTTGGTGGGGCGCTCGGCCCTGGGAAAGCAGGGCCTGAGCTGCGGGAAACCTGATCGGCCTGGCAGGGGGATTAGCTGGGGGGCCGGGGGCCCCTCCTGCAGGTGAGCGCTCCTGCTTCTGCTGGGCCAGGACCACCCCCAAGCGCCGGGCCCCCTTTGAGCCTGGATTAGCACGGGCGAACGGATCAGTGTCTGGGGGCCCTCCGATGACGTGAGGGCAGTGCCCAGGTGGACAGACTGCTGTGGGGCCAGGAGCCGACCTGGGCCGGCCGTCCTGCGGTCACGTGGTGAGGTGTGCGGAGCCCCAGGGAAGGGGCCGCTCCCCTCCCTCATTCCACCTGCGCGTCCCGTGGGCCCTGCTCACCTGTGCGCGGCCCCTCCGCCCGCCAGGCCCCGGACCGGCCCTGCCTCCCTCTCCACCTGCCCCCAGCCTGCCCCGATCCAGCCCTGCCCCCTTCCTCAGGGAGCCTCTCCCTCAGCCCCTCGCTGGGGCCCCTCCTTCTGGGCAAGGCTGGGACCCCCTCTCTGGGGAGGCCGCCTCACCACCTCACCCCTCGCCTTATTTCACTTCGAGAAACAGTCACCACCCGTTCCTGTGATCCGAGTAGCCTGTCTGCTATAGTTCGTGCCATGTAGCACGTCAACCTGTCCGTCTGTCTGTCCTGCCCGTCTGCCTATCATCTGTCCGTCTCTCTATCATCTGTCTATCCATCATCTGTCTATCTTTCTTTCTATCTATCATCTATCTATCTACCTATCATCTGTCTCTCTCTCTGTGTGTCTGTCTGTCCTCTATCATCTATCCTCCAGCTGTCTGTCTGTCTATCATCTATCTATCAGTCTATCATCAGTCTATCTATCTATCATCTGTCCACCATCTGTCTGTCTGTCCATCTCTCTGGCATCATCTCTCTACCCATCCTTTCTCGGTCTCTACCTATCTATCTACCTATCATCTGTCTCTCTCTCTCTCTCTGTCCTCTATCTATCTATCATCTATCTATCTATCATCTATCTATCATCTATCTATCTATCATCTATCTATCATCATCAGTCTATCTACCATCTGTCTATCTATCTATCTCTATATCTGTCTATCATCTGTCTGTCCACCATCTGTCTGTCCATCTCTCTGGCATCATCTCTCTACCCACCCTTTCTCGGCCTCTGTCTCTCCCGCCCCCCACCTCCGTCGTCCCACTGGGAGCTCCCGTAACCAGGGACTCGTCTGCCCCCCCCCCCGCGCTCCCTGCCCTGGAGCAGCATGGGGCGCAGAACAATCACTTGGTGAGTATTTGCTGGATGGGTGCCTGGGTGGCGGGTGGGTGGGCGGACGGATGGACAGACGGACGAGGGGACGGTGTTTGCCAGCTTTCCTGAGACTGTGTGCAGCAGGACGAAGATGAGGCCTGAGGGAGGGACCTCAGACTCCTGCTGTGGCTGAGAGGACCACGAACACGCAACCTCATTCTCGTGACCGCTGGGACCCATCGCAGCAGATCCGGGTTTCAGGATGAGGAAGAAGAAACTCTCTCACTTTTTTAAAATTTAACCGTGGTAAAAACAAGAAACCCACGTGTCATGAATGTACCATCTTCATCATCTTTAAGTGTGTAGTAGTGTTATCTATATGCACATTGTAGGGCAACAGGTCTCCAGAACCTTCCATCCCCCGCACGGAGACCCTGTCCCCGTGACGCACGGACCCCCACCCGCTCCCCCAGCGCCGGCCCCGCCGTCTACTCTGTCTGTGAGTCTGACGGCTCTAGGACCTCGTGTGAGTGGGGTCCCCGTGCGCGTCCTTCTGTCTGGCTGGTGTTCCTCCGCCTCCCGTCCTCGGGGCTCGTCCCCATGCGGCAGGGGTCGTTCCTTCCTTTCTCAGGCTGAGGGACGCTCCGTGTGTCTCTACAGCACGTTCCGCTGTTCCACTCGCCGTCGTGGCCACGTGGGCTGCTTCCCGCTCCCGGTACTGTGCTGCTCCGAACTTGAGTGTGGGAATACCTCTTCGACACCTGCCTTCACGTGCCCAGACGTGGGGTCACCGGGTCAGAGGAGAGGGGGTTCTGTTTCTCAGTTTTGCCGGAGGTCATGCTGTTTTCGGCAGCGACCACCCCCCTGCACCCCCACCAACAGTGCACAGACTCCCGCGCTCCCCGCGTTCCTGCTGACACGTGTTATCTCCATTTTTGTGACCGTAGCCATGGTTTTGATTTTCCCGTCTCGAATGATCGGCGGTGCCGAGCCCCTTTCCACGGGCTTGGAGGGCATCTGTCCAAGTCCTTCGGCTACTTTAAATCGGGTTATTGGTGTTTGTTCTGCTGCGTCGTGGTTCTTCCCGTGTTCTGGATATGAAGCAGGTGTTTTCTCCCATTCTGTGTGTTACCTTCTCACTCCGATGATTGTTTCCCTTGCCTTGCCGGATTTTAAATTTTTGATGTTGTCCCATTTGTCTATTTTGCTTTTGTTGCCTGTGTTTTTGGTGTAAGAAGCTCTTTCTGTCTGATTTTATCGGGGGCGGTTGAAGAACCTGGCTGTTTTTCCCCTTCTTCTGGGAGGGAGCTCGTTAATAATCAGACACTTAATTAGTTGGCACATCGGATGTTTCCAAAATACCTTTCTTTCTTTTCTCTTTTTTTGATCTTTGGAGAACGTTGATATTCAAAGCAGGCCTTTGCTGCCCGCTCTCTCTGAAGACCTGTTTGGGGGACCAGAGAGGGGAGGACCGAGGCATCATGTGGTTCTTCCTGGGGAAGAGCGGTAAGGCCCGGGGCCGGTCCTCAAAAGCCCCCACCCCGTCCTGCAGCTGTTGGGTGAGTAACAGGGTGGTCTGGAGGTGGCAGGGGGAGCAGGAGAGGGAGGCTCGGAGCCCAAGGGGTTCCAGAGTGAGGGGCGGCTTGGCCGTGGGCCTGCCCCCATCCTCCTTCCCTCCCCTGGGAGCTGCGGACCCACATCCTTTCAAAACACCAGCTGGTCGCCCACCCCTTTCCCCTTCTCCTGTCAGACAGCTGGTTCTTGCCCCATCTTGGGTCCTGGCATTCCCCAGACCCTGAGCAAGGGGGGCCCTGCGACCTGGAGGAGTTCTGAGCTCTGGCTTCACAGAGGGACAGGCACAGACGGGGAGACATGCTGAGTGGGGCAGGCACAGCCCCAGAGGGTGCGGCCCTCTGCAAGGGGGGAGGTGGGGGCGTGCGGGCTGGACGCTAGAAGCGTGTGAAGGGAAGAGGGAGTGTGAGCAGGTCTCAGGGTTGCTGCTCCGTCTTCAATGTTTGCCATCTACTGTCCCGCAGATCGACCTCCTTCCCTTAGCGGCTGGCGCCTGCCCCGCCATCATTAGTGGGGCCCCCGGGTAGACTCCAGCTGCGTCCTCGGTCCTGGGTGGTGATGGCAAGTAGGACGGTGACAGGGACTGATGGCTCTGTGACCTTGGGCTGGGCAAAGATCGTTTCGGTATGACACCAAAATCATGACCCATGACAAGAGAAAGTTGATAAACTGACTTTATCAAAAGTAAAACCCTTCAGTTTTCCAAACGATGTTGTGGGGACAAGAAGCAAGTTACAGCCCGGAACAAAATCTCGGCAAACCACGTGTATCCCGACTATATAAAACTTCTCAAAACTTGATAATAAAAATGCAAACACCCCAAGAATAAGGGACGTTAAACAGGTGGCCAATAAGCACATGGAAAGGTGCTCAACGTCACTGGCCATTGGGGAAATGATGAGACAGGAGGGCTAAAATTAAGAGGGTCACACCGAGCGTTGGCGAAGACGCGGAGACACGCTGATATGGTACTGGTGGGAACGTGAAGAGAAACACACGCTGGGACATGGTTTGGCAGTTTTTAGAACACTTACCCCGACACCTGCCGCGTGACTCCGCTCTTCACCCAGGAGGAACGTGGACACGGCAACTACAGACTTGTTCACGAACGCTCACGCTTTATTTGTGAGGTCCAAATACCCGAGTACCCGTCAGGGGTGGGTATAGACAGTGTCCTCGTGCGGCCGTTTCCTGGCTTGTGCTCAGCGGCGTGACGGACAAACTCAGAGTAAGTGCGGCCCGAGAGAAGTCCGGTTTCGAAGGACGCGAGGCTGCTGGTATCGACCCCCGAAGTGCAGCCTGACGGAGCGTGGAGGTGATGGAGATGCTCCGTGTTTTATCGTGGGACGGGTTCGCAGACGTGTGTGTACAAAGGCCACATTCACACAGCGCAGGGCGCGTCCCGACTGTATACTGCCAATACGTGTGGTTTATTGTATAATCGTTACCCCACCGAGTTGTTTTTAAAAAAGCTAATAAATACTTAAAACACATCACTTCCTCATTATTTTACGACATTTATTTACAGCATTAATTAGTGATTTTTATATGTCAGTGAACGGCTGTGTTCCAGTAAAACCTTATTTGACAAAGTAGGTGTAAGTCTGGGTTGGGTCTTGGGCCGTGGCTCCGAACCCCACGTCTGCTGGAGGTACGTCTGGCTAGCACACCGGCAGGGGGAGGTGGCACTCCTTCCCGATTCGGCCCTCGGGGACGTCACCGGTAGCATGAAACCGGCCACGTTGGGAGTATTCACGTCATGGAGGTTGGCCAACGCTACAAGCCAAGGCTTCTCCCCTGACCTGCCGACCTGCACGGGTCTGCCTGGGGCATTGGGGAAGACGTTCTGTGATGGGCAGGGGGCCTGGGTGACTCCCGTGGGCAGCAGAGTCGGTCTCTAATGGGGACACGGGAGCTGAGCCTGGGGCCAGTGCCCAGTCAGGCTGCACAAGGACCTTCCCCTGTGGTCCCCAGCACTGCCCAGCACACAGTGCCCTCAGGACCCTTGCCTGAGCCTCGGTTTCTCCTTCCTAGCTTCCCTTGGGTACGTGTGCCCCCAAACTACCACAGGGCATCCTGGGCCATTATTGCACACTGCAGTGACCATAAGGCCCTGGATTTGGGGGGTAGAGTCCAGTTGCATGCTTCCTGCTCTTCTTGCCAATGTGCGGCCCTGAGCAGAGACTCCTCACCTCTGAGCCTTGATTTCCTCCCCACCACGTGGATGGCGTGCTCTGCGACCTGAAGTAACGCCCGGGAGGGGCGGCCGTGTCTGCCAGCAGCCCTCTCTGCGTGTGCGGGCACCGCGGGCTCGGGATGGCCGTAGGGGGCATGGCCCCTCCGTCCCACTAGGGCTCCATTTACAAGCCCTGCTGCATAGTAGAGACTGACCACCCCTGCCTTCCAGCCCATGTGGTCTAACCAATCACCTCCTTCCCGTCAGAGAGAAGGTGGAGTGCTGGGGGCTCGCAGAAGCCAAGCCAAGGGGTCCGGGGGTAGAACTCGCGGTGGGAAGGGAAGCCGGTGCCCCGAGGCACACAGGTGGCAAGGCGGGGACCTGTCGTCACTCCAGTGCATCCTTCCTGGGGGCTCAGGGCCCCTGCAGGTGCACGGCCACCTCCCCACCTGGCACTGGGAGAGCAGTGGCCCTGAGAGGTGAGTCAGAGCCCCCGCAGGGCTGCCAGCACAGGCAGGGAGGCCTGGGCCCCTGCCAGGTGCAGCCCTGGGGGAGGAACCCCAAGGCCCTGTGGGCACAGCCCATGGGGCGCCGAGCTCAGGGTGGGCCACACGGCCCACAGGGGGCTCACCCTCCACCTGGGCCCCTGGTGGGGATGTGCTGTCTCACACACGCATGCACACACACACACGTGCACGCACACACGCACGCACACACATGCACACACACACATTCCACATCAGTGCCTGTGCGCCGGGGCTTCCTGAGAAAACAACATGTCCTTACTTGGGATGGCAGCCGGGAGCCTGTCCTTGGTCTTAAGGCCGCTGCCCCTGTGGCCTGCTGCTTCTCTGGGTGGCCGGGGACCCCTGTGCCCGGCTGGGTGTGGCCCTTACCCCAGGGACAGGCGGCCCATGATGGACCGGGGCTTGTCTACAGAAGCCCCACCTGCTCTCTCCGGAGTGGGGGGTGTGGAGAGCCTTGCTCTGGTCGGCTGTTCCCCTGACCCCAGCCCTCTACGCCCAGGCTGGACCCCACTCTGAGCAGATACCTGTGCCTCGGGCAGGCTCCCCTCATGCACCACCCTCGCTCTACGTCTTTCAATGACCCCCACTGTCCACATGTAAGACGCACCTCCTTGAGCTGGTGTTCAGGGCTTTACCCGACGTGGCCCCAAGCTGACTGCCCACCACTGCCCTTCCGCCCTCCCGAGCTCCAGCCGTTTTCTGCTCACCAGTGTACTTTGCCTCCCTGGCCCCCTCCTCCAGGAAGCCCAACCCGGCTCTCCCACTGGCTCCTCGAGGCCCCCAGCCTGTGTGGGGGGGTGTTGGCCACCTGACTCGACGCCAGCGGCAACCGGGAGGGCAGGGCCCCGAAGCCCCCAGAGCAGTGGGGCCAGGCCTCCACGCCCCTCTTCTCGGTCAGCTGGGACAGGGAGTCAGACCCTGGCCTTGCCACAGGAGTCTATCTTTAACTGCTGGACAGCCAATTCCTCTCTATTTTGAGAGAAAAAAATTCCACTCTGAAGTCTGGTTCAAAAAGTCCTCGCCCAGTGAGGCAACTTCCCTGGAGAAACCGCGGCCTTTGCCATGATCCCAAAGAGGAGGGGCCGGGGGCGGGCGGGGAGAAGGCAAGCAGGAGATGGGGGAGGGGGGCGAGGCAGTGGAGGGGAGGGACGGGCCCACCGCCCCGGCCTGGCCTCCTCCCCTCCCATCCGCTGACTTTTGTCATCACGCCGTGGTTTTGACTGTTTTCGCACTTCACATAAATAGACCTGGGCGGCGTGTGCTCCGTGTGTCTGGTTCCCATCACCCGGGCGGTGTTTATGAAGTCCCTCCGCGCGCCGTGTGCAGCCGCGGCCATTCGTGACCCCTCCGTGCAGGCTCTGCCCTGGCCGACACCGTGGATTCGCCCCCTGTACGCTTACGGACAGGGCGGTTTCGGTGCGTGTCTGGGGATGAAGACACACGTGTGTGCGGCGGCAGGGGCGCCCGGCGCCCAGCACCTTCTCGGGGCAAGCCCCTGCTTCCCGGCCTCACCGGCCCCCGCTGACGCCTGTCTTGACTTGACCCTTCCAGGGGCACGGAACTGCCTCGCCGTCCTTTCCCAGAGGTTCGGGGCCCTGGGGCTGGAGCTGGCGGCTTGTCTTTCTCACTGGGGTGTGATTTTCCACGGTACCCTGGACGGTTGGTGAAGATTTTAGCCTGTGGTGTCCGGTCCAGGGCTCGTGCGCGGTCCCGGCCCATGCCCTGGGCGGTGGCCTCAGTGAGGTCTTCCTTTTCAGTCTTTGTGGTGGTTTGGGTTTACTCGGTGTATCTCGTGCCCCTGGGGCATCCCCTGCAGGTCCCCCGAGGACCTGTGGTGCTGGAGCCGCGTGTGATGTGGGGATCCCCTTCCTGGAGCCCCCTGGCCTTTCTTGGTGGGAGGGGGTCTGGCCTGAGGGGTCCGGGGGCTCTCCAGGATGGGGGCGCTGGGCTCCGGGGGCTGCGGTACGACCCCTTCCTTCTGGCTGCGGGCCTCGGTCCTCACGTTCCCTGGGTGAGGTGTGTAAGGCGCCCTCCCTGAGCCACCCCTCCAGTGCGGGGCTCCCGCCCGCCCCACCCCCTACACACTTGGAGCTCTCCCCTCCTCGTCTCTGTTATCCCCTGGGTTCGCAGCCGGGCTTCGCGAGGAGGAGCCGGAGGTGATGACCCTCTGCCGTCTGCTTGGGGCTGGACGTCTCCCGCTGGCCCTCTCGAGGTGGGACCCTGGCAGGTCCGAATGCCGTGCCTCAGCGACCTCACCTGTTGGGGTCCCTGCACGTCTGGGCTCTTCTGACGCGAGGTTCGCGCATGTGCCAGGTCTGCAAAGCATGGTAGGCCTGGGGGGCCCTGACAGGTGCTCCCGGACGCCATCTATCTGGTATCTCCATACCTTGTCCTCGGGGGACTTGCAAATACCACAGGGAGCTCCCAGAGGCAGGAGCCATGGCACCCCCTACCCCGCACGAGGGGTACGGGGTCATTGTGAGCGGGGTGGGAGTGAGGAGGGGCCTCCTGCTGGCTGGGGGAGCCTGGCACCCCTGCCCTCAGCCTGGCCTGTGTTCAGCTCAGCGAGTGGTGAAAAGGGGGTGGGGGGAGGGGCTTGGAGGGGCCACGGGGAGCTGGAGGTTCAACCATGGTGCGTGCGGTCAGATGTGGGGTGGGCTCTCCCTGGAGCAGCCCTGTCCTTCTTGCCCTGCTCCCCTTCCCAAGACCCAGAGCGCCCGCCTCCCCGGGTCTGCTAACACCCTGGGGGCCGTGTCGCCAGCAGGCCCGGGAGATAGGGAGCCAGGGGTGACCTCGTCTCTGCCTGTCCGCAGGTGAGACCAGGGGTCCAACGGGGCTGATGACCGGCTGCTTGTCATTCGGAACAGCCGCCTGGCTCTCCTCGGTCGTGCTGCCCTGTGGCCGTGCCCGTGGGCTTTGCCGCCAGACCTCTTTTCTGGGGAGCCCGACCCGGACCCTCCTGTGGCCTGTCTCGGTTCTCCTGAGGACTGAGTACCCTGGGAAACAGAGGCCACTGCCGTCCCCGTGCCAGCTGTGCCCCACCAGCTTCATGTCTGCCGCCCTAACCACTCGGCCTCGGAACGGGGCCTTATTTGGAAGCGAGGTCACTGCAGATGTAATTAGTTAAGACGAGGTCGTGCTGGAGTGGGGTGGGTCCTAATTCGACCTACTGTGTCTCCGTACAAGGGGGATTTGGACGCGGACACGCATGCGGGGAGAACGCCGTGTGATGGAGGACGAGGAGGTGGGGGGAATGTTTGCACACCCGAGGAACCCCAAGGGCTGACGGCAAACCGTGGGGGGTTCGGGGGCTCGGGGCTTGGCCTGGAGCAGCCCCTCCCTCGGCACCTCCAGGAGGAACTTGCCATCCACGTGGGACTCGCGCCTTCTGACATATTTCTGCTGTCAGAGCCGCCCCAGGATGCAGGACAAGCTGCAGCCTTCTGACGTCACAGACTCCAGCCCCCGCTCTCGAGGCGGGCCTGGTACTTGGGCACCCAGGAGGACGCGGGCAGGGAGGGGGCCGGGGGGGGCGCGCTCATCTGAGAAGCACCCTGAGATGGGAGGGGCCACGAGCCAGCATCCAGCACTTGGAAAGCCACCCCTAGAGGCCAGGCCAGAAATGTCTCAGAGGCTGGCCCGTGGGGGCACATGCGTCCCAACACCTCCCTCAGGTCCCGAGATGCTGTTTCTTACACCTGTTCAGTGCCTCCCGTCCGTGACCCATAGCTTCTGACGATGCTTGTCTGGGGGGTGGTGGGCGGCTGAGCCCAGGCTGCCAGCCAGCAGGGCGACCCCACCCGCAGGGCAGGGGGCTCTGATAGGGTCACCCGCCGGCCTCCATGTCCTCTGCCCCCAGCCGCAGCCACAGGCTGGGACAACGTGGGCCCAGGGATGAGGCTGCCTCTCCTGGAGCCCCCGGCCCTACCCTAGTCTTTGGTTTGCTGTGAACTGCAGCTGGGTCTTGGGGGGGTCACTTTCCCCAACTTTACAGACCAGGAAACCCAAGTTCAAAGTGTGCTCGCAGGAGCCCTGGGGCTGCAGCCAGAGTGATGAGTGCCTGTGGGCACCCACTCTTCTAGGGATGGCCTGTTTCACAGATGAGGGGACAGCTCAGAGAGGCCGATGGAGGGGCCAGCACGGCACTGGGCAGGTGTCCTGTCCAGGTGCCCTCCTACCTCCTCCTGGCAGCTCCTGAGGGGTCCATTGAGGTTGGGTCCCCACCCCGAGTGCCTCAACAGCAGGGACGTGAACAGAGCTGAGCAGGGAGTGTCCTCGGGGCCTGTGGGGGCCCCAAGTGCCCCATGTGCCCCTTCTCTGTGCCGGCCCAGTGTCCCTGCACCTGAGGGAGGTCCTGTGGGCAGCCACAATGTGCTGTCCTCCCTTGGCCAGCCGGGGTGGTCTTCCAGGAGGCTGTGTCTCCCCTGACGCCCAGTTTGTAGGGTCTGGAGGCCCTGGAGGGAGCCTGAGGCAGTGACCTCTGTCGGTGGGACCACAGCCTGCCTGGTGCGTCATCACAAATGATGTTTTCTTCTCCCTGCGTCTGTGGCCCCACTGGCCACCCCTCCAAGACCTTGGGGAAGGGGCCTGAGGGGCCAGGGGCCAGGGACTCGCACAGGGGCAGGCCAGGGAGATCCCCCTGGAGAAGTGGACAACCCCCTCAGGCTTGGGGTCCTGGCAGAGGGCAGAGTGTCCGAGGCCCGGGCGGTGTGGGGGAAGGCTGGACTCAGGCCTTCTCTCTCCTGGCCATGCCGTTTTGGGGTGGGTGTGGGGATCTCACGGAGGCTGCACTAGGGGGCTGCATGGGACCCTGGGGTCCCTCTGGTGTCCAGAGGGTCTTTACAATACATGACCTGGTCGTGTCTCTTGCCCAGGGCCATTCTTGCAGACTTCTGGAACGGAAAAGAAATGGTGTTTATTGTTCTCTACATTCCAGCAATGTGCCCGCCCCCACTCATTGTACCCCACGAACTTGGGAGGTGGGTGTTACCCGCCCACTTCCTAGACAGGAAAACTGAGGCCCAGAGAAGATGAGTGACTTGCTCGACATCACAGGGCTGGCGAGTGGGGAGCTGGGAGCCTTTGACCCCTTGGGACGACCTGTCCGTGTTCCGCTGCACACGGCCGGCAGGTGCCCTCGTGACCGGAGACGGGGCTGGGAGCCTTCTTCCAGCTGTGCGGAGCCCCAGCCCCGAGCCCCTCTCCCACGTCCTCTGGTTGCCTCTGCTGGGGGCGGAGGCCAAGACTTCCCCTGGCCGGTGTGGACGTGGACGGAAGGCCGCACGCCCACGATCTCCACCAAGCCAGGACATCGCAGGACGCCCGGCCAGTCCACTCTGAGCGTCTGGCCCCTCTGCACCTGCTCGTGGCCGCACTCTCCTGAGCCCGGGCAACCGTGACGCCCGGGGGCCAGCTGGGTCGGAGATGGCCCTGAGCGCCTGCTGGGATGGGGGAACCTGGCTTGGAGCCCCACCAACACCGTGTCCGCACGGGCAGGGCCTCCTCCCTCCTCCTGGCCCGTCCCTGCTCCCAGAAGGCCCGAGAGACCGTCCTGGTCGGACCATCTGTTTCCTGCTCCTTCAAGAAGGCTGTCCCGCCCTAGCCCTGGCAGCAGAAGCCCCTCATCTCCTGTCCCCACGCCTCTCCGTGCCAAGGGTCCTGGCCCTGGGACGGCTGGCTTCACCCGACCAAGGGCTGGGCTGCCCTGTTGGGATCCTTCAGCTCCTCGGACGGGGCCTCCACCCTGCTGGCATCCGTCCCCTGCCCCTGCCCTCCTGTCCTATTGTCTTTCCCCAGAAGCAGGGCGTGGGCAGCCCTGGAGCCTGGGACCATTAGCACTGATTCCTTTTCCTGATGTAGAACCGGTGACGATGATGCCCCCCCGCCCATGCGCCCAGGGAGCCACGGGCTTTCTCTGTCCTGGGAACGGGGACTGGAGTCTCACCCTGTATTCAGAGGAGGAAACTGAGGTCCAGAGAGGGGAACCCCGTGCCCAAGGTCATACATGGGGCTGGTGCAGAGGCCCCCCCCCCAGACCGAGGCCCCCTGCTTGCAGCCCAGAAGGGGCTCTGCTTGGGCACTCGAACAGGTGTTGGCCAGGCCACAGTGGTTGGGGTGGGGGTATGGGGGCATAGGCTAGGCCAGCACAGGCCAACGGAGCTACTCATGATGCTCGAGGGTCCCCCGTCCTTGCTGTCCACTGCCACCGCCACCACCAGCCCTGACCCGAGTCCTGGAAACCGGCTTTCTAATTTCACTGATTTTCAATTAAATTAAATTTCAATGGGTGCATCTGGGTGATGCATTTCTGGTTGGTTTTTTGTTTTTTTGGGATTTTTGTTGTTGTTTTTGTTGTTGTTTTTAGCCCCAGGAGCTGCGGTCAGCTGTAGTTTGTAATCCTGAGTGAGGATGAGAGGTCCCCGCTGACCCTGGACCCACACCCTTACTCCCCTTAACAGAGGAGGTGAGGGGGACGCCGTGAAGGAGCAGGAGCATTCGTGAGGGCTCCCCAGAGAAACAGAACCGCCAGGCTCCCGCCGAGCGGTCTGTTCTATCCAGGCCCATGTGGATTGGGCCAGGGCCACCCACACTGGGGAGGGCCACCTGCCTGACTCCGTCCGCCGATTCACATGTCTGTCTCATCCAGAAACTCCCTCACAGATGCACCCGGAGTGACGCGTCCCGAATGTCTGGACCCTCGTGGCCAGCCAAGTAGACACGTAAAGTTACCCAGCATAGCGGGTGCCTTGTTCTGCCCTAAACACCTGCGGGATTGCCGTGGATGTGTCTGCCACGGAGCCGTCTCTGCCCGCAGCCCTGGTGCCGTAGGCCCTGGCTTCCATCTGGAACGACACTTGGGCCTGGAATCCAGGAAAGACAGCCCACCAGAGACACCCCCGTGCAGAGGCTGCCGGAGGCCCTGTGGCCAGTTCAGCCCGGCGTCCAGCAGTGACCAGGACAGTCAGAACCTCTCTCTGTCATGGGGCTGAGACTCCGGCATCCAGCAGTGACCAGGACAGTTAGAATCTCTCCCTGTCATGGGACTGGGACTCTAGGGTCCAGCAGTGACCGGGACAGTCAGAATCTCTCCCTGTCATGGGACTGGGACTCTAGGGTCCAGCAGTGACCGGGACAGTCAGAATCTCTCCCTGTCATGGGACTGGGACTCTAGGGTCCAGCAGTGACCGGGACAGTCAGAATCTCTCCCTGTCATGGGACTGGGACTCTAGGGTCCAGTAGTGACCGGGACAGTCAGAATCTCTCCCTGTCATGGGACTGGGACTCTAGGGTCCAGCAGTGACTGGGACAGTCAGAATCTCTCCCTGTCATGGGACTGGGACTCCGGGGTCCAGCAGTGACCAGGACAGTCAGAATCTCTCCCTGTCATGGGACTGGGACTCTGGGGTCCAGCAGTGACCGGGACAGTCAGAATCTCTCCCTGTCATGGGACTGGGACTCCGGGGTCCAGCAGTGACCGGGACAGTCAGAATCTCTCCTTGTCATGGGACTGGGACTCTGGGGTCCAGCAGTGACCGGGACAGTCAGAATCTCTCCCTGTCATGGGACTAGGACTTAGGGTCCAGCAGTGACCGGGACAGTCAGAATCTCTCCCTGTCATGGGACTGGGACTCTAGGGTCCAGCAGTGACCGGGACAGTCAGAATCTCTCCCTGTCATGGGACTGGGACTCCGGGGTCCAGCAGTGACCGGGACAGTCAGAATCTCTCCCTGTCATGGGACTGGGACTCTGGGGTCCAGCAGTGACCGGGACAGTCAGAATCTCTCCCTGTCATGGGACTGGGACTCTGGGGTCCAGCAGTGACCAGGACAGTCAGAATCTCTCCCTGTCATGGGACTGGGACTCTGGGGTCCAGCAGTGACTGGGACAGTCAGAATCTCTCCCTGTCATGGGACTGGGACTCCGGGGTCCAGCAGTGACCGGGACAGTCAGAACCTCTCTCTGTCATGGGACTCCGAGCAGTGGACTCCATGCACCCACCCACTCATCCATCCATCCATCCGTCCATCCGTCCATCCATCCACCCACCCACTCATCCATCCATCCATCCATCCATCCATCCATCCACTCATCCATCCACACAGCCCATAGAAACACCTATGTCTAGTGTTGCTGTTGAGATGATCCTTGTAACAAGCTCGGGCAAGGAAGCCGAGGCTCGGATAGGGGAAGGGGCTTGTCGAGGTTCACACAGGTCCTCTTCCCAGGCTCTTTGAGCCTTCCACTCTTGCTGGGACAGTTGGCACATGCCCCATCTCCTTTTGCTGTTTGGTTGCTCCCTGGGGGCCCGCCTCGTGTCCCAGGCCCTCCATGCTGAAGAAGTGTTGCTCTGTCCCCACAGCCTAACACTGGACTGGTCACAGAGCAGACGTGAGACCCTAAGGAGCCCTTGTCCCACGGGCCCCCCTGCCCCATTCTGCAGCAGTGAGACGGTGGAGAGCAGAGTGGAGCCAGGAATCCGGGACGTGTCAGGAGAGAGCTGGCTGTGAGTGGGGCATGGGGCAGGGGCTGCTGTGGCTGGCGTGTCCCGACTCGGGCGCTGTACGCCTCGCTGAGCAGCCGGCCTCAGCTCCAGCAAGCGGCCGCCTGCATGCAGCCTTCCTTCCTTCCTCCTGGACGCCTGAGCCCAGCCCGCAGGGGCCCCCGCCCCAGGCCTCCCCGCCCCACAGCTGCCGCCCACCCACCTCCCTCGCCTTTCCCTTCCAGCCGGAAGAAAGGAAAAACTCTTCCTGAGAAACCACCAGCCACCAGCCAGGGCAGCCTGCCTCCCTGGGTCTCCCGCCAGCAACCTGCAAAGCACCGCGCCTGGGGGCTTTCCAGAGCCGTGAAGTTCCCCTTGTGTGGCTGTCCTCCCCCCCGGCCTCTGGTGTCCCCTCCACCCTCTGCCCATGGCCCTTCATCTCCTATCATCTCTGACCGCAAGTCCTCTCCCTTGGGTCCGTGCTCCATGGTTCCCACGCCTGCAGGCCTCCCTCCCCTCTGCCCAGCCAGCTCCTGACCGTCCTGCAAGGCCCCTGGGAAGACCTTGGACTCGCGTCAGCAGGCGGTAGGGAGCAGGGGGACATGTCAGAGGTGACCATGTGGGCCCAGGAAAGGGAGGTGAGAGGAGTCAGAACCACCCCTCCTGGCCCCTCACATGATGACTCTTGGGGGGACGGATGCCCTGCCCCCTCCCTGCTGGGTCCCCATGCCGGCCCCCAGGCCCAGGCCTCTTGCATCGTCAGAGAGACCGCTTCTGCTGTCCTCCCCGGCCGGCCTGCCCGGAGTTCCAACCCCGGGAAGCTGCTCCTTGCAGTGGCCTTTGGTTCTCTGCTCGGCCGCGGTTTTCTCACGGCCCCAGGAAGCGATTTCACGGCCCGGGCACCGAAAGCTTCAGCGAACTTCAAGTGAACTTTCACATCTTCACCCAAGACATCCCATCCTCTTCGTGGAGATGGCTGTTTTTAGCTTTGAGTGCTTTCCAGGGGTTGCGTGCCCTGGCGCCTTCCTCGTGTCCTACCAGGCAGCCCTCAGTTTCTCCATCTGTAGAACTGGCAAGTTCTGCTTGCCCCCTGCCCAGCCTCCATGCAGGGCTTGGAAGTTCTTGTCACTTTGCCGGCTCCCCCAGCCTGGGTCTTACGTCCTTCGGGGGACTAGCCCTCTGAGCACTGACCTCACCCATCAAAAGGTTGGAACCCACCAACTTTAAGTGGAAACGGACCTCAGGGTTTGAACACTGAGGGTCAAAGCAGTTGAGGAGCTCGCCTAGGACCGTCCAGCCGGTGGGTACCAGCTGGACGGCAGGACACTGGCTGCTGGGCAAGGGTCCTGTCTCAGCCGGGTTTATGCCCAGAGGCCGTGCGGGGAGAGCTGGGCTGTTTGATTTCTCCAGGCCACTAGGAGCCTTTTGGGAGGCCAGCAGCCTGATGAGTGTTAGACTCAGGCACGGTCCATCTGCGGGATCCCTGCCCCTGTGGCCTTCCCCGTAAATTCTGTACCCCCGGGCTTGCTCTGCGGGCACACCCCAGTCTTCTCCAGACGGAGGGAGCCAGGACGGGCTGCTGCAGGCCCATCTGATGTTGGGCCATATGGAGGGTGGGCCCAGCAAATCAAGCGGCAGGGTCCACACACCACACACCCCATTTATTCACCAATTGCTTGTGTGTTCCAGGGGACACGAGGCCCACAGTCCTTGTCTCCCTGAAACAAGCAACTCTGGTTGGCACGATTAATCCTGGGGACCCAGACAAGACTGTCACTGTGGTTAGAACAGGTGTGTCCACCTCCCTGTCCTGTCCATGCCCCACCCCCATCACCGCACATCCAGGGCCCAACAGCTGCGCCTGTGGGAGGAGCCCCCTCCCCTTCCTCCCCTCCCCAGGGGAGCGTCAGCCTGCTACCTGCCCCTCTGGCCAACCTCAGCGTTTGGGGATCGGGGCTGAGATAGAAACACCCGAATCAGGATAGCGTGTTTCCATACCTTCCTGGGCCAGCAGACCGTGAGTCCTGCAAGGGCGGGAACTGTGTCCCTGTTTCCACCTGAGGGTCCCGAGCAGCTGGTGCAGACGCCCTTCAAAGGGGAGACAGGTGGATGAATGAGTGAGTGAGTGAACAATAAACCCAGACACCTGAGACCCATACGGTCTCAGCTGGCCAGCAAAACAGCGTCAAACAGCCCAATGTGAGTGCAGGTGGGACATTGTAAGAACCACACAGATTCAGCCGAAATGGGAGTGGGCGGGTCCTGGTCTCCTAAGATGAGAGGGTCTGTGCGGCAGCCCCCAGGGCTGGGGCGGCCCCTGCGTGAGCAGCCAGAACCAGGCCCTAAGAGGGAAAGAAGGAGCCCCGAGGCCCCCAGACCCCACACAGGGTGCCCCGCGAGAATCCGCCCCTTCACGTCTTCACGGTCCCACTCAGGCCACGTTCCTGCATCAGGCCTCATCCCATCACCGAGCCCAGGGCCCTCATTTTCTGGAATTTTTTTTTTTTTGTAAAGTATATTCATAATTGACTGCACTTGGGAGTGTGACCTGACTGCTTTCTCAGGAACCGAAGGTAAGACGTCCCCCAGCCATGACGACTCAGTGAGCGGGGCAGGCAGAGGGGCCCTCAGACTTCTGGAGGAGTCCCGGCGGCCCCCACGCTGGGCATGGAGCGGGCCCGACCGGCCCCTGTGTGCGGGCGTGCTCGCGCGCGTGGTCACAGAGCGGTCCGGGGACGCCGCACTGTGGGGACTGAGGCCCGGGGTCTGATGCCCGGACAGGCTGCCTTCTGGAGCGTTCACGGTGCCGGTGCCGAAGGCAGATCAAAGGTGCGGGCAGCCCCGCAGCGTTTCTGTCCCCACGGTAACGCCCGCCGGCTGGAGGCAAAGCACAGAAAGTATTCACGTGCGCTGGGGAGGCAGGGAGGCCTCGGATGAGGGGACAGCACTCCGGGCCGCTGTCCTTCCGCAGCACCGCTTGTCACACACGGAACAGCTGATCAGGAACTCCCTAATCTACTTTTACTGCGAAATCTGCACCGGCAAAGGGCGTTCGTTTGCGAGCCCTTGCTCCCCTTGGAGCCGCTTGGCTGCACATGAAAGGGTGGTCGGGCCGGAGGGGGACAGTCACAGCCTTCACAGCCCTTGGTGATGCCGATAAGGGATCAAAAACCGCATTATGCCGCCTTTATTACTCCGGTTAACCATTACAAAGCTGGCGGGGCGGGCCGGGTGGTTCGTGGCGCTGACGAGGGTCTGCAGGGGCAGCAGGGCTGGTGGGCTCTCTGGGGCCCCCGCTAAGCCCCTGGCTGAGGAGGGACAGGAGCCAGGTTGGAAACGGGGTGCCGCGGGCGCTCTGCACCCCCCCCCGGAGAGAGACAGATGGAGGGCAGCGTGCCCTGCACCCCGCGGGGCTGTGATGGCGAGCATTGCAGACGGCCTTCACCTGGGTTCCGCCCAGCGTTTGCTGCCTGTGCGGCCTGGGCGAGCCGGTCGTTCCTCGGTGCTCATTCCTGCAACGGAGGATAGTGGCATGAGCAGGGCCGGAAGGGTGCTGGCCCTCGCTGTCCCTTGTGTCACCTGTGACAGCTCAGGGCTGGCTTCTGGCAAAACCACCTGCTCCCAGGCCCAGCCCAAAAGAAGACGTAGCTCACCTGCCTGGGGGGCGGGGATCGCAGGGGTGGGCCGTTCCCTCACTGACCTGGGGGCCTCCGAGCCTCTGAGGCTTGGCTGGGGTCTTCTGGAAAGGAAGAGAGTGTGCGGGTGGGTCGTCCAAATCCACGTGCCTCCTGGCACTTGGGCAAGGGTGCAGATAAATGGACCCGTCCCAGCACCCTGGGCCTGGGGGGCCGTGTCTGTACCTCCTCGTGGCGTCTGAGTGTGTGGGCACCCATCCAGCCCAAACGTTGATGGGTTCCTGGGCAAGCCCTGTAAGTGCTGGCAAAAGGGACAAATACCGACCCAGATGAAAAGCCCGTCAGCGGGAATGGCTAAATGGGTCCCAGGAATCCACGGGAAGGAATTGTATGCGGCTGATAAAAAGAATGAACACAACTGGTATGTTGACGAACGTTGTCGAGGACGTGTTCTTGAATCTAAAAAAAGTTGCAGAACTGTCCCCTTGTAGCATCAGCTCATTTGTGTAAAGCACGCGTGTTGCTGAGTGTGTGAGAATGTCCACGTACCACGTGACCGGAAGGATGCCCACCGGGTACGGGTCTTCCGTGGGCCTCGCGCACCAGTGATGGTGTGGCTGGAGACTGAATTCCAGGTGGGAAAAATTTCCTTCAAGGTTCTGGACACCTCATCTGTCTCGTAGCTTCCCACATTGTCAAAAAGCTGGAAACCTCTTACTGGGCCCTCCCACGAGGGGGCCTGGCACTGAACAGCGAGCCCGGGCGGTGGCTGCGGCCCGAGGCGTCCCCCTGTCCCTGGTCGCATCCGGCACATCTGGGAGTTCTCCCGAATCATTTCTGCAGTGGTTCCCTTCCCCCTGTGTTATCTGTTCCCTTTGCTGAAGTCCTAATTCGGATATCGGGCCTCCAACCTTGTCAGCCACAGTTTAAAAACTCTCTTTCTCTAATTTTGTATCACTTTGCCCTTTGGCTCTATTTCCAGAAGATCTCTTCAATTTTGTCATCCCGATCCGTTTTACTATTGAATTTTTTTATTTGTAAGAGCAGGTCTTTGTTCTCTGGGTTCCTTTCCAAGAGCCCAGCGCTGTCACGGCTGCAATGCCGCCACTCCAGGGACTGGGGGTCTGCTCCAGGCACGGGGGCTTCTGCTCCAGGGACGGGGGCTTCTGCTCCAGGGTTGGGGTCTTCTCCAGGGGCAGGGTCTTCTGCTCCAGGGGTGGGGGCCTTCTGCTCTAGGGACGGGGGGCTTCTGCTCCAGAGGGGGGGGGTTCTGCTCCAGAGGGGAGGGCTTCTGCTCCAAGGACTGGGGGTTTCTGCTACAAGGATGGGGGCTTCTGCTCCAGGGACGGGGGGCTTCTGCTCCAGGGACGGGGGGCTTCTGCTCCAGGGGCAGGGGCTTCTGCACCACGCTCTCGTTGGACTCGCGCCCCCACCCCCCCCTGCCGTGCAGGCAGCTTCTCTCAGCGTCTGTTTCGGTCTGTGTGTCCTGTTCCAGCCTGCTGACTGCGGGGCGTGACTCGGTGGGGTGACCAGCCAGGCCCTTTCTCCAGGAAACCCCGAGGCCGGGTCCTCCCGGGTGGTCGGTTTTCCGGAAGACCCCCTGGCTCCTGCCCTCGCTCCTCACTCACCCACCCTCAGAATTACCCTTCTGCCCTGAGGCTTCCTTGCTCTCAACTATGCCTGGCATCCCAGACCTGGGGGCTCTGAGCAAACCTCAGAATCCTGCTGGGTCGGGGGGGGGGGGTCACAGGGGTGCAGAGCGGGGGTGCTCACACAGGCTCACCCCATCCGCTCTCTTGTGACCCTCGTCACCCCCATGGCTTCAGATGCTGGGTGCCACCACCCCCAGCCCCCGTGGGTCCTTCGTGCAACCTCCCGCCATTTTCACCTTCTGCTGGGACAGCCCCAGCCAGTCCCACATCCCGGCCGCGTGTGCGTGAGCGTGCATGAGCGAGGAGAGTGTGAGTGAGCGTATTGTGAGTGTGGGTGTGTGAGGAGGGGAGACCCCAGCGCGTGGGTCCTGCCCCAGCTCCTTCCCCGCAGCCGGTGCTGCTCTTCCAAGCATCTTCTCGGGAACAAAGAGTCTATTTACGGCATTCCATTAAAGGGGGGTGGGCTCGGCGTCCAGGTGGGCCTGGGCTGCATCCAGGCCCAGCCGCTTTATAACCTGGGTGACCTTGGCCACCCCCTCGCCTCTCAGAATCTGTTTCCTTATCTGTTTAATGGGAGCAAAATTCCCACCTGGCAGGGCTGTTGTGGGGCACAGAGGAGATAATGCGCCATAAAGTGCCCGCCGAGGGCTTGGCGTGCAGCTGGCGCGGCCTGAGAGCCGTCTTTGTGTCCTTGTTTCTGTAGGTGTCTTATCTCCCTCCGGCCCAAGCGAGGCCGGGTGCTGGGCTCCCTCGTCGCCAGCCTGCAGGGCCGAGGCCGCTGCGGACTGGGGCGCGGAGTTTCTGCTCTGGGGACTGGCACGCGGGCGCGGGCCGGGTCCCCAGGAATGCGATCAATCTCCCGGCCCCACGGTGATCTCCCGCCTCCGATAGGCCACCTGCAGCCTGGAGAGGCCGCCCCGGGGGCTGGGCTGTCAGCACCAGGAGGGGCCGCCTGTCCCCGCAAGACCAGGCATGTGCTGTGAGCCGTATCCGGGACTCGGCAAGAGCAGCTTCCTCGCAGCTGCAGCCCGTGTCTCCTCTTGTCCAGGAATGTCCTGCCGTCCCCTCGCCCCCTGAGGCCGCCTGCTCCCAGGCCCCTTTCCCAAGCGGGTCCTCCCTTCGGGCTCGGCAGTTTTGGGGGCAATAACATGGTTCTGACCAGCAGACACAAGCATCTGGAGGGGAACCAGTTGTCGCCGAAACGTGTGGGAGGGGGTTTTGGGGGAATCTCGGCTGGGGTCCTCCTTGGGGAGCATGAGTCTAGGTTTAGGGGTTTTGGACGGGGAGCAGTGCCCCTGGATTTGGAAACAGCGTCTCAACCGAAAAAACAGTCACTTAGCTCCTGGGTGGGGTTCAGGACCGAAATGCAGTTTGGGGAAAATTCCTGCACTGAGCCACAGGTTTGGGACACCGGGGGACATGGAGGAGATGCTGCCGGTTGTGATGACCTCACCGGTCCCCAAATGCCCGAGGCTGACATAGGAATCCATCCTTTTCTTCCCACCCTCTAGGCGATGTCCGGAGGGCCGGCTGCTGGAGAGACACTGCCAGTCCCAGGAGGCCAGCTGGCAGACCGGACGAAGGTCTGGTAGGCCCACGGAGAAATGGGATCACCGCAGGACCCATTCTCAAACTAGCTGCCCATGGAACGCCCTGCAAGTTCCTAGCTGCCAGGGGTTCCGATTCAGCCGGCCCAGGGGGCCCCACTCTCATGCTGGCTTGGAGGGCTTTGAGCCAAGCTGGAGAGATCCCACTCTGAGCCCTGGGGCCACGCGATAGGCAGCCTCTCCCCATGGGGTCAGCATGCACCTGTGACCTTCCCTCCACAGCAAACAGGACTTGTGGCCCCCAGTCCATGCCTTGGGTGGGCCCTTTCCCTCCCTGGGCCTCAGTTTCCCTTCCTGGGCAGTGAGAGGACCGACAAAGCACCTTTTCCGCCTGAGGCCCACAGAGGATTTCTAATGTCTGTGGGTTGTTGAGACCACTCCCTGGCCCATTTGATCCTCACTAGACCCTCAGCTCCTCAGGGAACTCACCTGGGGAGCAAAGCTGGCCAGTGAGTCTGAGCGCCCCGCGGTCAACACCTTCCAGGTGGGCTGGAGCTGGTGTAGCCGGGGAGGGGACAGGGTCCTCAGCCCCCTCCCTCCCTCTGTCTGAGCGACAGGAGGCCATGGGCCTCCCTGCGTCTCAGAGCGTGTGGTGATGGTGACAGCCAGCAAGACTCCCACCGCCCGCCCCCCACACCGCAGCCACGTGCCCAGGCTGGTCCAGGGCCCCAGCTCCCTCGTGGCCATTGTGCCAGTGCCCAGAGCTTCTGGCCTCACCGCCTGCGCACACTGTCCCCGCAGGCCTTTCCTGCCCCCCAGGCCTGAGCATACTGTCCAGAGCTTCCCCTGTTAGGCTAAGCCCCATCCTCCCTCCCCGAGGCCCTGCTGGTTCACTGGTGAGTCATTTGTGGGTCTTGTCTGGGACCTCAGCGTGGTCCCTGGGCCAACAGCATCCCCGGAACCCATAGGAAATGCAAATTTCTGGGTTCTAACAAATCCACAGGTGATCCTGATGTTCAGGGTCCCACTGTGGAGGGCTGGGGTGGAGCCAGCAGTTTAAGAAAATGCCAAGGTGGCTCTGGCCCGCAGCTGGGAAGCATGACTTTCTGTGCTGGATCCTGGTTGTTCCTGAAACCCAGCAGCCAGGTCAGGCAGCCCGTGCCCATTTCACAGCCGGCGTCCGCAGCCAAGGACCCTCAGTCTGTCTTGTGTCCCGTGGCCACAGAGGCAGCAAGCTGCAGGAAAGGGGGCACCGGCCACTCGGGAGTGAGCGTGGAGCCAAGTCTTCACGTGCGTGGATCCAGATAAACATTTATCTAACAGGAAATTCAAAGCCTTTGTTTGCCAAACACTCCTAGCCAAAGTAAAAGGCAAGTTACACGGGCACATGATAGCAATAACTATGGTGAGAAATGAGCACTTTAACTATGTGAAGACACAGATGGTTTGATGGAGAAAAGTGCTGAGATCCTGGTACGTGCAGAGTCAAAGTTCAGGAAGGGGCCCTTTGCAAAGAGAAGGAGCCGAGGACCGGCGAGGCTGGTGGGGGCTCAGCCCCTGTTCTCTCCTCAGCCCAGCAGGCCGCTTACTTTGAGGCCTTGGTTGCCCAATCTATAAAATGGGTATATGGCTCCTGGAACGGTGATGGAGGAGGTGGGGCGAGGCGTTCCACACCGGGCTTTGGGGAGCAGGCCAACATGTCATCCAAAGCCCTGAATGACTCATACGTGTCCGTCGAGTTTGGTGCTGTGACGCACAGGTCAGCAGCGGTGCCCGTGGTCCGGCACGGGAGAGAGCGCGTGGCGCAGTGTGGACGGTGGGCTCACGCTCCCCACGCCAGCGCCCGAAGGACCAGAGTCTCGGCAGAGCAGCTTTAGGTCCGCTGTGCTCGCAGCGGCAGTGAGTGGTTTTTCTTCTCCGTCGCTCCCAGGGAACAATGAGACTGTATCACGTGTGTTCACGTCCTTTTTACGGGCATGAGACACACACAATGAAGGCTGTAAACCACACCAATTTTAAGTGTACAGGTTGTCCGCTTGCACAGGACGTCGCAAGATTCTGGGTCTCCGTCCCCCCCGCCAGCACCCTGCCTCCGAGGGACCGGGACTCTGGCCTCCAGGCTGGCGCCGGGGTGAGGAAAACGGGCGAGGCAGCGCCTCCTGGCTGCACGCCGGCCCGGCTCTGTGGCCTCCGTCTCCTCAGTGGGTTTGGCTTGTTCTGAAGCCGCACGTACCTGAAATCACGTGGCGTGTGCGCCCACAGGCCTGACTTCTTTCACTCGACACGACGCCTGTGACAGCCCTCGTGTGTGAATTTGTGCCTTGGCCTTCTTCACCCGTGTGCGCAATTCCAGCGAGTGGAAAACCTCAGCTCGGCGGCCCGCTCCCCTGCGCGGGGACAGCTGGCTGGGGCCCAGCTCTCGGCTCTTGCGAGAACACAGGCGCATGTCACACACACGTCTCAGCAGAGGCAGGTGCCAGTCCGGGTGCACAGCTGGGGGGCACCTGCTGGGCCTGGGGGATTGTGGGTGTTTAGCCTCGGTGGAAACCGCCGAACTGTTGTCCAAAGTGATGACATCAAGTCACGCTCTTTCGAGCAAAGTGTTCGAGTCTTCGTATATTCCTTTTAAACACCTGAAATTAAAAATATTCTCATTAAGGAAATTCCAGGTTCAAATGCCTTCAGGAGTGATTTTTATCAGTATGTTCAAGAAACAACGTTAATCCACTCTTAACTCTTCCAGGACACAGCAGAGAAAGAACCCTCTCTGACTCACTCGAGGAAGCGAATAGGACCTTGAGAACACAATTGAACAAGAAGGGAAGTGACGGCCCCTGAAACTCACACCCGGAGCCCTCGGTGCAGAAAAGGGACAGCACAAGGTGACCACGTTGGGCTCGTCCCAGAGATAAAATAGTGGTTCAATATTCAAAAAACAACCAACGTAACCCCCCATCTCAACCGATTTGAGGGGAAAATCCTGGGTCCTGTCAATAGGTGAGGAGAAATTTTTGGTAAAATTCAATCTCCGTTCTTGAAAAAGATGCCTCGCCCAGGAATCGAGGCAGGTCCTGACCCCGGTCAGTGGTGTCCTAACCCCCGTGAGCTCCGCACTCCATGGCCTCGCGTGACACTGGGGACAAGGAGGGACTTCTCTCAGCATCGCTCTGGGGTCCTCGCCGAAGCCAGGAGGTGAGACAAATCAATGAGCGGTGTAAGGGTTGGCAAGGAAGGAGGGAAGCTGTCGGTATCTTCAGAGGGCCTGTGTGTCGAAGGGCGGAAGAGCATTCGGGTCAGCCATCAAAATTAGCCAGAGGCCCGGGGAGTTCGCTGGACACACACTGAATACGTAAAACCACCTGCTCTCCATCTGCCAGCAACAAACTGAATGCAGACATGCGTCATTTATAGGGGCACGGAAATACAGAAACAGCAAAGATGTGTAAGGTTTTTATGGCGGAGATCGACGGGAAGAACATCGTGGAGACGCTCAGAAGGGTTAGCAGCTACCAGGGTGAGAACCGCTCGCCTCTTCACCGTGTTTATGAAAATATGAGGAAAATAAATACAGGTGACAATCGAGTGTTCGGATTGATGACAAGAGGGAGGAGACTTGGTAGAGAAAAACCAGACTGGAAATAATGCACTTGTGTGATCTCTAATAAAACTTCTTTTTAAAAATTCTTAATTGGCCCGGCACGTATCAGTGTATTGATTTACGTGTGCTTATGGGTCCCACACGTCCGTGTTCCCGTGGAAGGGTGTTGGGTGACGGAACGGCAGCGGGAGTGAGGTCGTGTTGGTAGGAGGCCCGCACGCCAGCCGCGGGGCAGGGCAGTGCTATTGGACGGCTCACTCGGACTCGCTGTGAATGCATATCGCAAACGCTAGGGTAACATAAAAAAAAACTAAAAAAAGAAGTATAAGCAATAGGCTAAGAAAGGATACAAAATGAAACCAGGTAAAATGCCCAATTAAACCACACAACCGAGAAAAGGAGGGGAAGACAAACAGAAGCCAGTCTGGACTAGGGCGGATATGACCCCAACCGTAGGAGTCTCCCCTTGGAACATCGGGGGTCCACACGCTCCCATGGGACACAGATGGTCGGAGCTGGTCGAAAACAAGACCACATCGACACGGAACCCACTGTGAACGCAGGGACACACGCAGAGGAAGCGTCAGTGCGTGGACAAGCACACGTGCTGACACGAACCCGAAAAAGGCGGGAGAGCCACGGGGTCGGCCAGAGCACAGTCCAGAGCACGGCCGTGGTCAGGGATGGAGAAGGCGGTGACGGCACCAAGGGCCGGCTCTCCGAGCAGGCGGAGCTCCTAACACGAAGCAGGAGGCACGGTCGGGAAGTGTGTCAATAAACGGTCTGGAACACCCGGGTTCGCACACGCAAGAAGCGGGAAGTGCGTTTTTGGTTCACACGTCTGTGATACATGCACACGCATGCACACACAAGGGTAGGTTAAATGCCACGTGTGCGGTTTTAGAATCGACTGTGGGGGACGTCTTCATAACTGTAGGTGGTGTGTGGACTTCCTAGACAATTTACAAAATAATAGTCAAAAGGCAAAGATTGATACGGTCTAATTAAAATTAAGAAATTCTGTTTCATAAAAAGGCACCATAAAAGGAGAGGAGACAATCCACGACATAGGAGGGGATCTGCCATACGTACGACCGAAAAAGGAAGGTCTAGGATATAAAAATAAACTCCATCAATGGGACAAAGCACGTAACTGTAAAAACGGGCCAGTGACTTCACCAAAGAGGAAACCCAGATAGGATCGAACCTCGTTAGTAGTCAGGAAAAGCGAGCTCCAGTCACAATGAGAGAACGTTACTCACCCGGCTGGCTGGCGAAAGTTCGAAAAGTCTGACCATACCAAGGGCTGGCGAGGCCACGGGACCCTCATGCCACCGGGCTGGCATCTGGGGAGGCCGCGCCTGCACCCCGCTCCGCTGCCTGCCTCGGGCCAATCCTGCACCGTGGACTTGGGGGCTTTGCGGGAACGTTCAAGGCTGTGTTATTTACGGAGCAAAAAACTGGACCCGACCCAGATGTGCGCTCCCGGCGGCGGGAAGGACGTGTGTGAGTTTAGCCGGCACGGCCACCGGCCCCAGCAGGAAGGGCTCTCTCCGCGGAGGGGAGAGGCCCGTCCCACGCGTGGGAAGCGTGACCTCGTTTGGTAGACGGATCCATGAGAAGAGTACGGAGGAGAGCCGGGCAGTGACCCTCCCGCGATCCAGGGCACAGAGCAAGAGGCGAGGGAATTAAACTTTAAGACCGAACAGAACGGCGTCTCCTCGGGGCTGGGATCGGGCTGCCCCGTCCTGTCCCCCACCGGGGCCCCGCCCAGGCGGGCGCACCTGCTTCCGTGGCCAGCCGCCCACCCGCGCTTGGCCCAGAGCGCGCAGCCCCGGCCCTCTCTCCACAGGTCACACGTCCCGCATCCCTCCCTTCCTCCCCTGAGAGGATTTTCCATTGACTTTGGCTGCTGCACACACAGGCAAGCCGTCCCCCTCAGATCCGGTTTGCAAGTGGTCAGGGTCTGAGTAAATCGTGGCCAGAGGAGCTGGGGGTGCCCAGCGGGGCCCCGTGGAGTCAGCAAACCCTCAGGAAGTGGCCTGGCCACCCCGGCGTGCCCACACCTTCCCGGGGCCTCCAGGGAGGAGGGGCACCCCCACTGGCCCCAAACGTACCAGAAAAAACAACTCCCTGGGCTTCAGGCTGAGCCCCAGAGCAGACTGGCTGCCCGGGGGTCTGGGGCTCCGCTGGCCCTCTGTGGCTGCTGGCCACTCTCTGGTCAGGGACCCAGGCCGGGGAGCCCACTCACGGCTGGCTGGCGGGGACGTCGGGGGCGGGGGTAGCCGGGGATCAGCTGTGCGTGCGATGCTTTCTGATGTTTCATCCGTGAAAGCAAAGTGTTTAACTTTAGGAGAAAAAACAGCGTCTGGGCATCTTTGAGCCAATAGCCTTTTGGAGGAGCGCTGGTCTGGGGCCGGGCCACCGGGCAGCCTCAGGCAGATTCCACACCTTCTGGGCCTCAGTTTCCCCATCTGTACAAGGAGAAGGCCAGCCTCTGTCCCTGAGCCCCTTGCAGGGCTGAGCGCCTCTGACGGGAGCGTCTGCTCTTCACCCTCTCTCTCCCCGCGGGACAAACGGCCTGAGATGGAAGACAGGCAACATGGGGGCCCGTAGGTTCCTCGGAGCATGGTCGGAGGCCAGCGCCTGAGGTCCCCCTTCAGAAGGCCTTTCCAAACACAGGTTTACCATGAGCGGTGGCCCAGGAAGCCCCCTTGGGAGCAGAAACATTGAAGAACACAGGGCCCCGCGCTGGGCTGGACCTGACCTGCCTCTGGGGGTAGAGGGCTCCCAAAGGGCAGGGTTCAGAAGGAAGGAGGCCCCGTCTCCTCTCAGGGCCTGCTGTGGACAGATCTATGTCCCCCCAGTTCATAGGCTGCAGGACTACCCCGTGCGTCTGTTTGGGGATGGGGCTTCTAAGAGGTAATTACAGTTAAATGGGGTCATATGGGTGGGTCCCTGATGTGATAGGACCATGTCCTCCTAAGAAGAGGGGGACAGCTCTCTCTCCACGCACCTGCACCTGCGAAAGGCCATGAGCCCACGGTGGGGGGGGGCATCTTCCAGCCAGGAAGAGAGGCCTCACCAGAAACACCCCGTAGGACCTTATTTTGGGAGGTCGGCTGCCAGGACTTGAGGGTCTATGGAGCGACAGGAAGGGCCTCTGGGGCCGGGGGTCCTGCTTGGTCCCTGAGGCCCCTGTCCTCCCCCTGCACGGCCCCCGACGCGCTCCACAATCCAAGCTCCAGAAATGTGGGAAAGCGTCTGTCATGTGTTGCCATGGAACGTGTCGTCCGAAAACTTGGTGGCTCACGAGGACAGTGACCACGTCCCTGTCTCACGGCCTCCGTGGATCAGGGATTTGAGAGCGGGGCCATCTTCTCAAGGTGGCTCTCGAGGCTTGACCCGGGCTGGAGGGAACACCCCACGTGGCTCCATCCCGCGGCTGGGGTGTTGGTTCCTCTAGGAGGGGCTGCTTCCGCGGGGACCGACAGACCCGCCGTGGGTGTCACGTGTGTCCCCTCCCCGTGCTCACTGCAGGAGCGGCCACGTACAGGGCTGAGCGCCAGGTGGCTGGGATCACTGGGGGCCCCCTGGGGTCTGGCTATCACAAAAATTGGCCACGATTTTTGCCGAAGGTTTCCATGGAGAGGGAGAAAGGGAGTGGCCAGTACGTCATGCCAAAACCGTCTTTGCGAAGTTCTCTTTTTGTTCAATGCTCCAGATCCCACAGGAAGGCCTTTGTTCCTAAGGCATTTTCATTCCCAGAAGCAGGTAAACTGGCCTGGAGGGGAATCAAGGGACGTCCCTTCCTTGGAAAGTGCGGGAGGGGCCGCGTCGCTAGAATGGCTTTGCCGAGAGCAGGGCTGGGTTGTTGGCACCTTCTGGTGAGGGGAGCTGCCCTGCGGGCCTGTCTCCAAGCAAGGCCCATCCCTGGGGCGGGAGCGGGTGGGCCGGAGATGGTGGGCATGCGATGGGCTGGCGGAGACCCCCAGCGCCCAGGGCAGGGAGAGGGAGTGAGGATGGGGTCTGGGCCGGTGGGGCCCACCCTGGACACGCAGGGGTGTAAATAGCAGCTGACTTAAACTTACGGCCAAGCCAGGGGCATCAGGGTTTGGAAAGGGAGGGAACCGGACTGGGGAGAATGTCCTCCCCCTGACAGTTAGACAGTTTGGTTTCCCCTGAAGTTGCAGGTCCTAGCCAGGCCCACAGGGCTCTCCCCTCCTCCTGCGAGAGAACAAAGGGGGCCCCGTGCCAGCCTCTCCAGGCACTTGTGCACCTGTCTTCCCTCAGCTCTCTGGGGTTGGAGACAAGCACCAGCCAGACCGCATAACTGGAAGGGGCTCAGCCCTCCCAGCCCGCGGCCCACCCCAGCCGCCATCCCCGTGGGCGAGCCTCCACGCCTCACTGAAGGCTATACCTGGCTGCCGAAGCCACCCGTCCAAGGTTCAGGACAGGCCAGAAGTGCTGGGGAGTCAGCGCCCTGGGAACCGCCCGGATCAGTGACCCCCATCATGCCCCACGTGCTTGCTCGCCCCGTGGCTGGTAACCGAGCTTCTGCTGTCTGGAGTCCTCAGCCACAGAGCAGCGGCTGCCTGCCCCGGAACACACCCTCCCTTGTCACACGTCCCCCCTCCCCAGCAGAGCTGCCTGGGTCAGGCCTGCCTCGGGACCCCAGGAGGAAGGCCTCCCTGGAGGAGAGAGAAAGGAGCCATGGCTGCCCCTCAGCTCCCTGAACCACACGGAGCTCACGCTAGCCTGTCATTTCTCCAGAGTGGTTATGAGGGGCCAGGCGCCCAACACCAGCTCCGCCAGAAACCTCGCTCCCTCCTCTTCATTTACCCTTGGCTGTGAGGATGGCTGCAGTGCTCTGAGCCGGGGCCAAGGGCATCATGAGACGAACAGGGAACCAGGGTGTTAGGGGTCACTCTCTGGGCAAAAACAGATTTGCAAGCATTTTGGCATTGGGGAGACTTGAGCTCAGATCCTGGTTCTCCCACTGCTTGCCAGTGTGACCTTGGACACGTTGACTTCCCGAGCCTCGGTTTCTTCATCCGTACAATGGAATATTAAAACAACGCCCACCTCCCGAAGCTACATTGAGGTTTAAATGAGATTTAGGGTGTGAGGCTCTTTGGATATTAACATGTGGGTATAGCCAGGGATCTGATGTCTAGGCCAGCACCGACCAAGAGGATAGCAACCTCCCTGAGCCCCACCCAATTATATTTGCAGTTGACATAAATGAGCTTTTAAGCTAAAAAAGATGAGGAATTTATGTATCAGTGTCTCAGGAAAAGGTAGAAAGAGAGAAGTAGTGATGGTGGTGGTGATGGTGGTGATGGTGGTGATGGTGGTGGTGATGGTGGTGATGGTGGTGATGGTGGTGGTGATGGTGGTGATGGTGGTGGTGGTGGTGGTGGTGATGGTGGTGATGGTGGTGGTGGTGGTGGTGGTGGTGGTGGTGATGGTGGTGGTGGTGGTGGTGGTGGTGGTGATGGTGGTGGTGGTGGTGGTGGTGGTGGTGGTGGTGGTGGTGGTGATGGTGGTGGTGGTGGTGGTGGTGGTGGTGGTGGTGGTGGTGGTGGTGGTGATGGTGGTGGTGGTGGTGGTGGTGGTGGTGGTGATGGTGGTGATGGTGGTGGTGATGGTGGTGGTGATGGTGGTGATGGTGGTGATGGTGGTGGTGATGGTGGTGATGGTGGTGATGGTGGTGGTGATGGTGGTGATGACCCTGGTCCAGTCCTAACCAACAGCATGGAGAGGACCTGATCTAAGCTGCAGGAACTGTGAGGACTCTGAGACCCACATGGCTCTGCCTTGGGCCCAGGGCAGAGCTTCAAAGAAGGAGTCAGAACAGCTTGTGCCCAAGGGGCCAGGACAAGCCTGAGGGGGAGCAGACAGTGGCTGTGCCAGGTGGAGCGATGCCTCCCTTTCTGGAACATTTTATAGACCTCAGAACTTGCTCTTCTCTAGACAAGTAGGGGGCTCGAGACTTCTCTCAGCCAGACTTAACCGCATACCCAGAGGCACGTGGGCAAATGTGGTCATGCTTCCTAAAGACAGAAGCCCTCATCAAGAGCCTCACTGATTAAGCACCTACTGTGTACAAACCTTGGCACCAGGGATCTTTCCTGGGTCATCTCCTGTGAGTCGCGGACATGGGTACTGTGTCCTCCACTGTCCAGGGACGGTGATGTGGGGCTTGCCCAAGACCGTCCTGCTCAAGTGAAGGGGCAGGGACCCACCCTCAGGCCTCCATCCCCAGCGCCTCGGCTGCCCCTGCGTGCCCCCGGTCACCCTGCTCTGGGCCCGCGGGGGTCCAGTGAGCCCGGGGCGCTGTGCCAGTCTCGGGCACATCAGTGAGGTACACCCCACGGCGACTGAATGCACATTACACTCCCTCCTGGCATCCGTTCCCTGGCAACTCGCATCAGCCTGGGAGGAATGTCCGGGAGCTTGTCAGTGTCTGGTGCTTGTCCTGAGGGCTTTCCCTGTGGGCACCGTGCCTGCCGTCCTGAATCATGAGCATCTGGACCGTCAGCCAGATGCCCCTGTCCTTCCTCCGTCCCTGTTTGCCTTTGTGCCATTCAGACTCCCCCAGATGCCTTGGAAACAGGGCCCACGACCAGCAGCAGCACAGAGAACAGAGAGCAGGAAGCAGAGAACAGAGGGCAGGGGGCAGAGGTCAGACAGAGAGCAGAGGGCAGGAGAGGGACCTTCTCGTAGCTACTTCCTTCACTACTTTCCTCCAGTCCTGGAGACCCTGGCCGTGACTCCGACTCGTTCTACTTTTTGGAGTCCTCCTGTGTGGCCTCAGATGGGAGCGCTCCGGACCCTGGGACCCTCTGTCCTGGGGCTGCGCTCCGAGCCCCTCCACCCCACTGTGCTTCCTGCGTCCCTTCATCTCAGGGACATCACCAAACCCAGGTCTGCCGAGGTCCGGCCAGACCAGCCCAGGGCCGAGTCTGCAGCCCGAGGGCCTAGAAGGAACTCCCCTGCCCCACACAGCGGGGACCGTGGGGGGACCCCCCGGGACCCTGGTTCTCTGATCCTTTGCTGATTGGTTTACAACCTGAGTTGCTGCACTGGGAAAGGGCTTGGAAGCCGGCAGAGCAGAGATAAGCAAAGGGAAGCCCACCCTCCAGGACCGGGAGGGCTCCAGGCGCAGACCCAGCTCCCCGCCGCTTGGCCTCCTTCCGCAGACCACTGAGGGATCCTGCCACAGGCCACTGAGCTGTTTGCAAGCACACAAGGAAGAGAGAGATTGAGAGGATACCAGGCTTCCCTCTCGTAATTAATTCGGGTTAAGTGAAAACACGAGCACAGAGGCCTACGGGTGGAGGCCTCCGAGGGTCTCCATACTGCCCCCTCCTCTGTGGGGCTTGCCCGGATCCTGACTGGAGCTCTCAGGGGTGGGGACATGAGGTCGGCACCGGCCCCCTGTGTGGGGTCCCCAGGCCGTCGCGAGGAGCCAAGGCCCAGGAGGAATCACCAGCCCCCCACCTGGCCAGGTTCAGGGAGGAGGTGGGATGAGACGTCCGTGGCTTCCAGGCCACGTGGTGGTGGTCACGGACTGATGGTCTCAGGGAGAAGCCACTGAAGGCCTTCTGTTAAAAGCTCTTTTCTCGGCTCAGTTCTGCAGTGGGCTTGCCAGGTGCTGTGAGCGCTGTGAGGGGCACAACAGTGAAAACTTGGGTTCGCAGTTTCCAAACTCTTCTGCATCTGACGCCCCAGAAAGCGCATTTCCCCGACGCAGGGAGGAGCCTGGGCGCAGAGCGGGCGAGAGGCTTCGCTCGGGGCAACCCAGAGGCCAAAGTTTAGGGGGGTGAGCCCCGCAGGATCTGGGCTGGTGGTCTCGCCAGCCACCCCTCTGTGAGCCCCCGTGGCGCTCCGGGCACAGGGCAGTGGGGACGAGCCTCCATGTGACTCACCCTGGTGTCTGGGTCCCGCACCCCAAACCTTCTGGTTCCATGAGGTCGTCTCCAGGCGGTGCGGCAGCCCACTGTGACGCCGGCATGGGACACAAAACGTGCTGACCCGCTCTTGGACCAGGGTCCACTGTTATCTGGTTCCCCCTTGGGACCATCTGTGCCCCCATCCCCACTCCCCTGCATCCCCCTGTCCTCGCACACGCAGCTCTGCTCACAACTGGGTGAGCTGAAGAAACAAAACGAGACCAAACAGGAAAAAAAAAAAGCCAGAAACAATCCCTTTTTTGTATAATCTTTTTAAGTAAAAATGGTAGAAATCATCAAACTAAACTGTCCATGGTAACTTTTGCTATGGACTCTACGTTGAGAGAGAATTGTGCAAACTTGGACCGAGAGGAAGCGGCTGCTGTGTCTGCCATGGTGGGGAAATGGGCGAGAAGGGGAGACATAGTGGCTTGTCCCCCCCGGGACCGGCACAGGTCTCCTGCCCTCGGAGACCCCGTATGAGAAGCTATAGTCACAAACCCAGGTAGGAACCGATAGCAATGAATTATCATAGTTTTGCTGTGAAACTGAAATGATTGGTGTGAATATAATTCCAGGGAAATGAAAATGAATTTCAGGGTTAGACAACTGAGCCGGGATTAATTGTATTGGGTTAATAGTTCGCTCTGAAAGGTACTTTTTGGTTGGACGTTAATCAGTGAAGGTGAGATTATGGTAACTTGTTTATATTCAGATGTGACTGGGGCCTGCACGTCTTCACTCTGTGCGCACACGCGTGTACACACGCATACACACACACACACGTGCACACACGCCCCGTCCAGGGCCGGCTGAGCGCTCCCTTTGTCACTGCAATGTCTCTCCTTTAGGGGAAAAGCCAGGCCTCTGGGGTCAGAGGGACCTGCTCTCTGGCTTCGGTCCTTGTTTGGGATTGAGTGGGAGTCCAAATCCTTCTCAAGCTCCCTAGCCTTTCTCCGTGCCAGCCTGGTAAGCAATTTTTCCCCTAGGAATTTGTGCATTTCATCTAAAATGACCACTTTGTTGGCATAAAATATAATCATCTTATTATAGGGTAATAATGTAGTTCAACTGACACAAAGTGGAGAAATGACGGAGCCCAGTGGGGTCAGTCCGGCCCAGGCCTCATGTCAGCTGCCCCAGGGCTCCCCATCCCTCCCCTCAGGGCATCTGGGTTGCAGACTCCCAGGCGGTCAGAGGAGGCCACCCGCCCCCCTCAAGTTCCTGAGGAGCTCCTGCAGAGGTCCCCTGTCCGTCCCTCCCCCGCCCCCTGCCCCTCCACTGGAGCCTCTTCCACCTCCTGGGCAACCTCGGGCCCTTCCCCTGCCCTGCAGGGGAAGGACCCAAGCCTGCCCCTCTCTGATGGCCTGGCTGCTTTGGGCCCAGCCTGGGGATGGGGGGACTAGACCCCAGGGGTGCCCCTGGCATCCAGCTCTGCCTTGCACCTGCTGGGGGCCTCAGGCTCAGGTGGGGCTCTCTGCCAGGCCTCAGGGGCAGCCCAGGGCGCACCCCCCCTGTAATTCTGAAAGACCACCTTTGGCGGGCCCAGCTCCGTTGGCTTCACCCCAGGGGTGGGGTGGGGGCAGCGTCTTCCTCCCCCGTCCACACCAACCCCAAGATAATGATAAGGTGACACAGGGGCCTGGGGGTGGGGCCCTTCCAACATTCAGTGTCCTGACGAGGGAACCCGTCTCCCTTTCCCCCTCGCCCCTGAGACACGCAGAGCTCCGCCACCAGCCAGTGAGGGCCCAGTGCCCTCTGTCCCTGTCTCCCAGCTCTGTGGTCACCTGGGAGGTGTGTCCCTCGCCAGACCCGAGTGTCAGGGGGGCAGGGATGGGGTCTGTCTGGGTCCCCCTGCTTCTCGTGGGTGGGGGTGGGGGGCGCTGGGGGCACAGCCTCTCCCCTGACCTGCTCACCCCCCCACCTCACAGCCCCAGGCGGATGCCTGCCTTATCTCCCAGGCCTCTCAGGTTTCAGCCTTGTATTTGTTCTGACATTAGGTGGGGTTTATCTCCCGCTCTGGCGTGTCAATAAAACCCCAGACGCTGCTGGGAAGTCTCTCTGAGGTTCGGGGGCCCTGGGGCGGGCTGAGGGGTTACACACACAGGGAGGACTTGCTTCTCCCCAGAACCAAAGCCCCAGGGGGGTGAGGGTCTGCCAGGGCCGATCTGCAGGGGTCCGTCCTGTTGGAAGGGTGCGGGTGTCTACAGCAGAGCAGGTGAGCGCATAGCCATAGGGGTCAGAAGTGGCGGCAGGCGGGACGGAGGCCTGTCGCATCCCCCAGCGCAGCCCCGCCCAGGCCCAGGCCCAGGCCCAGCAGAGCTCCAGGCCGTGGGCCTGACTTGTTCTGTACTTGCTCCCTGGGGGCTGGACTGCATAGCGGCCTTTGTTCCAAAAAGAACTTTCTGGAAAGAGCCTCTCCACCCCTTTCTTTCTCAGATGAACCTCTGAGTGTGGGGCCTGCTCACTGGGCATGAGTGACGAGGCTTGAGGACGTCAGCTTCAGTCTGAGGAGATGGAGGAGATGGAGGAGACATGCCCTCTTTCCCACTGGGGCCTGGGGCCTGGAGTGGACCCTATCCATTCCGGCTTCTGTACCTCGTCCCCTAACCCAGCTCTGTCCCCTCGCCTGGTACCCCAGAGGCCCTGTCTGTCCGCTGACTGGGCCCTGACAAACTCTTAACCCCCCCCAACCCCCCGCCAGGAGCACAGTGGGCCAGAAACAAGGCAGGTGTCATCGGAAGTCTGATTAGATCCTCTGTGGAACTGGAAACGTAAATATTGATAGAAGCCGGGAGACCTAAGTGATCCCTGCTAGGAGCGATGATGTCACCTCCAGCACCTGTTTCTGGACGGAGCGGTGAGGACACGGGACAGTCTTTACACACTGGCACTGCCAAGTCAAGCTGATAGGTGTGATTGCCCGCAGGGCTCCGGGGGAGGGCCCCAAGGATAAGGGTAAGGCCCGAGGCCGGGCAGGGTGTGTGCTGAGCTGGGTCCTGGCCCACAGGACCTGCCAAGCCCAGCTGGCCCGGCCCGGCCTTGGCCGGTAGACACAGGGCCAGACAGAACTGCTCTGGGCCTCCCGGAACTTATCTTGAGTCAATAGGACGCTGGGCGGTATGGAGGTTATTGACGAGGGCCCGGAGACAAGGGCAGCATTCAGGCCACGGCCTGGTTCCCAGTGAACTCGGCTGCCCCACAGCTGGGGCCAGGGACAGGCTCGCACCCCTGCCAGGCCTGCTGTCCCCACTGGCCGAGGAGGGGCAGGCGGGGGACAGGGTGCAGAGTGACCTAGGGCATGTTCCGTGGAGGACGTGGTTTATGGCGTCCGCCCCTGCCGGACAGCAAATGTTTCTAGAAAAAAAACATGTGATGGTCGAAGAAGGTGGGTTGTCACCAGAATGAGTGAACGCAGACCCCAACCTCTCCAGAGCCCGGGGGGCCGCACGAGGACCCCGGGCCTGGGGACGTGCCTGGTGTGGTCCGTGGATGGGAGGGGCTGCCGCTGTCATGGCCCCCGGGGCGGGCAGCGCAGACACCACTTCCCTCCCACCCGCTGGGAGCACGGGGCGTGGGGGGCCTCGCGGGGTTGGTGGGGAGCTGCGAGGAGGAAGTCCGTGCTGGCCGTCCGGTGGCCAACCAATGCTCTCTGAGCCCCTGACTGCTCTCTGGGCCTGTGCTGGGACAAACGGAGCAAAGCAGGGCGACCTTTGTGCTCGGGAGCTCAGGGTGTAAAAGGCAAAGGGTCAGGAGGGTTCAGTCTGGGAATGTCCTTGCAAAGGGGACTCTCCCAGAAGCTCCGTTTCTCCTGAAGACGTACAGAACGCGGGGGTGGGGTGGGGGGGGGCGCAAACCGTGGTTGCAGGAGGTCACCGAGGTGACAGGACAGCACCTGCCGCTTCAGGGCTTACGGTGGTGGCAGTGATGATAATGGCCACTATGGAGCTCACCTTACAGGACACGGCTCCCAGGTACCCGGCCCTCCCTGACTGGCAGCAGGGGACACTGAGGCGGGGGAGGGGGCTTGCCCTGGGCCGCACACAGGCGACAGGCCACACAGAGCCCAGTGTGCCCAGCCCCAGCCCGGAGAGCCCAGAGGACCCAGGGGAACACCACCCCACACCTTGTCCTTAGAAGCCCGGCAGCCTGTAGGGGCCCCAGGGACGGCTCACGAGTCTCCCTTGCCACCCAGACGGCGGGGCTCCGGGTGCGTCTGTCCTGAGCCCTGCGCTCCCAAGACCCAGGACGGTGGCCGTGAGTGCGGCAGACCCATGCCCCCACCCCAGCAGAGTGGCCCACGGGTAGCCGAACTCCTCCTGGGCCTCCATGTGCTCGAAGGTCTCCTGGAACGGTGCTGTGTGAGGGCTGACATCCCTGACGGGGACGCCCAGACAGGCACCTTTGGGGGCGCGGGTCCCACGCCCTGCCGTGCGGACTGGTGCGTCGGGCACCCTGCAGAGGGTGCTGTGCGTGGGCCCCGGGCTCTGGTCAGGTCGGGGTCCCCTGGCTGCTCAGAGGCTGCTCTGTGTCCCTGAGCCCAGAGCACAGCCGCCCAGAGCGCCCCGGGCAGTCGGGGCTGGCGCCCTGCAGCCGCCCTGGCACCCAGGTACTTCATCGACACTCAGGCTCATGCCAGTAATACACGTCGCCTGAAACAATGGTGCCTAGAAAACGAACTTATCTAGGATACTATTTTTATCACTTTTTTCAGGAAAAAAGCATCACATTTCCACATTTCCAGCTGTTTCCCATTTCTTCGGGTTGGTGTTTTGTGCTAAACTTGCCGACGGGAATTCTGGGAGAAAGTTCAAGACTACCAGGCCCAAGTCCAGTCCCACGAGCCCTCCTTGAGGGGAGGAGCGTTGCCCTGGGGCGTGCGGTACGTCCTGCCCCGAGACACACTCCTGACACGGGTACTGTGGGGGCTCGAGGGCACGGGCCCCCACGGCTGTCAAGGACATGTCAGGCCCCAGAGGCCCCTGCCTCCGTGTTCTTGCTTCAAGGCTCTGTCCGTGGACCCAGAGGTAATGCACCAGGAGGGACCCTCAACGGACAAGCAAAGGGACAAACAGATCGACACCCCAGCCTCGTGCTCTCTCCGAGGGTCCCGGGGCAGGTGGGCCCGGGCCAGGGAAGCGTCCTCTGGGGAAGGCTCGTGCTCTCAGCTACACCCTCCCACTCCTGCTGCTGGAGATCTCCTCCCACACAAACCACCCGCACCCACATCCTTGTCTCAGGCTCTGCTGTTAGGGAACCTAGGTGAAGGGAGCATGGCTGTTTCCATGTGTGAGCCTGTGAGCCCGTCCTGTACTGTATATGCACCCACACAATGCAACTCACATGCCTAGCTGGTGGGCTGGAAAACGTGCCTCCTCCCACCAAAAACAGGAGGTCCACATCCTCATTATTGGAAACTGGGATGTCACGGGGGAGTATATGACGATGGGGCTTTGATCTGAGGTTATACGGGCGGGCCCCAAGGGCATCACGTGTGGGGGGAAGGGGAGAAGAGGGCGGGACAGGTGTATCAGGCAGAGGAAGTGGCCAGGTGAAGGCCAGGTGGCAGAGAGGACGTGGGGGGGCACCTGGAGAGACTGAGGAGGGATGGTGTGCAATGCCAGGCTGGGGGGGGCGGCGTGCAGGGCCTGAGGGGTCGCCGCTGCTGGGTACCCCTGGGGGTGGTGAGCAGTGGAGGTCACCACGTTAGCCTTTGGAGGCAGATGCCCATTTCACGACAGACGGGGAGGACTGACCGCTGGCTGCCCCGCAAGGGTCACAGTTAGGATGAAGCCCAACTTCAACTACCTAAAGTAATAAAGGGGTGTGTGGGCTCTTGAGCCCGGGAGGGGGAGCTGGTGTGGGCTTCAGGCTGGTGTGACTCAGAGCTCTGCGATGGGACCACGCACTCGGCTCCCCAACCACGGTGGACTGCCCGGCTCTCGTGTGCTCCCCGCAGGCCCAGATGGGGCTCCGTGTGGAGCCCCAGCCCAGCCACGCCAGAGACACCCATGGAGACAGGTGGCAAGCAGTGACGTGTGGTCATAGCGAGCGTGGCCCAGTGCCCTCAGCACCTCGCTCCAGCGGCCTGTGCCACCAGGTGTGGTGGGGGCCACAGGGCCAGGGGGGCCTGGGAGCCCCAGAAGTGGAGAGGCAGAAGAGTCCGCAGCTCGTCTGGTCTGGGAGGCCTCGGGCTGTCGCGCTGGGCTGCGGACCCTGGGGCACGTGCCCTGGGTCTTCCCAGGTGGCAGGGACCCCCTTTCCCACGGTGTCAGGCCCGGGGTCCTCCGGGGAGCGTGCAGACGGGGCCTCCTGAAGTCTCTTGCCGGTGGCCGCTCTGTGGTGTGTGCACACGCATGTCTCCGTGTGTGCTCACATGTGGACTCCGGGGTGCAGATGCCCTAGTGGCCGCGTGCGTGCGTGCACATGCATGTGTGTGCGTGTGTGTGTGTGAACGAGGCCGGGGAAGAGGGACCGTCACCCTCCGGCAGACCTGCTCTGGAGACATTGCCGAGCTGTCTCCATTGTCATGTCAACCAAATATTTTCAGCCTCCACGCCCAGAAGCCTCCGGAGCACACTGTCTCCTGGGCTCGCAGACCCCGGCCAGACTTCCAAACCACTAGGCTGATTTCGATTCCCTTTTTTTAGCTGCTGAATGAAAAAAAATAAGCAAACACAAATCTGCTGATCCCAGGCCGCCTCCTCTTTTGGAGAATTTAATTTCTGAGCTTTGATCTGATACCAGGACCCAGAGGACTTGTTATTTCTAAATAATGAGCTGAATGTTTGTGCTCCGGGCCTGAACTTTTCTGGTTTGGGGAAAAATATGACTTTCCATAGAAGTTCTTTGATGCGGCCAGTGGTGTTGTCCACACAGGGATGAAAAGGCCTTTCAGAGGGCTGGCGGCAGACGGGAGGGGGCAGCCGGGGCTTAGACAGCAGTGCAGCCCGAATGACCAGGCCCTCCGGGCCCCACCCCCGGGGCTCCACCGTGGGGGGGGTGTGGGCAGCCGTGGGGTAGGGGCCGCTAGGACCCAGCCCTTCCTTCCTGGGGGTCCTTGCACTCCCTGTGCTCCAGCAGCCGCAGGGTCAGGGACCTGGGATCACAGACTCCCTGAGGCACGCACGGACAGGGAGTCCCGGGGGAAGTGTGGCGCCCACGCTGCTATGCTGGGGGGATCCCAGGCCACCGTTTGGAGGACATTCTCCTACCAACTTAGTCCCTCAAACCAAGAGTGGGGGCAGGATCCCGGCTCTACGGATGGGGCTGGAGACAGGGACAGGCTGCTGGGCGCGGTCTCCGGTGCTGCGGCCCCTTCGGGAGAGGTGCCCCTGCAGGTGTGTGGCTGCAGGCCGAGGCAGAGGTCAAGGGGCACGCTCCCGCCCACCACGGAGGGTGCGGGTCTGCAGCCCGCACTGCGGCATCCACGGCGGCTCGAGGCTTGGGGAGGGCGCCGGGCTGGGACAGAGCCCCTGCTCCGTTCCTGCCTGGGGTGCCCTGGCACCTGCCGGGCGGCCGCACTTGTCCTGGGAAATGATCGTTCCAGGTCAGGGCCCGGGGTGAGCCTGGGGCCCCCTCCTTGCCCAAGCCCAGTGGTGACTTCATGCCCCGGGAATGGCTGATTTCACACTTGAGATAGCGTTTCTCCTGGAAAGCAGCCCTACAAGCCGCGGCAGGCATCGCACCGGAGGTCAGGAGGCAACACTGTCAGTCATCCGCCACCGTCCTGAGCGCGACAGCCGGGAGGGGACAGCCGCGGCTTCTCTGCCTCTGCCCCTGGCGGAACTCGGGCAGGCCAACCACAGCCTCTGCGCTTCGGGGCTCGGACCGGCTCGAGGCTCCGTGTCCTCGCCTGCCCCGTCCCGGAGGGCAGCCCCCGCCTCGGAAGGGCACACCTGTCCAGCCTGACCGGGCCTTGGTGTTTTCTGCCGGGTGTCTCGGGTCCGGGTCCGCTCATGGGCCAGACGGGGACTGACACACGCTTAAAAGAGAAATTGAATAATTTATTTCACAGGTAATATGGTCACAGGGTTCGAGACTCCAGCAGGCTTGGAAAGAGCCAGGAGCCCAGCGCGGCGACAGGCAAGTAAAGCGTGGGCTCCAACTAGTGACACTTGCCGACACCGGTCAGGAACGGCCACGTGCACCACGCACTCAGGAGACGTAGCAACAGGAGAGAAGGGTGCCGGGGCTCGGGGACTCCACTGTCCTCACGACTTCTCTGTCAACCAAAAATGCTCTAGCATAAAAAGGGCATAAAAAAGAAGTGGGGGCCGAGCACGCAGGCATCGCAAGAAGTTGGGCCTTGGCAGGTGTGTGGGGGGACGCTGACGCCGGGGGCCCAGAGGGCCGTGGCCGGCGGGGAGCAGGTGCGAGTGGAGGGGTGCGTTCTGAGCGTCCCGCCTGCCATGCCCGCGGGGCTTTCAGGCGTGTGTCGAGCCCCTCGGACACACAGAGGCGGAGCGGAGGGAGAGGTCGGCTCTCAGGGCGTGTGCCCTGGAACCCCCCTCCACGACGTACTGACCCAGCGCCCCAGGACCGCACCCGCTCTGCTGGGGTCCTGTGCCCGAGTGCCTGGGCCTCACACCTCCTCCCACGGCAGTGAGAGCCCTGCGGACCTGCCGTGTGTCCCTGTGGCCTTGCTCGGTTTCTCGGCGTCTCCGCTCCCCCCCACCACGCAGCTGAGCTCGGGGCTTCCCGTCTCGGCGATGCCCTGGCCTCACGCCCCGGCCACGAGGCCGCTCTGATGCTGCCGGCAGGGGCTTTCTCCCACCTGGCCGACCAAGGCCCAAATCCGAGTCTTCATTCTCTTTAAAAACTATTTATTTTATGGGCCCCTTATGACTTATTTAACGATTTCCTATTAATGGGCTTTGAGGTCATTATAAATAACGATGCAGTGACTGTGTATGGAAACCGCCCGCCCGGGGACGCACGCTGCTGGGCCAGACAGGGTCAGACCGGCGGTGCGCTGGCGTTTCCATCACCGGGTACGAGGCTGCCGACGTGGGAGGTGGCCCAGCACCGTGCTCCTTGCGAGCCGGGTCGAAGAGCGAACGCTCCCTCGGTTCTACCTGGCGTTTCTCCTGCCGTCAGCGTGACGGAGCACCTCTCCACGTGTGAGGGAGCCAGCTGCTCATTTGTGTCTGTTCCCATGTTCCCACGACGTCGCCGGCCCTAAACTTACTGTTTTGTAGGACATCTTTCCATCTTTTGGGGACCAGCTCATGGTTTGTTGTATCGTTGTCGATGTCCTTCCCCAGCTGGTTGACTATCTTTCCACGTGGCCCTACAGCATCTTAGCATTTTCCTCATGTGTACCCTACAATTTCTTGTTACGT
Organism: Ursus americanus; assembly: GCF_024610735.1. NCBI lineage: Eukaryota > Metazoa > Chordata > Mammalia > Carnivora > Ursidae > Ursus > Ursus americanus. Next base: position 294,971 of record NC_142128.1, on the reverse strand, counting down.
TCACTCCTAGGAATGTGCTGTTTTGTTGCTGCTAAAATCCGCTGCTTCGTCTCTCCGTTTGGCCCCCGAGGCCGGCACTCTTGGCAATGTCAAAGAAAGTCAACCCAACCAGCTGGGCAAATGGCAAATGTGTATTGGGCACCTACCTGCTGTTTACAGTATTTTCTGAGTGACGAGCCATCCCCGGGAGACACTTGTGAATCCTTCAGCATCTGTTGGAAAGGACAGGACACAAGAGCCCACCTCGGTCGGTCACTGGGGGGTGACGCCAGGCGAATGGTCAGGACCACGTTGTCACAAGAGGACTGTGCTTGGTACTCGGGCCCCTGACAGGCGAGGCCGCCCAGGGAGCCGCAGGCTGGAGGGGGCGGGATCGCTGCCCCGGGGAACCCGGCCATCTCCACACGACAAAGCAGTACGTGAGGAGAGTGCCCTTCTCACCCATGCCTACGGAGCGCCACTCTGTATGCCCACCAGGTGGCAAAGGTCTCTTTGAGTGATAAAAGCTGGAGTGAGAGGGAACGCAGTGAGAACGCCCATTCCACGGGAGAGACCGTGTATTTGCACGCCCGTCTTCAGAGGACCTTGCTAGAGGACAACCGGGGACACACCGAGAGCCTCACAAGCGCGTCCCGCCCTGGGCGCTCGTCCCAGGAGAGCACCTGTCTCAGAATCGGGGATTGGCGAATTAGTTACGCCATCCACTCAATGGGATTCCGGGCAGCTTTCCAAGGGATATTTTGGAGTATTTAATGACATTTATGACCTCAGATGAGGTCATAGAGACACGTACGTGTATGGAGATGGAAGTATATATATGCACGTGGACATACATAGAGAAGCGTGTGTGTGATAATAAGAAACAGAACGGCAGAGACGATTGCAGAGGGAGGCTTGCCCTCTTGTTCCCATACAGGGCCACGTAACTAGAAAGCAGCCCCTCTGTCCCCGCAGAGAGTCTGCTTCTCCCTCTGCCCCTCCCCCCTACTCGTGCTCTCTCTCTCTCTCTCTCTCTCTCTCAAATAAACAAATAAAATCTTTAAAAAAAATGTGTTTCTTTAACAAGACAGGAGAGCAAGACAGAGGTGAGCTCAGCGATCGCTTGCTGGCTCTGACACGCGGCCGCCGTGGGGCCTGACCGCTCTTCTCGTGTCTGCGACGGACCCCTTCGTCTCCGAGGGGACGTGTGGCTGCCCCCTCAGAGCTGTCCGAGGTCAGATGAGCTGGTTCATGCCACCTGCCAAGAACGGTGCCCGGGTCGGCCAGCATCGCCCATGGGTGACCCTCCGGCCACACTGTCTTCTCCGTGGCAGGGCCCACAGCTGGGCACTGGGCGCTGGGGACCGGGTTGGGACCGGGCTCTGGCCTCCCTCCCATTTCGGCACCAGGGCACTGTTGGTGTGGACAGTCCTCCCTCCCTGGCCCTCAGAGCACGGAGCCCTCGCCCCGCTGCGACCCCGGAGTCCTGCCGCTCATCAGTCCCTCCCTCCCTGAGGTTCTCCTGCGCCTACACTGCCCATGTCGCTCAGCTGCGGGACCCACCGCGGAGCCCGCGCCTTGTCAGCCGTGATCACGGTGCATCCCGTCCACGCACCCAGGCCGTCGGCTTGCGGGTCACGGCCCTGGAGTCGGTGCCGTTGAAACGCCCTGCACGGCACGGGGCATTTGGAGGTGAGCGGAGCCGGCGTGCGGAGCCTGCGGTCTTGTGGCCGTGTGAGGAAGCGCTCCACAGCGCCACGGCTCAGAGCAACCGTCGTTCCTCGCGCTCGCAGACCCTGCACATGAAGGAGGGCTCGGATGGGCATTTCCGGCTTGGTCGCTGTCCGGCCTGCTGCTCGGGGAGCAGCCCAGCTGGGCCAGGCAAGTGTTTCTCTCTCTCTCTGCCACTTCGGGCCTTCTCCAGGCGGCCTGTCCTGTAGGCCGGCGTGCGCGTCCTTGCGACATGACGGCGTCAGGCCCCCAGACGCCTATGTGGCAGCTCAGGGCTGCAAACCCCTACCCCGGAGGGCCGGGCCATCAGGAGCCCTGCCCAGACTCCAGGGCAGGAGACCCCGATCAACCCTCCAAGTCCTGCAAGAGGTGCCATGGGACGGACATGGTGTCGCGGTTGTCTCGGAGGAGCACAGGCTGTGCCACACCACGTGGCTGTGGAGGCAGGGGCGGCCTCGCAGGCTGGGCCGCGGCAAGTGCAAGGAGGTCCACTGAAAGCAAATAGCAGAAATCAGGGAATGGGCGTCACGAGGACTCACTCTGGCCGCTTCACGGGGAGTGGTGCCAGGGAAGGCGGGCACGGCGCCCCGTCAGGACCCCACCGCGGCTGTTGGGGTGAGGTCCTCCCCTTCACAGGAACGCGGTCTCGGCCTGAACGAGACGGCCGTCTGCCTGGCATATGCCGCGTAAGATGCCCCCCCCCCCCGGGTCATGGAGAGACATGCGGCAGAACAACACCCACTGTAATTCAATGGAAGACCAACACCTCGCACACGGCTCACGGCGCCCAGATGAAGGTGGGACAGCTCCCGAGGCTTTACGTGTCGGCCAATCAGTTAGGGTTGCCCCGGAGTGACTGTGTGGGGGATGACCTCATGACATGACAGCTTGCTACAGATCAATCTCGTTTGATGGGGGAGGCTGTGCAGACTTCTAGCTGGGGCTCCTTGTGGTTGCAGACCAGCTGAAGCGTCCAGACTCACGCAGGGTCGTTCGGGGTATTTGAGACACCCCGGACACGGGCCAGCATGCCCAGCACTCTGGGGCTGGCGAGCTCCTGTTCACTGACGACAGGGACCCAGGAGCACTGGAGCCTGCTGGTGGGCCAGCCCATTTCTCCACACATCTCCAGCCTGGAGCGGTGGGGGTGTTAGTGTCTACACTCCAGAGGGGTGGTAAGGAGGGAATAACGACAGAGAAAACTCCAAAGCCAGTGGAGACCCCCGTGTCCCTGACCTCTGTGCCAATCGGTCCTGTCCTTTACAAAGCCGTGTGACCGCCAGGCCCCGTCAGTTCCCCACCCGGGAACCAAACCACGCCTCGCTCGGAACAAGCCTTGTTTCTGTGGGGTCTTTGGGAGCTTGGCTCAGAGTGCCCGCTGGCTGGTGAGCAGGGAACCCTCAATGCCCGGAGCATCCCGGGAAACAGCAAGAGCTGCAGGCGAGGGGAAGGATGTCCGCTAGGAAGCACTGGGCTGCAAGAACAGAACGGCCCGCCCGAGCTCCTTAACCCAGACGGGGCTGACCGGATGGTGGTTTTGCTTATGGAGGTGATGGGGCCAGATGGGTGGGGAGCCTGGCCGCAGGGGGCCCACGGCTGCGCTTTCAGACCTGTGGGGTCCGAGACGAGGGAGCAAGCGCGTGGCGGGCCGTGTAGGAGCATTCTCGAGAGGCTCTGCAGGGGCCCCGTCTGGCACACCCGGCTGGGCCCTCCCCGTCTCTCGGGTGCGCTGAGCTACAGAAGACCGAGGCGCGGCCCTAGAAACGAAGTTATGTTTGGAGAATGGGATCCATCACTGCCCTGCGGGGAGACCTGACTTCCATCGTTTATAAATTTCCTTCGGCCTTCCTAATTTCCTATTCAACGTGGTGTTTTGAGTCCTCCTGCCAACTAGTTCTAACATGCTACTGGGTTCCTCATTAATGAACGAGTTCAACAAAATCTTCGGTACCTTTTATGCTTGTATGCTAGGCGTGACTTTACCTTGCAGAGACAATCTTTACCATCCCCTGGTCATCCGAGGTGTGGTCTGGGACTCAGGGGCGGGGGGGCCTGGGGAGCCTGGGGAGGACTCCAGGGAAGACAGAGATGCCAAGCCAGAGGGTGGGCTTGCACGCAAGGCGGCCCGGCCCTGCATCTCCCTCCTGAGAGCACCCCTCCCATGAGGCGTCCCCAGCACCAGGGCTGCTATGTCACAGCCCTGCCCCCCACGCTGCAGCTGTTGGTGTCCTGCCCACACAGGTGCTGCTGTCCCTCCAGACTCCCGGCCGACTCTCGCTTACTCTTACTAGGGTGTGAGTGGCTGATGGGGGCTTTCCAGGGATGTTCTTGAACATGCCTATGGGCACACCTTTCAGACCAGAGGACGAAGTGTGACCTTGACCTCGATCAGCCCTACCCAGACGCAGAATTTCTTCAACATTCCTGTTTTTTAAATAGGATTTAACGGAAAATCTGAGTTCTATGCCAGAGGACATCTGTGTTTATTTTAGAACAAAACACTAGGGGAACAGGTTAAAGTCAGCATGTGGATTTCCAAACTCCGTGGCTCCCTCAGAGGGGTGCCTGAAGGTACCAGTTTGAAAGACCTTCCTAGGTCCCCCTCAAGGGCAACAGCTCACGGGTCCCTCCTGGCCACAGCTGAGAGCAAGACCCTTTCTTAGCCTGGTTGGGAGTAAAGCCAGAGACTAGGCTTTGAGTGTGCTCAGAGACTCTGAGGGCATGTAGAATGGACAGAGGAAGGGGGACATGAGGGCAAACAGGACCTGGATCCCTGGGTGTCTGCATCTCAGGGCTGGTCTCAGTCCTCCAGGCCCACCCCCACCAGATCACAGTGAGGGGTGGTGGGAAAAAGTGGGGGAGAGCTTTGCTGGGCCAAGAAGCCCACCTAGCCCCCGGGTCAGAGCCCATCTAGGCCTCATGTCAGAGCCCACCTGGGCCTGGGGTCAGAGCTCATATAGGCCTCGGGTCAGAGCCCATCTAGGCCTCGGGTCAGAGCCCACCTGGGCCTGGGGTCAGAGCTCAAATAAGCCCCAGGTCAGAGCCCACCTGGGCCTGGGGTCAGAGCTCATATAAGCCCCAGGTCAGAGCCCCCCAGACCCAGGTGATCCTTGTGCCTCTGCTCAGGCTGGAGCTGAACGGGTGTGGGAGGGGACGAACAGTGTCTGCATGGGGGTGTTGGTGAGGGGCCAGCTCGAACCAGGGCCCCAGCGTGGCCGGGATGACTCAGCCCACCCGCCACTTGGTGTCTCTGGGCCGCACGTGTTCCAGGAAGACGTCTGGGATTTTCAGGTCAGTGTCCTCTCTGCACCAGGTCCTGGTAATGATGACAAGTGTGTCAGGGGCTTAGAAAGGCTCTCCGCCGGCAGAGCCCCTGGCCGCCCCCAGCCCCCAACTCCACCATCCACGGCACACAGTCCTCTTCAGGACGTCACCCCGGGAGACTGCACCCCAAACCTGGGTCCCTTCGGTCGGGGAGGGGGCGGGGCCTGGCCCGGGGGCGGGGCCAGACCACCGCTCTCTGCGCTTGCTCCGCCACTGCCGTCAGGCTCTGCGGGCTGGCCCATCCCTGGCGCTCTGCTGCCACCTGGTGTCGCGGCGCGGGCGTGCACCCTGGGACCCTTCCCTGTGGGACATGCGGGTGTGGTGCGGATTCCGGGAAGGCCAACCCCGCACAGGAGCTTCTAGGCACCCTGACGCGGTGTGGGGAGGCTGGGGTTGGAGGGGAAGCTGCTCCCTTCTCCGACCCGGCTTTTGTGCCTCAAGGGGTCGCTGACAATGCGTTGCTCCCTGTGGTGTGGAACCACCTGTAGGGCCCCTGGGGAGCTGGGAAGGGCTGTGCATTCACGAGCTGCTCTCCTCACTTCACTGCTGGGGAAACTGAGGCTCGAGGGGTGGCGGTACTGCTTCTCTTGGGAGGGCTTTCGGTCCTGCTGCACGCCAATCCCTGTTAGAGGGCACAGGGAGAGGGTGGCCTGGGGATGGAGCCTATATCCTGGTGCGGAAGGCAAATCAAGAAGGAAGGGAACGCCAAGAGTGGTGATAGAGTGATACACCACAACACCCCGGGGGTAATCTATCACTGCGTCCTGCGGAGGGACGTGCAGCCACGAGCAAAGCCAAGGGCGAGGTCAGTGACGGGGGCGCTGCTGCCTTGGACGGGGTGGCGTTTTCATGGAGACGTGAGTGCCGACAGAGTGGAGATCATTCCAGGCCAGCAGACAGTGGTCCAAAGGCCTTGGGGCAGGAGCTGCTGGGGAGGCCCTCTCTGGAGCCCAGTGAGTTCGGGAGCCCAGGGAGCACGGAGGAGAAAGTGGGGTGAAGAGGACAGATCCCCAGGCCTCGTGGGGCCATGGTAGAGACGTGGACTTAGTCTAGGCGCGTGAGAAGGCTGGCGGGGACCCAGGGTGTGGCAGGGAAAGGGGTGGGCATGGTGTGATTCCAGAAGTCCCATTGTGCCTGGGGGCAGGAGGCAGGTGGGGACACTTGCTGCCTTCAGGGCTCAGGGGACAAGGCTGAGGGTAAAGCCTGGAGGCGTTGCCGTGGGTGAAGCCCGACTCCCAGGTGTCAGGCCCAAATCACCCGCAGGTGTGGTGGGAACACGGCCAGGTGACGTTTTGTACATGGTGACATTGCATGCATTATCTCATGATTTAGCACAACAGCCCAGGGCGTTCCGCACCTTATCTGACTTGACTGGCACAGCCACTGTGAGTCAGGGTTATTGCCCCCATCTCGAGCATAAGGAAGCAAAAGCTGGGAGAGGGACGTGCTCCTGGTTTCTGTGGCAGTGAGGGGCTGAGCAGGGCTTTCGCCGAGGTTGAGGTGCGCGTGCGTGTCTGCTACTCCCCGTCTCTACACCTCGGGCCATACACCCAGCGCGGAATCGCTGGGTCACAAGGTAAGTCTAGGCCTACCGTTCTGAGAAGCCGCCAGACTGTTTTCTGGTGTCATGAGAGGAAAACTACAGACCAATACCCCTCATAGGCGTAGATACAGAGTTTACACAAAATTCTGTAAAATTGGTCCTGACACGCATAAAAAGGAACGTAGATGATGACCCAGGGAGCTTATCCCGGGACTGCAGGGGTGATGTAATGTTTGCAAATCAATCAATGTAGTTGACCCCATTAACAAAGGAGCAATGAACAGCCACATAATTATTTCAGTAAGTGCAGGAGAAGAATTGGACAAAATCTAATATCTACTCCCAGGACAAACTCTTGGCAAATTAGGGTTACAAGCGGATTTCTTTGACCTGATGAGGGGTGTTTGTTTACAAAACCCATGCTACTATCACACTGAGCAGTGAAAGATGGAATGCTCTCCCCTTGAAATAGGAACAAGGGAGGGAAGGGAAGAGGGAAGGAGGGAGGGAAGGAAAGAAAGGAACGGGGTGAGGGAGGGAGGGGGGAGGGAGGGAAGGAAGAAGACATCTTCAGGCGGAGAAAGTACCACTAACGGAAAGGAGAACTTAAGGGTGTAATTTAGGAAGGAGAAAATTGAGCTCGACGGGAAGGTCCGAGACGCAAGAATGCACGGTCAGTGGTGAGAACGGCCAACATCTGGAAACGCTCTGTTTAGACCTCTCCAAGTAAGACAAAAGACTGGATAGTCAGGGTGATAAGAACAAGGTGGACCTTGGATCAGTCAGGGTATTTAATTGCAAACAATACGTCTGCTCTGGCCAAGCTCCAGCAGGACACACACATATCCGTGACTATTGGGGCGCTCGGGCTCTGTGGAGGCAGCGGCCTTGGGGTGGGGGCTTCTCGGGTGGGAATGGGCCGCCCGAGGCTTTGGGTCTCCATGGAGCGCACTGCTGTTCAGAGAAGGAGTCATCTTTGCTGCGCAGGGCCATCTCGTTTACCGCTGTCTGACACCCCTGGTCCACGCCCAACACTAGTCACCCCTGGCATTCGCGAGGTCTCCCGGGGGTGGGCGGCACCGTCGGGTCGAGAGCCAGGGCTCAGGGTTGCCCAGGAGAGGTTCTGCTGCTTCTGCCCCGAAGACCTGGACTCCTCGCCACTGTGCTTCCCGGAACACAGTGTCCCCTGTGCCCGCCGGCCACTCCCGTGCCCCACGGACAGGCCCAACTCGGGTTAGCGAGCGGGTGCCCCAGGGGACTGGAAGCCTGTGACATGCCTGCCCCTCTGGTCTAGGAGGTTGGAGACCCTGCTTTTACCACCAAGTCAGGAATCATCTAAGGCAGGCGGTCGGGCAAGGGCAAGGAGGTTTTTGAAAGATTTTTCAGTCTGCACAGGGAGCCTAGCTCGTGCTTTCCAACATTAACGAAGGACTCGTCTGTTTACAAACAACAAGGAAGAGCGGCCTGCTGATGTGTTTGGGGGACAGCGTTGGCGTGTTTCTGTATCGGGTCTTCCCAGCCTCGAGCGGGGGACGTGCTCTCCCCTTAGGCGGATCCTCCCCAGCTTCCCCCGGGGAACGTCTGTGTTCCCAGCGCAGAATTCTCCGTCTGCAGGAGATGCTGCTGTGTGTGCACACGGCTGTAGGAGACGTGGCCGCCGGTCTGTGCAAACGGCGATCACACCCAACGTCTGTAGGTCCCTTTTGATTCTCTACAGTGTCGTCTGCGCCCGTGTCTGTGCCTTCCGTTCCTGTTGGTGTGGATGCTAGCTGCTCTCCTGGCTTTGTCGCCCTGGACGGTAGCCAGCACCTCGTCCCGCTCACAGTCGCTCCCTGCTGATCTGCGTGCCGGGCCCGGTGTGTCACTAGCGCCCTCTGTCTTTGTGACGCCTGCAGGACGTCCCGAGGCCTCAGAACGCGCTGTTTTCCTCGCGGTGTGGGCCCGCGGTGCCGTTTGGGTCCTGCCGACGCTCCGTTTCCATCTGTGCATCTCCCCGCTGCCGACAGTGACAGTGCCTGGCCTCAGCCCCAGCTGTGGTGCGCTGGTCTACTGTTCAGCTCCGGGGTTTCACCGCGTGAGTTTGGAGCTGCGGGCAGCATGAGGGTCTGTCCCTCTGCGCGGCCCCGCTTGCCTCTGGAAGAGCTGCTGGCTTTCGTGCCCACCTTCAGAGCGCGACACCACCCCTCACAGGCCGCCCAGGCCCCGGGCCCGGCTCTGGCCATCGGAGCCCCCGGGCTGAGCCTCACGTCCCTGGGCCCTCTCGGATGATTCCAGGATATGCGCTGTCTCGGGGTGCTTGGAAAGTTCTCACGGCCCGGCCCATGTCGGCGATGCGTTCTGGGTGCCAGCCACCCCCGCTCTGCCCCGGGAGGCCACAGAGCCCTCCATCCAGGGTGAGGGGCCATCAATCTCGCAGTGATTATGGACGTGATTTCTTCCCGGTTCCCTGAGCGCGAGTGACTGGCGTGGCCCCGCCCCAAATTACATCTCAATCAGTGTAAAAAGGCATTTGACATTTCCCTTGATTTATGTACTAACCTTTACATCCAGCCGCCTGGTTGCCTGATTGCTGCCCTGGGCGGCGTGGCGGCCGCTCCTCTGGGAGCTGCTCAGGGCCGAGCGGCGGCGCCCTGGGACGGGCTCACTGTGGAGACCCTCGGCGAGACCCCAGCCACCCTGCCCGGGGAGGAGACGTTCCCACACCATCTGGGCCCTCACAGGGGCCGCTGCTCACCGTGTCTCAGCACGGGAAGGATTGAAAAAGCCCCCACGGTTGTGCCCATGTGGTCAGGTCATGAGGGTGGGGACAGACCCATGTGACCCGTGTGACTGTGTGGCTGGGAGTGAGGGGGTGTGACGTCCAGAGACCCCCACGGGTGCCTGGCCTACCCTCCCACAGCCACCTGTCACGTGAAGGGTGGCTCTCCGTGGAGGGTGTCACGGCCCCCCGGACACATCCATGGCACCCACGCTCGGCACACGCGCGTGCACTTGCACATGGGCACCAGCGGAACCTGCACAGTTACCCATGCACGCACACTCCCAGTGGTACAAACCCGCAGACGTGCACACCCAGAGTTCACACTCACGCCGAGAATGCCACGTTGGTGAACCGATGGGAGGAGAAGCCCCTTCTGCTCCCAGGGGTCCAGGGCGCCAGGACGCATAGGGCCGGGCATCACACCTGCCAGGCTGAGGGTCTGCCGCTGGCCCTGCATATGTGGCCTGAGCCAGACTCAGTGCAGCAAATGCCTCAGAGTGATCCCCGGGGGGGGGGGACGGGGGGGCAGTGAGTGCAAGACAGGAGCACCGGAGACTCGGTATTGCCTCAGCTCAGAGACGGGGCCGGAGGGGCGGAGGCTGAGCTGCGTGTGGCTGGAGAGCTGCCCTGTGTGGGGGGGACACAGGAGACGCAGTGCCCAGTGCCCCCCCACTGCTGTGCCATGCTGGCTCTGAGCTCTGGCCCCACAGCCCTGCACCTCGCAGCGGGCTGCTGGGGTCAGTACGGTCCTGGCCTCAGCAGCAGGGTTCTGTCTTGCCGTCTCTGGGACAGAAGATGCGGCCGAGTTGTTGGCACCCCTGCCCAGAGCTGTGAGTCTGCAGACCAAGCCCCCAGCACAGGGCAGGCGGGCGGGAGGCACAGGGGCCCTATTACCTGCAGATGTGCCCCAGATAGAGCCAACACGGGTCACGAAGCCTTCAACCCGGGACAGCCCAGAAGCACTGCCGAGACCCACAGACACACCTGGCCATCGCTTGTCCTGTAGACTGTGACGCGAGGCCCTCGGAGGGCTGCTGATGGGGGACACAGAGCATGGAGGCCCGTCTCTTCTCTCGGCCTTCATGTCTCATCTGTAGAATGGGGGTCCATCGTCTGCTCCGTCGTTTTTTTGCTTCAAGTGCTGTGGACAGTGCCTGGGAGGCTCTAGGACTGGCCTGTGGGGTCTCCGAGCGCCGGCCCGGATGGGGACGGCTGGAGGTGGAGGGCAGGCATCCTTGGCAGCCCGGCCAGCGCCGGCTCACAGGCGGGGCGGCGTGTCCACATCCCGTACTCGGGGCACGGGGCTCCTAGGGCCTGGCTCAGCCCCCCACCCCGGCCCAGACCACCACCTACGGGGGGCGATGTTAGCCCCTTGTGACGGCGGGGGGGGGGGGAGGGGGCTGGAGGTTCGCCTGTCTGCCTCTCTGGGCTGCTGTGACACACGCCAGCCGGTTTCCGGGACAACATCCGGCCAAGTCAGTTAATCTAAACAGAAAACAGTGGGGAGAAATTGTTCCCAGCTTTCCAGAAACTGCAGACACATAAGGCCTGCTTGTCTTCGTGTCTGGAACGTCCTCTGCGGGCCCAAGACTTCCCAGGAGACAAGGACGTGTCCGAGGCGCACTCACCTGCCCGCCAAGGGCTGGATCGCTGGGAAGCTGGAGGAGTGCGGGGGTGGGGCAGGGGCAGCGTGGCTCGGAGAGCTCCCGCCCCCTCTGTCCGTCATGACCCTGCCTCTCGGGTGGGAGATGCCAGGCACCCCGGGAGCCCACACGACCCGCCCTGAGCCCCGCGGCCCCAGCACATCTCTCTGAGGCTCTGCTTCGTCCTCTGTGCCCCTGTTAGATGCTGCTCGCTCCATCGCTACCATCTGAGCGTGGGCCAGATAGCTCTGTCTGCCCGCGGGCGCCGGGAGCCTGGACAGAGGAGGGAATTTTGCACCATGATTTGAAAGCCAAATAGGTTTTTATGAGGCCGTGAAGATGGAAAAGGCATTGTGGGAGAGGGAGCTACATGTGTCAGGGCGTCCGGGCGTGACAGCGGCGAGTCGATCCAGCCAGCGGCGCCCCGTGAGACTCCCACTCCCTCTCTGAGCCTGTGTGATGCAAGAGTGTGCATTCCACATGCTGCGTGCCCTGTGCACGTGTGCAAATGCCCGTGAGTGTGCGTGTGTGCAAGCACCCGTGAGTGTGTGCATGTGTCTGAATGTGTGCCCATTCCCATGAATGTACACATGTGCAAACATCTGTGAGCGTGTGCCATGCCCGTGAGTGTGCATGTGCCCGTGAGCGTGCATGTGTGCAAACACCCCTGAGCGTGTGCCGTACCCATGAGTGTGTGCATGCATGATGGCCGTCTCTGCCTCTCTCGTCGGTGAATGGCTGGGGTGGGAATCTGAGGGCCCAGATTTACACGTGGCTGTGGCTGCTCCAAGCTGTGGTCTCTCTCTGAGCCTCAGGGTCCCCCCGTCAGATCAGGGTGTCCTCTGCCCACACCTCCCAGGGTGCTAAGATGGCGGCTGTCAGAGGCCACCGAAGGAGGACACCCTTCCCTGCACAGAGTCCGGCACGGGGCACACCTGCATTAGTAAATCTCTCTCAGGTGTGGATGATACACGGGAGGTCAGGCCGCATGTGGGTCGCCACCTCACCCAGCACCAGGATGTCCCTGAACAGAACTCTCTGGGTCTGGGTGGTTCTGGCTCTTGTCTTATTGCACCTGCTTGGCCGACAGAGACAGCAGTGGCTTCTCCTGGACTTGCCCAGAGTCCTGGCTGCACAGGCACACTCAGCCTGGACCGGCGTCATCCAGGGGGCCGCGGGCTGCATCGCCACCCTGGCTCTGCTGCCCCCCAGGGTCAGCACTGGCATGGCCCCGCCACCCGCCTTCTCGCTGGGGAACAGAACTCCCTGCTCTCTGTCCTGCAGGGTTCCTGCCACTGGTGGCCAACTGCGTCTGTGGCCTGAAGAAGGGGGCCTAGACCAGGAGCCACCAGGGGCCCCGCTCTGAGATCATCCGTGTTCGCTGAGCGCTGCACGAGGCTCCATCCCACGAGGCCAGCGGCTCAGCACAGGCACCGTCGGGGGGACGGAGGTGGTGACACAACCCACGTCAGGAATGGATGTGACACGCTGTCTACAACCGGATTGTTCCCACGGACCAACCTGAGAGACAGCCGGTCTGACTCTCTTCCTCTTGCTCCAGACGAGGGACAAATACCGCAGAAGCCGAGCAGCCCTGGAGCGCGAGGATAGGCGATGCAGGGGAGTCCTGGGCTCGCAGGGCCCTGGGGACCAGCAGGTGTGCGCGGGGCATGGGGGGCTGCGAGACGGTGCTTGGAGCACCTGACAGGCCACACGGCGACCGACGGGGAGCTGCAGGGGTCCGGGGTGAGGGTGGCGGCCTCCCCGTGGTGTGCCCAGCAGCGCAGAGCCAAGTTACATCAGCTCGAATGCTCCCCCTCAATTTCCCTTTCGTCGGAGACCGCGTGGCCGCAGGACCGTGCTTCATTATAAATCTAATTCCGCGGTCTCGGTTGGGCGAGCTCACATCGGTGTGGACGGGGTCTGCAGTGGCCTAAAGCTGGGGAGATGTGGCCCCTCAAGGGCGCACGGGGCTGTTAATTTGCAGTCGACCACGGCGGGCCTGACAAGCGGCGCCTTCCGTTCTGGGAGCCAGGTTCTCCGGAGCCCGTGCTCGAGTGCAGCCCACCCGGTAAGACGCACTTGGTATTTTAGGGCGAAAACATTCGGTTTGCAAACGTTTATGGATTGCTCCTTTGGCTGAAGACGAAGTTACAGGTGATACATAGCGCGTGCCCTTCCGCGGCCACCTCCTGGAGTATTTGCCTCCAGGGCCGCACACCAGGCTCGTCCCCGTGGGGCAGAGGCCGGGAAGACGCTGCACATGGGTCCACGCCCCCCTCGAGGTCCCGAGTTTGGGGTCCCTGGCCCTTGCTCAGAGTCACATGGTGGCTGTCGCTCGGGCATGGAGGGGCCCTGGGGTCTGATTCCATTTCACCCCCAGCCTAGAAGGTGTCACCGCACCCTCGGCCTGGCATCCCGGGCACCTGGGTGGGGGACGGTGGACCGAGGACCCGTCTGTGCTCCCAAGAGCTCTGGGAGGCCTCTCTGAGCCTCAGTCTCCCCCTGTGAAATGGAGCTGTCTGCCTCATCCCTGCCCTCAGCCGTCGGGGGTGCAGTGGGTGCTGGGGGGGGGCATGTCCGCCCTCTCCTTGGCCGTCACTACGTCATCCCCCTCTCTAGGGCGTGGAGCTGGAGGTGCTCTGAGAAGAGGCAGGCGGGGCAGGTGCCCAGGGCGTGTGGGGACCCTGGGCCCTGGCCCTGCAGTCTCCCAGCTCCCAGCGTGACCCCGGCTGTCACACAGCTGCCTGGGGCCTTCTAGACACACTACTGACAGGTGTGCGCAGACCCCTGCGTTCAGACCCCACTGCACACCTCTCTCTGCCTCACCCGTGCGATGGAGGGAGTCAGATGACCCACATAACGTGGCCTGAGGATGGTCAGAACAGGGCCTGGCACGCGGGGATCGCTCAGCAGACCCCAGCACCCTGCGGCCACTGCTGTCCGGGGTCGCGGTCTGGGCTGGACCCTGACTGCAGGCTGGGGTCTGTGGGGTGAATGATGGGAAGGCCTTCCGCCCCGTCCTCTAGGGGAACTTGTGGGCGTCCCGCACCCGAGCAGCTTGCCCGCCCTTCCCACCAGCCTTCCACCCCAGGGACCCTTTCCCGTCCTTACACGCACCCTGGGTGGACGTCCTCTGCGCGTGGGGTGTCGTGAGGCCTCGGCCTGGTTGCTAAGCCCTCGAGCGTTTCCTCCCCGGCACTGCCTTCAGCCGGGCTTCCTCAGATGAGCACCGTCCCCACCCCAGGGCTGTCAGGGGCCACCCCCTCGGACGCCCGTGTGACTGACTCTATGGCCTTGATGTAAAGCACTGGCCTCACTCCTGACGGGAGGCCCCTTGGCGTCAGCCCCCTGCCGAGGCCGAGTGGCCTCCTCCACTATCGGGGTCTCCCCGGTCCTGTTCCGGGCAGCCCCTGCCCCAGCACGCCAGGAATGAGAGCTGAGGGTCTCCCTCCCCATTTCCCCTGCAAGGCCAGGCCCGCAGGCCCACCCGTCTCCACCCCCATGGGCCCTTCCCCACTCGCTGTGGCGGGCGGCCTCCTTGAGTCTGTACCCACAGCTGGGCTCCGACAAGAGGCCCCAAGTCTGCTGAGGCCCAGGCTGGGCTTCTGCACCGACCTGCTCCACATCTGTTCTCGGGGCCAGGAGAAAGGTTCCAGCAGAGCCGGGTCAATGGCCCGGATGGGAAACACTGAATAACCCGCAGTCGGAGGGGCCGGGTGCGGCCAGGAGGGTGGCAAAGACGGCGGGCATCCGGGGCGGGAGCCCTTGCCCCAGGCAGACCCCCACCCGAGCAGGCCCTGCAATCCTTATCTTCGGGTTTATACTCCTGGTGAGGAAAAGGCTTGTTTGGGTTCCTAACTTAGAATGTTTGTGGAGGGTCCCAGGGTCTTCAGTGTCCAGATTATCTCCCTGTCATTGGGGCTGCACCACACGGCCCAGGGTCTGTCCTGTGGGCTTGGAGATGGAGCAATTTCAGAGGGAGCCCAGACCCTGCAGGGGCAGGAACAGGGGGCTCCTCTCCGGCCTGGCCCCCAGCTCAGCGCCAACGGAGGGATGAGGCCAAGAGGGAAATGCTGCCCGACCCCCAGAGCGGGAGGCCAGAGTACATTCACTGAGGAAGCCGACACGTGGGAGAAGGAGAGCCCCCCGGCTCCACGTCTCCCACTCTGGAGGCCCCCGGCAGCCCTGTCCCGGCCTGCCCGTGGGGAGGCAGGAAGCTGGCAGTGTCCAGAGCAGATGTGAGGTCCCAGGGAAGGAGCAGGGGCTGCTTTAAGGGACGGAGGTGCCCAGAGGACTTGCCTGGCCCGGGGGAGCTGGTTTCCATGAGGCTCCTCACAGCCCAGCGAGCCGATCCCTTCCCTGCCTCCCTCGCTGGGTGTGGGCTGAGCAGAGCCTTGGGAGCGGGTGGGAGACGTGGCGCATCGCAGCTAAGTCCCCAGGGGTTCTGTGTGCGGCCCCTGCCACAGATGAAGAGCCCAGGGCTCAGGTGGGCAGATGGCCTGTCTGAGGACATGCACCTGCAAGACTCCCGCCTGGGAGGCCAGGACCATGGGTCCAAAGACTTCCAAGGTCATTCTAGGGCCGCTGACTGAGGCCTAGAAGATGCCAAGGAGGGCTGGTGCCAAGAGGGGCTCTAGAAGACCCCTCCCACACTCTGTACACTATCCCCGCTGACATCACCCACCCACAAGGACCTGTGTCTTGGTTTCATGAGCACAGGACAGGACAGGTCAGGAAGAGAGGCTTGAGGACAAGAGCAGGAGACATGCAGCGTGTGTCTGCTCCAGTAAGCGAGCCAGTGTGGAGGCCACATTAACCAAGGTGAAGTGTCCAGAACACGGGAGGTGATTGTCCTGTAGGAGTTCCATGTATCAGAAAGAACAGTGACAAACTGAGGCAAATACAGGAGATGTGCTTCAGACTTCAAAGGCTAAAGCCACGGGTGATTGTCTTGGACTCGGAGGCTGGGAGAGCATTTCCCCTTCCCTGTGTCTCCCTCCAGCCACACTGACCCTGACTCCTTTCCCCCTTGGAGGCTCGGCCTGCCATCCCCCGCCTGGAATGCCCTTTCCTCTTGGCACAGGGGCCCCTGCCTGTCCTTAGGACCTCAGCTTGAAGGTGGCCCCTGGAGGGCCCTGCCCAGGCTCCCCGTCTGAGCTGGTGGCTGTCGCCCGAGTTGTCTGTACTCTCAGCTCCCTAGGCTTCCTTCCCGGCCTCCCGGAGATGTGATTGCTCTGTGCACGCTGCTGGGACACAGGCTGTTCCGTCATTGCACCCCAGCACCTAGCACAGGGCTCACAGATGTTTGTTGAAAGAATGAACACACAGCCCCAGAACCACTCAATCAAGGAAGGAAGGAATTTGAAGAGAAAGGAGCCCTTTTCTCTGCTTCCCCAGGGGCAGACCAAGGGCCAGGGGTAGGCTTGCTATGGAGGGCACGGTTGGCTAAGGGAGGCCTCTCTGGGGAGACACAGCGATGCTGGACCCCAAGGTTGGGCATGTGGAGGAGGAGGGCATCGTCCAGGGCCACTGTGTACCCACAGACCTGCTCGTGCTCCCGTCCCAGCACTCTCCCCCGTCCACCCAAATGTGGTCGCCCTCGGTCTCTGGCCACGGTGGAGGGCCCACGCCCGGCCAGCTGCCGTGAGGAGGGACATCCTCCCACGGAGCCTGGGCAAGGAAGAGCTCAGCCTGGATGCCGCCCGGCCGGGAACTTTGATGGTGGTTTGCACACCCTCCCCCGAACTCCCGCACAGCAGCGCCTCCCAACTTTATTAATGGAAACCCGGTGATCCGTAACCGTGTGGCAGACATCTGCTCGGGGGTAATGTGGTGGTAATGCACGTATCGGTGATCAATCAGCAGATTTGCAAGAGAGGCATAAGGTATTTAATTATAGGTGCGCTGGGCGAGTCTGCGTGGTGCGGTATTTGAATAGGTCAGAGCCGGCCCTCACCCCTGCGATGTTGTTTGGTATTAAATGCCACTCACTTCAAAGACTGGAAGACATGCGTGAGTCGTGGGGTATCGCACGCTGGCAAATGGAAAATGTCCCTTCGCTTTCAAAAACATGATTGATATCCTTTGCAAAACAAATGTTATACCTTGTGGTGCACAGACCTCGGCCGCCCGGCACCGCCCCTCTGCACGCCCGCAGCCGGTGAGCGCCCGCCCGCGACCCTGGGCACCAGGGAGGACGTGCTAACAGCCCGTCTGGCCACCAGGTCTCCTCTCCCCTCCAAGGCCGGGGCTTCCAAAATTGCCCTCTTTAGGGCAGAGGAATTTTCTGTCCCATTAGGCTTTGCTCACCAGAACAAATCATGGGAACACGGCTAGAACCCAAAAGATAAAATGCAAATTTCATTTGCTTGATTGGAAGCAGAAAAATATATCTTCAGATACTCTGCGTGCGTCCTACTGAGGTTACGGTAAGCACCACCTACGTCGTATCTACTATCATCTTAAACAATGCTTTTCACACAACCGGCAAAGGTATAAATAACGGGAACGCAGACAGACATCACACCTACCATGCACACATGCACACACGTGCACACAGACACTCTGAGTCCGCATGAGCCACGGCTTAGAGGACGTGTTAGCAGCCCAGCCCCAGAGCCACATGCCTGGGCCCTGGGCCTGGGACCCCTGCATGCAGGTCCCTACCTGTCGAATGGGAATGAGAAGTAATGCAACCCTCAAGCAGGGTCAGGAGGCCAGCCCTGGGGCCAGCCTGTGTCCGGCACTCGGCAACGTGCCTTGCGGGCAGTGAGGCCCACAGTGCTGGATGCTTTCCCAGCAAAGAGTTCTGGCAGCTGGCATTTGCAAAGGAAAGACGTCCTCTGTGTTGCAGGCCTTCCTCCTGCTTTCCGGAGGGCCGTTTGAGGCAGGGCGCCCCTGCCCCCATGAGGCCGACAGGCTGCCCCGTGGGCAGGGCCTGGCCTGACCCTGAGAGTGCCGGCGGGCAGGCAGGGGGCACATCACCACCAGGGCTCATCTCTGGACTCGGGGATCAGGCATTGACAACATTTGTAAGTTACGGCCTTCTCCCCCATTCCCAAAACAATTACGTCGACCCGAGGAGCTCTACAGGTGGACGAGTAATGCCGCAGTTAAGTGAAATGTCAGGTCGTGTCAATCAGGAGGAGTCCGAAGCTGGCCAGTCTACGCGAGTCCCCCGCGTGGCTCTGTCTGTCGCCGCCTCCCGCCCGCCTTCCTTTACCGTCCGGGTTTTTCAGAGTCCGATAAAGCACCAACATGTAATTCCCAGTCGAGACAGTCAGCCTCCTTGGGTATGTTTTTGTTGTTTATAAAATTAGCCAATCATTGTCACCTAGTGGATCAGATTAGCTGTAATCCATACTAATGTTCAAATTAAGTCATGGAAAGCAATTAACTCTGCAAAAATGGGCTGGTGAAAAATGATAAGGTTGGTCAAATAGTTTCACTGTGCATAATTGTGTTTTTAAAATGCCCGTCTCCACACAGTAATTAAATCATTTACATTTCAAATGGAGTGTACCCACCTCCAACGCGTGTCATCACGCCGGCCCTAATCGTACAGCTCACGGTGGAGCAGGGATCTGTCAGCCGTCTGCTACGGAATGTCTGCTTCCCTGGAACCCGCGGGGTGGAACGCGCCCAGATAGCAGCGCGCTCCCCGCTCAGAAGAACCAAGCAAAGCGTCTTCGCCGCACGCGGTCCCAGGTTTGGACCCTCCCGCCTCCCTCTTCCTCCTCCCTTCTTCCTGCCTTCTTTCCTGTATAAAAAAGTGCACAGGATTTCTCCAGCAATCATCAAGTTTTCTGTCCACAGCACAAGACCCCATCATCCATCACAGGGCCACAGGCATACACCTTGGGGTCACTGCTCGCACTTCACCAGTATCACGTTCAGCTCAGGGCAAGATGCTCACCCACTTTGCCAACTGTATACTGAGTGCACTGGAGCCTTCCAGGGTGTGGCGGTCCATGCAGCAAATTCTCAGATGGTGGAGGGATGGAATGGGACCTTGGGTCTAAGTGAACGTGGCCCTGAACCTGTGTTCCTGTTCCTCAGAGAAGGATTATTCGGTGAATTCAGAGCAAATGCTTCAGGCAAGCAGGACCCCATGGGTCTTCTTGCAAGGGAACTTTTTCTGAAGGATGAAGCCAGAAGACTGACCTGTCTCTCCAGCCCAGGGTGGTTTTCGGCACGGAGCAGGAGTCTGTGGAAGTTAGTAGGATGTGGCAAAACCTTGCTTCTTGGCTCGAGGTGGGGCTGAAGTCACCTGGAAGACCCCAGACTGGGTGCCCTCCGAGCCTCATATTGTCCAAAGGTGGAGGTCCATTGGCTGGGTCTCCCGCCGGGGGTTTCTGCCCTCCTGCGGGCCGTAGGGACACTTGAGCCCCGGAAAAGGGTCGGGCGAGGACAGGATGTAGTCAATGCTGAACTTGATGCCCCTGGGCTCCTCCTTCCCCAGGGCAGCGGGGCTGGCGGGGGCCGCGGGCTGACGGCGGGGGGCCGGCTCAGGCGGCCCCGGAGGCCCCTCCGCGACCCCCGCGCGCCCCTGCTCCGCCCCCTCGCGCTTGGGGCCACGGCGCCGCCGCCTCCGCCGGTAGTTGCCGTTCTCGAAGAGGTCCAGCAGCGACTCGCAGCCGCCCGCGAACGTCCAGTAGTTGCCCTTGCCCTTCTCGTGGCCCTCGGTCCGGGGCACCTGTGGGAGGGGGAGGGGCTCCACGAGGGACTGGCTTCCGGTGCGCTCCCGCCCACCCCTCTCCGCATCTGGGCTCACTTAGGACTCCAGGGCAAGCACTGGATAGGTCCCTGTCCTTGCGGTGCCCAGCGTTGCTCATGGAGCAAATTGGAGGCTCCCCAATTTGCCAAAAACGAACTTTCTAGCTGCTGCTGCTGCAAAACTCCCCCCGCCCCCAATCGGGATGACTTGGCCCAGGAGCCCCCAAGCTTGGGACACTCGGGCCGTTCCGGGGAGCGGGGTGGCGGGCGGGGCGGGGGCTCACCTTGACAAAGCAGCTGTTGAGGGACAGGTTGTGGCGGATGGAGTTCTGCCAGGCGCGCTGGTTGGCTCGGTAGTAGGGGAACTTGCGCATGATGAAGTCGTAGATGCCAGACAGGGTCACCCTGCCCGAGGGGCTCTGCTGAATGGCCATGGCGATCAGCGCGATGTAGCTGCAAATAGGGGCGCATCGGGCTACGCGGGGCGGAGGAGGGGACGCCGCCGGGCGTCTGGAACCCCTCCAGCCAGGCCTTCCCGGCGCCAGGGGCCCCTCCAGGAGCCCGCGGCTCCTCCGCCCCCAGGGCTCCGTGGTATGTGGGCGGTGCAGGCGGGAAGGCGCTGTGCGGGAGCGCGGACCCTGGAGTTCCCCACTCCCCGCTTCTGCCCAAACCCAAGAAGCTCGTCTTCACACTTGGGAGTTTCCTCAGGGAGGTTGAGAGAACATGCAGACGAACGCGTCCCTTCTCTCAATCCCCCCACCCCCGCCCACTGCCCTCCGGAGAAGAAAGCCCTCCCTCCGTCCCAGGCAGGTCCTTGACAGGGAGGGTCCCTGGCCCCCAGGCTCCTACCACGCACCCCGCGGTCACCTGTACGCGGGCCGCGTGAGCCGCTTCTCCTCGTCGGAGCTGCGGGCTGGGTAGTCGTCGGCGTCGTAATTGAAGCAATTGTAGGGATACTGCGAGCTGTCAAACATCTTGGCGCCCCAGCGCCCGCGGGGCCCACCGCTGCTGTTGCCGCCTCCTCCGCGCCGCCCGCCGGCCCTCCAGGTCTTTGCTGAGGTCCTTCCGGGCGCGGGCCAGCAGCGTCTGCACTGCGGGCTGCTCTACGCCCGAGCTGGGAACCTGGGCTTCTGGGGTCCCCCGCCCGCATCCACCCCGTTCTCTGGCATCCAATCCCAGCACGGGGGAGGCCCCAGCCACCAGTAAAGCGGCTGAGGGGAGCCAAGCGGGGCTCTCGGTGACCCTCTGACCGCCCGAGGACCGAGGGAGGAGGGAATGGCGCGCTGGGTGGTCCGACGGGCGGGGCGCCACCCCCCGCCTCCCGCGCCCGCCCCGGTGCGCGTTGCCGCCGCGCTCCCTGCGCGGGCCCCAGATTTCGAGGCAGAGTCGCTGGGTATCTCTCCCACCCCCAGCCCCGGAGCCAGAGCTGGGGCTCCTCGTGGGTTCCCTGCCCTGGCAGATGTTTCCTCGGAGCCCCCCTGTCTGTGCGCCCAGGGCGCACATCGAGATTCTAGATTCTTCTGGGCACCGGATCCCAGAGCGGACTCTTGGGTTGCCAGAACAGAGCCATGAGCCAGGCCACAGACAGGGCCAGGACTGTCGCCTCCTCCACTGGCCGGGCTTGGCCCCACCTCCTGCCCCAGAGCAGCAGGGTCCAGGCAGGACAGTTTGGGCCCAGCTGGCGTGTCCCTGCCTGGAGCACTGGATCAGAGCCCGGTCAGGGACAAAGGGTCCAGCAGCATTTCCTCTAAGGCCCTGCATCCCCACAGCACTGTCTCTCACTGCCCAGAAGGGTGCCTCTTCCAGGTCCCAGCAAGGGGCTCAGGAGCCTGCTCTGTAAGGGAACCCCTGAGTGCCTGGGGCACAGACCTTTCAGTCCTGGGAGCACAGTTGATGGCTTTGCCATGACTTCACTGGTCCCTTCGAGCTCCAAAGCTGTGATTCCTTGTATGGGTAGATACATGCCGAAGAGAAGACAAGGTCTGGGAATTTTAGGAAAAAATGAGGTGGGATCTTGCTGGGCGGGGCATGACGGGGAGTGTGTTTCACCGTGGACGTGCCACCTAAGGCATTTCCATGAATAATCTGCAGAATTCTGAACTGACCCATGTCTGTGAATCTGCCTGAGGCCAGGAAGCCTGGATAGTCTTTTCCCAGAAAATTCTCCCTTCGAAGCGGGACCTTTAGCTCAGAAATGGCCTGTGTGCAGTCCAGCCCGTTGGCCCCATGGGGCTTGGTGCTGCCCCCTGCCGTTAGGGAAGCACACCGGGGCTCAAGCACATTCAATGGCTCCGCGTCGTCCGCTCGGTCAGATGTCAGAATTACACTTGCTGGACTGTGGGAACATCAAAAGGTACAGCCCCTCTTGCAACCATTTTGGCAGTTTCTTTAAAAACTAAACACGTGACTGCAGTGCTAACCAGAGATTGCACTCTGGGGCACGTATCCCTGAGAAATGGAAAGTCGAAGTCACGTGCACACCTGTGCCCACATGCTCACAGCAGCGTCTCTGGTCACATCTGGGAGCGGAGCTCCCCTAGACGACGACCTTCGCAGGAAACGGCTCAGCGAGCTTCGGTCCCCTCGACGCCATGGGACGCGTCAGCAATGCAAAGCGACGGAGCCGTGATGCAGGAGCAGCCTGAATGGACCTCCGGCTAAGCATGAGAGCCAGCCTCCAGCATCACACACCACACGTTGCCGTTTATAGACATTCTTGAGAAGACAACGATAAAATGGAGAACAGATGAGTGGTTTCCAGGGGTTCGGAGGAGGCACGGGCCGGAGGGAAGAGGCTGCAGCAGTAACAGGGCAAAGCGGGCCCTCGCGGCCTTGCCACGCTCTGCGTGCGTTGCGTCAGGTCTTGCTTGTGGGTTGTGTTAGAGTTTTGCAAGATGTCGCCATGCGGAGGGACTGGGAAAAGGGGACATGAGACCTCTGTCTTATTTCTTACAACTGCATGGAACGTACAATTATCTCAAAATAAAAAGTTGAATTAAGCAATCCTGCAGTGGTCTTGGAGACGTGAGATGCCGAGCTGCGAGAATGAGATTTGAGGCAGAGCAGTCCGGGCCGAAGAGAGAACCCCATCACCTCCGCTCAGCTGGGGTTTTCTCTGCCAGCTCCTGTTCTTGTCCCTGTCCTTCCGTCCATGGGTTTCTGTCAAGCTCCATGTGCCTTCTCGGGGAGCCTGGGATCTGAGGCTGCCGTCCCAGGAGCCACACCGTCGGGCAGACGTGGTGGGAGCAGACGTGATGGGCCTGGAGCTCTGTCCTGGCCAGCAAGGCCAGCCAGCCTCCGGGGATCCTGTGCACTGGGGCTACGGGAAGGACCTTGAAGCCTTTGCCACACAGATGACGGTCGTGGTGGGAGCAGACGTGATGGGCCTGGAGCTCTGTCCTGGCCAGCGAGGCCAGCCAGCCTCCGGGGATCCTGTGCACTGGGGCTACGGGAAGGACCTTGAAGCCTTTGCCACACAGATGACGGTCAAGCAGGAAATAGCACGGCTATTCCACTCCAGCCTCCACACCACGGTGAGTCGCTCCAGTGCCCCCCCCCCCACCTGAACCTCACAAGGAGGGGAACCCTGAGCTGGAGTAGCCCAGAGACTTCCCTCTCAGGGGAGCCATCACCTCGAGGCCCGGGTCATGCCTGGCACACATCCGTGTGAGCTGGCCCATCCCCTGACCAACCCGTGGAGAAACAGACGACAGAAATCCCCGGCCCTGCGTCCCACAGCTGGTGAAGATCAGAGCCCAAGTCTGAAACCACTTCTGATTAAAAGCTCTCTTTACCAAAAACCATGTTGTCTCCCACATGTCACTTCCGGGACTGATGGAAAATGCTTCATGTCCTAACAGCGTGACGTGGAGGCCACCTTCCCTCCGAGCTGCCAGCTGGGCTCCTTTGCTTGGGATGGGAATTTGGTCCCAGACCCCGTGACGCACTTTGTAACACCCCTGGTGGAATCCGCTTCTTGTGTAAAATCGGCAGACACAGGCGACAGGATCGCTGCTTCTGCTGGAGTCTGTGTTTGGGGGTGCAAGCCAGGTCACCTTCAAGGCCGACGGGCCTGAGAGCTCACGGGGGGCCTGGGCCGTGGGCCGGTTCTGGCTGATCCCTGGGAGCTCCCTTTGCACCCAGGACCCCACACGAGGGAAGCTTCCCAGGCACCTGCCGGCTGCTTTGAAACCCAGCTGGAGGACGAGCAGCCCAGCTGAGCTGCGAAGCGGCAGGAGCCACGACCGCGGAGAGCAGGCCTCAGAGCAGCAGCTGGGCCTCCCGTCCGACGCCAGCCGCAGAGCGCCGACTCCAACATGGCCATCTACCCGGTTTGGGTCCGTGCATGCGTGCACGCTCCCGGGAGTCACAGGGAACGTCTTCTGAGCGATTTCTGCGTGTCAGGGCTGTTCTCGTTCTTTCTGTAGAAGCCCACGCCGCCCATCAACAGCTCCAGGTGAGCGGGCCCGTGGCATAGTCAGGGCATCGGTCGTTCCTTTCGCGGCCCTTACAAAAGGCCGTGGAGGGGGGCACGCTAAATTATCCACAGTGGTGACCTCTGGGGAGAGAAACGGCCATAGAATTTCAGATTTTTAAAAAGATTTTATTTATTTATTCCAGAGGGTGGGGTAGGGGCAGAGGGAGAGAGACAAGTAGACTGAGATCACGACCTGAAACCGAGTTGGACGCTTGACTGACTGAGCCACTAGGGACCCCGATTTTAATTTCTGTCAGGACGGTGTCTCCAACATACATACAATACGTAATAGGATCACCGTTCTGCTGTTGTGTAATCAGTCGCCACACACTTAGTGGGTCCACCCACCACCTGTTGTCAGCACGCAGCTCTGGGTCAACGCAAGGGCAGCGAGACGACAGCCTCACGGCAGTGAGACCAAACTGCCCAATCACGGCTCTTCCTGGGCGGTCGGAGAACCGAGGTGTCGGGGCCACAAACAGGTCGTCTGCGGCCTCAGCACTTGCTTACCCGCGGCAGGCGTGGCACGTGGGCCGGTGACGGGGCTGTGCTGCTGGAGCCAGGCACGGGCGGGCGGGAGGGTGCACGGCCCCCCGGAGAGGCCAGCGCCCGGCAGCGGGGGAGGGGGCAGCAGCAGGGGACAGTCTGGTCAGGCCACCGGGGAGGGGAGTGCAGGCCGTGTCCCTCACCCCCACCGAGGTTTGGTAGATCCCGCCCTGGACTCTCCCGGTGAGGTCGCAGGGGGTGGGCAGGCGAGCATCTAAAGCGTGAAAGGATGGGACCTGCACACCGTTCCCTCGGTTTAATGAAAGTACCGGTTGGTTGGTTGGTTGGTTGGTTAGGAAACCCTCCTAACGAGTTTTGGTTTCTTAGCGCTCTAAAACACTGATTTGGGGGCGCCGGGGTGGCACAGCGGTTAAGCGTCTGCCTTCGGCTCAGGGCGTGATCCCGGTGCTCTGGGATCGAGCCCCACATCAGGCTCCTCTGCTGTGAGCCTGCTTCTTCCTCTCCCACTCCCCCTGCTTGTGTTCCCTCTCTCGCTGGCTGTCTCTATCTCTGTCAAATGAATAAATAAAATCTTTAAAAAAAATAAATAAAACACTGATTTGACTTTAAAAATAACTTATTAATGTGGGGCCTGGCAGCGAGAAGGAAGGCTTCTCTGGTTTTTAGCCAAAAATGTCCTTGAAATACTACCAAATACGGTGGCATCGGCAGCAAACAGAGTCAGCCGTGTTCTAAGACTTTTTTACTTATATTGACTAGTTCGCTTCTCGGGACAATCTCTCGAGTCAGACCCTCCTGGTTCTTTGCGGTCGGCAGGGTCTCACCCATGTTATACCATTTGTGTGTGGTGGGGCCAGGATTCGAACCCAGACCCCTCCAGGAAGGTGACGGCGACTCCCGGTGTCGGAATGTGCGGCCAGGAGGCCGGGCGGCCAGCACCCGTGGGAAATCAGCCAGTCGGTCTCACCGGCCCAGAGCAGGGACGTGCGCCACTCGTGGGTGTCAAACGTGGAGCCGTGACCTGTGCTGGCCGTGACACTCCCATCAATGGCAACGATAAAATCGTGGTCTTGAGAAACACCAAATTCGACCTTGTGTTTGGAGCAGAGGGAAGGAGGATGGGGGCAGGCAGGGGACACAGGGGCCTTCACACGCTCTCTGTGACCCAAGACACAGCTGGCTCGGACGCTGCTGTGTTTTTTATTTTTATTTTATTTATTTTTTTTTTTTAAAGATTTTTTATTTATTTATGTGACAGAGAGACAGCCAGCGAGAAAGGGAACACAGCAGGGGGAGTGGGAGAGGAAGAAGCAGGCTCATAGCGGAAGAGCCTGATGTGGGACTCGATCCCGGATCACCAGGATCACGCCCTGAGCCGAAGGCAGACGCTTTAACGACTGCGCTACCCAGGCGCCCCTGCTGTGTTTTTTAATCGAAGGTTGCGTTTGTTACATAAGGCGTATAGAATAGAGAAAGGTATAAAAATAGAAATCACCCGAAATTCCGTCGTTCAGAAGCAGCCTCTGTTCACATGCTGGGACATACTGTTTCGACTTCAGGAGGTGGGAACCGTTTGTGAAACGGCTAACACAGAATATTCTTCAGGAATGTGGTGTTTAAAGTTACAGGACACTGACCGTATCAGAACTCGTTCATTAGCCATATTTTAAATGTGAATTATTTCAGGAACCCCTTTATGTGGATAATCATCTCCTAATTTGTGCCTGTAGATCCATTAATGCCGAGTTCCCTAAAAATCAGACACACACCTTAACGCGCAGAGGCCTTCCGGCTAGTGCGTGCGCGGCGGCTGGCAGAGCTGAGCCACGTTCCGGACCTCGTGAGCAGCTCTCCGGCGGGGTGAGCGCGGGGCAGCTCCCGCGCAGGGAGGGTTCTGCTCTTTCCCAAGCGGTGTTGCTGGAGCTCCCTTGGAGCTGGGAGGGGAGACTTGGTTCTTTTGCCCCAAACCTTCCATGAGCGATGCATGGAGACAATAAAGAAATCTAAAAATCACATCAATGTCACTTTTCGAAACCAACATCGCAGGTGTTAGAATAAGCTCCCGAACGCCGTGATGGAGTGTGCCGCCAACATAAATGGCGGCCATCAGTGTCTTGGGAATTCTTGGCGAGAATCATTGCTCTGTTAAAATCAGAAGTCAAATGGGGCATGCACAAAGGCTTAAAAATGTCTTTCCAGAACCCTACACCTTAGTGTGCTGAACAGCCTAAGAAAGAACAAAGCTAATCACGTAAGTCCTGCCCCCAAGTGGGGCCGGCGAGCTGCCCCCTCGCACACCATCCCTGCCTCACACTCGCCCCTGCCCACGGAGATCCCCTCTGTGGCAGCTCAGCAAGTGCCTCGTGTCACTGCCCACTGGCCCGGCGAGGGTCACCTCTGTCCCTCGACCACTGCAGCCAGGGGATTACAGCTTGCACACTGGAAAGGCCGGGCCTGCTGTCTGGAAGCCAGGTCAGCCCTGCTCAAGCCACACGACGCAGCGGGGCCAACGGTCTAGTAAAAGGAAGGCCCGCCTCTCAAGGCAGCAGGCACGTGGCAGTGCGCAGTCTGTCGGCACGAACAACATCGGAGAGCAAACTGTCCTGTGTTCTGCTCACTGCAAGGACTGGTGCAGTAGCTCACTAGAAACGGGGATAGCTAAGACACAGAGATGGAGTCAGGGTGACCCACTGCTCCTTACAGGTGAGCTTTGAGCGACTGTGAACAGATGGAGATGTTCTTGCGGTTCATATAAAGTCCTGACACCGTGCATTTTGTTGTCTATGCAGCCTAACAAGGCACTCCGAACTTAGTGGCTCGAGCCAACCACAGACGTCTGCTGTCCCGCAGGCTTTCTGAGACTTGAATTTGGGTGCGGCCGAGCTGACTGGTTCCAGCTCCGGCCGTCTCATGAGGCTGCAGTTAGCATGCAGCCGGGGGTGTGTCGTCTGAAGGCTCCCGCTCCGACAGCCTCCCACATGCCTCGAGGGCTGGTGCCAGCTGCAGCCCTCCGCACACGGACCTCTCCATCGAGCCGCTCCCAGCAAGGCGGTAACTTGCCCTGCACAGGAGAGCTGACGGAAGGAGAGGCAGAGGCCCGGGGTCTTCTGTGACTTAGTTTTGACAGGGACCTGTGTTTCTACCGGCCTCGGAGACCAGCCTGGGTGCGACGCTGGGGGCTCGCAGGGGTGTGATTACCAGGAGGCATGGACTACAGGGGGCCCACGTGGGGGCTGCTGCTACCATGGGAAGTGGGAACCCTCGCCCCCAGCGGCGGGACAGCATGGGGTGCAGAATCAGCCAGTGCCGGAGCACCACGCTGACAAGGACCCGGGCATAGACCTGGCCAGTTGGCTGCCAGGGCTCGGGGTGGGGAAGGGAGGTGCCAGCGGGGAATGTAAAGTTCAGTGCGCGAGACAAGCGAGGAGGTGGCAGGGACTGAACCGAGCCACGTCGCTCATCGGCAGGGCTCAGTGAGGACTTACCACGTGCCAGGAGCCAGGCAGAGCGACAAGTGCCCCCGTCCTCACGTTGCTCCCAGCCTAGCGGGGAAGCAGATCTCAGAAAGCGGATGGGACATACTGAGATGGCCAGGAGAAGCACCAAGAGACTCCCCTCCGCTGCTGGAATGCTCAAGCAGCGCTCAGAAGAGGAATTAACAAAATACGGTTGGTGTTGGCGGAGAGCTCCTGGCCGGCCAGCCGTGCAAAAGCCCTGTGGCACCACGGCAGTCATGCTTTTGCAACCTCTGCTACCGTCCCCGTGAGCCCCAAGCATCTTCTGTGTCTGTACGTGTTTCCTGGTGCACAGAGCCTCCGCTCCATTGCCTTTGAAGAATTACCCATCCATTCCGGGTGGTTTTTGAATGACAGGCACTGTGCCAATCCTGGTGTGACAGTGAGGAGAGATTCTGATGGGCCCTCTGCCTGGGGCCACTCAAGCCCGGGACGCAGTAGGACCGGCTGGCCTGGTTGGGGCTTGCCAATGGCCTGCCTGGCGGAGGGACCCACCTGCCGGCCAGCTGAGGGTCCCCATGTCCCCTCTGCTTCGAGGGCCTGGATTCTACTCCTGAGGACCAGGGGGCTCTGGTCATGGCGCCCTGCGGAGTGGGTCTTGCTTTTCTTGGGCTCTCCTCTAGATGGCGCAAGTGACCAGTCTTGGGTAGTGTTCCTGGTGCTGCCCACCCCCCCAATTCCCCCCCCAATTCCCCCCCGAGTTCCTCCCCACCGGGAGCCTTTCCCGGATGATGGTGGCCACAGGACATGTCTGGCTACAGCAGTCAGTGAGGCGAAGAGAGGTTGCCTCCCAGAGCCCTGGGACCCACAGGGGTGGCCACCCCAGGTGCCTCGGGTGGGCACAGCAACCTGGCCTGATCCCGGCCGAGGCACCAGTGTGCACCCCGCAGAACCTGCCCGGCCGCTGACCTCTTTCATGGCTTCACCCCGCTTGCCCTATTAAAACCGCCAGGCCAGGAGCTGTGCTCACCCCTCCGAGACAGCGTGGACACTGTTCCCAGGTCCCAGGTGGGCAAGTCCCAGCCAGCTCTGAACGCTTCCTTCCAAATGCCAGCTCCAAGAAGAGGGAGAGCCTCTCCGGGCGCATGGGGCGTTCCTCCCCACGCGGGGGCTTTGGGATTCTGCTCCCCTGTCTTCCTTCAGCACTCGCCACAGCCCTCACCCCGGCAGAGGCCGCCTGAGACCTTCTCCGCTCGCCTCTTCTGTGAAGTCCCTCTGGGTGGGGTGTGGTGACGAGCCGACAAGTTTTACACTGCTCAGGACTTGAGGGGGTATGTGAGGGTGAGTCTGTGATCTGAGGGGCAGGTGGAAGCGGCTTGGGTGAGGTACTGTGGCTGGAGCACCTGGGAGCCTGTGATCGGTGCCTGGGCGCTTGGCTCTTGAGGCTGTGGCCCCAGCGTCTGTGCACTCTGCTCGCTCCCAGGTGGTCTGGGGAGCCACGGGCGCACCTGGGGGGGCCTGTGGTCCACGAGGCGCCTCTGTCGTCCTTCTCTTGGGCCCTGCGGGTGTCCCTTGTCCTTTGTGCACCTCAGACTTCTGGGGAGGGGGCTGGGAAATGAGGGGTGCCCACTCACCTGCACTGTGAAGCCCCACTGCACATCGTGCCCCTGCGGCCGCGGGGGCGGGGGTTCCCACGCTCGTTTGTACTTACTTTACTTTGGGCAGTGGTCTGAGCCCAGAGCCTGCAGCCTCCGGCAGGGGCTGCCTCCCTCCTGCAGGCCCTCCGCCGCTCGCCGCTCGAGTCTCCAGGACGAGTTCCCAGGCGTACTGGGGGCGGTTTTGTTTGAGCTCTTGCCCGCACTTTCCCCCAGGCGCCTCTGGTGAAACGCTGTCTGGGTTGTGGACCAGGCGGGCTGGGTAGGGGTCCCGGGAGAGCAGACTTGCACCAGGAGGAGCTGAATGGAAGGCCCTCTTTTCTTCTCTTTGTTCGGGACTGGCCCCCACCCCCCAAGGTTTCACTGGAGCCCCGGGGGTGGGCTGGTCTGGGTGTTGGGTCCGTGTTCTCTCTCCGCAGCTGTGGGTGTGTCAGGGGACAGTTTGGTTTGATTTGAAGACAGAGTGAGAGGTCTCCTGCATAGACATCAGGCAGGTCCCGGCCCCAAACACCCCCGCTCACGGTGCTGGACTCAGGAAAGTTACTTCTCGGGTCTGGGCCTCAGTGTGACAGCCTTAAACGGGTGTAGGGGTGTAGTCGGGCGGGGATTTCTCTCGGGGCGGGGTGGTGGTGGTCCTGCGGCCTGGCCGGGCCGCAGCCCAGGCCCTGACCCCTCCTGCCCTGCGTCTTCCCCTGCATGCTGAACTCAAACTCATGACAAAGTCACTGTGGGGGAATGCACCTTGTGAGGCCTTAAAAACAGCAAGATCGGGGTGCAAAGAGCAGCAGACCCCCTCCCGTCCTGCTCCCACCACGGCGTCCCCGAGAAACCACATTCCACGTTCCCCTGGGGGTGTTCTCCCCTGCTCCTGCGTGACCTCAGGTGTTAGACTTTCCTGCGAGTGTAACTCGCCTATCGCCTATCGCGTCTGCCCACAGGAGAGGATTAGCTCCCAGACCGCCTCCCCTCCCTCCCCCCAGTCCGTCCGACTCAGTTACGCCACCTCTTCTTTCTTTGGAGAAACCACGTTGATTCTGTCTGTGAACACGGCACGGAGCTGAGTCATGGGTTCTCGTAATTATGCTCCTCTCCTGCGGGGCTGATCTTTCGGACAGAACGGCATTTCCTGTCTGCCTGGTTCCCGGCAGGGGCTCATCACCCTTTCTGCAGACAGAGCTGGTTCCTCTTCGTTCCGTGTCTTCCTGGCCACGGCCTCCGTGCCACATTCTGCCCACTGCTCCGGGGTGGCACGGATGCCCCTCCTTCACCTGGCTGGGCTCCCCCCCTTCCGGCTCTCCCTCTTCCTCCATTTTCTCCCTGGCAGCACATACACAGCGCCCTCTGTGTCCTCGCCCAGGGCCAGCGGGCTCCTCGGTGGCCGTTGAGGACATCACTCCGCCCGGCTGTGGCTTCCAGCGTCGCTGCCCGTCATACCCCCGTTGTCAGGCCCCGTGTGCTGGGGGTGACGAGGGTGTCCGTTCTCCCTGACCTGCCTTCCTCCCGACTAGCCCTCTGCCTTTGGACCTCCGTGTCAGCTTTGCACGGGCCAATTTTAGCAAGAACCCGTTTAGGTCGGTTTGTGAGAGCCCGCCCACCTTGATGTCCGATCCCCCTCCTCCACCCCCCGGTGGTGTCTGGGGGCCCTGGCCTGGCTCAGCGAGAATCCCGGCCCCACGCCTCCTCAGTAATGTCCAACCCACTGGCCTCCTGCTCCGTGTCTGTGAACCCCCACGTTCCAGGCCGTGTGTGCACGGAGCCCGGGGCCACACGGAGGTCTCTGGCGCCCGCTGCACAGCCCCACGCTGACCTTTCGTCAGCACAACTGCAGGTTCTAGTGTCCTCGTCACGCTGTCTGGCTCTCGAAGGGTAGAGGATGATGTCACCCCAAATGTGCCTCTTTGGCGTAAGGGTTATTCTAAGCTGGTTATTTTGAGACACAGCAGACACGGGGTAGAAGTCACCTTTTGTGTGGGAAGTTCGCATCGACAAAGGGAACCTCAGTGTGTACAGGTGTGTCCTGCTGTGGACGCGGAGGGGACCCATGCCTCCAGGTCCCAGAGACAGGCTCCCATGCGCGTCGGGGTGACAACCAAGCCCTTGCTTACGGTGCTCTTCCTGTCACCCCGTGACTGGCCTCCCCCCACTTTCCTCCTGTCTTTGCTCAGGCAGCTCCAAAAACCTGGGAGTTCTGTGCTGGGACCCACGGGAAAAGACCAAACGTGGATTCCTACTGTGCCACGGAGGCTGTTTCAGAGCCCCGCACGCCCGGCCGCGTGCACGCAGACGGTTGTTCTCCTACCGCCCGGAGCCTGGACTCCAAACAGCAGGTGCAGGGCTGCTCCTGGTGAGGTCTCCTGCCTGCCCCCACGTGGCCTGTCCCCACGTGGCCCGTCCCCGTGTGGCCCGTCCTCTGCAAGGGCAGGGAGACATGTGCAGTGTCGCTTCCTCCTCCTACAAGGACGCCAGTTCTGGGGGATTGGGTCCCACGTCTTGGCCTCATTCAACGCGATCTCCTCCTTAAAGGCCCATCCCCTAATGCATCACACTGGGGGTCAGGTCTCAACCCAGGAACTGGGGGGACGTGTCTTTGTACGGGGCCCTGCCCGCTGTCTCCAGTTCCTTTGTCCCTTCACTGTCCCTGTTGTTTGCGGCCATACATGAGTTGGCCGTGTGTCACCCTCACTGCCCTGCAAACCTCCAGTGATGTCCGTCGGGGTTGCCGGCGGGCCCTGCAGCCTGCCTACCGCAGCTCCCAGTGAGGTCCACTGGACCAGTGGCAAATGGACCAGGGGCCTGGAGGGAGCAGCAGGACCGGCCTCTGAGTCACCCTGTTCTCTCTGGGCGGCCTGGGAGGAGGGAGGGCATTAGTGCTGTCCTGACTGCGGAGCTGGCTGCTCGCTCTTGCCGGACCACAACAGGCCCTCCTCCCGGCACTCACCTCCTCCCCACGCAGCAGGGACGGGCACAGCGGGAGACCAGGGAGGGGTGGCCGGGGGGGCCAGAGGTTCACAGGTGCCAGCCACTGGCACGAAGGGGCAGGGACGACTCGGCCAGTGGGGTCACTGGGGGAGTGCTGAGCGGGAAGCCAGTGCCAGGCGGGATACTGAGGGGGGCAGCTTTGGGGGCCACTTTATCGCCCCCCCCATTTACTTCCTTTGTAGTCTGAGGTTCTTCTGTAGTTCTGTGTGCCGCACCGAGTGCAGCCCCAGGTCAGGTTCAGGGACCAAGGGGAGGCCTCCCGCCCTGTAGCCAAAGGCTTGGCCATTCTGGAAACCTAGACTGACTTCTGTGCCGAGCGTCAGCCCCTCACTGAGCCTCAGTGTCCCCACCTGTGAAACGAGGAAAACTCGACCTTGCAGTCTTGCTTTAGAGACCAGTACTAACTTATGTTGGCGGCTTTGCAAGGTGCCGGGATCACGGAAAGTGATGGTCCTGGGGCAGCGGAGGGGCTCTGACCCCCAGAGCTCTCTGCTCCCGGGGATTCTCCGGGCTTTAGGTCAGCCCTCAGCAGCGTCCTCCTCTTGGCAGCCCTGGGGCTGGCCTGTCATGGTGCCCTGTGTCCACACTGCGCCCCATGCAGGCGACAGTCTTGGGGACCCTCCAGGCGGGGCTCCCAGAGGAGGATTCAGGCCCCGCGGCCAGCAGGGTGGACTTGTCCCAGCTCCACTGGGCAGCCCCGGTGTGCCCACTGGTGCCAGGGCTGTGTAGACGCGATGCTACCCTCCGGGACTGGCCTGTCTTCGGGGACCCCCACCCAGCTCCGTCGGCGCCTGCCACACCAGGAGTGGGACAGTGGGTGGCTTGCATCCTGCCTCCTGCTTCCCAGCCACGGCCACAGACAGCCTGTGGCAGCTCGAAAGCTGAGCCGTGGCTACGCCCAGCTCCAGGCCTCACGTCTGTGGCAGGTGGGTGGGTGGCAGCGGAGCTCAGGACGTGGGGGACACGGACCCCAACATACATTTGCTCTAGTTTTATTGCACTTTTATCACATTGCAAACTATGCCACAAAAATGCTGCAAAATGAAGCCTGCTGCCGAGGCCCTCGGAGGGGCCCGTGTGACGTATTTACAGCAACTGTCAAAGCAAAGTCAGAAGACGGGCGGCACCCTCGGCTGCCAGGGAAGCCCCGGGTGCTGCTGGGCGGCTCTGAGAAACGGAAGACGTGGTCGCTGACGTTGCTCTGGAACCGGGAGTCTGTCGACCGGCCGAGACGCCGTCGGGAGCCCGGGTGCCCCGAGCCGAGACTGCCAGCCGTGTGGCTGCCGCGCCCCCAGGAGGGAGGAGAGATGGGAGTCTGTTCCAAGTTAGGTCCAGAGTGTGCGCACGTGGCGGGAGTCCAGCCGCAGGGGCGCGGCCCCCGTGCGCGCATTTGTAGGTGGTCTGGGGTCTGCATGGGTGTCCCTCTCTGTTTATATACATGGACACCACGTATAAATACAAAATAGTAAATAAAGGCTTCCTTTCCATACAAAAAAGGTGGGTCGCCCCCGCCGCCAGGCCGCCTCGTCCATGAGCTCCGAGCACCCCCTCCCCAACCTTCTCTGGGCTCGCACACGAACACAGCGAGTCGTGTCGGACCCACTGCCGAAGGACCTCCCGTTCCCGCCGTTCCCGGACTCCAGAAGAGGCCCGTGTGTGGCTGAAGTCACTGAATTCACAGCGTGGACGCGCGTGTCCCTCCTCCACGGCAGGCCGGCGGCTCTCGGTCACTACCTGCTGGGGGGCACTCTGTGCTCGGGGCCCAGGTCGTCCTCCACCACACTGTGGGGCCCGTCCTTCTCCACGCAGTCCCTGATGGCCTGCAGCACGATACGCAGCCGCCGGTCCAGGGCCTCCAGGTGCGGCCGGTACAGGATGGGGGCCACCCGGTCCTTGCGCAGGGACTCGGCCATCAGCAGGCTCAGCCGGTACTCCTCCTTGGCCAGAAGCTGCAGCCGGAGGTAGGTGGACTTCCTGACCCTGCGGGGACAGAGAGCTCAGGCCCCCGCCTCGGGAACTGGGGACAGGGGTGGCCAGCTCTAAGTGGGCGGTGGTCCCAGGCCGGTGCCCAGCCTGCTCCGGCCCCTGCCTCTCGGCGCCACGGTGAGGGTCCTGCCTGGCGGAGCAGGCGGCCGTGTGAGGCCTGGCGGTGCCTGCGGGGACCCGATCATCCAGCAGACACGGGGCGGGAGGGACGGCCTACGCGTCCGGGAGACAGAGCCCAGCTCAGCTCCACACACCTGCCCCGGGGAGGGCGCAGCTGGCTCCGCCCCAACCCTAAAGCCCCACAGGGGGTTGCAGCGAGTGGCACGGAGCGCTGGGGGCGTCAGGACGGCTGTCTGAGCCTCAGTGTCTTCACCTGTAAGACCAGCCGTTACGGCTGGCGTGAGCCGTGTGCCAGGAGGGGCCGTGGAGCCGGAGCTCGCACTGTTCAGGCTCGCGTGCGGGCCTGCTTGCTGCCGTGCCGTGGGAGTGGGGCTTGGGGGTCGCCTTCCCCTCTGTGTCACGGCTGGCAGGGCCTGGGGACTCTGCCCAATCTGTGGCTGGGCTGGGGCTCCCGGGGGGGTGGGGGGGCCATACCTGCAGCATTGTTGTAAAGGCACCAGAATGGACAGCTCGTCATGGGAGTATTTCCCAAACCTGCCGAAGAAACGCAGAATTGCTGAAGGTGCGCCGTGCGGCAGGGAGAGCCTGCAACTCGGCACAAGGGGGACCCGAGCCTGCAGCGGGCAGCGCCCCGCGTGTGCCCTGCTGGAGCGCCACGGCCACGGCCACTGCACAGGGTGTTCCCCAAACCCTGCAGTGTGGCCTGGTCCCTGCTGTCCTCCGCGCCCGGGCTGTGTCCCCCCAGCACCCTGGCACCGTGTCGCCAGCACCCCTGGTACCGTGTCCCCAGCGCCCTGGCAGTGTGTCCCCAGCGCCCTGGCTCCGTGTCCCCAGCAGCCCTGGCACTGACCCTGGCACCGTGTCCCCAGCGCCCCGGCACCGACCCTGGCACCGTGTCCCCAGCAGCCCTGGCACTGACCCTGGCACCGTGTCCCCAGCAGCCCTGGCACTGACCCTGGCACCGTGTCCCCAGCAGCCCTGGCACTGACCCTGGCACTGTGTCCCCAGCAGCCCTGGCACTGACCCTGGCACTGTGTCCCCAGCAGCCCTGGCACCGACCCTGGCACTGTGTCCCCAGTGCCCTGGCAGTGTGTCCCCAGCGCCCCGGCACCGTGTCCCCAGCGCCCTGGCAGTGTGTCCCCAGCGCCCCGGCACCGTGTCCCCAGCGCCCTGGCAGTGTGGCCTGGTCCCTGCTGTCCCCAGCTCCAGACGCAGGGTCTGGGACGAGGGAGGCCCCTGAACACAGCCCGGTGTCCTGGCTGCTGTGCTGAGCACACGCTCACGGGTGCGGGTCTGAGGCAGGCTGAGTGGAGAAGGCACCCGGGTGGGTCGGCCAGGGTCCAGCCACAGCGCTGTCTTCTGCAGCTGGGAATCCGTGGCCCCCGCACATCAACTATGCAGGTGTACGTCAGGGCATCTGAGCACAGCGGCGTTAACCACGTAGGAACGGCGGGCCCTGAATGCACACCCGTGTCCCTGCATGCACACCGGGCACATGGCTCTCCTATGTGGCCCGGGACTGCCCAGGGCCCAGCCAGCAGTGTCCACAGGCCCTCTTTCTGGGGCAGGGAGGGCTACTTGTCCCAGCTAGCCAGTCCCACGTGACCACGTGAGGGGTAAAGTGCGCCCCACAGCCCTGCCCTTCCGGGCAAGCCGACTCTCCGGGCCTCAGTTTCCCCAGGGCAACACGAGGACGTAACAGGACCCAGCACCCAGGGGGCCCTGAGGACCAGGAAGGGGAACACTCTAGGGACTTCCTGCCGACGGGAGCTGGGGGCCAGGGGCCAGTGCCCTGCATCACACACAGCATCCCCGGAGCCCAGTCCTCCCGGGTCTGGAAGAGCAAGAACACGGCTCACCCTCTCCCATTGTCTAAGTGGATGATAAACGTCTCGTTCCCGAACTTCTCGAAAGTCTCGTAGTGATGGCGGTCCATGTTCCCTGTGGAGAGAGGCAAGCTGAGAACTCAGGGCTGTGTCCGTTCCCCATGCCTGACCCTGCACCAGAGCCACAGAGCAGAGCAGGCGCTCGGCCGCAGCGGGGTCAGAGGCGGGCGGAGCTCCCGGTGCAGGCCAGCGCGGCCAACGTACCCATGAGGAAGTCAAAAATGGTCATGTCCATGATGTCCAGGACGCGGTGGCTGCTGTCATAGGGGGGTGTCTGCTTCACCTCCTCGCAGTAGTCGGGGTCCACTTCCCACCTGCAGGGGAGCCCGTGTGAGAGGACAGGGAGGCCCGAACCAGCTCAGCACAGCAGGATTACTGCGGCGAGGACGGGGGTGCAGAGACGGGTCACCACAGAACAGTGCTGTCGGCTGAGGCTGCGTTAACGGGAGTATGGGCTGGAAGGGGATCACGCCATGTCTGGAGGCCGCCGTGAGCCCCAGATGCCAGGTTTCTGGAGGGTCACTGTGAGGAAACACCAACTCCCAAAGACCCGTCCACGGCTGTCTCTTTTGCATGAGGGACAAGAAGGGCAAGGAGTGAGAGCGGAGTTCTGACCCCGAGAGGCCGCTTCTGGACTGCAGCGGGCCGGCCAGCAGCCCTGTGGGGGGCGCATCTGGTTCTCAGAGTTAGGGAGCCCTCGTGGCCATCTGTTCACGCAGGGGTGGTCTCGCCCACGCTGGGGGCCGGCAGAGCCGGCCGTGCCTCCCTCCCTGATACTCCTTACGCCCTGCGGCCGTCGGCAGGCCTAAGGCCCCCACGCACAGTGGGCAGAAGCCCCTCAGACCCCGTAATGGAAGGAGGATGTGGCCCCGCATGCGCTGTGCCCGTCCCACACTCACTCTGCCTTCTTGCGCTTGTGGTACGAACGCCGCCAGGGGTTCCGCCACGTCTTCCTCTTGGCCAGGGACAGGTCCGGCAGGAAGGCCGCCAGTGAGCCCTCTATCTGGTCGGGCTTCCCGCACAGGGCGTGCTCCGTGGAGCAGTAGTAGGAACACTCGCCGTAGAAGCAGATGTTGTTGGCTGGTGGGGGACAGGCAGCTGGTGAGTGAGAGCGGCACCCTCCATGCCAGCCCTCCCCACACGCCCGTCTGGGCCGGCCCCGTCCACACCGCCCGTCCGGGCCGGGACCCCGTTCACACCGTCTGTCCCATGGGCCGGGACCCCGTCCACACCGTCCGTCCGATGGGCCGGCCCCGTCCACACCGCCCGTCCGGGCCGGGACCCCGTCCACACCGCCCGTCCGGGCCGGGACCCCGTTCACACCGTCCGTCCGATGGGCCGGGACCCCGTCCACACTGTCCATCCAATGGGCCGGGACCCCGTCCACACCATCTGTCCGGGCCAGGACCCCGTCTGCACCGTCCATCCGATGGGCCGGGCCCCTGTCCGCACCATCCATCCAATGGGCCGGGACCTTGTCCGCACCGTCCATCTGGGCCGGGTCCCATCCACACCGTCCATCCGATGGGCCAGGACCCTGTCCACACCATCCGTCTAGGCCGGGCCCCCGTCCACACCATCCATCCGATGGGCCAGGACCCCTTCCACACTGTCCGTCTGGGCCGGGACCCTGTCCACACCGTCCATCTGGGCCGGGCCCCCGTCCACACCGTCCGTCCGACGGGCCGGGCTCACCCACTTTCCCACACTGAATCTCACAAGTGGCTGCACCCGTGGTACAGAGCACCGAGGCCCAGCGCGGGGGCTGAGCTGCCTGTGGCCGCACAGCTGGGAGCTGGCGTTAGGATCTCACACTGGCATCGACTGAAATTCTAGAGCCGTGCTCAGTGGCTGGAAAAGGCATTCTCAGCGTGAGTGAGGAGAACGTCCTGGAACTGGTGGTGATGCGGCCGGTCACGGAATTGTACACTTCAGACGATGCATTTCATAAAAAAATAAAGCAGGGCAAATATAACTCGATTTAACCACCACGTATATGCACGTTTCTTAAAGAAGAATAAAATGGCTTGGTCGTTGGGTTGCCAAAAAAGATGGCAAGTTTTGCGGTACGTGACTCAAATCCCAGCTAACACGGGTCACCCACAGAGCGTGCGTCTCCTGCGGCCCCGTTTGCTGACTGGCTGCCAGATGCCCCGGCCCGCCCTCCCTGCTGGTCGGGGACACGACGGCACTTGTGTGTTTCCCGATGGAGCTCACGTTCTCGTGTTCACTTACTCCGTGTGTTTGCGGGGAGGCCCTGCGGAGCCTGCGTGTGTCGGGGACGGCGGTCAGAACGGCAGGCACCACGCACAAGCCCCTTCCCACCTGTGCAAATGGCCAGTTCCCCAGATGAGGGGTCTCCCCTCCTGACCACGCCGAGTCTCCGTGTCTCATGATCTGGGGGACACGGAAGGTGGCGCAGGGGCTCCCACCGCGCTGCCCTCACACAGCGAGCCCCCGCCTCGATCACCGGCCTCTCCCCCTCCCCGGGACCTCGCGAGCCCAGAGCCAGCGCTGGAGGACAATCCCGCGAGGATGCATCTGTGATCTCGGCTGCGTGTTGACACGGTGCATCCACAGCCCACCGACGCACAGAACAGCCGTGGCCGAGGCAGCGCTCCGCCTTCTGGAGGAAAATCTTCCTCTGATCCTGTCGGCGGGAGCCCTGTCCCGTCTCAGTGATGACAGTCGGGGTAGTCGGCTGCAAAACCTGCCGTCCCCGCACCCCGGGCCACCTCCTCCAACAGCCGAGAACCCGGGGAAGACAGGCCGAGCAAGGGCCCGGTCTCCGTGGAGCTGGCGACACGGGACTCTGTGAGGCCTGAGGGTCGAGACCAGGAGCCTTTCAGGAACCTGCCCGGCAGGAAGGTGGGTCCGAAAGAACAGGACGCTCGCGGTCCTTGTCCACCCTGGATGGCTCTGAAGAGTGGGTGGCCGTCTGGTGGGGCTGGAAGGCTGGGGAACCACCGTCACTCAGGAGTGGCCTGAAGACACCCAGCCTGGGACTCCCCTCACTCTCCATGTGCATTTAAATGGGACGCTGTGTCCACAGTGTGTGGGCGAGTCCCTGGGCCCATCCAGCCACCCTGGCCCATGGGGCAGGAAAAAGAGCCGGTTTAAAGATGTGGGTGGGGGCCGAGTGGCTGGGAGGGGGCAGGAGGGGTCCCCGGAGCTGCTCACGTTCTGCATCTGGTCCTGGAGGCGTTTAGGCAGGTGGGCTCCCCTTGTGGAAACCCCAGGATGGGTGCACCGTCCAGCACGGATGAGACGTCCCCACAGAACTTTACCAAAACAGGGCAAGGACTTCGGTGGGGCCCAGCACAGCCGGTTCTGACCCAGCCTGCCTCTGCACCGCTGTGTGGTAGGGGCGCTTAGCTGCTCTCCTGAAAGGGAGCTCCACATCGGACACCATCCTCTGTACTGCCCGGGCCCTGCCTCTGCCACACAGACCGCAGCTTGCCTGAGCTCGGCCCGCCTCCCGGGGCACCAGCCCTCCCTCTAGCCGCTGGCGCCCGGCTGGGCTGGGCAGGAGGGCCGTCGGCACCTTGCACATTCCCTCCAGCTCCCGGCTGGCACCAATTCCCCCACCGGCTGCTGGGACTTTCCCCTTTTAGAACGGATGCCAGACAGAACCACTCAGGCCTCTGGAGGTGGAAAGGATGTCCGCCGTGGACTAACCCCTCCAACGTGGCCGGCTCTCGAGCAAAGCTCAGCCTCTGTGGCAACGTTGCACCTGGATGGTTCTCGAAGTGCAGGCAAGGCCAAAAGGCTGCACACGCGTCTGAACAGACTTCGTTTGCTAGAATGGGGTCAAAGCGGGCTCCCGCCACCCTGTTGCTTTGGAGAAGCCCACACATTTGTAGGGCTTTCGGGAGGAGATCCGGCGGACAGAGCGGGGCTGCGTGTCAGAGCTGCACGCACAGCTGAGAAGGCCGTCGGGCGCCAGGCACCAGGACCGGGGGTCCAGCCGTCGGAGTGGTGCGACAGAAGATTCCGGCAGTCATGGTGCCAACTGCAGGCATCACGGCGACCACCACGGGGCACCCGGTGCACGGAACGCCAAACCACCAAGTGGGACAGCCGTGTGCCTTAACCTGCTCAGACCAGTAACGGACTCGTCTGTTGTTCATGAGGGATCCGCGAGCCTTCCCCCACACCCGCTGTGATGGGGTTCTGGACGCTGTGGCTGCACGGCCCCTTCTCCGAGGGCCCCAGCCAGGCTGCCTGCGCCCTGGCGAGCACCTCCAGACCCAGAAGTGGGCTCCTGAGGGGAGGCCCCTCTGCAGCAAGAAAGCAAAATACAGAAACTTCTTGATTTGTTTGTCTTTCTTGACACTTCAAGCTCCAGCTCCTCCCCTTCGTTTTGGGCAAGTTACCAAGTCGCCTCCGTCCGGGGCCCAACGACAGACGGCGGGATGAGCAAACGCCGTGGGTCCATCCGGAGCTGCAGGACTCTGACGTAAAAGGCAACGGGCCGGACCCCACACGCCACGCGGCTGACCTCAGAACGGCGCCGTTGAGCAACAGAAGACAGACAGACAAAAGCACACACTGTGTGCCTCCCCCACGTGCGCAAAACTGTAGGAAAGCAAAGTAACGCTCCGAGACAGAAGACGGGCTGCGTCGGCGGGCGCATACAGGGCAGGACGGGCCCGGGGAGGACGGAGCAGTCCGCGGTTTCTCTGCTCCTCAAAACTCCTGGAACTTTGCACTTGGAAACCGTTCACGGCGTGTCAATCACACCTCAGGGCACCCACTCAAAAATGGGGACGAGGAAACAACGTGCCCCACACTCCTGCCTCAGAGTTAGATGCGGAACCCACAGCCGGTACGCAGCAGGGCCGGCATACAGCAGGTGCTCAGTAACTCACCTGTCGCCTGGCTGTGGTAGCGTGGCCCAGAACCTTCCCGCCGTGCCCCCTGTGGGACCTCCCTGCCAGCCCCACTGGCAGGAGCAGCCCCGTCCGGGGGTCTGGGGGCTGCCCACACGGGAACGGGATCGTTTCTGGCTGAGGGGACGTTATCCAGCCGAGCGGCCCCACAACTCGCCCAGGACAGGCACGGAGAGCGTCCACTTGACATGGAAGGACACTGGCGACTGATACACTGGGTGGTGGCCGAGGGGCCACGGGCATGTCTTATCTTCATTTCTGAACACTGCCCACCCCTGCCAGGAAGGCTGCAACAGGACTGGCAGAAGCAGCGGCCACGCAGCCTGCGGGTCCTGTGGGCATGGCCCAGCCTGGCCTCCGAGGGGGCGGGGGGCGCTGGCGATGCAGGTGCTGGGGACACCAGGCAGAAGACAAGAGATCCCGAGGCCCTGACGGGCTGAGGGGGAGGACGAGCTCGATGTCTCGGGGGCTCCGGCTGAGAGCACTGGAACCCAAGGTCGGGGGGGCAGGTTTCTAGCCGTGGAGAAGGATCTTTCCAGAAGCTCGGCTGTGCAAACAGGAGCCGCTGAGCTCCCCGTCGGTGGGGGTGTGCAAGCTGCAGCTGCGGGTAGGCTTAGACAGGGCCGACCGAGAAGCCCCCAGAGACCCTGCCCCTTGGTTCCCAGTCGCGTGCTGGACACTCTGCGGGCACATCCCTCCTGCCGCGTGGGGGACTGCTGTCCCACTTTCCTTTATGACCGGGCTCTGCGAAGGGAGCCCTGCGGGGATGCGTGGAGCCTCGGACGACAGAAACAAAGCTTAATTACGTCGTGGGGCTCGAGCCCCGCAAATCTGCGAATGCTGTTAAGAAAACACGCGGCCTGAACCACCACCGAAGCCGGGTGCCGGGGGTCTCCAGACGCAGCCGATCGAGGGCCTTCTGTGGGTCATATGTGCATGGGCACGTGGTGTGACCCCGGCACTCCTGCACCCTCGCCAGGAGGAGGGCCTCTACCCCAGGGTGGGTCCGTGTGCACCCCTGTACTCCCCTTCTCTGGCATCGCTAGAAACCCCAGCACCTCCAAGAACCACATATAAGGGGCAACATCCCTGGCAGGGAGAAGGTGTTCCCCACGCTCAGGCCGGTGGCAGCTCAGCACAGGCCCGGTTCAAGGGAGGTACTCACAGGGACTGTCGGACGGACGGACGGACGCCAGAGTGCAAAGCACCTGGGGCAGCTGGCTCGGTCGGGTATGACTTACCGTTATGTGTGTACTTGAGATTAAGGGTATGAAGTCCTAAGGTCTGCATGAACGTCACCTTCTCTATAGCACGGGGCACACGCGGCCCCGTGCCGACCCCCGAGGACCAGCGGGGGCCCCGCTCCAGTCCCGCTCCAGCTGCGGAGCTGAGGGCAGGGACGCGGCCCTGTCCCTGTCCCTGTCACTAGGTGAGGGTCTCACTGTGGTGTCTTCATCCGGGAAAGTGCAGAGCACAGGGCTTCCTCCAGCCGGACCACCTGGAGGAGACGCTCCAGAGAG
This sequence comes from Ursus americanus, assembly GCF_024610735.1. Classification (NCBI taxonomy): domain Eukaryota; kingdom Metazoa; phylum Chordata; class Mammalia; order Carnivora; family Ursidae; genus Ursus; species Ursus americanus. Next base: position 251,795 of record NC_142128.1, on the reverse strand, counting down.
GCTGGGAGTTTCCAAAAAGGAACTCATTTTGCCTTTTAAAATAAACAATGGTAGGAAAAAACCCCGTGTGCCCAGACCAGGGGATCGAGTCAGTGACGACAACATGGCCATTTCTGGCAGCCCTTTAAAATTACGATGCAAACGCACCCGACATGGGGGGGGGCACCCCGCGCGCGGTTGAGCAGCGGGCTGGATTATGCGAGAATTCGTTCCGGTTTTTTCCTTCTATTTCGGAAAGGTAAGCAGGCTCGCGGAGACTGCGTGTGGGAAGCCTGGAGAGGGGCCTCCCGGGTGCAGGTTACCTGGGGAGATGAAGAAGGTCCTCCACAACTTCTTGTCCCTCGTCACATCCCGGATCTCCTTGGTCATGTTGACCATCCTGCCGGCCACGGGGGGGACCCGGCGGAAGTCCAGGATCCTGGCGGGAAAGTGACAGGGAAAGGGTTGAACGTCTGTGCCCCGGCCCGCGCCAGGCTGGCGTGGAATGAATACCCCTCTCTGCGTTCCGAGGCGGGGTCCCCCACCCCCTGGACTCTGGGAACTGAGCCTGGAGACAGGCCCTGCCCCTGGAGGGCACACGGCTCTGGGCATCACCATAATGACACCACCTCTGTGCTGCAGAGGAACGGTTACCAGCAGGCGCTGTGGGCGCACCATGCCTCAGTTTCTCCTCCTCTCCACAATGGGGCCCACGACAGCCCCCCCCCGGCAGGGTGCTGGGGGAGGGCTCGCCCGCTTGCGGCGCTCAGGCCCGGCGTGCAGGGTGCGGGCTCACCTGTCCAGGTGGAAGGCAGCGATCTCTGCGTTGTGCCTCTCGTAGTCCGAGAAATAAAAGAAGTCAGGCGGTGTCTCCTGCTCCCTCGTTTGCCTAGAGAAAACGGGATGAAACAGAGGGTTTATCACCGTCTGGACCCTCCGGGGAAAGGGCACGGGTGGCTCGCACCGGCTGCAGAATCGGGCTGCCAAACTTCCAAGAGTCCGTGAGCCGGTCGTTAAAGTCCCCCTTGAAGATGAGCTTGTGCAAACACGCAACGACCTGACTTACATTTGAGAAGCCTCATCGCTTCCCGCTTAGTTGATGACACCCCACTGCTTGCTCCCGCGGCGGCTGACCTCTCTCGCATCTGCAGGTGCGAACAGCGTGCGGGGTGATGCGCGTGCCCAACGCCGCCGTCGGCGACCTCTGGCTGACGGCTCGAACCCAGCCAGCGGGGAGGTACTCGCACCACGGACGGCAGCCTCTCCCAAGGAGGCTCTCCCCTCACGAGGGAGCGGCTGTGACGCCCGTCAGCCCACTGCCAGCCGGGTCCATACCACAGCCCAACACAGGCTCTCCAGGAAGCCGGGCGGAAAAACGCGGCCCCTCCCCGGGGCCAGGCAGCGTGTGGATGACGGCAGCAGCGCGGGACCCACCTGCACAGAGCGAGGTGACCTCCCTGCGGCGGGAGCCGGGGGCCGGGTTCCGGCTGCTCCCACCGTCCCTCAGCCTGCTCTCAGCCATCCAGCAGCCCACCTGCCCAGACGGCGTCCCCCGGCGAGGATGCGAGGGAGTCTGGGAGGCTTTCTTCGGGACACCTGTGGGACCCGCGTCTGAAGCCCACGGGGGGTGATCCATTCTCCAGCATTCCATCAGGGCACTGGCCGGTTAGGGCTGCACAGTCTGCCTCCTCTGCCCCCTTCCCTTCTCCTGAGCTCAGGTGAGCGCTCTCTGCTATTTCCTGCTTGTGTCCCAGTGCTCCACCCTGCGGCCTTTGCTCACACTGTCCCATCTTCCTGGAACGGCTTCCCCTCGTGTCTCCCAACGGCTAAGCCGGCATTCCCAAATGCGTGTCCCACTTGCCCAGGGACTTGTAGCACACAAGGAGTCCTCCTAGAGGTTGGAGTTTGGGTAACATGCATTCTGGAGCACCCCCTGCGGTCTCAGCAGTGCACGGTAGCACCGTAAAGGCCTTGACAAGGCCTGCAGCTACTGTTTCTTTGCACTATACTGACTACAGAACCCATTTTGTTCAGAGCACATTATCACACTCTGCACTTTTCAGAGCTGCTGGTTGAAGCCTACAATGCAAGCCATTTCCAGCTCCCGCTCAGAGGCAAACTCCTTCACAACACTTCTCCTGACGCCACAGCAAACATGACTCCAGGCAGGAGGGAAACAGAGGAAGCGGCCCAGGGTGGGTGAAGCAGATGGTCACAGGGTGCTGGCCAGGCTCACCCCAAACATACCCCTCATCACCCCATCTCCTTGGTGCCCACCCCCAACCCAGGACAATTGCCACCAGAGACCTCCTGGCCCCCTCTTCAGCTCTGCAGGAGTCCTCTCTCCTCACCCCTGCTGCCCCCAGCGTCACCAGACCTCTCCCAGACCCAGCACCCAGGACTTTCCCACCTCTGCATCTTCGCCAGTGCTGGGCTCTCCAGCTGGGCTTGCTTCCTCCATCCTTCCCAAGATTGGCCTCAGCCCCCAAGGCCTGGTAGCCTGGCAGGCCTTCCTGGCACGAGCCTTCTGTTGAGGAACTTGGCACTGCTATGTTAGACCACTGTGTGCAGGGCCTGGGGCAGGAGTCTGGGCTGAGCCAAGGGTCTGCTTTAGAACAGGTGTGCAATAAACAAATGAACTGATGGAGGAAGGACAGGGAGTGGGCACAAATCGGTCTGCAGCCTTGAGCTCTTCCCACTCTCATTTCTTCAATTTCTACCATCATCATCATCACCGTCACCACCATCACCACCATTATCACCGCGTGCAGTCGCTTCCTCTGTGAGGCTACCTACTCAGCATTTCTATTTGCCAACTCTTTGGCTTTCATTCCCTTCTCCCTCGCTCCAGCCCACCCTCTAATCAGGTCACACACCTGGAAAGCAGGTGGCTCTGAGCCCTGCGACTCTGGGAAGAGCCAAGCCACTTGCCGGAGGCTCTGTGACCAGGTTCCAAAACAGTTCCTGCTTCCTTCACATGTCCCACCTCAGGGCTTTCCAGTGACTCTGTCCCCAAGCTGTTCACACAAAGAGGCAGCTCTTTCCCCCACCCCAAGGCCATATACACGCCTTCTGCTTGGCTGTCTTAGTTTCCAAATGCCCCTCCCCAGAACGGCCCCGGAAGTGCAGAGAAGTGGCGATGAAGCACGTTTTGTCTGTGTGCTCAGTGACTGTCTCCACTCCCGAGAGGCTCGACGTGCTCATGGGGCCTCTGTGTTCTCTGGGCACGCCTCCAGATGTGGGATGTGCCTGTGAGTGGTTTCATAGGCTGTGAGCAACTGGGGTTAGGGGCCCTGCTTAACCTGTCCTGATAAGGGTGGAGCTGGGAACTCGGGGAGGGGGCCACGTGGGTGGGAAGGCAGGCTCCAGTGTGGGTCTCCCCACTGATTTGTTTTAGACAGAGCACCTGTGGGTGGGAGTGGGGGTGCCGAGGTCAGCATCGTGCAGCCCTGGCTCCCCAAGGCCGGCGGGGAGGGCTGAGTGAGTGTGCCAGACCTCCGGACCCTCAGCTCCCCAGCTGTGGAATGGGGATCGTTCTGTGCTCTGGGTTTGGCTGGCTGACCCCGGCTCCCGTCCTCAGGGTGGTCAGGACTCACACACACGAGTGGGAACCTGCAGTAGAAAGAACGGCCACAAGAGGCCCAGGACTAAGTGGTAAGGGTGCTCAGGAAGGACGAGGCTGGCTTCCTGCTGGTCTCACTGCTGTAGGTCTGTGCCCAAATCAGCAAGGGCAGTGGGAACCGACAGCCGTGCACCACCAGGGACGGAGGAGAAGCACAGGGTCCACCCGGCCGGTCACCCACCTGCAGGGTCTGGTGAGAGGACACGAACCACCAGCTTAACCCTGCAGGATGTGCTTACCAGCCAATCTCGGGGTCCGAGAGCTGGGTGTGTTCACTGCAGGGGTATGTGGGCCCTCATCAGGGCTGGGCTGCAGAGCAGGAGACAGCGCGGGGGTGGGGGGGGACCGGGAGGAGATGGGATGTGGTGCCCTGGGGGGGGGGGGCAGTCGGCCCGCTTCCTGCCACATCCTGGGCGGCGCTGGAGAGCAGAAGGTGCTGCTGCTGAACCAGCCGTTTGGGGAAAACACTTTGGAATAGTACTGAGCTCACTGCACCCGGCAGGAGACTGGACTCAGTTGAACCCAGTCACCTGGCAGCCTGTCCTTCCTTCAGGTGTCCTGGAGGAAGCTGGGCCCAGCTGCGAAGGGCAGGTGAAGGGCGTGGCCTGCCCGGGGCTCTGGGGCTTCTTCCTGGGGTGCGGGGCATGGAAATGGGGAAAGAAGATGCTATCAGACAGTCTGGGGTTGGCTCGGCACCCAGAGCTTGTGCCTGCCGTGACGAGGGGCGGGGACACCGGGCAGCTGGGGACGCGTGTTTCCTAGAACACCGTGTACCTGGGAGCATAGTGCCAGCAAGAGGAGGTCCTCTCCTGCGGACTGAGAGGGCCAGGGGACGGGCGGCAGCCCCTCCAAGGGGCACAGGGACAGGAGGAGCCTCTGAGTCTGGCCACCCCCCCCGGGGGTCACTGCCCCCACACAGGGAGCAGTCAGAGTCTGGGAGCCCCACCCGGACGGCCTGTGAGGTCAGAGCCCCACCTGGCCTCGGGCAGGCCTGAGCAGCGGGGAAATGGAAAAGTGTACGCTCACTTTCCTCAGAAAGCAGCAGCTGAGGAATCAGGCACAAACCACAGCCAAGAACACGGTTTCAGGGAAAGGCCTTGGCAGCCGCGACCAAGGGTCAGAGCGGGAAGACGGGCAGACCTGGAGAGTTCAGGAGGCCTGGATCCGGGAAGGTTTTGGTCCTGCTGTCTAGGAAGGCCCCAGAACCACACAGCTCCGCCTGGCCAGACAACCGCACTGGGCCCCACAGGCCACGAGAAAGCAGGCAGTGGAGGGCAGCCCCCAGGGGTATGCGGAGCACCCCAACACCCTCAAGCCCAGGCCTGCTAAACCCAGGCAAGGGGCTGCTCAGGACCGGTCTGGAGGCCTCCCACACTGCCACCCTCCCTGTCTCCCTCCTCTCCAGACCTGACCACACCCAGACTCCCTCCTTTAGAGCGACTTCCCTTGGCTCAGGAGGAAGCACGATGGGAGCTGAGGGCGCATTTTTATACTTAAGTGAGAGTGACTACCACGTTGAACTCTCCCAGGAAATCTATGGTCTGAATTTCCTTAAAGGGCAAAAGGAGCTTTGCAGGTGTGGTTAAGTCAGGAATCTTGGGATGGGGAAATTCCCTGTATCGTCTGGGGTGGGGTTAACGTCATCCCAAGGGTCCTCTAACGGCTGAGCTCGGCTTTGAAGAGAGAGGCTCCGGGAGAGAATCTGCTTCCTCACCTCCTCCAGCTTGTAGAGGCTGCCTGCCTTCCTCTGCGAGGAGACACATGGTCTCCCGGAGCCTCCAGAAGGAACACAGCCTGCAGATCCCTTTTAGATTTCTGACCTCCAATACTGCAGGAGAACACATTTGTGTTGCTTGAAGCCACTAAATTTGGGGCAATCTGCCGCAGAGGCACAGGGAACGAATACAGACCCTTTGGCAACCCCAAAGCAGCAGGGAGGACGCGGTGATTTAGCAACCTGGGAACGGTTATGAAATCTGGGCTATTTCCTCAGATCTGGCCACGCCATCACTCTACGTGTATTGGACTTTGAAGAACTGACTCGGAACATTCTGAGAAGAAGGTGCCTCTGTTTTCACGGAAGCCAAAGAGACACAGAATCCAGTAAGGACCACGTGAGTCCCCCCAGGCTCTGATCCTTGTCCCTGTTTTAACAAGGAATTCTGAGGTCAGCAAAGGAGAAAAGGCGCGTGCAGAATCACGCAGCTAGAAATGGCAGGTGCTGGGCTCTTTCTGCAGGGACGCCCGGGGGCAGACATGGCTCCAGCTCTGGGTCCTAGGGCTGCCCCAGGGCCCGGAGCTGGGTCCGCTGCCGGGCTCCCTTGGGGACTCGGGGAGGCTGTATGCAGGCCTAGAGGTGCGGCTGCAGGAACAGTCCCGAGTCCCCAGGAAAGTCCTGGCTCCCAACAACTGTGAGCTGGCCCTCAACACAGTGGGATTCCTCCCTTCCTCCTTCACAAGTAGGCCCCCCACCCCCGCCCAGTTCCCACTGTCACTATTAACATCTCAATGTTCTTTAACTTGTGGGAAAACAGAAAACTTGTGCTTGGTTAAAAATAGAGGAAATTGGCAGCTTTTTATTGAGCCGAGCCGTGGGGGAGGAGAAGCCAACAGTATGCAGCTCTTACTATGAGCTAGGCAGTGTATGCGGATTCACTCCCTGCACCTTCCTGGCGGCCTGGGCAGTGTCCCCGTCCACAGCCAGATCACAGCCAGCAGAGGGCCTGATTCAGGGCCCTGTGCTCGGGGCCATGTTCCTGCTTCAGCCCCACGGTGCCCCAGAAGGGCACTGACGTGGGGGGCTGGCTGGGGAGTGGGCTGGGCCCCGTTCTCCCCACTGACACCTGAGGAAAGCAGCTGGAGGAGAAGGGTCAGCCTGCTCTGACCCCCCACCCTCTGCAGGCTGGCCGGGGACAGGTGTGCCCACAGCTCCCTCTGAGCAGTGTGGCCGGTGCGGCAGCTCAGGGGTGATGCCTCTGGGAGCAGCAAGGACCCGTTGTCCTTCCCCCTGCTGCTATCGCCACCGCCTTGCCGCTGGGCTTACGGAGAGGGAAGCAGGCATGCAGTCCCACGTGGGGGAGCCAAACGCCCGCCCGGTCAGTGGGCGCCCCACGGCAGGCATGGGGGCCGAGGCCATTCGCACGCAGAGCAAACTGTCAAGTCAGACTCTGTGGGAGGGTCACCCATGTGACCGCTCGGGGCACAGACAGCTGTCACACAGCTGTTTCGGGCATCCTCGTCAGAGCTAAGGGCCCCCTGAGATCCCTGAGCGCAGACGGGAAACTGAGGCCCAAAGAGAGGAGGGCCGCACCAAACCTTCCGTGTATCAGGGAAAAGCGCCGTCAGCCAAACCCTGCAGCACAGAAGCAGAGAGGACAGAACACTGGGGAAGAGCTGCCAGGAAGCCCGTCTGCAGATGTCCCAGCATGCACCGCTCGGCCAGAAGCACGCGTGTCCTTGCTGGCCCCACGGCAGGCTGCCGGGGCTCCCACGTGCCGGGCCCCCTGCTCATCGGGGCTCTCCACCAACAGCCTCACCAGCTGAGGACGGACGGTGGCTGCCTGGGTGACCGCCCGGCCCCCGGGGACCTTCTGCCTGAGGGGATCCATCCAGGGCATGTCTGTAATGTCCGTAACACCCACCCAGCGGTGTCTCCCACCCGATCACCATGAACAAGGCTGCTTGTGGCACGCCCATCCTGAGGGCACCCCACTGCACTCCCACGGGCCTCATTATCACTACGCGCCCCCCTCGCGGCCACCCAAATCCCACTGCTCACAATCTGTCCATTGTGCCCTCAACAGGCAGAACTCGATGGAGCCTGTGTGTTGGTGCCCCAGGCCCTTTGCACGTCACTGTTGTCCCTGGAACTCTCTGCCCTTGACCGTCTCTTCTAAAGAACAGACTCAGCCTGTCACCTGACCACGTAAGTAGCTTCATCGGGGTGGTCCCATCACCGTCTCTGGTTCCTCCGCTTCCCTCTCACAAGGACCCACGAGGCTGCATTCAGGGCCCAGCCAGCTAATCCAGGCTCCCGGGACTGGGGTCTGATACCCCGGGGACCCTGGTTCTCACGTCCAGGGATAACCTCAGGGACACCAGACACCAGATAAGGTGAGTGCCTCCCTCTTCCTCCTGAACACACAGCAGATCCCTGACTCACCAAATGAAAGCACAGAAGCAAAAATTAGCCTTTCTCTCCTGGATAATTTTCCCGTCACTCACACAGCAGAAAACCACCACCTTGTCATTAAAGAGATATATTAAGCTGTTTAATATCGGGTTTTCGGCTGGCGGATGTTCTAGAAGGGGAGAGGGGGCCTCTCCCTGGCAGCTACTTCAGCGTGACCTTTCGGCCCTGAGGCCCACGGAGCATTTCCTGCTAATCTTGGCCCCATGTGGGGGGGGGGGTCTGTTTGGTAAAACATGCTCGCCATATTCAGACCCTCTGGATGTGACCCGTGCTGTCTGAGTTCCAGCAAGTTCTGGGGCCTTGTGTCGAGAGAGGGGGCGCGGCCAGCACCCCAGTCAGTGCCCGCCGGGCCCATCCGTGCTCACCACACCTGCGGCACCTGCACGCCAGGGAAACCTGGAGACTGAGGGCAACAGAAAGCCCTGGAAGAAGGGGGAGGCCCCGGTAGACTCGTCGTGGGGCTGGGAGACCTGCATAAGTGCGCCGAGCAGAAGACACCCTCACGTGCCCTTAGCCCTGGAAGCAGCCTGTTCACAAGAATTTGGGGGTGTGAAGGTTACAAGCACTTGTAGTCCCGTCATGAAGACGGGCCAGTGCACTGGCCTCTGTGGGGCCTGGAAGGGAGGACACCCTGGGCGCAGTGGGAGCAGGGCTCAGTCACCGGCTCTGGTCCTGTCTGTCCATGAGATAACCGGCCGAGTGCCCCGTTCAAGGACAAGGTGGCCGAGGGAGGGCCCGTGGGTTCACAGGACCTGAACCTGTCGCGATGGCTGGGCAGGCCCTGACCATGCCTCAGCCACACTGCCTGAGTTGGGGTGCTGTCCAGAGGGGTCAAAGCCGGTCCTGGGGGCGCAGCTCTGGGGAAGGCCTTGGCTCTGGCAAGTGGTGGCCGGTGCCTGCTGCTTCTCTGTGGGACGTGGTCATTTCCGTGGCTCACACCAGCTTTGGAAACCATTGCCCGCCGCTGAGAGCCGGCCGTGTGCAGCCTCCGTGAACGCTGTCCCTGCCACTGTCTCACAGCCGCCACAGTGCCGGCACTTCAGCTGTGCAGGACAGGGGAGGGGGCCTGCAGCCCGGGGACACAGACCTGCCCTGGTGTTGCCGCACTGAGCCACGGCGCTGGCCCCAGGGGCCACCTTGGAGTGCCACAGACTCCTGAGCCCCCGTAGAGCGGCCTCCGGCAGACACTCTCGGCATCTGAGCTTGGCTGCTGAACCCTCCTCTCCAGCAGCCACTGGGCAGGAGGCACCAAGCCGAGACAGGGCCCAGGGCGGGGCTTCCTACCAACCTGATTTCTGTTTTTGGCAAAATTTCTCTGATGGCCACAGGCCTCACGACGACCACGGCTGGCGCACGGCTGCCCCTCCTGGCATTGTGTCAGTGAAGCACAGACCTGCACGTGCTTCCGGAGGCCACACCGCGAGCCTCGGCCCTTGGTTCACCGCAGGTGCCTTGCCGCCACGCAGGTGACCACGGGGAGCCTCCAGGCCCCCGGCGCCTGCCCTGCCCACAGGTCTCTTCAGGGTGAGCCGCACAGGACAGAAGGCATGCGTTGATCTGCTTGGGTGCCAGAATTAACCCTCTTATGGCCAACTCAGCGAAAACCAATTTAAAAGTGTTTCGAAGTGGGGCTCCTGGGTGGCTCAAACTCTTGCTTTCGGCTCAGCTTGTGATCTCAGGGTCGTGGGATCGAGGCCCGTGTGGGGCTCCGTGCTCAGCAGGGAGTCTGCTTGGGATTCTCTCTACCTGCCCCTCCCCCCGGTACTCGCATGTGCGTCAGCGCTCTCTCTCAAATCAATAAAGAGACCTTTAAGATAAAAAGCGAAGTTATTTCCATTTAAAAATACTTGCAATGACTTAGACTGGATTTCAAAAGTAAAGGGGGAAAACAATTCGTTTAAGATCTGCTGTGTTTTAAGCACCGTCCTGCCAGCTCCCCCAGCATCCGTGCGGACGAGCAAGGGGCGACACTAGACGGAGACGGTGCCTCTTGTCCAGCAGCCCTGGAAACACAGGCGTGAGCGTCTTTGTGCTTTTAAGGCCCTGGGGTCGTCGTTCTCTAACAGGTGGTAGCGAGCTGAGATTTTACCACGCTCCCCATCCGCTGAGCCGCGGAATGACTGTCCAGCACCAACGGGACTGCTCTGAGACACAAACGCATCCGGGGGGTGGGGCATTCCCACTCATCCTCCACGCTTGCAAACACGACCTGAAGTCTGCAAAATTCCCTCTTGGCGTGTAAGAAACAGCCAGACTTTTGAGAAGTCCCTGACTTCCACTTCCCTCTGCAGCACAAGGAAAATGAGAATCACCTTCTCCTTCCCTCCTTGTAATCGTCCCTCTCTTTCAAGACAATTGGAATGCCGGCCCGCACGCTGGCAGGCACCCCCAAGACCATGATAACCAGAGAAAAACACAAGAAGACACCCTCGATACTGCTGTTTGGGAGAACACTTTTGGAAACCATGACTTGCCTTTAAACCAAGGGGCTGATCTTTGCCAGTGGCCCCCAGGGACACAGGTGCCACAGTGAGGCGGGCGGCTGGCCTGGAGGGGGTGACAGGTCCGGCCTGGTCGCTCCGCGCACTGACTTCAGCCCCCTGTCAGAACCACGGGCGCAGAGCAGGTCCGGGTACGGAGCCACGCTCCCTGCAGGGTTTATGACGTCCTCTCCACTGACCTGTCTGCTTGCCAGCTCTCTGCAACTGCCCTGGAATTGTTAATCATTTCCTGTCCTTTTTATTTTGTTAAGCAGAGGAATTCCCAGCTGCCAAGTGAGAGCAGGAGAGGACGGTTAACTTCTGAGGGCAGTCTTGGCTGACGGTAGATCAACGGGGTGCTTGGGAAGCTGGACTGACCTCAGCTGCTAGGGAGGCCTGGCCACTTTGGGACCACGGAGAGCGTTAGCCGGCATGCGTGCCCATGCCGGCCACATGGGGCCACACACACAGCCACGGAGCCACAGTCCCTGGGGCCACGGCGTAGCGTCATGCGGTTGTGTGGCCGTGGGCGGCCATCCCTGTGCTGAGACTCTGGGTCCCCCTCCGTGGACGCGGTGCTGAGACAGTCGTCATCACGTGCTCGTCTGAGCCAGCTCCCAGGGGCGTATGGCCCTCTTGGAAGATGAGTCACGCTCTCCAGTCTTTCCGGTAGGCTCAGCTGGCCGAGGGCAGAGCAGGGCCCTGTGTCCTCCAAAGCTGTGTGTGGGGACACCAGGACCCCGGGGGAAAGGCTTGCAGTAGACCACGGGGGAGCGAAGCAGGGGCTGCCGAGGGAGAAGGCCCTTCTCCAAGGCCCCAGATGGTGCTCCTGGCCACAGCCCCCTGCGGATCAAGGGAGCCCCCTTCGGCCCCCAAGGCTGCTTCTCCCGTTGTCTCCTCTCAAGCTGATCAAATCCAATGCATCCAGCAGTGCTAGGTTGCCTGGGACCCCTGCCCTCCGTCCCTCCCCACCATCAGCACCCCGGACCTGGCCTGCCCTGTACTCACAGGGACGTCGTCCACACCCGCGCCTCCCGCCCATGGCCCACACTGGCCTGCGCCTCCCTCAGAAGCACCTCGACGGCAGCACGGCCGCATCCCTGCACGTTCCCCTGAAGTCCTGCCACAGCCATCCGCGGGCTCCCACACACACCCTGGGGTCCACCACCCGGAATCGTCCTTCCCCAGAGCCTCTCTTGGCCAACGCTGTCTCATCCGTTGAAGCCCACACGACAAGATCTGCCCCATCCTGGCCTGGCCGAGGAGGCCGCCACTTGCTGCCTCCCCTGTGTCGTCAGGCGTGCAGGGAGCCCCACAGGAAACGAGCCGACGGCCCTAAGACCTTGCTTTCCTGAGGGCGCCCCGCGGAGCGCCAGGCCCGTCCGCTGGGTGAAGCCGCCCTTGGCTCCTGTCACAGGGAGGGCAGCGGAGCTGGCCTGTTCTGGGTCCTCAGCCCACCCTGCCCTTCCCCGGCCTCAGACGGGACCACAGGCGGACCATTGCTGGAATGTTCTGCCCTAGACTGGTCTGGTTCCCGCCGTTCAGACCTCAGCGTCCTTGCCACCTCCTGACTCGTGGCCAGGAGCAGAGCCCGCGTGGAGTGGGCGCTTTCCCAGTTCCTGGGGGTGGAATTTGTAAGCACCAGCCGGTAGGCTGGGTTGCGCAGCTGGAGCCCTCACCACGGGTGTCCCTCTGAACTGCCACGTGTCTACTGACACCTCACTAGAAGTCAAGCTCCCTGCCAGGCTGGACGGTCCTCCTCCTGTCCGAAGGCCTGCCGCAGGCACCGAGGGGTGCGTGTGGACTCTGCGCCAGGCCGGTGGGGTTGCAGGGGCAGGACGAACTCGTCGCCGGGACTTAGGAAGGCTCAGCTCAGCAGCAGCAGAGGCAGCAGGGACGTGGGGCTCAGTGGGTCAAGTCTGACCAAGGATGGTGGCCCGGCTCCCCACGGGGGAGGATGCTGGAACTCCTGGAAGCCGGTCAGAACGAGGGTGGGAAGCGGGCTTGGACACTGGCCCAAGCTGAGTGTGGACACAAAGGGGTCCTTGTTCACCTCTGGTCAGGCCCAGGCCTCTGCTGGCTCCACACCCAGTCACTGGCTATTGGGCAATCAGTTTGCCTTTGGGGCCTGGGTCAGGGTACCGGTGGAGAGAAAACACGCATTATTTACCAGCAGAATGACAAATCCTTGAAACTCCTGACTGCTCACTCACTGGCCCTCAAAATCTTTTTATTTCCCTAAGCCTTAGGCTGTAGGGCATGTGCCTAGAACTCTTCCTGCCCTCAGGGAGAACTCCTATTCACCCTGCAAGACCCAGCTCAAAGGTCTTCTTCAAGGTTGTTTGGCAGCCCAGACTCCTTTTTCCTGCCCTCCCACCTTGTATGGCCTTGCCTGGGTCTGTGTCCAGGTCTGTGACCCCTGGAGCTGTTTCTGCAGCGTGCCGGGCACCCAGCACAGTGAGCGCCGCACAGGACAAGACCACAGGTTCTCATGTGATCAGCGAATCGTTCTCAGGACCATCTCTTTTCAGAGCCTCACCTGCTGTTCACACAGCCTGGTGCCCACCCTCAGGCCTCTGGGGTCCAATGTGTTCAATGCCAGCAGGGTGTCAGCTGCCGACCACAGCCCCCCTGGTTCCCTTCTAGGCTCAGGACAGCAGTGTTCACGCAGGAAGATGGCCCCCCCAGCAGGCTGGCTTCTGGGAGCCAAGCCCCCGGTGGGACATGGATCATGGAGGAGGCCTGAAGGTCAATGGTCGGTTAGTGGTCTCCAGTGCGTGGCTCCCTGTGTGGCCCCAGCACCCCCGGGAAAGTCGATGGTAAGTTCGAGAGTCTCCCTGCTGAACCTCCTCGCCCCGTAAGCGACGAACTGGCCCCACGTCCCCTTAGGCCCTCGGTTCATTGGGGAGGCCCTGGCCTGCAGCCCGGAGCAGTGCCTGGGTCACGGGGATGGGGCCCTGCTGTCCCCGCGGTACACGCTGTGCCTGGTGGACCATGCTGGGTCCGCACAGGAGGGAGGCTGGTGCTTCTGCATTTAGAAACACCGTCTCGGCCTGCACACTCTTCCACCACTACCTCTGTGTGCATCTCGGCTGCTAGGCATTCCTGGGCCCCAAACAGCTGTTTGCAGATGGTTTCTCTGGGACACACACACGTTTCTGTTCTTCGCAAGAGGAAAGCAAAGCACATGGCCAGTCTGCAGGTTCTGTGGCAGGCACAGAGCACGTGGGGGCTGCAGCCCGGCCACTGGGCCAGGGCCTGGGATGGCGGAAAACAGGTAAATCAAAGCGGACGGGACGCGCACCATCCACATAGCTAAGCAGCAGACAGGAGACCAATCAGAGTACGGAGGCCTCTTCACCCTGTGTGGAGCCCCCGGAAATCCACAGGCTGGGAGGCAGCCCCGTCGGCTGGTGCCTCTCTGCAGACACCCGGGTCCCAGCCAGGTGGACTCCGGGACTCCCAAGACGGCCTTGCTCAGCCTGATGCCGCTTGAAGGGCCAGGACCTGGCGTCCCAGGCGCTGGACTCGAGCCCTGGCTGGCTGCCCACTCCCTGTTGATACTTAAACTGTCCGGATCCTCAGTTTCCTCCTCCTTGAAGGAGAGTTGGCAATAAAAATAAAGCCTATTCCTGTGGTCAGAAAGGTCAGCTGACTTGGTGCGAGCCGCGTAACCGTCAGCTCCCTCGTCGTCAGCTCCCCTGTCACCTGCTCCGGAGCTGAAAACCCAGAACACAAAGACAAGGAAATGGCCTTCTGGACGGCGGGCCAAATGCAGCATGGCAGTCCTGGCCACACGCTCTTTCTGCAGCAATGTCACGACATTCAAGAGAAGGGGGAAGAGAAGCCGACGGTGGGAGGAGCGGGGGCACCCTCCCCCCCCCCCAGGGACAGTCGCCACCATGCGTGTCAGCACCGCGTTGAGATGTGCGGACACAGGTGGTCCGGACGCCGTGCAGCGGTTCTCCCCGAGCCAGGAGCCTGCAGCAGGACCACAGGGAGTCTCCTGGCCACCCAGGCAAGGGGAGTGGGGACCCAAGGGCCAGCCCTTGGGACCAGCACATTCGCCGCTGTGACCCCTCCAGGCTGTGTGGTCAACCTCCCGCCTGCCTGTGAGGACCCTGCACAGCCAGCCCTACGGCAAGGACAGACCTGGGCACAGGCTCCGTACTGCGAACCTCACGCTGGCTGCTGGACTACAGATACCGCACGGCCTGTGGACAGGACCTGGCAGGACCTACGGCAGCCAGTCTCCGCCCTCCCTGCGATCAAGCACTCACTCTGGGGATATCCCGCCTCCCAAAGTACAAGAACGGTCACGGCAGCTTCCTCAATAACAGCGCCAAACCAGAAACAACCTGCAGGCCCACAGCAGGGGGGGCCGATGAACGCGGACGCAGTCAGGTGACGGCACACGGCTGGGTGACGGCCCCGGCTGGCGGCATCTGGCAGACGCAGCGCTGAGCACAAGGCACCTGGCCTGGAAGAGAGCGTAGGGTTCCACGCACGAAAGAACCAGGGCAGGCGGTCTGCGTGCAGGAACGGGATCTTAGCAACACCCAGGACAGTGGCTCTTGACCTAATCTCATGTCTCAACACATAGAGGAGGAGGCCGGGGGGCTGGAGTGTGAACTGATGAAGAGTCTACAGGACCTTTGTCCACCCCGGCGCTGAGAAGAGGTGTTGGTGAACACGGAGACCGTGTCTGACCTGGGCGCTCTAGTGGGGTGCACTGTGCCCCCAAAAGTACGTCCGAGTCCTAGCCCTGGTCCCCGTGAGCGTGAGCTTCCTCGGAAGCAGGACTCTGCGGTGTGATGGTTAAGTGGAGGCCACGCTGGAGCGGGGTGGTGTCCTCACAGAAGAGGGTAGCGTGGACACCCACGCAGGGAGGAAGCCACGTGGCCACGGAGGCAGAGGCTGGGGTGACACAGCCACCAGCCCAGCATGGCCACCAGGAGCTGGACGAGGCCGGAGGGACCCTCCCCTGGAGCCCTCAGAGGGAGCACAGCCTGACCCCTGAGCTCACGCTTCTGGCCCCAGAACTGAGAATACATTTCTGTTGTTTCAAGCTGCCCAGTTTGCGAAGCCGTGTTACGGCCCCAGGACACTCACCCAGTGTGTACGTAGGTGTGGAATGCCACTGTTACCACCAACCGAGGAATTAAAGCAACGGCCATCCGAACGGTACTGGGGACGCCTGCGGTCCTGGGCCGGCGCGCGCCTGCCTTGAGATCCGAGTGGCTCAGATGGCACCAGGCGGCACTGAGGTCAGTCACCTGCGTGACCTGTTCCAGCCCCACCTCCTGACAGCCAGTGACCTTGGGTGACCTTGGTGCCCTAAGCCTTGGATGAGAGTCATTACACCAGACTCAAAGTGACCCATCCCAGACATCACTGAGTCTGACCTGTGGGTTTGTCTCGGCTTCCTCTTCTCTTTACTTTTGCGAGCAAGGCTAGAGCTGCACAGCTCCCGCAATCATAGCCATCACTACCGTCACTCTTGGTGCTGAGGTCGGCTTTCCCTGAAACGCAACCGTGTGGGTCAGGATATCTCCCCTTCCTCACGGCCTCTGAGGGCCAAGCCCCACACAGGCACACGAGGTGTGTTAGCCCCTAGCGTCCACGCCGCTGCTGGGCTTCAGTGCCGAGGGCCAGCTGGGCAGTGCTGGTTACGACGGGACTGTCACCCCAGCCTCCCCGGGCGCTGGGTGACCCCAGCTGAAGCGGGTCTGCCTCCGTTTCCGGCCTGCCTGAGCGGCACCAAAGACTCATTTTCCCTGTGATATGTGCAAGTCAGAACCCCAAACCCCAGAGCGCCCAGAAATACCGTAGCGCTCGAATGAACGCTGGGGAGGAAATGGCACGTCACTCCCTGGATCCCCCACCGAACCTACCACTCAGCTCAAGCTGGGCATCGACTCCCCTTCTCCCCGAGGCATGGAGGGACCCTCGGCGTCACGGGATCCAGCCTCCGACTGCAGGAGGAAACTGAGGCCCAGAGAGGACAAGAGGGCCTGTAGGGTCACAGGGCAAGGAAAAAGGAGACGGCACTCCGTGCAGGCCCGTCCTCTCCTCAAGGCTCCAGGCCGCCACGTGCACCTCTCTGCCAGTCCCCCTGCCCCTTCACTCACCTGAGTCCATACCGTCACCTCTCGTCTGACATCCGACAAAGCCCTCCCCTCTCTCCCCACCTGCACCCCTCTGCCAGCAGCAGGGGTGGCTTTCTAGCAGACTGACGTTCCCTGAAGGGAGTCCAACGTTCACCTTCTTCTATCCCTCGGGTCCCCTGGCCTGGAGTGACGGGACCTCATCCTCAGGCCTCAGCTGGAGGTCCCCTCTGAGAAGCTCTCCAGCTGCCCCCCAGGCGCTGGCCGGCCCTGGTCATACTCAAAGGTGAGGGTAGCGGCTCACAGGGCCATTGCCACTGTCTGCCCACCCCCTCGCTCGATCTGTGCACACGTGGAGAGCACCAACTGTGAGTCCGGCCCCACGGCCGGGGCCACAGGGCTGGGGCAGACACACACTGCTCTCGTCCCACCTGAGCAGCAGGACAGTGGGCTCTCAGAGGCACGAGGCCAGGCCCAGGGGCTCTGTGTGCATTTGTGGGATGGCCGTGAATGTTTCTGCCGGGAGGTGGTCACAGCTGGCGTCCTGGGCCTGCCTGGAAGGCCGCTTTCCAAGAAGCGAGCTGAAATTTGTTGTGAAGGGCCCGTGCTCTCTGGTACGTCCAAACAACTCCACCCCACGTTGCTAACCCACCAGCTCCTCACAGCTGCCTTCGGGAAACTTGGGGCCCGTGGCCGCGCCAGGCCTGCTGGCTCTGTGGAGACACCAGCACTTGCCAACTTCAGACACACACGTCACCTGGCACAGGTAACACTTATCTACAACCCTGAAAGCTCACGTACTACCACCCCAAAACAGGTACACTGGACACCCTCAAAACAAAAAGCTCACGCTTCAAAGGACCCCACGTATGGGATGAGCGTCTTGTGTGCAAAATGCATAAAGAACTCTTACAACTACTCACGAAAGGACAACCCACTAAAAATGGCAGATCTGAAGAGGCATTTCTGCAAAGAAGAGACACCAACCGCCAACAAGGACGTGCAAACATACTGGACACCATTAGTCATTAGAACCACGTGGGTCAAAACCACAAGGAGACACCACTTCACACCCGCAGGGGGGCCAGACAGGTAGAAACAGGTGCGGGCCAGGACACGAGGTCGCGCGGGACGTACGTGGAGCAGCCCCACCAACGGTTCAGTTCGGTTATTACCAGATCCAGCAACTCCAGTCCTAGGTGTAGACCCAAAAGAAATGAACACGCATGTCCACGCGAATGTTCGTGGCAGCGTTATTCGTAACAGCCCCGGCGTGGAAACACCCCAAGTGCCCATTAACTGGTGAAAGGAGAAGTAACATACGGCCTGTCTACACCATGCAGTATCCCCCGGCCGTAAAGAGGCAGGGAGCGCAGAACACCTGCCACAACGTGGATGAATCTGGAGCGCGACGCTCGGGCGAGAGGCGAGGTACCAAGAGCACGTATCACAGCGAATTCACGTGAAATTCCGAGCAGGCAAATCCATGGGGACAGAAGATGGACTGGTGGCGGTCCGGGCCTAGAGGGCGGTCCAGGGGGAATCGGGGAGTGATGGCAACACTGGACAGGGCCCTTTCTGGGGCCCCCAAGACTGTCACATGGACGGCGGTGATGGACGCGCACTTCTGTGAATACAGTAAAAGCTTCCGAGCGGTAGGCTTTAAGCAGGTGAACTGATGGCACGTGAGTTACAGCTTGATGAAGCCGTTAGAGACTTTTCTTACTTTAACCCCAACGCAAGAACGCCCAGAAACTTGAGGACTGATGTGCTAGGTCTATGTAAACATACGTAACCGCTAAACTTCAAGGAGCCACCCCCACTGCACGCAAATCACACTCTGCAGGTCCCCCAGGCCCCCCCATCTCACTGGCCAGTCCCCTTCTAGAACCTCGAACTGACAGCCTTCGAGATCGCAAGGAAAAGTACCACCATCTAATTAATTCAGAACCTTCTACTGACAACTTACAAAGCTGTTAGGAGCTCACAGAAGACAGGTTTTCATAAAAGAACGACTAATCATGCATTTTAATTTTTTAATGCTCTGGTCATAAACCACAACTGTTTTCATATCAGACCACAGGCACTGGGGGGTGGGAACGGCGTGTGCAGCCCCCTCAGGTGCTGGGCCCGGGCCCCGGGGTCCTCAGGGGAGTGGGGGCTGCCGGCAACAGGACCACAATCCATGTGGAGGAGGGTCTGGGTGCCAAGAAACGCCTGACCCAACCCAGCAGAAGCAGCAAGAGAACCAGGCGAGAGGGACGACAGCGACAGCTTGTAAACCCCGCCCTGTGCCCACCCTGCCCGGCCGGGGTCGGCTGCCCGGGAACACGCTGTACGCAGGGGCCTGGCCAGCCTCAGGACACCGACTGCGGCTCCGGTCCTGGCAGTCTAGCTGACGGGCCGTGAGCATGTGCTCACCCTTTCTGGCCTCAGTTTCCCCAGCTGCCTAGAGATCTCAACACTGTTTCCATGGCTTCAACCCGACCTCAACATCCCCACTCGGCCCACCGGGCACACTGGCCTTCGCCAAGCACCGGCACAAGCCCCGCCCCAGAGTGGGCCTGTGTGGCCTCGGCCTCCAGATGGATGCTGGACAGGCGGGACCAGGCGTCCGTCTTGCTATGAACAGGCTGGGGACGGAGAGTTCAGGGAGAAGGGGCAACGGTGAGCTCCGTGAGCCTTGCAGGGACCCAGGAGCCTGCTGTCCCACTGTGCCAGAGCTCTACACCCAGCGGCTCCCATGACCAAGGGTGGTGCCCCCACCATGGCTGCCGAAGCAGACCCGGCCGGGGGGGGTGGCTGGTGGAAGGAGGCCGGGGAGGGGGGAGGGGGGAGGCCGGGCACCCTGGACTTTGGGCTCAAACTTGGGCAGCCTACGCCACTTCTCCGAGCCCTGGCTTCCTCATCTTTCTGCGGCAGGACAACAGCAAGAGTCATAATACTTCCTGTAACTCCCGGGGGCGTTTTGAGGACGAAACAACAGATGTGTAAACCCTTGGCACAGAGCCCGGTCCAGGGAAGGCTGGGGCGGCAGCGCCCGCACACGGCAGCCTCTCAGGCAACGCTACCAGGACTGCTGCTGTTACAGCCCACACTGGGCGTCCCCGCCACAGGCGTTCACACAGGTAACCCCACGGAGGCACAGGAGGAGAAGCCTTGTGGCATCGAGGGACCCGGAGGCAGCCCTTCTGCCTCAGCTCCCCCGTGAGAGGCCGCAAGCCCTCAGCTTCTCCCCTCAACAGTGCGGCCGAAACCACGGAGAAGCCCAAGGAGGCTGGACAGTCCGCGAGGAGCCCACGCCCATCCCAGGCCTCATTTTCTTCCAGGATGTTCCACGAAGAGCCCGCCCCCAGGCTGAACACCCTCCAGCTGTGTGGACCCCACCCCAATCATCCCTCCCGAGTCGGGGGCTGCATGAACCACGCTGCTTGTCCACACTCCCGCATCCAGCCATCTTCGTGAGACAGCCAAGCCCACCGGAGCTCCCTCTTCTATGCCGATTCTCCTGAAGGACACGTGAACTTCCCTTTCTGCACAGACGCAGGGAAGGAGGTGCCTGTGCTCATGGACCCCCGACAGCAACGGGGTGGCCCACCACGCCTCGGTGTGGAGCATTTGCTCCAGACCCAGCAGCCCCGAGCTTTCGCCCTGTCCCGGTGTCCTTCATCTTGCCCGTGTGAATAACGTTCTCAGCCTGGCCTGCTCCAGGCAGCCCCAGATCATGGACAGGTCAGGTAGGTCCTCAGGGAAGCCCCTGGCAGGACGTCTGTCCAAGGAAAGCGGGCAAGAGGCCCAGAGACACCCTGGACGCAAAATCATACCTTCGGTCACAAGTTACAAACCAGCAGCTGTATTCTGTTTGGCCTCCAAGGTATTTGGAATGCTTCTCAGTTACCATCATTTTTGAAATTTGAAAATTAAGCAGAAAAAGCCATATTTCTAGCTTATCCTGAAAACTGGGTATCAGGACAGACGGCCAAGATCTGGTGAACACAAGGCAGAGGCCCCTTCCGCTGGAGCCCGTGCCTGGCAGCTTGCCCCTCCCCGCCCCCACCAGCAGCCACAGCAGCAGCTCACACGACCTGCAGGGTCCTCGTGGGCACCTGGGGGTGCGACCCACACTTTACGTGCAATGAACTCCCTCTCGCCAGGGCACAAAGGGCCTCGCGGGGCTAACGCGACGACGGAACAACCCTGGACCGAATGGGACCCCCCAAGTCCCAGCATCATCAGAGCGGACATCAAAAACATGGATGCTCCCCGTGAATTTTCTTGGGGTGGCCGGGCTTCCAAACACCCCTTCTCCAGCATTTCACAAATTTTCATGTGCCAGTGAGTGCCTTAATGTTTATTTTGGTGGCGTGGTTTCTATTTTATGCCACAGGAAACCCGGGGGGTGGTCAATCCAGCCCACTGCTAGTTTTAGAAACAAGGCTTTACTGACAGCCAGCCATGCCTGCTCTCTTACACACTGCTTGGCTGATTTGGGGCTAGGACCGCAGACCTATGCAGTTGAGACACAGACCATATGGCCTGCGAAACTTAAAATATCTGTCAGCTGGCCCTTTATAAAAAAAGGCTGCTGATCCCTGAGCCGTGCAGGAGAGGCAGAAGCCACCTCTCTGAGGAGCATTCTTCGGTGTCCATATTTGGGTCCCTAGTTTAAAACACTCGTGCTCACGGGGGTAGGAATGACGGGCCACTGGAGGAAGTGGGGCGGGGAGGACTGGAGGCCGGCGAGAGGAGGGGCTGAGGGTACAGGGCCCCGGTGCGGCTCACTTGCCTCGATGGGGAGGAAGCCCAGAGCGGTCACCCACAGTTCACCCCAAACCCCTCTGGGAGGAAACACTGTTTTCCACCAGGAACGCGGGGTCTCTGCACCCGGCACCCCGTCCCAAGCAGCCCCAGCACTTACTTCATGGGCTTGAACAGCGCTTGCCCGTAATTCTGGAACGTCATGATGAGCTTGAGCTGCGTGCCCCCCGACTTCATGGCTGCAAGGGAGAGGGAAAGAAACACGGGGTCACTCGCTGCCCTCAGGCCCCTCCCTCGGTGGGCCGGAGAGGCCGGCTCCCGCTCGGGTCCCACGGCCCCACCTGGGCCTCTGGATGTGGCCGAGGGCCCCCATTCTGCCTGGGAAGTTTGGGGTTTCCTGCAATGGTGCGGATAAACACGCCCCCCTGAAATTCAGGTGCTGGGGCTGCGGGCAGAGCCTCTTAGACAGTCTGACCCGTAGACGGAGGGACAGGCTTCTAGGAAGGGTGGCCAAGTATATGCACCTGCCAGCAACACCTCCCTCCCCTGGACACCCGCGGGACCCCCTCAGCCCTCTGCTCCCCACCCCACAGCACTGCGTGTGCTACTGGAAGCCTGAGCAGGGTTAGTCTGAGGAGACCCTGAAGACCCCACTCCTCACAGGGGGCTATCGGAGGCTCCACATGGACGCTATGGGGGGTGGAAGTCTCCGAAAGCATCACTCTGGCTTCCCACCTGCCACGCCAGCTCAGAAGGCTCAAGAATCCCTGACAATAGCTGCTCTTCCCCAGACCGTGCATCTCCTTTATGCTGATGGAATTCAAGGAAGGCAAACGTTCAAGGGTTTCCACAAGACATGGGGGTGAGAGGCTGAGCTGGCTCACGCGCCCCAGCTCCTGCGTGGCTAGGGCCCCAGACTGTGGGAGGCAGGCCCACGGCCTCTTGTATCCACGCCAGGTACCAGCTGTGCGACCGTTGAAGGGGGAACCAGGGACAGGCCAGGTGTCCCCACCGGAGTCTGTGTCCAGTGTGGCAGGACTGACTATGAACCGTAAATACCAACATGGCTTCGGTGCACCAGGACAACAGGCCTGAGGAGCCCTTGGAAAGGCCTCTCTGGGGAGGTGATGCCCACGCGGCTCTCAGGGAGGAGGAGAGGTTGGCGTGAACACACAGGATCTGAGGAAGGAGAGAGCCAGCACATTTACAGCCCTGGACGATGATCATGGGGCCCGCCTGTCCCAGGGAGTCGGAGGGGGTGGGCTGGGGGCCTGGGTGTGCGGCAGCTCTCAGGGGGTCCTTCCCACGGGGAAGCGGTGGTCGGCACTGTGCAGCAGGATAGCCGGGAACCAGGGGGATGCTGTCCCCCACTGCGCAGGGGGCTGGCTACAAGGATGGCAGGTGGAAGCCAGGGGAAGGAGGCTAAGGCAGCCATAGCAGACGACGGTGGTTTAGATGACAGAGACGGGGAAAATGGAAAAATGAAAGAAATATCATGGGGTCCAAGGAACCATTTAGTGGAGCAGATGCGGGCTGTGGCGGGAACAGAGGAACCTAGGTTGACTCTTGGATTCCAGGTCAGCAGTGGATGAATGGGGAGGAACGTGCATGGAAGTGAAGATCAAGGCCAGGTGAGTAGGGATGACTGACGGGCACCATACTGACGGTGCGCCATACTGACGGTGCGCCATACTTGGGGGCGCGACACTGGAGGGGCGCCATACTGGAGGTGTGCCATACTGAGGGTGCACCATACTGACGGTGTGCCATACTTGGGGGCGCGATACTGGAGGGGCACCATACTGGGGGTGGGCCATACTGGGGGTGCGCCATACTGGAGGGCGCCATACTGGGGGTGCGTGATACTGGAGGGGCGCGATACTGGAGGGACACCATACTGGAGGGACACCATACTGGAGGTGCGCCATACTGGGGGTGCACCATACTGGGGGTGCACCATACTGGGGGTGCACCATACTGGGGGTGCGCCATACTGGAGGGGCACCATACTGAAGGGGCATCATACTGGAGGGGCGCCATATTGGTGGTGTGCCGTACTGGAGGGACACCATACTGGAGGGGCATCATACTGGAGGGGTGCCATACTGGGGGTGGGCCATACTGGGGGTGGGCCATACTGGAGGGGCGCCATACTGGATGGGGCGCCATGCTGGGTGTGCACCATACTGGGGGTGCACCATACTGGGGATGCGCCATATTGGGGGGCACCGCACTTGGGGGTTTTGGTATGGAGGAGCCCTGAGGCTGGAGTCTCCGCTCAGCTTCCGATGGCTGGGTGCCCACCTAGAAGGAGACTTCACTCCCCCTCATCGTGGTTTCCCCCTTGAGCTAGATGGCTGCCTGGCCTCCTGCATGGGGCTGAGGTGAAGTCAGGACGAATAAGGACAATGCATGACTTGATCCGCCAGTGCCCCAGGTCGACCACAGGCAGCACGGGGGTGACATCACATTCACCCCGCAGGGCCGCTATCGCCATCACGTGGGTAATGCTTGCGAACCGCTAGAACGGCGCAGGGCCCGTGGCACACCCACGACGTCAGATCGCCACAGGACTGCAAAGAACGACCAGGGGTTCTAAGCTCCCTGAACGTCTTCGGGGGCTCTCGTGGCCTCTGTGAGGGCCAAAGCCCAGCCTCACCGCTGGGTTCCCAACCCAGCCACTTGCTCGTTCCTTCCTCTGCAACGTCTGTGGCCGGGACAGCCTGGCCGCCTCAGACGCGCCCTGGTCTTGGGGTCCAGGAGGTGGAGCTGAAGGCGGCCAGACCAGTGTGTGACTGGGTGTGTCTGGCGCTCCTCCGGCCTGTGCCCTCCCAGGAAAACCCCCCCAACAAACTCCGCCTCACTCCAGAACGCTGGAAATAACCTAAAAATGCCCCACCCGGCGTCCAGAAGCAAAATGCACGGTAATCCCTGTGATGGAGTACTAGGTGGCCCTCTTAACGGCACCAAAAGATCTCTAATGACACAGCAAACGGCCCATTATTTTATTATTAAGCAAAGCGGCTTAGGAAGCGCTTACACTCCGCGAGCCGCCTGCTCTGGGAGGCGCCTATGTGAGCGCGTGGGAAAATCTGCATGCACAGATAAGCAGCTGGGGCCCAGCGCTCACCCCCCAGGAGTACAACCACAGATGACTTCAATTTCCTTTTTTCCCTTATCTGTGCTTTCTAAATTTCAACAATGAACATTTATTACATTTTTAATAAGATGAAAACAGAAGTGATCATTAAGAAAATTAGTGGCCCGATTAAGCCCCATGCGATGTCCCCATTTCCATGTAATAACTGGGGTCACTGGATTTAATTATTCCTTCCCAGGCCAATCGGGGACAGCACATCAGCTCTTTCCAGGGCCTGTAATCCTGGTTTTCTTGAATAATAAATTATTATGCAAATCTGGTCAGTTTAGTCATTCTCGTTCTAGAAGCGAATCTCAAAGCACTGCTGACCTGTGTTTTCCGCTGCATTTCCAGCTCCTCTCCACGGACCAAGCAAGTAACTAGAAACCAATGGGCCTTCGAATCTCGGGGTGACTGAGGACTCTGGAAAGGCCAGGCTTTTGCTAACTGCCCTGCACACCACCTTTCTCTTGTCTGGGGACATGTGCCTTCCCACCTGGGTCCACCATTCACTCTGCCAAGCTGGGGTCGACAGCTGGAAGACACTTGGAATTCCGCTTGAAAATCAGGTACGGTCTCCCTGCAAAAACCCACATGCAAACTGCCCGACGTTGTGGCAAAGGCCAAGTGTTCGTTGGGGATGGGTGAGAGGCAACCGCCCCCAAGTCTGCGCTTGGAGCGGGTGGCCCTGCTCTGCTGCTGCAGAGGGGCCTGGGGAAGGGGTCAGGGCCGAGGGCCCCGGTGGCAGAGCCGGGACACTAACCAGGCCTCGAGAAGGAGGGTGTGAGTTTGGGGTTTCTTCCTGAAGCCAGACTTGAGGAATCTTGCCCCAGTGCGGGGGAGAGAGGCCATGGGAGCGGAGGCAAACTTCAGAGAGAAGCCCAGGTGGGCAGCAAGGGCCCCACGTGAGAGCTGGTGGACGTGTGCTCACCTGGTTGGGTCTCCATGTTTCTCGGGGGACGGAGGCCTGTCAAAACCTGGCCAACCTCAGCCCTGGGGGGCACCTGATGGAGCAGTGAGCCCACCGTGGGCTCGAGGCCAGGCTACGGCCGGGGTTGTCCCGGCACATATCCAGGGGCCATGTCCCCAGAAGACACTCACCCTGAACGAGCCCCACCTGCCACCTTCTCTCCATCCCCACGGGCCCACCCAAACCTGGGCCTCACTGTCGTCAAATCACTAACACACAAGGGCACCTAACTGGTAGCCTGGCTCCCTCAAGCCCCACCGACCGCGCCTCTTACATACGCTCTCCCCTCCCCTGCTTGCCTCCGACAGGCATGTCCCACCATTGAGACCACGGATGTCAGCTCTGTCTTTCCTGCTCTCCCTCGAGAGCCATATCCCCAGCTATGCGTTAATATATGGTATTAATCAGCACTGACTAGTGATCATTAATGACACGTGTCAGTAATTGCGCATGCTAACAGATGCTAACAGAACACCCTGTACTTTATTCTGATGTTCGTGGATGCTATAAATCCCATGACCACTAAGACACTTGCACACTGTGGGGTGTTGCTGTCTTTCCCCAGAACACAGCTCCCCTCAGAAGACCCAGAACGGGACCTGCATTTCTTAGGGTCCTCCTAGGAAGGATCGAGTAAACCAAGCACCGAGAGCAGCCCTGGGAGGCGAGACACAGCCCCGAAAGGTAAAGGGGTGCCACCCTGGCCGAGGACCCAACACCGCCATACCAAGGAGGCGTGAGCAGGAGACAGGACGCTGGGCTCTGCCGTTGGCCCATCCCACATCACACACCTCGGTGCTGGCAGGGACAAGTGACCTGGGTCACTGAGCAATTTGTTTCCCCTAGAAGCCAGCGTCAGCACTGCCAGGCTCCCCATTTCTAACAAGCAGCCCCTCCCCCACGTCCTGACTTTTACATGAACTAATGCTACTTCAGCGACCGGTGGCCCACACAAACAGGCCCATGTGTAAGGCACTGCCCGGCCATGCGTGGGGGCCCCTGTCACCTGGTCTGGGAAGTGGGATTCATGTTTGTCCTTAGGGACCATGGTCAGGCAAGTGGTCCGAATATGTTCACAGCCACTGCCTTGTTTTAAGGCCCAGGATGGCTCAGATCTGAGGGCTGTGACACCAGTAGCACTTAGGTCAGCTCTTCTTCCCTGCCCACACCACACGCCTCATCCCCTGGCGGGAGTGCGATCTAACCCGCGTTCTAAACCCCTGGGTGCCATGCAGAGCCCCTTCTCCTGCCCTTGGGCATCGAGGCACGTGGGCCCTCAAACAGCAGCATGGTGCGTGTCCTCCTGTCCGTCGCCGGTGGGCACTCTGGCTGGCACTGAGGGGGCTGCTCCGAGGGAGGGACCAGAGGAGGCTCTAAGGGCTGGGGTCCTCCTGCCCCGCTCGCTATGAGACCCCGGCAGCCCTCTACGAAACGTCAGACCCTCACACGCACCCCCAGGACGTTGGAGTGTAACTGCCCCCAGCCCAGACCGCGGTGTAGCCAAGCTCTCAAAGACAGCTCACTCGTATTATGACAGTTAAATTGACTTAAAAGAGAAAGTACAGCACTGCCCCAGCTGGAAACCAGCACCCTCCCTGGAGCTGGAAGGAACACCATCGGAACACATGCCTGTTGGATTCTGGGGCCCAGCTGTGGTCCGCTCGAGATGGAGAAAGCGGGTGCCCGGGGCACTTGCCTGGGCTTGTGTGCTCGATCTTGGACCAGACGGCTGGAAGGAAAACTGAGGAGGGGCTCAGCTATTTGCCACCTTTCAGGGTGCTGTCCTTCGGGGTGGGCTGGGGTGGTCTGCGTCCTTCCTCCCAGATGGCCCAAGGCGCCTCTGGCGAATTGAGCATTTTCAGTTGTCAGTCTCCAGATCGGAGAGCCAGGACCTGGAGACTGGGACCCACTGCAACCACCCGGGGCGGGCGGGGGACTGTGACCTCTCTGGGGCTGGAACTGCCTTCCCAAGGAGCCCGCCTCTGACCAATGAGACAGGGCGGCCCCCCAGGCTCTCCAGCCGCTGTCCACCCTGGGCTGCCCCAGCCACAGCCTTTGTTCCCGGAAGCTCACCGGCCAATTAGTCAGGGACCCTAGCTAGATCAGTCAGCGGCCAGGACTTCGGTCCTGCGGAGCAGTTCTCCTTTCCCCAGGCACTGACCGCAGCTGTGTTCCAACCTGGATGGAGCCGTGGTGGTGTCTTCCAGCCAGAGTGTGACTTCTTCTTAAGCATCCCGAGTACAACGCAGTTAATTGGGTCATTTATTCTTTGCACCCGTAATTGTGCACGATACCGATTGAATTATCACCGGCCGCATGCCTGACTCCAACTGAATAGAGGTAGATAACGGCCCGAGCCTCCTTAAAGGCAGGCAGGAAGGGCCGCTACCAAGCAGCCAGGAGCCTGGCTATAAATACATCTCTGTCGGCCACAGCAGCTGTACCGAAGGCCACACGGGCTTCGTGAACTGGATCGAGTGGTTCTGAACGGGGAGAGTTCACGCAACTCTTCGGACAGGAAGCTCTGGGAACCTTGCAGGAGCTGTTCCAGCAATGTTCCCAGGCTCGCGCTTAATAGCGGGGTGCACACTTGAAGATTAAAGGGAAAACCACAGGGGCGCCTGGGTGGCACAGTGGTTAGGCGTCTGCCTTCGGCTCAGGGCGTGATCCCGGCGTTATGGGATCGAGCCCCACATCAGGCTCCTCCGCTATGAGCCTGCTTCTTCCTCTCCCACTCCCCCTGCTTGTGTTCCCTCTCTCGCTGGCTGTCTCTATCTCTGTCAAATAAATAAATAAAATCTTTAAAAAAATAAAAATAAAAAAAAAAATAAAGGGAAAACCACAGCGGGGCAGCAGGGGACAGAGATCTGAGCTGGGAGCAGGCACTCGAAAGACACCCCCCCCCGCCCCCGTCTTGGAGGCCTCAGTTTCCCTGTTTACAGAAGGGGTGCTGGAAGTGGGTTGGATCTCCAGCTCTTGAAACTTAGACACTTCCTTATACCACCACTGTGGGTCAGTGTGACTTCTGTGTCTCTTTCCCATTTCAGGCTCAGGAGGATGGCATTGCTGACCCTTGACCCCTAGGTAGGCCTGGGCTCCTGTAAAGGGGCTGCCCTCCAGGGTTGCCCACAAGGCCTTCAAAGTCTGTGTCCAGCTCTGGGTCACAGCACGGCTAGGTGCAGGGGCCGCCAACGGCAGATAGTTCCTAGCTAGGGCCTCCCTTTCCAAACTTGCCCAGCTGGCTCTGCTAAGCCAAGGGCCCAGCCAGGGGTTGATGTCCCACGCAGGGGGTTGGGCTCTCAGTCAAAACGTCCAGCTGCATGTGGGGGCAGACACAGCCCCGAAAGCGTGCATCTCCAAGGGCTGCCTGCGGCCTGGCCCAGGGCCAGCCCCTCTCCTGCTGCTCCCTGTGGACCAGGGCCTTTGCACAAGCCTGAACTCCGCTGGGAGCTCACCAACGCAGCAGGGACAGTGGGGCCCAGTGTCGGCTGAGGCCGTCCACTGGCTTGTCCCACACACGCTGCTGTGGTCAAGGGGGCTCTGGCCTGCCCCTGAAGCCCTCCCCGCAGAGACACCTACTGGCAGGGACACTGCTTAGGCTCTGCTTTTACCTTCTCTTATCTCCTCACTGCAGCTCTCAGCCACCCCACGACATATGCTTCACAGGCCCATGCCCTTCACCACAATCTCTGTAGACAGAAGCACTCATGGATTTCAAAAATTTCAGATGACAAAAGGCACAGGTAATGTGTATATCCCACACATTATGCAATGGCCCAAAGGGGTCTGGGCAGAACCCATAATTACACACACTCCTATTTCCTCAGAGAACACGTGAATATTCGCTCCGAGTGAGAAAAATAAGGATTTATAAATAGCTTTGTCAGTTTAGGGTTTGCTCCCATACAAGTTCAGGGCGAGTCAGATTTTGCTGAACGAGACACATTTGGATTTCAGACTGGCAAGCCAGAGATCACAGGTCCCAGGTGAGAACCCTCTTACGTCCCACGTGAGAACCCAGAGCACCAGGGACTCGTGCACTTGCCCAGAGTGGCACCAGGGTCAGACTCAGGCCGCGCACCGGGTGCGTCAGGCAGCCTTCCAGCGCTGATCCCGTCCTGCACGGGGACAGGGAAGGACCGGCCCGGCCCGGCCAGAGCTGTCTGGGAGTGAGTGACAGCAGCACAGAGAGCCCACTGGAGACAGAGGGGCAAGGACGCACTCCCGGTCACACCACCAGGCGCGGCCAAGCCAGAACCCTAGGATGGGACCCCCAGACCCAGGCGCCGTGCACCGCGCTCAGGCAGCCTAGGCACCACCGCCCCGGGCAGTCAGACCAAAGTGGAGGGAGGTGCCTCCAGGCCAGGCCCCCGGGGGAACAGAGAGAGGAGGACCCCTAGGGTGGGCAATGTGCCTGTGACCCAAGCAGCCTGTCTTCTCTCTGTAGCTGCTCCCCAAGCTGCTGGGCCCTGTCCTCTGCACAGAGTGGGTGCCCCGGGAGGGCTGGAGGCTGTTTGCTCCCTGAGGGATACGGCGAGCTTGGCCGGCCTTGGGAATCCCAGCGGCTCTTCCTCCCCCCGGGTCCTGCACTGAGTGGGGACCCTGCCAGCACATGGTGCAGAAAACTAGTTAATAGTTACAAGCTTGGTCATATGCACCATCTTATCAGAACAAATGCAACGTACCCGAGCAGCCCCAAGCCCATTTGACAGATGGGGAAACCGAGGCAGAGAGGGGTGCCACAGACACCAGCAGAGCAGCATCCTTTAACGTTGTACTTCCCTAAAACCATTTCTAATTTTAAAACCTTGTTTTCATTGTCCCAGAAAGCCCAGCCCTCCGTGCCCCCTTTTATGACGAAGCCCCGGGTCAGACGTTTCTTCTTACAGAAGGGGCTCCACACCCCTCCTTCTAGACGGACGTCACCTCCTTTCTAAAGCCTCCTAGATTCTAAGTGAACAGTGTTCAAAGCCCTTATTCCCCCCCCTCTCCCCCCAAGGCCTCTCAGGTCAGCAGCAGAACCTCGTCGAGCTTTTCTCATCCTCACCCACTACCCAGAAAGGGGCTGAAGGGCAGGAGGTGTCCCAGAAAGTCTGCTGAACGGGTGAATGAGTCGGGCAAGGCCTGGATACGTCTTTAATGGCCGCACCTACTCTCAGGAGTGAAAAGGGCACCCCGGCCGTGGCTGTCCGCGGGACAGTCTCCGCTATGCACACAGACCGCGTCCCAGCACCACCGGGAGCCTCTGACGCCTGCGAGGGGCTGGAGGGAGGCAGCGGGGCTGAGGCGGGGCAGGGTCAGACCCCTCCTGTGCAGCCAGCTGGGAGAGGAAACACCAGCGGGCTCTGCACGCTCCCTTCAGGGAGGGAAGCAGTCACATGCTAGAGAGAAGCTACACGGGGGGCGGTGGGGGGGGGATGCCCAGCCAACAGCTCAGTACTGGGCAGAAAGAGCCGGAAACAGTCCTTCCAGGTCGCTGGAAAGCCCACTTGCCGGCCTCGCTCCCCTGTAGCAGCAACTGGACGGAGCCCCGGGATCCTGCGACCCTTCCAGCATCAGTGCTGCTTCAGGGAACCCCGAGGAGACAGTGTCTGAAACTGCCTGCTTCACAGAGTGACCCTGACCGGCCTCCCTGCACCCCTTTCCAGCGGTGTGTACCCGGACAGCTGCCTGCAAAGCCCCCAGGGCTGCTCTCTCCACCCCAGGGCCTCAGCCCACCCTCAGTGCCTCTCCAAGCCGGTGACTAATAGCGACCTTCACCAACAATCGCCTACAGGCCTGAGAGCAATGGCAGCAAACCCCCAAGCTCAGAAACTGCTGCTGACACACTTCCCTGAAATCAGTAATTGGATGCCTTTTTCTGTCCAATTCAGCAGATCCCAAAGTACTCAGCGACGGTGCCTCTGAATTACTAAGCGCACGGGCCTCCGCCCGAGAAAGAGCTGAGCCCTGGTTCATCCCCGCGCACAGGAAACGGCAGGAGCATCTGGCAGGGCTCTGGGTGCAGAGCTGGTCTCTGAGCTCGGTCCTGTGTCTCCCTGCTGCGCTGAGGGAGGCGCCCCAGCCACCAGGGGCACGTGCCCCGTCTTTACCCCTGGAGGGGAGACCTGTAGTCTGGAAAGTGCCCTCCTCAGGCGGGGAAGCAGAATGCAACACGAATAGCAGTGCTGCACCTGTCCCTCGCTCGCGAGCCTCGCGACAGCAGGCCACAACCCCCAGAACCACTGACGGCATCGGCATCGAAGGCGTCCCTCCCCTCCCCTCGGCCCTGCAGGCTGTCTCTCCAGAAGGCTGCCCTTATCAATCCCTCCAGGGGGTAATGTTCCAGCAAGGAGCAATGGCATCCCAGCATTCCTGCAGAGGAAAGCCAGCCCCCAGCACACCTGACCCCATCAGAAAGCTCGGGAAGGGCACCTACCGACGCTGGTTATCTTCTGGGCACTGAGGTCACGCAGGAGGGCCTCGATGGCTGGGTTATGTCTGGAGTAGAGCTCATACCGGTTGATGCCGATGTGAAACTTAAGCCAGTTGGGGTAGGAGTCCACTGCCGCCTCCCCCGTGGGCAAGAATTCTTCATTTTCAGTGCCTTCACGTGGCCTACAGAAAATGAAGGGGACCCGGAGTCAGCAGGGAAAGAACGGCGTGGTAAGATCTGGATGAATACGGCGGAGTTGGTGCCAACGCCAAGGTTTTAACTTTGGACCCAAACAAATGCAGATCTGTTCAAAGATGTTCTGCCCAAACAGGACCTTGTGGACGTCCCTACCTTTTCTGTGGTTGTTGTTCTAAGTAATCACACATCTTGACCGTAATTCTTACTTACCCTCGGGAGACGCCCAGACAGCTATAACTAAATCAAGACCGAGGCCAGAACATCAGTGCCAGGCCCTACCGCGTCTGTCCCGGGGTCACGGAAACAGCCCCACAAGTGTGATGTCAGCTCGGGGTACAGACCAGAGAGCCATCTTTGACCACGAACTATGTGCCCCTCCGAGACACACCCCGCCTGTCAGGAACCTTCCCTAGGCGCTCTGTTTTGGTTCCAACAACCAAGGGCAGAAATGATGCAAGAAGCTAAATTTGATTTTAACGAGAGCAGTCTTGGGTGGGGAGAGAGGAAAGAGGCAGGCGCTCGCTGCAGCTGAGGCTCAAAGTGAGGGCCTGCCGCCCACGTGGTCCGTCCCTCCATCTCTGGAGTCAAGGGGCCAGTCGGGGGCAGGACAGAGCCTATGCGCTGCTCGGCTGGAGGGAAAGCGGAACTTAGCTCTGATTCGCCTGCAGACGAGGCCCTCTGGCCCCAAGTCCTGTCCCCCAGGGGCCACATCACTGACCCCCAGTCCCAGGCTCTG
Source organism: Ursus americanus (assembly GCF_024610735.1). NCBI lineage: Eukaryota > Metazoa > Chordata > Mammalia > Carnivora > Ursidae > Ursus > Ursus americanus. Next base: position 219,199 of record NC_142128.1, on the reverse strand, counting down.
TCTTTCCACAGCTCCGATTCTCAAGTTTCCGAGCATTTCCTTGAACCTGGCCAGCAGACAAGGCTCAGAGGCCACCAAACACCTTGGTGCATTTAGACAGAAAAGCCGGGGCCTGGTCAAATTTCAGGGTAGAAAGGATTTTTATAGGATGTTTTGGAAAGCCGGCCTTCCCCCCTGCGTTGCTTGGGTAACCTTTTGCAGGTCGCTATTTATTCTGGCCTTGCTGCTGGTTAATATTTCACGGCCCCAGCCGTCAGCATCTGCTTATTCTCCGCGGTGCAGCTGAGGAGGGCCTGGGGGGAAGGGCTGAAAGGAGGACAGCTTAAAGAGATGCTCCCGAGGATGCTTCACACCTTTTATGAAGCTGTCACCCAAGGCGGCTGGCACTGTTCCAAGGGCAGCTGCTGTTTGCACCCTGGCTGGGAGAACCCTTTTGTTATGCCTCATCGGGGCCAGCACGCCCCTCTGCTAATTTTGTTCTCAGCGACTGGCTTACAAGGCTCATTAGGCTTCTGCAGACTTTCCTGACGTGTCCACTAGAGAAATGTCGCGGACTATCGGAAAGCTTGGCGGCCAGCAGCTCCCCAGGGAAAGGTTCGGGGCAAGCGCTCTCATTCACTCCCTTGCCAGCTCGTGCGTGCCTTGTCTGACTCGGTTTCCGGGCCAGTGACCAGGACCTTGCAGGCCAGCACTGCTGTCCTATACGGTCGGTCCGCACTGACCCTCCCTGGACGCCACAAGGAGCAACTCCCAAACCACCCAGCAGCCCTTCTCAGGGAGGCAGGCGTTCTGAAGACAAAGCCAAGAGCAACGGCAGCATAGCCTCCTGCCCCACACAGCTCCCCTTGCGGGAGGGGAGGTGGTGACTCTGCCGTGGGGGTCCATGCCCCCTGGGGGTTCCCGAGCCCCTGGGCCTCTTTAAACAATGCCGGGATGTGCAAGGGCACTTCTGGGAAGGGGAGCACAGGCTGATGAGGGCCGCTTGAGGGTTCAGGGCCTGCCAGCACCCACCCTGAGCTGCCTCCCGCCTCACTCACCAGTCAGGGTTCTCAGCGGCCGCCTTGGGGTTGAACCTGATGTCGCTGTTGACGTTGAAGAGGACGTCGTCCTCCGTTAGCGGTGGGACCGACACCTGGTAGAGTGGGTGTTCAAACAGCCTAGCCAGGAGAGAGCTGTCCCCGCTCGGGCCAGGGGGCGGCGCCGACCGACGGGGTCCGGGGTCTCGGAGCAGCGGCCGGTGCGCGGGATCGCGGGGCCGGGAACCACTGGGATCCTGCCCCTGCAAGGCGCCTTCGGCCGGTTCGGCTGCGGCCGGCAGTTTCTCCAGCGAGTGGGATGTGAGGTTGGAGGAAGGGTCCGAGCTAAAGTCCTGCAGAATACGCAGCGTGTGTTTGTTGGGCCAGCCCGCGTCGCCGGCGGCGGAGGAGGCGCCCGGGGGCTCCCCGGGGCGGCCCCGCGCCTTGGCCCAGCCAGGCGCCGCCGCCTCGACCGCGGGTTGCGCGCACGAGCAACCGGGCTCCCCCGAGGGCCGCACGGCGTGCCGCTCCAGTTTGGGCAGCAAGTCCAGCACGATGTGCAGCGCGCAGGCCACCAGGAACACCATCAGGATGAGCACGCGGAACCTGCGTACCAGAATCATCTTCATGGCCGCGCCCGGGAGCGCGGCCTGGGACTCCGGGCGCCCTCCCAGAGCGCGCTCCGCCCGTGCCCCAGCTAGTCTTGGCTTGGCGCGAACGCAGTGCCGAGGCACAGGTCAAGGTCCATCTGGCGTCGGACAGCTACCAGCTCCAGGGCTGTCCCCCGGCCCGCACCACGTGTACGGCGCCCACCGCCAAAGAGCCCGCTCGCCGGGCCATCTCGGGGCCGTTCCCTCTCGCCTCTCCGGAGAGGCCGCGCCCTCAGCGGCCGGGCCCAGCGGCCCTCGTCCGCGGAGCTGGGTGCGCAGCCGGGTGAGGCCCCGCGCACTCAGCGGCCGGCTTGGGGTCTCTGCGCTCATCCGGCGCGCAGGGGCCCGACGCTGCGGCCCATCTAGGCCAGGGCGCGGCGGCTTGGGGGTGGCGGTGGAGATAGCGCGGCGCAGTCCCCTCCGCGACTCCGTGGGCCGTGCCAGGCGCCGGGCCGGCCAGGCGGAGAAGGGGCGGTTCCTTGGGGTAAGGCTCGTCTCTCTCACGCTGCGGTCCGGAGGCGGGGACCTGGAGCGGGAGCAGGGCGCAGGGCCGCGGGGACAAGGAGGGGGCGGGCTCGGGGTTGGGGGGGCGCACGGAGCGGCCGGGGAGGTCCCCGGGCAGGTGCAGCAGCCGTCCCCGGAGCGCAGCGCCCGCGCGGCCGAGCCTCTCGGCGCCCGGGCCGGCAGATATCCGAGAGCCGCGGAGCCGCCCCCCGCGTCAGCGCCCGCAGATTGGCGGAGACGCAGCCCCGCGAGTCACCGCCAGGCCCGAGCCGACTCCGCTCCCTCTCCTTTCTCCTCCCTCGGCCGCGCCCCGCGTTGCCTCTGCAGCTCCGGGCCCGCTAAGGAGAGGGCGCCTTCCTCCTTCGGTTGCCGAAAGAAGACGGAGAGACCCGAGAGACGAAGGCCGGAGGGCTCGGGCGCGGCAAGCCGGCTCCTGCAGGACTGGGAGCGCGCGCGGGCGCTGTCGAGGGCGGCTCTCCGGCCAGGCCGCTGTACGCAGGACCTCCGCCTGCCCGGGGCCGGCCGCCGCCAGCTGCAGCCTCCGGGCTCCTCCCCAGATGAGCCGAGGGCCAGAGCCCAGGCCAAGTCCCTCCCCAGAGCCGCTGGGCGTCTGCGCCGCCGGATGCGCTCCCCGCCCGGCGGCGACCTTGTGCCCCCCGCCCCCACCCCACTCCCTCGGGAGGCCCCCCACGCGCCCTGCTGCAGGCGAGGGAAGGAGGGGGCGACGGGGCGCCGCCGCCGGAGAGGCGAGAGGAGTTCGGTATTTCGCCCAAATAGCAAATCCGGAGGGAACGCCGGAGCAGCTCCTCCACCGGGCTGGGGCCCCACCCCACCCCAAGGGGACACGCCTGCGCCTTAACTCTGGTGGCGCGGGCGCCCCTGTGCTAGGATTCGCTTGGCACTGAGAGGTACCTGGTGTTTGCCTTGGCCGTGGCTTGTGTGTGTGTGTCTGTGTGTGTCTTTTGCTTCGCTAGATGCGCAAAACCAGCCACCCAGACCCAGGGGCGTGGCACTTCTACGTGGCCTCTTCTGGGCCCCCAGCCCCCAAGAGGAAATAGTAATGTGCACGTCAGTCTAAAGTCCTGGTGAGAAGGGTAAGTGACTCTGGCCAGGGAAGGCAGTCCAAACATACCCATCGCCCAGCAAACAGGCTGTCTGCCCCATGCCCTCGGGGCACTGCAAATTGTCAGCCTCTCTGGCAGGACTGTGGTAGGGGGTCTAGGAGGGAGCCCCTGCTTTCCTGTCCACTTGCTGTGCTGCCCTGGGCATCTCACTGTCCTCTCTGGACTTTGGTTTCCTCTTACCTGCTTTGAGGGTACTCTATCCTTGAGACTCATGGTTGAATCTCCACATCTGGCTCAGGCCCTAACATGCAGTAGGCACCACTGGCTGCTTGCTGGTGAAGGAGAGGAGTTCCCACCCAGCTGGCTGGTGACGTAAGTGTCTCTGAAGACATCTGAAGTAAGTGGAAAGGTCCCTGGGCCCTTCTGGAGCTGGAGGAGGGGCTGGACGTTGGAGGGGGCAGGGTGTGAAGGTGGGTCTGACCTGGACATGGAGCTCCCCCTCCCTCCCACACGGCACCATTTGTGTGCAGAAGAGTAACTTAGGGCAAGGTTACCCAGGGAGGCCAAGGAGAGGATGTCCAAGCTGAGATGGAGGTCGGTGAGCAAGCCCCTCACGCTTCCACTGGGGGAGCAGAACTGTGAGCCCCACCATGTCTCCTTTGGCCTTGGGGTTCCGCAGCCTCTGGCCCCTTCAGCCCTCAGGGTGGCCGTGGGGTGGCCAGACCCCATGAATCATAGACTGCAGGTAGGGGCCTCACGGGGGCTCACAGAGCACTTATTTCGAGCCTTTCCCCTGCTGGATCCTTTGGGGAGCTGGGGTGTTAGCAGGACTCCTGTTCACCACTGGATGGCTCCCTTGCATGGTTCTTGGTTCACCTCAGCTATCACCTTGAAGAGGCATTGTCTCGCTGACCAGATGGTTTCCAAGTATCCTCACCCCCTTTCCTCAGTGTCCAACTGCTCTATTTTCCTAGCAACACCCACCACTATCTGAAGGTAACATCTGCTGTTCTTGTTTATGGCTTGTCTCCCCTAAAATGCACATGCCCCTCTCCGTAAGGGCCTCCCACCATGCCTTGTGCCCTGGTGCAGAGCAGGGGCTCAGAGAAGACCACAAGCCACCATCCGACGTGGGGTCGGGCGTTAGCAGGCTAAGGTACACACAGGAAGTGGCCTACGAAAAGCGCGCATGCTACAGGGGACAGAGTACGAAAACCCTTTATACTTTGCTCTGAGGAGCAAGTTGATTTGGTTCAATCCATTCTTCCGTGGAAATCACAAAAAGCAAACACACAGACACACACACACAGACATGTGCACAGAGACACACAGACACACGCACGTAGGGGCCGGAAGCTCGCTTAGGCATCTGCCTTCCTGTCCCTGAGCAAAGGCTGGGTGGGCCAGGCGGGGCAGCTCTGGGAAGGGCCCCGGGGCTGACATGAGACCTTATCAGAGACCAGGGAAAGGTTCTGGAGGCTTTTTTCTCCCAAAGGCTAGAGCCCCAATGAACCAATGTACAATATGTCAGGTGGTAATAAGAATGTTGTCGAAAAATAAAATTGGTACAGCAGAGAGGGTGAGGTGAGGGCCATTCATACGGGGTGGTCAGGGAAGAGTCCTGAGAAAGTGACGCTTGGCTAGAAACGTGCACATGAGGAGGTCTCGGAGCGTTTGGGCAGGGGACCGGAAGTGCCAAGGCCCTGGGGTGGGAGCGTGTCCGGCTGGTTCCTCAAGCTGGACTTGCGTGAGGGGGAGACAGCCGGGCTGGGCAGCCCACATGAGGCCCGCAGCCGGCAACGGACTAGGGACAGAGAGGGACATGGTGGTCTCAGGACAGGGAAGACTGGCTTGGGGCCGTGTGGATGCAGCAACAGCGGTGCAGCCAGTTAAGGGTGGGAGGTGGCGGCTCGGACCCGGGTGGGGTGGGCCCCCCGGGTCTTGGGCTCAGACACGTCCTAAAGTAGAATAAGGATCTGCCGTGGGGTAGGAGAAAGGGAGGGCCCCATTGGGTCTGGGTGCTGCGGTTCAGGAGTCGCCAGTATACACAGAGCCACAGGTGGGTGTGCCCAAACACCGGGAACGGATGGGTAGCAGGGCCTAGACCTGGGCCCTGGGACCTCTGCCCCTGAGGCCAGGAGGCGTGGCAGGTCAGGTGAACAGAGGAGGAGCACCACGACCCAGGAGGCCACGTGGGCCTGCCGGTGCGGCCTAGAGGCTGACTGCTGGTGGTCTTACCCCCCACGGTCCTGGCGTGGGGGCGGTGAGGCTGGCAGGAGTCCTGCGTGACGCAGAGGGTGGTGGGGATCAAGGGCAGACGTGACTTTCGAGGAGTTATGTGTGCGAGAGAGTGGAGGAATGGGCCGATGGCTCGGGACAAGGCAGGACCAACCGCCCGTTCAGACCAGGGAGGGTGCCTGGACCCAGAGCTCTGGGTTCTCTAGGACGCCCCAGCGGGAGTATGTCCCCAGGCTGCCGTCCAAGGAAATCTGCCGGGGAGGCCCTGCAGGGGTGAGGGGAAGGTGATGGGCTGCAGGGGTGGGGGTGGCATTCCCGGTGGGTTGTGGAGGGAGGGGTTTTCCAAGCAGAGAGGTGGCAAGCGGCTGGGCATGGGATGTGGATGCTGGGTCTTTGGGTTCTTTGTGGCTGGGTCCCTGGGGGCAGGCAGCATGGGAGACGCCATGGCTCTAAAGTGCTGGGAGCAGCCTGGACGTCTGCCAGTCTCTCCCTGGTCCTGGGTAAAGCGCAGAGGAGGCAAGCCTCGCACCCTGAACCTCCCCCGGATGTGCGGATGTGCGACGCCACCAGCAGGCCTGCCTGAGGGCTCACCATACATACACGGCTGCTTTCAGTGACTGGAGGGGAGGCCCGGGAGGAACGGCAGTGTAGGAGAGCGTAATGCTGCCTGTTGAGTGAGGGATGGAGGACGGCGTGGAGGAGCCCATCTGTGTCGTGGGGCCCCCACCACCAGGACGAGGGTGCGGAAGACGCTTTGAGGTTTGCATAACAGGGTGAGGAGACAGAGAGGCTGGAGAAAGACCGTCCTGGGTGCTGCAGGCCCATCCACGGAGGATGACTGCTTTTCCTGCCCAAGTGGCTGGAGCACATTCCAGAAGGGGCCAGGAGGGAGGCTCAGAGGGACCCACCCACTGGGTCCTGGCACCTACCTCTCTCAGATCCTTGGTGTTTTCCTAAGGATTACTCATCCCGGACCCAGCAGGGAGGCTCCTGGGGCTGTTTACTGCAGGCCAGCCTTGGCCACAGGCTATTCTGGGAGCTGGGGGCGGACAGGCAGCAGGGAGAAGGGGCAGGTCATGGCCTCCACCGGGCACCTGTGTCCAGGCATCATGGGGTGTGCGGTTTGAACCCGTGTCTGCTGCTACCAGGGAACGTGGAACTGGACTTGGCGGGCTGGAGTGATGGGGTAATGGGCCCAGCAGAGCTTGCACGGGGAAGTGCCACCCCCCGAGAGATGCCCGTGGAGACCTGTGTCCTCTGAGCTGGCTTTGAGGGACTCCTGGGGTGGCTCGGAGCAGGGGGTGGGGAAGCGTCCAGCGGACAAGGCGGGGCCTCTGGCTCCCATACTCCCGGCCACAAGGCCATAGCCTGCGGGGTCTTTGGAAAATAGAGCTCTTTGTTCTAATTTAAAGCAACAGGTCAAGAAGCCAAAAAGGAACAAATAAAACAGTAAAAAAGCTTGACTTAAGTTTGGACACTTTGGATTACTCGAATACGTGATTGGTATTCTGTCATACGTGGAATCGCCACAAAAACTGACCATCTGTTGACTGTAAGGAGAATGTCAAGAAATCGCAAGGGCAGATGCCCTGCCCTCCGTTCCCTGTGCGTGCTGTACACGTCAGACAGAAACACGCGCACCGTGATGGGCGGTCTGTTCCTTGAGCACAACGCAGCTTAATAGAAACAAGAGCTAGGCTTTAAAAATATTTCTACCTGGAAATTAATACCACAAATAAAAACACTCGTGTATATATAATTTGGGGGTCATTAAGGAAGCCAGAAGGGAAATCACACACTAATTTAAAATGAAAGCAAGTGAAGGGGCGCCTGGGTGGCTCCGTCATTGGGCGTCTGCCTTCGGCTCAGGTCGTGACCCCAGGGTCCTGGGATCGAGCCCCACATCGGGCTCCCCGGCTGGTGTTCCCTCTCTTGCTGTGTGTCTCTCTGTAGAATAAATAAAATCTTTTCTTAAAGAAACGAAAGTAAGTGAGAACAGCGTCCACTAAAACCTGCAGGACACACCGAAGGGGCCCTCAGAGGGAAGTTGGGGTGATGACCACAGTCACTAGAGACAGTAAGGACCACACGCATGTGAACTGAGTTTTCAGGCCAAGAACCTAGCAGAGGAGCCATTTTAAAAATCCCACATGAAGAAGGGATGAACTCAGGCAGAACACGCCAAAAGCAAACACATTAGAAAGTGAGCAGGGCTGGAGGTGGCTACGAGGCTGGAAGAGGCCAGTGGGAGAGCCAGTGGGTGGTGAGGCCAGAGTGAGGGGCACAGGCGGACGTCGAGGAGGGCCCTGGAGTGAGGCGCAGGGCTGGGGGGGCATCCCTGAGGAGACGGTGCCACGATACTGGCTTGATGATGCAAACAGTAAGGGTTTTTAAAGACAAGTTCAAACAAAGATCTAGAAAATGGGGCTAGACGCATCATCGTAGAAGTTGAAAGATGGTCAAATATTTATCCCCAAACACAGAAGTCAGGCCTGCGTTGCCTGACTTTTTCAGACATTCGAGGAACAGACACTTGGCACGTTACGGGAATTGCTCCGAAGTGGAGGAAAAGCATGGCAAGTCACTGGCCACTTCCCACAGTCTTGACGCTGCTGTCCCCCCGGGAAGGCCGTCCCACCGCTAAGCAGCGAGCACTCCGTCCACTGCCCAGAGGGGGAAAATCCTCTGACTGTTCGGTAGGTGCTGAAAAATCACTTTGTAAAACTCAGCTCTTGTCGGTGTTAAAATGCTCGGCAAACCATGAAGAGCAGGACGGTGCGTCTCTCGGACTGGGGCGCCGGTGGGACCTGCTGCCCCGCCCCGCTCACCAGAGAGTTGTCAGAGACACTCCGCTCAGTGAGGAAGCGCCATGTCCTCATGAGCTGAGGGCTTCCAGGCTCCTTTCCCCCCATCGCCCCGGCTCCAGCCCTGATATCCAGACCGCTGAGCAGATTCCAGTCCCCTCCTACCCCCACTGCTCCTTCTCTGCCGTCCTCATGGTTCCTGCACCTGGAGACGCGAGCTCTGTCCCGGCACCCGTCTCCACGCACCCCTGCTGTCCCCTCCAGCCCCATAAATGTCACTGTGCACTCCCACTCCACGTGGGCAGAACGAATGCTCAACGGGCTTTCTCTGCTCGGATGACCGATGAAAATCTCAAACCCAGCATGCCCAAGACCAAAGTCTGCCCGCCGTCCCCCACCACCCACCACCCCAATGCTCCTCCTGGTCAAATATTTGCCTGGGCCGAGAAATCCTGGAATCATCCTGGACATAAATCTTGTTAATGCAGTTTTCAAAACATGTTCTTACCACCTCCACTGCTCATCGAAGCTGGTGTCAGTTGCCTGGATGTTGGGACAGTCTCTTCCCTGGTTCCCTGGCTTCCGTCCTTGCCCTGCTCTCCTCACCCCCACTGCACGCTGCATGGCACCTCAGAGTGATCCTGTTAAGACAAATAGAACAGGTCAGTATTCTGCCCAAAGCCCTCCAGTTACTCTCCATCCAAGCCTGCAGGTCCCTCTGGGACCTGCCTCCACCCCACTCCCTGACTTGTCTTGCTCTTTTCTCTCTTCTACTTCCTGGGCAAGCAGGTGCCTACCCCAGGGCCCTTGCATGTGCTGTTGAAGGACTCTTTGCCAGATGTCTGTGGGCTTGCTCCCTCGTTTCTTTTAGATCTTCACGCCCTCACTTGCTACCCCTCACCCTGCTTGCTTGTTCGGCCTGTTGCCACCTGACATCATTTATGTGGGGTCTGATTTCCATTTTCATGCCACAGATTTCGTCACATCACTTTATTTTCATCCATCAGGAGGGAACATGATGACAAGATTCACTGCATGCCCGCACCCCTGCTCTGAGCCAGGCAGGGCCAGACCCGAGCTGCAGAAGGAAGCAACTCAACACAGCAAGGTCTTGAGAGGCCCCGACGAGACCGTGTGTCTCTACTGAATAGGGGAGGAGAGTGAGTTTGCAGCCATAACCTTATATGATAAGGCGATGCCCTAGAATTTATAAAATAACCACGCTTTCCTTGATGGAAAACAGAGCGAATGTAGAGATTGACGGGGCAGGAGACAGGAGCAGACTCCAGTCTTAGTTGCAGGAGTAGCGTGGCTCAGATGTGGTTCTTAAAAACCAGGTATCGGAGTATCGCAGGTTACAAGTATAAAAACGTGCTCGCGGACAGTTAACCAAACTGCCCTCGGCAGACATTGGTGTCAATGAAGCAAGAAGCAGCTGTAATTCCTAATCACAGGGACCCGTTCGAGTCCCGTGTGCCCTGTGTGGGGATGTCACGTTCTCCCTGGGGGAGCAGCCGTGCGAAGAGGAGTGTTGACCCCTACGGCCAGTGCTGAGAACCTCCTTGGCAAGATCATGAAAATTCCAGGTGTCCTGTGTTTGTTGGGTGCAAGCCCCCAGTGGGGCCCGAGCAGGTTCCCGCGGGCCCCTCTCCTGAGGCTCCCTGTCCTCTGCACACCGCAGGCTCTGCCCCGGGGCGTGTGTTCAGGGGGGTCTCCTACAGCCCTCGCAAGGGAGGATGCATGCCCTCGTCCAACCCAGACGACAGCTGCTGGTCCAGCGTTACCGTAGAAACAGATTCAGGACAGGGCTGAGCTCCTCCTCGCTGGTAACTTGGAGATCGCACAGACAGCGGGCGTTCCCCCAGGCCCCTGCATGCCGACGCATCCGGCGGCGAAGGGCCCGGCACGTGAGTGCACAGCCACGTGTCACGCAGGGGAGAGGGTCCCGTGCTCCCAGGACTGGGGCACACGTTCCAGACGCCTTCCTGCTGCTGTTGGGCGGGGGTGGGGGGGTGCCGAAGACGGGCACCAGACGCGGAGCCCGGTCATCGTTCTGGGGTAGAATTACTGCACACAGATAAATCCTGGGAACAGCTGCCTGGAATATTCTTTATATTGGAAAGTATGCTTTGAGGTCATTACTCAGGATTTTATAGGCCGTTTCTTGGCTGAGCCCCAGGACGGCTTAGGCTTTGCAAAACGGCGACGTCGCACTTTATGAATGACAGATGGCTTTGCTCACACCTCTGCGTTATCGCTTATGGTAGTAGGGCTGTGGCGCTGCCCTGTGGCCGTGGGCACCCGAGCGGGGGCCGCGGGCACGGCCTGCAGGCCTGGCCTTGAGCAGGGGTCCCCGCACCCACGGACTGAGCTTCGTTTCCCAGTCTGTTTTCCTGCCGGTTGCGTCGCTGCAGGAACAGCCGCTGTTGGCGCCCTTGTATCCGGGCACAGCCCGGGCACAGGCCAGTCTCCACGGGTGTGGTTGCCCCCCGTCCCCGAGGCCCTTGTTCTTTCTCCTCCATCTTCTGCCCGTGACCATCTGTGTGGGCCTCTCCGGCCAACCTGTTCTCTTTACCAGAAGACAAAAATCAGTGTTTGTTGAGCTCTGCAATTCAGGCCTGCGTCCAGCGGTCAAGGCCAAAACCCCATTCTCCTCCGCCTCTCCCCTGGGCCCCTGCTGGACGGCTGCCTGTCTCCCGGGGATCCCGTAACTGTGGTTCAGATCTGCTCCCGAGCCTCCCGGTGCTGCAACAGCATTTGAAAAGATTTCTTGGTCCAGGGAAATCACTGCATTTGGTCCAAAGAGGAATGACTTGAATACCCCAAAATTCAGCTTCGGCTCTTCATCCGAAAGCTTGAAGGAGAGCTCGGCCCCCTGAGAGGGGCCGGCTTCCAGGGCCCACACTGTGCTGCTGGGTCGAGGAATAGAGGAGAAGACTTGGAATCGTCAGCCAGGGTGAGCGAGGCCGGACAAGCTGCAGGATGAAGGTCTAGAAGCAGGAAGGCAGACGTAGTGCCGTAGAGACAGGCATTGGGACAGATGTGGGGGGCTGTCCAGAAGCTTCTCAAAGGGATCTCACTTGGGGGTCAAGCCCATGTCGCTGGCCCCCGGGCTGGAGGACAGCCAAGCATTGAGGTAGCTCACTTCCCTTTGAAGCACTTCTGTTACCTGGGTCTCAGGGTCAGCACCCCAGGGACCCCTGCTGACACTCCGCCCTGAACCTCCCAGACCACCCTCCCCACCCTGTGGCCAGGTGACATCTCCTCCGACCCTCTGAGCAGAGCCTGCTCCAGGCTGCTGTCCCCTAGCCGGGATCTCAGCACGGTCTGTGCCGGTGCCCTCAGGGCAGTCTTTATTGTCTCTGGGGAGCCGAGGAGGAGCCTTGTACAGGCTGGGGGGGACACCGAGTACCCTTTAGAAAGCCCCTGGCCCCAGCTCTCGGGGGACCCAAGGGGGTGCCAAGACTGCCTTTGACCCCTCCCCGGAAAATGCAGCCCCCTTCCACGATCTGTGTCCCCCACCCACTACTCGCTCTCCAGTGTGGCTGGCCCTTCCCTGGAGAATACAGGTGCCAAGACTTTACTGTTCTCAGAGGCCCGGGCAGTTTGGACGATGCGTGGGGTAAAACGAGAAGTGGAGGTGCAGGACCCCAGGGCTGGAAGCGTGCTGGGCGCCCGTGGTGACGCCACGGCTGCGCTGACACCTGTGGACCTAGGGGCTTCTGCTCCCGTGCTGGGTTCCGCTGCCCTGCCAACGTACCTCACTCAGCAGAGGGGCTGGGGGAGCCCCAGGATGGGTGGGGTGTGGCCTGCCCAGGACCTGGAATTGCTCCGGCCTGATTCTGGGCTTGGGGAAGGAACCGGCCAGCAGTGCAGGGCAGCAGAGGCTCACATGTAACCTGGGGCCTTGCATTCCTGACTTCCTGAGGGGTGACCCCTGGACCCTGGCCTTTGGACTCCAGTGTTGCCCCCTCCCCACCAGGGAGACCCCAGAGGGGTCTGAATCCTCCTGGGCAGGAGAGGCCACGGGCCCTTCCAAATGCAGTGGCCAGATGCTGGGGTCCGGCCACCTCCCAGGCCCTGCCCTACACAGCCTTCCTGTGGGACATCCAGGAGGACGGCCCTTCTTTCACCAGCACACAGCCTCCCAAGGGGCTGCAGGATCCCTAGCCTTCACAGTCCCTGTGCAGGGGACGGGTCGGCTCAAGGGAGCAGGAACATGGGAGCGCCAGTCCTGGCACACAGCCAGATGTCTGGTGGGGCCTTGCTGGCTTCCGGCCAGCACAGGTGGCGTGCTGACTGGAGCACCTGGGACAAGCTCCACCCAGCACTGCCAGCCAGAGAGCACCTGACACAGAGCAGGCAAAGCTCCTGGGCCTAAAGCACTTTTCCAGTTCTCCCCCCACCCCCCCAAAAAGGCAGGCAGAAACTTTCTCTCTCTCTAGGCCAAGGATAAATTAGCTAAGGACACATGCAGCGCGACCATCATCTATCATCACGAGCCGGGAAGGATCCTGGGAACCTGTCCTGGCCTCGTGACTCAAGGTCAGAAGCTTCTGCCTTCCCTCATTATTTCTATTTTTAACAATTGCGTTCAGGCCTCTTGCAAAAATAGCAGGAGGTGAGAACATTTCAAGCACTAACATGCCCCTCTTTGTCAGAAAACCGCAGGGATGCAGGAAAAACTGGCCAGGATTTGGGTAGCATGGGGGTGAGTCCTCCACCGCCGGGGCTGAAACAACCCCAGTGAGGCTCAATGCACAACTGGGTAAACTGAGGCTGGCCAGAGCAGGCAGGTGACCCAAGTCGGTCAGGGAGTGAGCCCAGGTTCTGGAGGCCTGATGGGCAGGGTGCGGTGAGAATGGGCTCCCCGCACCTGTGGCTACACTGTGGCCTCCCAGCCCTGACCCTTGGAAACAGTCCTCTGGAGCTGACGGTGGCCTTGCCCTTACATGGAAGCCTTTGACTGAGCCTCTGGTCTACTCGCCCCTTTGTTAACTGCGCAGGGATCCCCAAGGGCCGGCCAGGTGCCAGAGAGTGGACAGCTGTCCACAGTTTGAGGTGGAAGAGGGGCGTGCGAAGTCGTCAGGCCCCAGGGGATAAATGCATGGGCCAGGGAGGCTGGTGGCTGACGTGGGTTGAGCACCTACTGTGTGCTGGCTCTCTGAGACTCGCTGGCCCCCTCACACCAGTCTGACAGGGAGGTGCGGAGTGCCCAGGCTCTGCCTACAGAATGAAGCCACGGTTGAGTAGCCCAGAGAAGGTGACCCCGAAGTGTGGGATGCTGCCTCTGCCTGGGATCCAGGTACTATCCAAATGTGCTCCTGATGGGGGTCCTGGAGTGGGAGGGAGGTGCCCCATCAGAATGCCCCCTGCAGGCCTGCAGTCCGGGAAGACAGACCAGCCCCCAGCCCAGGCCTGGCGGCAGCTTGTCCTCTAAAAGAGGTTATGCCTCGTGCTGGAAGTTCAGTGCCTCCATGGGAGCCCCGGGCCCCTGAAGGTGCTGCCCGCAGTTCCCTGCTGCGTGGGTCTCTCTGTCAGCAGCTCACAACATGGTGGGGCTTCCCCGGAGGGAGCAAGCTGAGGGTGAAGGGGGGAGAGAGAAAGGCACCGGAGACACAGCCTTTACTACCCAGTCTCCGAAGAAGAGCCCGCCGTCGTCGGACCCAAGTCCCTGGATCCTGGCCACGCAAAGGGGAGGGGGCTGCACAGGCTGCTGGTGTCCGGGAGGAGTTCATAAAACACAGGCGTGAGAACAAAGGGGAGGGGACCCGTCTGACCCCAGGGCCTGTCCTCGGGCCTGCACTCGGCCCTGTCCAGACAGATCCTGCCCTGCAGATCTGCACCACCTTTTCGAAAAGCTGTTCACCATCACTGACCCCACAAAGACATCACTGCACTGGAGAAACAAGCAAACAAACACATAACAACAAAAAGGCAAACTTCCGTTCTTAAAGGTATTTGTGGCATCGCCTGTCGAAGGGTATGTATCGGGGAGGAAGAGTATTTCAGCGTACAAGGGAGGGAAGGTGACTTTGGACTTACGAGGTTATTGGAATATGATACAATTGTTTACAATAATAGTTTTCAAAACGACTTCGATGTTGAGAAAATAGTGCCGATTAGATGTTAAAACAGTATTATATGTGCACTAGAACAGAAACCACTTAAAACGTCTGCACGTACTAAACCTGTTATTTGACGTGAGCAAATGTAAAAAAAAAAGTGGTAGAGTAACAGACTTTGGGGCGTGTGTTTTTCTCACATTTCTCCCTAACGAAAAGATACAGGTCTCGTGGGCGCAGAGCCTGGGGCCCCGTGTGCGGGACCCTGAGTGTCAGGAGGGTGGCACAGCCAGCTCTGAGCAGGGAGGCTGACAGTGGGAGTGAGGACCTCGGGGGAGGAGTGGGAGCCCGTCCTGGGGAGGAAGGAAGGCCCAGCCTCTGGGGGAGCCTCCCGCGAGGATTTATCATAATTAAAGAAACAAAGATCAATGATGTTCACATTCTCTCAAAAGGATGATGGAGAAACTAATTACTGAGAAAATATTCTTAAGATAATGGAAAATTAGGTGTGTGCATATAAATATTTTTACCTTTTAATCAATTGTGATTAGAAAAGCCAGAACCTTGAGCTGTTGTCTGGTGACAAGATGCATAGCCCCATCCACCGGCCTGGCCATTGCTTAACCAGGGGCTTGATGCAAGAAGCACATCATCCAGGGCTTCATTTTATGGCTCATTAGGCAAGCATAGCAGACACCCGTTGCTGCTTTTTGGCATTAAGATTTTGAAACGTATGCACCGCTAATGATGCTGGAATTAGCAAAGATCAGAGCGGACGTTAATGGAATTCTTATCCGCACAGACTAAGTGGGCCCATTTCCTCCTCCTGGTAATGGTGTGGGCGCTATTAAAAGCGAGGCTGGAACCCACACAATGAGGAAATTGCAGGCCCTGGCAGGAGGCACCTCATGACTGCCTAATGCACCAGAACCCCCCCCGCCCCCCGCCACGGCCCGGGTGCTCTGGGGGAAGGGGCGGCGGAGCAGCCAGGGCACAGGCCCACCTGTGCTCTCGGGCACCAGGGCCGGGCTGGACCGACTGACGGTTCTTGCTTTCGACGAGGCTGCATTTACAGACTTCACAGGGAGGGTCTCCCCCCGAGGGACGGGCAACTCAAGTCTATTCTCCCTTTGAAATAATCCTCTGGATTGTTAACATGGAAGTGTTTTAGATTCAATGATTTTATATTCTATTTTTAATGGATTTTTAAATAAAGGGAGATGAAACATCACAACGAGTTACTAGGGGGTTGCCAAGGGTGGGGGCTGGGAATCCTCCCCTGGCCTTTCCTCACCCCCGTCTGGTGGCACCAGGGACGCCCCTACAGCTCTGCAGGATCCGAGGGACCCTGTTAGCGACCCCGACTGTGCAGAGGGAGCACAGTTTCCTCCGGGAAAGCCTACTGTCCAACCCCAGTGAGGTTCAGTTAGGTTGACAGCTCACTGCTCAGTTTGCTGACGAGGAGCTGGTCGTTTGCCCCACTTTGCCTTGGAGCCCAGGCTCCCAGGATCCCGTGAGGTGAAGGCAGTGTAAACGAGGGGCCCGTGTCGTCCAAGAAACCCCAGTCCCCATCAGCAAGAGTGTCTATTCAGAGCACAGAGTCTTTGCAAATGGCTCAGGCCTCGTGAAAAGATGCCCATGTGGGTGGCAGTGCAATGAGAACGTTGGGCAGGTGACAGATTCACTCCCTGAGCCCGGGAATCTGCCTCCCAGAGAGTCGAGGTACCTGCTGATGAAAGCCGGTGCTGGGGGGCCCTTGGAAGCCCACGGGGACGGCCCCCAGCAGGCGTGCTGCCCACGGAGGCCGTGCCTCCTCGCTCCTGTAGGGGTGGTGCTGGGCAGCTCAGCCCTCCTGCTCCCGCATCCCTGTGCACCGTCCCTCCGGCCTTCCTCCAAGGTGGGTGTTAGCTCCTTGTGTGGCTGGCCAACAGAAGCAGCAGCTGGGAGAAATGCCCTTGAAAACGCTTCCATCGGGAAACATTCAGACACTTTAAGTATACACCTCGTATCGAGTTAAATGACTGCTTTGCCGCCTTTGATAACTATGATTTCTTTACCTCCCTGTAAACAGGGACCTGGGCTTTTTATTTTTACTTTGCAGAATAAAAGATTGCCCAGTGAATCCTTGTCCACAGCGGCCGGCGCAACCTCTCCGGCAGGCGTCGGGAGAAGGAGCAATGCAGTCCCTTGTGGGAGGTCTCTGCCTGCAAACCCCGATGCCCAGCCCCCATCCAGCAGGGACGGGACACCCACCTGAGGAACCGATGGACGGAACAGGGTGTGAGAGTCTTTGCTCCAGCACCTCCCATTCAGACCCCTGAGTCCTGGGAATGTGGCCAGGCCCATCAGCAGGGCCTGCGGGCTCCAAGGGGGTGGCAATCCGTCCAGTTCTCCAGTGTGGAGAGCGCGCGGTGCTGAGAACAGCTGCGGCCTTTGCAGCCCTGGGTGAGCTCGGCCAGGACACTGTCTCTTCTGTCCCCGCCCCCTGGTGCGGCCTGGGGCAGCTCATGGGGGCAGCTCCTGGCTGAGCCTGGCCCATCAGAGCCCCCGGTCCCTCTGGGCACGCGTCTGGTTCAGGGTGAGACCATCTCCCAGGCTGACGTGAACACACGTATGGGGACAGAGGTCGCCAGCTCCCAGGGTGACGCAAGCCCGGGGCTGCCTTGCTGCCCTCTGCGAGGGGCTTCCCGCGTGAGGCCGGTGCACAGGGAGGGCCCGTGGTCACGGTTTGGAGCTCTAAGACGTTTTCAACGAATGATTATGGTTTAACTTCCATTTGTCTGGTTTAGTTTGGCTTTGATCTTGTTACTTGGAGCCCAGAGAATCTTTAGTTCTGTACCATGTAGGAGAGATGTTAGTCTGGTTCACATCAGAGAGTGGAGGCTTAGGTGGTGCAGTGGACTGAATGCTCACGTGCCCCCAGATTCACACGGTAGCTTTTAACCCCCGTGTGCCGGTGTTCGGAGGGCATTAGTGCCTTTGTGGGTGGAAGGGACCCAGAGAGCTCCCCACCGTTCCACGAGTGAGGAGTGTGGCGAGAGGCCGGCCCTCCCTCGGCCTTGCTGGCCTTGAGCTGGGGCCTCCAGAACTTGGAGAAACAGGTGTGCTGTTTACAAGCCACCCAGGCTGCGGTGTTTTTATTAGAGAAGCTAGAACGGACCAGGACAGACAGGCAAAGGGACTTGCCGGGGTCACCCAGCTAAAACAGGTGCAGCCTCCCTGACTTCCAGGGACCTTGGTCGCTGCTCAGATGCTGTGGCTGTCAAGCTTGAATGCACGTGGGGTTCATGAAGGGACTTGTTTGATAGGGAGGGCAGGCCCACCACCGCAGCTTCTCTCTGTGGGTTCGGGCAGCTCCGAGGAGTGGAGATCTTCCACAAACAGCCAATCTCAGCAAGGGTAAATCCGCTGTGTGACATTGGCCCTGCTGGTCCCCATGTGTCTAACCTCCAGGAAGGCGTTGTCATCAGATCTGCACTGACCAGGGAGCTCCCTGCCCCATCAGCCTCCCCGCCAGCTCCCAGGCAGCTCTGTGTGGGCCGTGTTTGCACCCCGCCAGCCCCACCGCGGCTGCACTGAGGGGCTCCTGCGTGGAAAGCTCAGGTGACAGTTCTGAGGCCGAGTCTCCAACACCAGCTGGGCATCCTGTAACCCAGGTCAGTTCTGACACCGTCTTCCTGGAGTCCCTGCACATCCACAGGTGTCCTGCCCCCACTTCAGACACCTGTCCCCTGAGCCTCTGACTGACCTGTGCAACCTGGGTCCCACGAACCCCTCCTTGGATTCAGTAATTTGTGAGAGTGGCTCATAGAGCTCAGGAAACACTTATGTGCATTTACTGGTTTATTACGTAATAAAGGGTCTGCTCAAGGGTATGAATGAAGAGCCAGATGAAGAGGCACACGGGACAAGGACCCGTATGGTCCCAGGCACAGGAGCGCCTCTCCCTGCGGCAGTGGGGTGCACCCTTCTCCCTGCAGGTATTGGGGTGTTTATGGAGACTCTTCAAGCAGGCATGATCGATTATTCACTCCATTTCCAGCCCCTCTGCCCTCTCTGGAGAATAGGGTATGGGGATGAAAGCCCCAAGCTTCTGATTAAGGTTTAGTCTTTCTTGTGACTATCCAGGACCCACCAAAAGTCACCTCATCGGAACAAAAATGTTCCAATAACCCAGGAAATTCCAAGGAGCTCTGTGCTGAGAACTGGGGTCAAAGTCCAAACATCAGACCAAAAAATGCTCCCGGCACCATCGCTGCTTAGGGAAGCACGAAGGTTTTAGGAGCTCTGACTACGAGCTAGGCATGAGGACCAAAACATATATTTTTTTATTATCGTACATCACAACCCATATCGATCCTTGCTTTCTTCTTGGTGACAGTTCTCCCACCTGAATTACTGATTCATTTCCCAGACTCCCTCGCAGTCAGTGCAGGTGGGCAACTAGGTTGGGGATGATGGTGTGTAAGCAGGAATGGTGTCTGAGAGCTTCTGGAAACCTCCTTGAAGCCAGGGCGTGACCAGATGTGAAGGCTGGGGCTCCGGCAGCCGCTGTGGAAGGGAGACCAGAAGCCACACACAGCGGGATGGAGGAATTCCTGCTCGGTAGTAGGCCCACTGCCAATTTCATGCGAGCAGGGAATGCCAACCTCCATGCTTCCTTCACCGGAAAGAGAATGCATTCCGGGCTTATTTTAGCCAGTGTTATTTTGGCTTTCCGTTTATGCCGCTGAACCAAATCATAGGGAGTAACAAACATCAGTGGACACCTCTGAGATTATTACAGGGCCGTCTCCCCTACAGCGTAACTTCGCTCAGAGCCTGTATCAGAATCCTTGGTCATGTCCCAGTTTTTGTGGTGGCCCTTAGTCCCCAGGCTGCTGTCCAAGGAGTACTGCTGGCCACTCTGACCGCACTGCCTTGATATTCAGGACGCACCCTTCCCGTGTTCCAGGAAATCCACAGTACCTGCCTTTGGTTCTGACTCAATGTCCCCTGCCTTTGTCCACCCTTCACTCACAAGCGCCCCTCCCCCACCAAGTTAATGTAAAGTCCCACCTTTCTGATATTGTCCGTTTAGAAAACTCAGTGGAGCAATGGGGTTCCACACCTGGCTGCTCACCTGTTGGAATCAGGTAAGCCCTGGGCTGTGCTCCCCAGGTAAGGTCTCCTGGACCAGGGTTTTCTGCCCTGCAGACCCAGCCTCCCATCACAGCCCTTCCTTCCATGCTGCTTGTCATGCTGAGGTTTGAACAGAAACAGAACCAGGGGACAGCAGTTGCAAGAAGAGCCTGGAAGAGGGACGTGTGTTGCTGCCACCTGCCCCCAGGCTGGTTTATGCACACTCTTCGCATTATGTTGCACCTCCTGATGGCCCTCTGGAGTGTGTCATCACCCCTGCCCACGGTCGTGCAGCAGGAGCACGGCAGACCTATCCTGTCCCAAGCGCGCTCTCTTAGTCACTGCTCTGTGGGACCAGGCTTTGGACCCACGGCAGAGTCTGTGCCCAGGGGGTCCTGTACACTCACAGACACCTGCGACTTCTGTGCCCTCTGATGGACCGTGTCACCTGCGCAGGGCCCTGAGCTCCATGTGAACTGAGCCCTGCCTGGTCACCTGCACGTGGCTCCCAATGCACGGCCATACTGCTGCCCAAGAAAACCATGCCCTGCATAGAGGCTGGTCTGGAACTCTCCAGAGCACTGGCTGCAGGACACGAAGGAGAAAGAACCGGAAGGCTACTGAGGAAATCCATGTTCTCGGCTACCCTCTTTAGGAAAAACGCCAGGCAATCTTTCTTGACCTTCTGTGTCACAACAATTAAGCAGCTGGTTTATGAACCATTAAGCTGACTGTGCTCACTGATGATATTTTAGGTTCTGTTGGAATTCATAAGCTGGTTCATCTTTCATAATATCCAACAATGGGTCATCCATCACGTTTACAACTTCGGGAGAGAGCAGCAAGTGTCACATCCTGTAATGTCTCCAGGAATGTTTATTTTTTCCTTAATCACAGCCTGAAAGTGAGGCTGCCCATGTGGATGGTGGAGAGTTGGTGGGGGAGGCTCCTGCAGCTGCTGATAGGACTTGAACGGGGCCAGACGGGGAAAAGCCACAAGCAATCAGGACGCCCCACCGTGCACAGCCGTGCCGTCTCCTGGGCCAGTCCCAAGAGGAGGCTGGCTGTGGCCAGTGGCCTGTGGGGACTGTCACTAGCTGCACAGACTTCCCCTGACCACCCCCCGCTTTACGTCTTTGGGATTACCCTGGGCATTGTGAGTTGTACCCATGTCACAGACACAATCCCTGTGTATTCCAGGGGGGGAATTCCATTCAGAAGCAGCCTGGGCAAATATTCCTGCCCCAGGAAACCTTCCAAGTCCTCCATCTCTACTCTGGGGGTGGGAGCAGCCCAGCCTGGTCTTGGCATTTGCAGAAATAACCCTCGCCACCCACACCGTGTCCTGAGCAGGGACTGGTGGCCTGCCCCCAGCCCCAGCCTTCAGCCTCCTCAGGAGTGCCCGTGAACAAGTGTTTCCCCAGATGTCTCCAGAAAGACCAGACCCGGGGGTGCAAGTGGTAAGCCCGGTTGGCACTTCTCAGCTACTGCCGCAGCGACCTCTCAGCTCCCTGGTGAACGCAGATGTGGAGCAGATCAGGTCCCAGACCAGGAGAGCAGGGCTGCGGGGGGGAAGGGACGGCTCAGGGATGGCAGCAGCCACAGGCCGGGGTCCTAGAGATTCGGATGGCGAGGGAGGGGATGGGCTCACCGGAAAGGACTAGCCTCCTAGAGACTGCTGAGAAGGAGACTGTGATGTGTCGGCCTTATTTAATCTCTTGTACAAAAAGAACAGCAATTATAATTTTGAGATAAAGTTATTAGTGTAAGGAAATTTAAGTGTGGCATGATTTTAAAGAAAAAATGGCTCGTACTGAAAAATATGTGGTCTTAGTGCAGGCAATGTGTCCTTCCCGCTGGCTCAGGCTCCTGTTCCGGGGCCTGCAGAGCGGTGGGGGCACGGCTGTCCTGGCTCCTAAACACACTACCACACAGACACCTGAGAGTGAGACTTAACCATGGTTACGGAAGAGAAGAGACATCTTATCAGCTTTGCAATGTAAAAACAGCCATCTGAGAGGAGCTGGAGAGGCGGAGGGCCAGGGAGGGCACCAAGATCTCCACGTTGTCAGGGACGGACAGGACAGACTGACTGCTCCTACACGAGTGGGAATCAGCTGGCACAGCCCGGTTCTCCTGGGAGGCACCAACACTGTCCCACTGCAGATATGGGTTCACTCCTGTATTGTTTTCAGATGCTCTCTCGGCCCCGGGGGCCACCTCTGTCCTATGTTAGCGTCTTCTCTGTGCCCTTATTTGCCAAGGCCTGCTTCTAATGCACACTGGAGAACAGCATTTCTCCATTACAATCCATTTATCCTAAGGCTCTTGGCTAGTGTTATGCATATCGGTTTAAAAAATTAGCCTAAGTCGCCCCCTCCACCAAAAATTGCCAGAGGATTACTGATAAAATAGAAACCATTTCCTAAAGAAATTTCACCTAAAAATACAGCAGTTTCCACTCTCACCTCATTGTAGGAGAGGGCATTGGAGGAAAAACTGGGACCTGCAGCCAGGTGACAGTCATTTCTAATGTCTCTTCTGTGTTATTCCCAGGAATTACTCAAAAACAGATTGAACAAAAAAATCCATGACAATAGAGGGGTTGTCTAAAAAGAAATGTGCATATAAACAGGTCTTGCCAGCTAGACAAAGCCAATTTTCTGCACAAATAATTCAGATACACCAGGATAAAAGGTATATTGATGATGAGGGAACTCAGGACCAAGCCATCTGGGCTGGACACTCCTGCTGATGGATCTTAAAAAGATCGTGCGCGAGGATTCTGTGAGCTGTCTCCTCTATGTCTGTCATTCTTCCCTTGATCTCTGAAGTGCTTTCAACTCCTCGGAACTGAGTGTGGGGCTTCTGGAAGGGCTGTGGAGGCAGTTCAGTGATGGTCTTTCCACCTAGGGCTACTTTATGTGACCCTGTTAGAGTGGCCGATGAGGAACAGATCCTGTCCACGCCACATGCACTTGACTCATTCTCCACGGGCAACAGTGAAAATTGCATAATGGCATTATTAAGTATCCCAGAATTACAATTCATTCTAATCAGCCAATAAAATCTTAGCGCACTACAATCTTGATGAACCAGAACTGAGATAGCCAGGAGTGCCATGTTGTATTCCATTTTTAAGAGAAAGAGACATATCAAGCAGAAATATAATCTAAAACCAAATTATACCAGAAATTCCAGGCGACATTCTGGACTGACACATATCTATGTTGGTCTACACTGCCCTCATCTGTAATGCAGGACACATTCAAATTTGCCCGTGGGGACTTTGCTTTGGCTGCCTGGCCCCCTTCAACCTGCCAGGTCCAAGTCACCCTCCCCACCCTGGAGGTGCCAGGTCCCCTGCCTTCCTCCTGAAGGTCCTCCCTCCCAGCCTACATTTCAGCCTGGGCCTAAACTGCTCGTTCTCATCCCAAACATTGGGTTTGGGGCTGGCCGTGATTCTCAGACCTTTGTTTTCATTGTCTTGTACGGATTCATCACTCCTGCATCTACAGTGGTTAGGACAAGACATACCTCCCACCTCCTCCCCACCCCAATATCCAAGCATCCCATAATCACAGCCCCCAAATCTCAAGAAACAAGTCGTGAGAGATGGGTGGGCACCTCAGGAGGCGTGGGGTGTGAGGTAGCCCTGGGGCACCTTCAAGGTGGGCAACTCTGAACAGGAGGAGTCTCTGAGCAACCCCCCCCCAGGCCATTCCCCACCCAAAGGGAAAAGGAGGCATCACTCTGACCCCTCAGCCCCAGACTGCACAGAGTCTGTTTGGCCATGGCATGTACCTTCTCTCCCCATTATTGTGCAGGTTAACTTGCCCCCCCCCCACCTGATTGACACACCCCCTCTGTACTGCACACTGGGCCATGCTCTCTGGCTTTTTGGACCGGCCTCTCCCACCCACTTCCTGGACTGTGAATCACCATGCATTCATGAGGCCCATCCAAGAAAGGCTGCCCTTTGGAGGGCACCGTCTCAGAGCTGGAGTTGGAGCCAAGGTGGTGAGGACTTATTCTGGCCAAGCAGGCATCCCTGGGACACCCCTAGCTCACACCCAGGGCCAGCTTTCCCATCTAAAAGTGGAACTTCCCCACAATCCCTTCTGGTGCTGAGCCTGTCAGTGAACTGGCCCTGAGGGGTCTCCACTCACTCCCCAGGTTCTTGACCCCACACTCCCCACAAAGTCCAGGTGGCTGAGACCCCCTCAGAGAAACCGCCTCCCCAGCAAACAATACAAAGACCCTACAAGGCAGCAAGGACCTTCCTTGCCCTCGGGTTTTTACAACCAAAACGAGCCAAGATGATCACTGGTACGGAGGCCACCAGGAGGACATTAAAGTGTGACCCGTCCTAAGGATGTTCAAAAAAGAGCATCAGTGCGGGGCACCTGCGTGGTGCACTCGGTTAGGCGTCTGACTTAGTTCCAGCGCAGGTCACGATCTCACGGGTTCTGAGCTCACGAATTGGGCTCCGCGCTCAGCGGAGAGCGTGCTCGAAGACTCCTTCTGGTCCTCCAACTCACGCTCTCTCTTTCTCAAATAAACAAATCTTTTTTTTAAATCATGTGTTTATTTAGGAAAACATAATTCTTACGACGTCCTTGTTGGAGAAACATGAGGCTAGAAATAAAAAAGCGCAAGCACCCTGTGCACAGCCACCCTCACTTAGATGCACAAACTCAGACACCAACACCTATATGAGGCCGCGCATGCGCAGAGCAGAGTGTAGATCGGGGCGCCCCAAGATACCGCCCCATAAACCGCCGGGCTCAGGTGCGGTTCAGCGCACGCGCAGAGCCGAGCGGTGGGCGCCGCTGGACAGGCCTGACAGACAGCTGGGAGGAAGAAGTTCTGCGCACGCGCAGAGCGTGGTGCTCGAGGCGCAGAGCGTGGTGCTCGAGCCGCAGAGCCCACGGCGACCGTAGGGGGCGAGCGGCCCGGCGCACGCTCAGAACCGCACAGCATGGCTGCAACTGGACGTTAGGGAACGGAGAGAGAGAAGTGCTCCTGCGCCCCCAAACGCAGACACGGGGGGCAGCGGGGCAAGATGGTGGTCGGGGGACCTGAGGGGTGGGCCCTTTGCAGGCCGAAAACCCAGGTACAACGTGTGCCTCCGAACTGGGCGGGCCAAGTCCTCCCCTTGAGTGGCCTGGTGCACGCGGTCGGGCAGCGAAAGACTCCTGAGGAGAAAAGGTGAGGGAAACGGCACTACGCAGGCGCACTGTGGCGGCGGCCCCGGCGCAGGCGCGAACTGGAGGCCCGGGACTGAGGCCGCCGGGCGCGCGGAGGGGCGAGGAAGGCCCTTTGTCGCCCGGCGGGTGTCGCCGCTGTCGTCCGCAGGTATTTATTGGTGCGCGCCGCGAGCGACCGCCCCTGGGCGGAGCCTGCGCCGAGGGCCCGCCCCGCCTGTGAGCGTCGGGGTCCGCCCGGGCCTGTGACGCCATCGGGAGGCGACGGGAAGGCCCCACGTCCCTGCCCTGTCACCTCGCGAGAGGGGGACCCCCGCCCGCGAACGTGGCAGCCCCGCTCGCCCGCCGCGACTCCGTCCCTGCGCCGTGCCCCCCCCCCCCCCGCGTCCTGGGGAGCGTCCGGCTGTCCGGCGGCGGCGGCGGGAGCCTTCCTCTGCCCGGCTCCAGCGCCGGAGGCCGGCCTGATGCGCTTTCCCCGGGCGGGCACGGACGGCGACGGAGGAACGCGGGCGGATGGACGGGGACCGACGGGGACGGGGCGGACGGGGGCGGATGGACGGGGACCGACGGGGACGGGGCCGGACGGATGGACGGGGGCGGACGGCTGGCTAAGCCCCTGCGTCCCGAGGCGGGAAGTGTGAGCGCCCTGCCTTCTGTGTGTTCAGAGAAGGGACAGGTGGCGTCCTTACTTTCCCCTGTGGGCCTTTACCGTCCGGGGGTCGTGTGTGCTTTACTGGAATTCGGTTTTAATGACGGTTCCCTCCAAGCGGCTTGGTTGAGAGAAGTACGTCCTCAGTGTCCTAATGGAAGTGAAGAACACAGTTTATTTTTGGCATTTTCTTTCTTTCTTTCTTTTTTTTAAAGATTTTATTTATTTATTTATTCAACAGAGATAGAGACAGCCAGCGAGAGAGGGAACACAAGCAGGGGGAGTGGGAGAGGAAGAAGCAGGCTCACAGCAGAGGAGCCTGATGTGGGGCTCGATCCCATAACACCGGGATCACGCCCTGAGCCGAAGGCAGACGCTCAACCGCTGTGCCACCCAGGCGCCCCTGGCATTTTCTAATCTCGAGTGTAGATTAGGGTTCTGAGTAATCATTCCTTCACCTTTTTACAATTGCACCCCTACATTATTAAGCCATGACCTTTACCAGTCGTGTGTGAGCCCCCCCCTTGCCCCCCGAGAGTTGGTGTTAGGGCTAGATCCGGAATTTGTTACCGCTTTCCTTCCCCATTATTGTCTCTGAGGGAGTAATTGGACTTGGCAGGTCGTGTCGGATGTGTTCCAGTATGTGACTGGTTTTAAGGCAATACAACTGTACTTTTATATTCCCTTGTAAGAGGCCACACCTGCGGACAGTCCCATGTCGGGATGTACAAGGGGGGTGTGCGCTGCCCTGGGCAGTACCTGCAGCCCCAGCTTGCCCTGTCACTGGTCTCCCCATATTCCAGGTCTCCTCAGCGGCCGTGCTCCCGGTCATGGCCGCGTTCCTTCATCGGTTTTCCCTGTCTCTCTGATGCCCTTTCCCGTGCTCCCACCTTCCTCCAGCGGCACTTGGAGACCTGGCTCACATGGCATCTCTCTGTACCCTTTCCGGGCCCTGGAGAGGGCATGGGTCCCTCCTTTGTGGGCGTGCTGTGCCCCAGAGCTTGGACTTGCACGGCCAGTTACTGATGCCATTCTGTACTGATTTCGCTTTGTGTCTCCCTGCGTCTTCTAAGATACAGGGTGCATGCCGTGTCTTACTTACTTCCCGCCTCTCTTACTGCAGTGCCTGCCGCTAACAGACACAGTAAACACTTGTTGCCTGACCGGCTGAGTGGATGAGTGAACGCATTTAGTTTTCTGAAGTTTCTGTCGTGTTCAGTACAGGGAAGAGCAGTAAAGCAGGCAGCTACAGACAATGAAGAGGGTGCTGATGTTGTCGAGACAGTCTCCAAGACCGTAGACACAAGGCAAAGGTGTGACTCGGTTGGTGCTGCTGCAGAAGAGGGGAATTACCTAATGAAGAAGCGTTGAGCCACAAACTGTTTTTGTCTTTTAAAGATCAGCTCCACTGAGGTATAACTTACATAAAATGCAACCACTTCAGGTGTACATTTGGTGAACTTCGGCACTCATGAGTACCCATGTAACCATGAGCGCAGTCGAGATCTGGAACCTCTCCCTCACCAGAGATGTTGCCATGTGTGCCTTCCCAGCCAGTCCCTCACTGCCCCGTCCCAGGCATCTCCGGTCCTCTTTCTGTCCCTGTGGAGATATGTCCTGTTGTTCGTGCACCTGATTCGCGGGAAGCCAGTGACTGAGACGGGGCTTGAGGCACAGGGAGCTTTATTATCGGAAGGGCAGGGGGCGGTCCCAAAGCTGCCTTGCCTTGTCAAATCTAGGGGCAGTTTACATAGGGTTGGTTGGGAATGTGAGTATGCGAAGGGAAGTTCATGGGCTTCTTGAAACTTGAGGGGCCAGTCTGGAAGCCACTGAAGGTACACATTCTTCCGGACGGTGGAGCGCCATCTGGGACCTGGTATACGTCAGATAGTTTTAAGAAAAATGTTATCTGTTTTTCATCAGATTCTTATAATCAGTGTGCAAACTAGGGGTAGAGTGACAAGGGCGAAGTTAACGATGAATCATGCACAGGGGAACACAAAAGAACAGAACGTGGGTCTAGGTTAATAACCCAGCTACAGTACAGCTTATGATTTCAGAACAGGTTCCGGAGCCAAGCGCCTGGCCTCACTTTGTATCATTTCACATACGCAGAGTCATACAGCACACGCTGGTTAGTGGATTATTGACTCAGCAGGTCTTTGCTGTTAACCGGCCCCTTTGTGTTGCGGGGTGCTGTCAGGCAGGTTCTCTAGCCACCCTGCTGCTGAGCATGTGTTTCAGGTTGGGCTGTTGTGAACACTTCCGCTGAGGCTTTTGTGTGGACGTTTGTGTTCTCCTCTCTTGGGGAAATCATTTGCATGGGAGGCCCCCGCATCTTCGGTGAGTCTACATGTAGCATCTTAAGCTTCCGACTTGTTTGTCTTGCTGATAACTTGGACTTCACTACAGTGTAAATTAGGGTCAGTGTAGTAAGATACCACTAGACACCAAGCACAGATAGGGATGTGGAGTGTGAAATGGTAAGAGTCACTCTGGGAGAAGTTCTGGCAGTTTCTTACAGAATTAAGTACATACTTCCCTTCTGAGCCAGTAACTCTACTCTTAGGTAGGTACCCATGAGAAATGAAGACCCGTGTCTGAAAAAGACTTGTACAAAGATGTTTATAACAACTTTGTTCATAATAACCAAACTTGAAAACAGCCCCTGTGCCCATGGAGAGAATGGCTAAACTGTGTTCTATCCATACAACGGGCTGTTAAGGAAGTGAGCTACTGGGGTCATGAGCTGAGCCGAAGGCAGACCCTTAACTGACAGCCACCCAAGCGTCCCACAGCCCTGCATTCTTGATGAAAGGGAATACCAGCTTCTCCCCTCATTGCGCCAGACCTGCAGGCCTGCTTGGGCAGTAGACACGTGACTCCAGCCTCCCAGGGAGCCCCAGGTCCCTCCCTGAGCTTAAGGAGGATTTTTTTTTTTTTTGAGAGGGAGGGTGGAGAGAATCTTAAGCAGGCTCCATGCCCAGTGCAGAGCCCAAGGCGGGGCTCTATCTCACAATCCTGAAATCATGACCTGAGCTGAAATCAAGAGTCAAACACTTAACCAACTGAGCCACCCAGGCACCCCAAGGAGAAAATTTTCTAAGCAGAGCTCACCACAAATCAACAGAAATGGGGTGTGGTTGGGGATACGTTGACATTAAAATACATGGAGAAATGCTCTAGTGTTCACTTAGCATGTTTTGGAGTGAAATCAGGTGACCTCTTTTAGCATAGGTCAGGGCGTCTTGGTGAAGAAAGAATCATCATGGGGCCTTCTGACACTCAGGGTTGTGTAAATTGTGTGTAACACTGCACATTGGTTCATGCCACTCTCTGGGTAGACAGCAGAACCCGTCTCCCTGCTGTTGCCCTGCCCTCTGATTTGGGGGTTTCTCTTGCAGAGGATGGGGACCCTGCAGTATTTGGGAAAAGAAACTTGACCATGCACAGAGGTAGGCCAGGGGTCCTGCCCAGCGGGATGCTCCCCTGGGCACGGGGTTGCCCTCAGTGACATGAGGCCACCAAGCTGAAAATGAGTTTCTGCAATTTCAGTCTAAAAGGCCTCCACTGTGTGAGGATTCAGGAACTGTGCACGGGCATGGCCATCAGACTCAAGGGGTAGTGATGGCTGAGAGGGTCCACAGGGGCACGGGTGCATTGCTGTGCAGACATTCCCAGTCCCCTGCCGCCCACATTCCTGCACACACTGTGCTCACGTTGCATGCCCTCAGCTTTCCTTCCACACCCTGAGAATCATCTCAAGGTCTTATCCCATGTCTAGACTCAGGAATGCTAAGATAAAACCACAGCCCTATACAAGTTCCTCCTCCCTCTGGAGGGGCTGACTTCTTTGGTACCAAGCTAAGTGCTGCCCATAGCAGTCAGGCTTGTCTGGACGTGGCCAGAGTTGTCAGGCCACAAGCCCCTGCACCTTGGCCACGCAGACTCACGGGGTGCGTACTCAAGTCCTGCTCGAATCTTGCATACGTATTCCAAATCTTCTCTTCAAGTCGGAAGATTACCTTTAATACGAAGTGATCACCAGCAATTTGAAAACTAGACAGAGGTTCCTCTGAAAAGGCCGTAACCCTGGCAATACGAACACTGAAAAGGGACCTGGTTAGATGGGGTAGCTACCGTCCCTCCGCGTCCACTGCGTGTGACCCGCTCCCTTCGACGGAGTGCATTCCTACAAGTGCCGTAATGAGAGTCACAGTGGCCTCTGCCGAGTGCTGTCTGCTGACGAGACCCCAGCTGCCTGGGAGGGAGGGAGAGCACCCTGTGGCTGCTGTCTCCCGGGATGGCCCACAGGCATGGGGTCCCTGTGCGGCCATATGTGGGGGCTTGTGCTGAGTCACCTCCCATGGGTGTTAGCTTGCTGGCAAAGAGGGTCCCTTTTGTGGCACCACTGGGCTTACTGTCTCCAGACATCTCGACACACTGACCTCCTTGCTTTCCCTGGTCCCTGACCGTGGGATCCTGGAAGTGCATGGGTTAATGCGGTGTGAGCCCAGCCCAGAGCAGCTGCAGAGGGACGGGACTGCAGGCCTCAAGAGCAGAGCCTGGCATCAGCAGACGGCCAAGAGCAGGCACAGCTGCGCTGGGTCTGTGCTGAGTCTGTGCTGAGCCCTGACATTGGAGAGGGTCCTACACCAGCACGAGTGACCCCCCACCCCAAAGGACATGGGCCTGCACCCAGCACCTCTCAGCAGTTTGTTCCTTTATTCCATCAATCAGTGAAGCGTCTTTCTTCACTGGGATTTGGTGAAAACTTCACTGCATTCCCTTCAGGCACCTCCTGGGTCCTGGGAGGAGGCCAGAATCAGCCCTGCAGTCAGGGCTGGGCTCTCAAGCCAAGGTCAGGAACTCAGTCTCTTTCCCCTGGGGAGCCTACTTGAGGGGTCTTCTTGTCTCCACTCCTAAAAAGAGTGAGCCTGTCCCATCAGATGTCTCAGGACCCCCAACAGAGTCTAAACTCCAGGGTGGGCACAGTCTCACAGTGGCTAGATGCCTCCTCTCTGGGAGACAGAGGATGGGAAGTGACCCCTGGGAGAGCATTACCTCCAGCTGCCCAGAACACTAGCCTGGGCTCCATCCTCTGCTCCCTGTAAGTGTGGGTCAGCCTGGGCCTCTGAGGGCCCAAATGCCGTGCAGTGTCCCTGACAGAGATGTGCCAGGATCCCAGACTTGGGAGGGCCATCCCTGCCTCCAGGGCTTCAGCCGTCTGCCCCTGGCCTCATTGCCTCACTTGCAAATGGGCTTCACCCCGTGTGTCACACGCGGGCTTTCAGAGAAGGCACTGACTGTCTCATGTGCACAGGACTCCCTCCAGAAGTCAGTACAGTGCATGTGAACTTGAAAACATCCCAAGGAAACCCCATGAAAGCAAAGCAGTGCTTCTGGCTGAGTTAAGCCTGCCCTGGGTCCTTCCCTGCAGTCCTCGGTAAGAGAAAGCTGCAGTCATTGTCAGCCTGGTATTGGGTCTCTGCAGACAGGAAGTCTGAGGCAGATGCAGAGGGGAGGGAGGAGGGGCTCATGGCACCCATTTGCTTCTGTGATCACCACTGTACACGTCTGATTGGAGCAGGTGCAAGGGTGAAACGTCTCCAGATGAACAGTGTTTGTCTTCACATCATCACCACTAACAGTGGTGACCCCCTGCCCAGCAAGGAGGCCCACCTGGGTGGCCTTCCAGGAGTCACATCATGGCCCTGGCTGTCCTGTTAGAGAGCTGGGGCCAGGCAGGCTCTCCTCCTGGGTCCTGGGCACTGGTCACCCATCATGAAAGGAAGGTGAAGGTGTGTTTCTGCCCTCTGTTTTCTCTACCATGTTAGAATTCTAAAAGATGGGACATTTTCTGTATTTTAGGCAGCTCTTGAGGACATTGACGTGCCCTCAACCTCAGTCAAATTTGTAACTGGAAAAGGTCTTACTCTGAGGTAGCTGGTATTTTCCTTTCACATAGCATCCTGCCCCCCACCCCGATACTGATGAAAATTAATAAATTTCATTTTATTTTATTTAAAATACATTTACTCCTGGGGCTCCTGGATGGCTCATTTGGTTCAGTGTCCAACTCATGATTTTGGTTCACATCACGATCTCAGGGTCGTGGGGTTGGGCCCCATGTTGGGCTCCACGCTCAGCACAGAGTCGACTTGAGATTTTCTCTCTCCTTCTCCCTTTGCCCCTCCCCCCTGCACTTGTGTGCACGCTCGCTTTCTCTGTCTCTGTGTGTGTGTGTCTCTAAAATAAATAAATTTTCAAATACATTGATTTCGTCATTGCGAAAGTAACAAAAGGAACACTTTTCTGAAGCCAGCAGGATCTGTCAATTTTAAAAGCTGGTGAAAATAGGTAATAAAAAAATAGGGAAGCAAACATACTGTACATACATTTTTAACTTAAAATTTGTAGCTGTGCATTAATTTTTAACAATAAGTTTATTGAGATATATATACTTTTCATACAGAGAAAACTTCAGGTGTTAACACCACATGTTGGTAAGTTTTGACAAACGTAGAACATCGGTCAGGGTGCATAACAGTTTCCTTGCTCCAGAAAGTCCCCTCATCCCTTGCTGGTCAGTACCCTACCACACCGCTGGCCGCCATCCCCAGGTGGCCAGTTCTAGTTCCAGTTGCCACTCGATGTTTCTTTTTCTTTAATGTTTTTTTATTATATTATGTTAGTCACCATACAGTACATCCCTGGTTTTTTTTAAATGTTTTTTTATTATATTATGTTAGTCACCATACAGTACATCCCCGGTTTCCGATGTAAGGCTCGATGATTCATTAGTTGTGTACAACACCCAGTGCACCATGCAATACGTGCCCTCCTTACTACCCATCACCGATCTATCCCATTCCCCCACCCCACTCCCCTCTGAAGTCCTCAGTTTGTTTCTCAGAGTCCATAGTCTCTCATGTTTCACTCCCCCTTCTGATTACCCTCCTTTCTTTATCCCTTTCTTCCCCTACCGATCATCTTAGTTCTTATGTTCCATAGATGAGAGAAATCATATGATAGTTGTCTTTCTCTGCTTGACTTATTTCACTTAGCATTATCTCCTCCAGTGCCGTCCATGTTGCAGCAAATGTTGAGAACTCGTTCTTTCTGATAGCTGAGTAATATTCCATTGTATATATGGACCACATCTTCTTAATCCAGTCATCTGTTGAAGGGCATCTCGGCTCCTTCCACGATTTAGCTATTGTGGACATTGCTGCTAAGAACATTGGGGGTGCATATGGCCCTTCTCTTCACTACGTCTGTATCTTTGGAGTAAATACCCAGTAGTGCAATGGCTGGGTCATAGGGTAGCTCAATTTTTAACTTTTTAAGGGACCTCCACACTGTTTTCCAGAGTGGCTGTACCAACTTGCATTCCCACCAACAATGTAGGAGGGATCCCCTTTCTCCACATCCTCTCCAGCAATTGCTGTTTCCTGCCTTGTTAATTTTTGCCATCCTAACTGGCGTAAGGTGGTATCTTAGTGTGGTTTTGATTTGAATTTCCCTGATGGCTAATGATTTTGAACATTTTTTCATATGTCTGTTGGCCATTTGTATGTCCTCATTGGATGAGTGTCTGTTCATATCTTCTGCCCATTTTATGATTTATTTGTTTCTTGCATGCTGAGTTTGAGAAGTTCTTTGTAGATCTTGGATACCAGTCTTTTATCTGTAGTGTCATTTGCAAATATATTCTCCCATTCCATGGGCTGCCTCTTAGTTTTTTTGACTGTTTCCTTGGCTGTGCAGAAGGTTTCTATCTTGATGAAGTCCCACAAGTTCATTTTATCTTTTGTTTCTCTTGCCTTTGGAGATGTGTCATGAAAAAAGTGGCTATGGCTGATGTCAGAGAGGTTGCTGCCTATGTTTTCCTCTATGATTTTGATGGGTTCCTGTCTCACATCGAGGTCTTTCATCCATTTGGAGTTTATCTTTGTGTATGGTGTGAGAGAGTGGTCAAGTTTCATTCTTTTGCATGTAGCTGTCCAATTTTCCCAGCACCATTTTTTGAAGAGACTGTCTTTTTTCCACTGGATGTTTTTTCCTGCTTTGTCAAAGATTAGTTGCCCAAAGAGCTGAGGGTCCATTTCTGGGTTCTCTATTATGTTCCGTTGGTCTATGTGTCTATTTTTGTGCCGGTACCATGCTGTCTTTGTGGTCACAGCTTTGTAGTACAGCTCGAAATCCGGCATTGTGATGCCCCCAGCTTTGTTTTTCCTTTTCAACAGTTCCTTGGCGATTCGGGGCCTTTTCTGGTTCCATACAAATTTAAGGACTATTTGTTCCAGTTCTTCGAAAAATGTCATCGGTATTTTGATCGGGATAGCATTGAAAGTGTAGATGGCTCTGGGTAGCATAGACATTTTAACTATGTTAATTCTTCTGATCCATGAGCATGGAATATTTTTCCATCTTTTTGTGTCTTCTTCAATGTCTTTCAAGAGTGATTTATAGTTTCTAGAATATAGATCCTTTACGTCTCTGGTTAATTCCAAGGTAATGTATGGTTTTTGGTGCTATTGTAAATGGGATGGATTCCCTAATTTCTTTCTTCGTTCTCGTTATTCGTGTACAGAAATGCAGCTGATTTCTGAGCATTGATTTTGTATCCCGCCACATTACTGAATTGCTCTATAACTTCTAATAGTTTGGGAGTGGATTCTTTTGGGTTTTCCATATAGAGTAGCATGTCATCTGCGAAGAGAGACAGTCTGACTTCTTCTTTGCCGATTTGAATACCTTTGATCCCTTTTTGTCGTCTGATTGCTGTTGCAAGGACTTCTAGTACTATGTTGAATAATAGTGGCAAGAGTGGGCATCCTTGTTGTGTTCTGATCTTAAGGGAAAGGCTTCCAGCTTTCCCCATTGAGAATGATATTTGCTGTAGGCTTTTCATAGATGGTTTTTATGAGATTGAGGAATGTACCCTCTATCCACTCTGAAGGGTTTTAATCAGGAAAGGATGCTGTATTTTGTCAAATGCTTTTTCTGCATCTATTGAGAGAATCATATGATTTTGGCTTTTCCTTCTGGATAAAATCTAAGACACTGATCGATTTGCGAATGTTGAACCACCCTTGCATCCCAGGGATGAATCCCACTTGGTCATGATGGATAAGCCTTTTAATGTACTGTTGGATTCTCTTAGCCAGGATCTTGTTGAGAATTTTGGCATCCATATTCATTAGGGAAATCGGTCTGTAATTCTCCTTTTTGAGGGGGTCTTTGCCTGGTTTGGGGATCAAGGTAATATTGGCCTCATAGAATGAGTTTGGTAGCTTTCCTTCTGTTTGTATTTTTTGAAATAGCTTTAGGAGAATAGGTATTATTTCTTCTTTGAATGTTTGGTAGAATTCCCCAGGAAAACCATCCGGTCCTGGAGTTTTGTGTTTTGGAAGGTTTTTTATTACTGTTTCAATCTCTTCATAATTAATTGGCCTGTTTAAAAAATCAGTTTCTTCCTGTTTCAGTCTTGGTAGTTTATAGGTTTCCAGGAAGGCATCCATTTCTTCCAGGTTGTTTTATTGGCATAAAGCTGTTGATAAAAGTTTCTAATAATCCTTCCAATTTCATTGGTGTTGGTTGTGACCTCTCCCTTTTCATTCATAATTTTATTAATTTGGGTCCTTTCTCTATTCTTTTGGATAAGTCTTGCCAGTGGTCTGTCAGTTTTATTTATTCTTTCAAAGAACCAGCTTCTAGTTCTGTTGATCCACTCTACTGTACTCCTGGTTTCTAATTCATTGATTTCTGCTCTAATCTTAGTCAGCTGCTTTCTCGTGCGTGGATTAGGCCTGTCCCTCTGTTGCTGTTCCAGCTTCTTGAGGTGAGAATATAAAAACTACATTTTAGATTTTTCTATTCTTTTGAGTGAGGCTTGGATGGCTATGTATTTCCCCTTAGGACTGCCTTTGCAGTATCCCATAGGTTTTGGACCGTTGTGTTTTCATTCTCGTTGGTCTCCATGAATTGTTTAAATTGATTTTTGATTTCCTGGTTTATCGAATCATTCTTGAGCAGGATGTTTCTTAGTCTCCAAGTGTTTGAGTTTCTTCCAAATTTTTCCTTGTGGTTGAGTTCCAATTTCAAAGCATTGTGGCCTGAGAATATGCAGGGAATAATTTCAGTCTTTTGGTATCGGTTGAGACCTGTTTTGTGACCCAGAACATGGTCTATTCTTGAGAATGTTCCATGGGCATTAGAATAGAATGAGTATTCTTTGGTTCTGGGGTGTCGTGTTCTATATATATCTATGAGGTCCAACTCGCCGAGTATGGCATTCAAAGCTCTTATTTCTATGTTGGTTTTCTGCTCCGGTGCTCTGTCTATTGCTGATAGTGGAGTGTTGAGGTCCCCTACTATTAACGTATTTTTATCTATATGTCTCTTTATTGTGGTTAAGAGTTGGCTTGTGTATCTTGCTGCTCCCCTGTTGGGGGCATAGATATTTATAATTGTCATATCCACTTGTTGGATACATCCTTTAAGAATAATATAGTGCCCTTCTGTGTCTCTAACTATATTCTTTAGTTTAAAATCCAATATGTCTGATATAAGAATTGCTACCCCAGCTTTCTTTTGAGGTCCATTGGCATGAAAGATGGTATTCCATCCCTTTACTTTCAGTCTGAATGTATCTTTAGGTTCAAAAAGAGTCTCTTGTAGACAGCAAATGGATGGGTCATGTCTTTTTATCCAATCTGCAACCCTGTGGCGTTTTATGGGGGCATTTAGGCCATTTACATTGAGACTGATTATTGAGAGATATGGTTTTAATGATGCCATGTTGCCAGTAAAGTCTTTGTTTCTATAGATTGTGACTTTCTGTTCTGTATCACTCTTCGGCCCTTTTTACTTTTATAGAACCCCCTTAATATCTCCTGTAGGGCTGGTTTCGTGGTTACGAAATTGGTCAATGACTGGTGATTCTTGAAGGTGTTTATTTCTCCATCAATTCTGAATGACTGCCTTGCTGGATAAAGGATCCTTGGCTGCATGTTTTTCTCTGAAAGAGCTTTAAAAATGACCCCCCCCCCCAACCCTTTCTTTCATTCCAGGTCTGTGTAGACAGGTGTGACGTAATTCTGATACCTTTGCCTTGGTACGTGAGAAATTTCTTTGCCCTGGCCGCTTTCAATACTGTATCCTTGGATCTAAAATTTGCGAATTGCACTATGACGTGACGTGGCGTAGGTTTGTCGTGGTTGAGCTTGGGAGGGGTCCTCTCTGCCTCTTGGACACGAATTCTTGTTTCCTTTGCTAGATTAGGGAAGTTTTCAGCTACAGTTTGTTCAAATATCTCTTCTAGACCTCTGTTTTTCTCTACCCCCTTGGGGATGCCAGTGATTCTGACATTGGAACGTTTCATTGAGTCAGTAATCTCCCGTAACCATCATTCTTGAGATTGGATTTTTTTAAGTCCAGATTCTATTTTAGCTTTCTCTTCTACTAACCCATCCTCCAATTCGCTGGTACGTTCTTCTGCCTCATTCACCCTGGCTGTCAGAGCCTCTAGTTTTGACTGCATCTGGCTCATAGAATTTTTAGTTTCTGCCAGATTCGCTCTCATTTCCGCCCTTAGAGACTCTATATTCTCATTAACATTTTCGTTAATACTTTTTTCAAGTCTACGCATCATCTTGACCATTGTTACTCTGAATTCCATTTCTGAGAATTTGGTTATATCCATATCCATTAGTTCTGTGGCAGAGGGCACAGACTCATTGTCTTCTCTTTGCTGGGGGGGACTTCTCCTTCTCGTCATTCTGATGAGGAGGGGTTGCAGGGTTGTTCAGAGCCCAAATTATTGACCGGGACCCAGGCCGTGCGCCCTTGTTTTATAGGGATCTTAGGGATGTGGGCTTCTTGATTTTTCAGCCTACCTTCTGGGGGAGGGGCCTGCCGCGCCGATACTCAGGCAACCCTGTTTGGGTAGAGTCTCCGTGTCCCATGCGAGGGGGGATGGGGATGGGCACACCGTGAGCCGGTATTTCCAGGCTTTTGTTCTCCGGCGGCTTTCCCTGGCGGTTTGCTGTGCCTCTTCTGAGAGTCAGAGCAGCAGTAGCCAAATCTCAGCCTCTGTCTCAGAACAGAGGGATCGCGGACCGTTCTCCACTGATGTTCTGGCCACTTTAACTCTGTTACTGTTGGTGCTGCTCAACCCTGCAGCGTCCCAGGATGTGCATCCCACACCCGGCATCCCAGCCCTCACTTCCAGGGCCGGTGCGTCTCTGTCCTTTGTGTTTCTAACACCGCCAGCCGCCCCCGCGTGCTCCGGAGCTCCCAGTCTCAGTCTGGTTCCAGTGAGCGCACCGGAGCTCCGTTTCAGTCTGGTGGCGCACGTTCCCTGGCTCACGGTCTCAGTCCGGATGCTCTCTCGTGGGTGCCGGTAGGCGAGTCCGCCCGCTCCCCCATGAAGGTGGCTACCACTTCCCACACCCAAACGCAGCGGCTCCCTCCCCCTTCCGTTTATCTTCCGATATCTGTGCGTGGTTTCACAGCTCCCCGCTTCATACCTCAATACTCAGCACTGGAGATGTTCATTTGTAGAGATCCAGATGTATCTTCCTGCGTCTCAGGCTGATTCCGTGGATGTTCAGGCTGGTCTGGTACCTATCCAACTTGACTCAGGGGACCGGCTGAAAAAGGGGTCCCCTACTACTCCTCCATCTTAACTCCTCTCCTACTCTGGATGTTTCTATACAGGGCCGAAGACTCCAAGTAGGCACCAGTCTGAGAACTGGGTTTTTAGTCTCCGTTTTTGGTAAAAACCACATCCTTAATTCATCTTCTTAAGATGTGCGGTTTCAGTATTTTTCTAAAATGGACTGAGAAATTGAGTGACTTTGTAAAGAAATCTAAGACCAGAATTCTTCCAAATATTCAAAAATTATGTTCTATTTAAGAGTTATCTTGCCTATACATAGTTCAAAATCTGTTGTTAAAGCAACTTCAACTTGGCTTTATTTTGACTCTCCAACTCATTTATCTTGGTCGTTATAGAAACAACGTCATTTCCTCTTACATGAACAGATAGTTGGTTTACATAGTCTGAAACAAGCTATGCAATAAGGAGAGTAGGAACAAGCTGCAGGAACAGGGTGTCGGGTTACATAGTCTCCAACAGGCAGTGCAATAGGGAGAGTGTGAACAGCCGCACGAACAGATAGTCGGGTTACATAGTCTCCAACAGGCAGTGCATTAGGGAGAGTGTGAACAGCTGCACGAACAGATAGTCGGGTTACATAGTCTCCAACAAGCTGTGCAATGGGGAGAGTGTAAACAGCCGCATGAACAGGTAGTCTGGTTACATAGTCTCCAGCAAGCTGTGCAATGGGGAGAGTGTGAACAGCCGCACGAACAGGTAGTCGGGTCACATAGTCTCCAACAAGCTGTTCCATAGGGAGAGTGTGAATGGCCGCACGAACAGGTAGTTGGTTACATAGTCTCCAACAGGCGGCGCAATGGGGAGGGTGTGAACAGCCGCACGAACAGGTAGTTGGTTACATAGTCTCCAACAGGTGGTGCAATCGGGAGAGTGTGAACAGCCACACGAACAGGTAGTCAGTTTACATAGTCTCCAACATGTGGTGCATTAGGGAGAGTGTGAACAGCCGCACGAAAAGATAGTCAGGTTACATAGTCTCCAACAGGCGGTGCAATAGGGAGAGTGTTAACAGCCACATGAACAGGTATGGGTTACATAGTCTCCAACAAGCTGTGCATTGGGGAGAGTGTGAGCAGCTGCACGAACAGGTAGTCGGTTACATAGTCTCCAACAAGCTGTCCAATAGGGAGAGTGTGAACAGCCGCACGAACAGGTAATTGGTTTACATAGTCTCCAACAGGCGGTGCAATGGGGAGATCTGAACAGCCGCACAAGCAGGTAGTTGGTTACATAGTCTCTAACAAGCTGTGCAATAGGGAGAGTGTGAACAGCCGCACGAACAGGTAGTCGGTTTACATAGTCTCCAACAAGCTATGCAATAAGGAGAGTGTGAACAGATGGAGGAACAGGTTTAGGAGGAAACTACGGTGTCCCAGCCGAGCTCACAATGGTAAGTGGTCTCCTGCTTCTCGCCAAGCTCGCAACCAGGTGAGTATCAGAGCAGGACTGTTGCAGGTGTTACGTACAAACGCATGCAAGCAGAGGAGACACACGTGTATGGTGTGTTGCACCCCAGAGGTGCCTTGTGTCAGCATGTTGCCGGATGGTTTTCCTGTCTCACAAACAGCAGCTATGTCTGTGGAGTTAACATTATCACAGGGTTGGAGGGAACAGCCCGTGTGCACACCTGCGAGTGCAGGGTCCCCTGTGGGCTGCTCAGAGCTCACTGAGAGCTGGCGTACTCACGGCTTTGTTTATTCCAGCAAAGGGATACAAGTCAACATAACCCAAGAAGCCACGCAGGGCAGAGTCCAGACTCGCTCCCGGCTGTCTGCGGACAGCACTCCTTCCTGGCATCCACGTGTCCTCACTGGAGCTCAGCGTCCAAAGTCTTTCCTGGGGCTCCATCATTTGCTGCTCTTGGCCTGATCTGTCTCCAGCCCCTCTGGAGGGTGCCTCGAATCCCCCACCCCGAGTTGCAGACTTTGCCCCAGGCAAACAAAGGCATCGTCGGGCTTAGCCGTCCCCCCTCAGGAGCTGAGGGCAAGGCCAGGCCTCTCTTTGGGCAAGGTTAAGTTCTTTACCACACAGTCCTGTACAAATGCTTTCTCCCCCCTGGAAAATGGAGTCACACCGTACACTTTGTTTTGCGACCTCCTTTTTCTGTTTTTCTAACTGGATCCCTTTCCTTGGTCCACAGGACGTTTTTGGGCATCGTCTTCTTTGGGGTTCATGGTGTCACAGCTTTGTTCGCCTAGGCTGTCTGGAATTTCCATCACCACTATCTGCTCACTCTGGCAACTTTTGGGGAAGAGAATTCGGATACTGGTAAGTGAATGTGGGTGGTGTCTTAGTCTGTGTTTCAGTAGCAGACTCTGATATGAGGAATTTTTGAAAGGGATAAAAAGGGCATGTTCCCTGGGAGACCTGGTATGGGAGGGGGAGGCAGATGGGGGGTAGGCCTGAGGGGGAGTGACTTGGGCTCCATCTCCTGGAGGAG
Organism: Ursus americanus; assembly: GCF_024610735.1. Classification (NCBI taxonomy): domain Eukaryota; kingdom Metazoa; phylum Chordata; class Mammalia; order Carnivora; family Ursidae; genus Ursus; species Ursus americanus. The sequence goes on along the minus strand of NC_142128.1, from coordinate 178,753 downwards.
TTCTGGAGACTGCAGGTCACGGCTCACAGGTGTCCCTATCTAGCGGCAAGGGCGTTCGGGTTCATACCCTTTCCTGTCAATGACCCGTTAAGGGTTGTAATCCCCAGACAATTCCATCCTCCAGGAGCTCAGGGGAAGGCTATTCGTGTGGTCAGAGGGCAGCCCTCTGTCAAATATTCAGAAGCTGGATGTTGGGAGCGAAAGACCTGGAGCTCAGGTGCATAGAAACGATAGATGGACAGCTGGAAATGCTGCTAGCACACGGACAGCATCTACTGCAGTTAGATCCAAAGAGAACATGGCATTTGGAGGGCCTTGTACAAGTGCTTGTATCCTGGAGGAAGGGGAGGCTCTTAGTGTAGACCCCTGACCTCAAGTCCGAGTGGGTGAGCACCTCGAAGACCGGAAGCAGAAGCTCAGCAAGCACCCTCCCCCCACTGCCCCCTGGGCCCTGTGTGCTTTGGCGTTGGCCTCCGGCACTCTGGGCCTGGATGGTGGGGGAGCGTCTTTTCTCCTCTAGGTGCCACACAAGCCCAGACTTTTCCCCAGGTGCTGTTAATACACAGGTAGAAATGGTGACAAAGATGAAATGACTGCTGCCTATAGGAATGCCCCCCCATTCCATTCTCTCCATCTGCCCCACCTGCCTCACCCACCCTGGTCTCCATCAACCCCATCCACCCCATCTGCCCCACTTGCCCACTTTGGCATAGGGTTATTTGAAAGACACTTGGAAATCAGCAGGTACAAGAAGAACATCCTTATCTCCCTTTTTCTTCCTGAGAACAAGAGACAGACCTGGGGAAAGGTACCATCCCTGCCCCAAGAGAAAGGAAGTGGCCTTGCCAAGGGGATGGGAGTCCAGGCCAAGAGAGTTGTGAGATCTTGTTACAGTAACTCCCACCCAGGTATTTTGGGTACTTTCCCACCGTTTCCTCTTTTTTTTTTTTTTTTAAAGATTTTATTTATTTATTTGACAGAGATAGAGACAGCCAGTGAGAGAGGGAACACAAGCAGGGGGAGTGGGAGAGAAAGAAGCAGGCTCATAGCGGAGGAGCCTGATGTGGGGCTCGATCCCGTAACGCCGGGATCACGCCCTGAGCCGAAGGCAGACGCTTAACCGCTGTGCCACCCAGGCGCCCCCCACCATTTCCTCTTGATTCACACTAGTGTGAAACATCTCAGTTTTGCCATTTCTCTGGGTCTTTGTTCTCCTTATCAGGGCTCCCATGATATGGAAAACTTGCATTAAATGAACTTGCGCGTTTTCCTCCTGCTAATTCTCAGGCCAAGCCAGAGACCTCAAGAGGGTTGAATGCTTTTCCTCCCTACACCAGACTGAATCCCGCCAGAGCAAGTCCTGTCTGCCTTGCTTCCCTCCCGCTGAATCCTCAGCCCCAGAACAGCTTCGGCAGGACGTGGGGACTGGAAGACTGTCTGCAAGTGAGTGACCAGTGCCCACAGCTTTCTCATTCCTGCCTCAGCCCTGCCCCGGTGAGTCTGCGAGTCTTCCCTTCTGCCATGTCTGCGTTTGCTCGTTTGTGTCCTTCAGTCTGTAGGCCGGGTTCTCAATACACCTGTGTTCATGTGTCCATGAATGTGGCCTTCTACCTCAGAGCAGGACCCCAAGGAGAGAACAGGAAGGATTCATTTATCTAGTTAGAATACTGCACAAGCAATAGGCAAAGAACAGAGCAATGGCATGATGGCACCATGTATTCAATATTTACATTAAAAATTTAGGACCCTTGGGGCGCCTGGGTGGCTCAGTCGGTTAGGCATCTGCCTTTGGCCCAGGTCTTGATGTCAGGGTCTTGGGATCGAGCCCCGTGTCGGGCTCCCTGCTCAGTGGGGAGCCTGCTTCTCCCCACTCGTGCTCTCTCTCTTGCTTTCTCTCTCAAATAAATAAAATCTTAAAAAAAAATTTAGGACCCATAATGAGTAAAGAGCTTTGAAAGAGAAAACTTCAACAGACAATGACATAGAAAGACTTGGACGGTGCCTCTCACATGAGGGAACATAAATGACCATTTGGCCTGAGAGAGAAGGTTCCCCTGCACAAGCCATCAAATAAATGCAGATTGGAACGCGATTCCTTTTCTCTTATCAGAGAGGTAGAGATTATAACATAATATCCCCTGTGGACAGGGGACACTGTCAGGGGTGTAAATGGGCATCCTGTCTGCACCGAGGACCTCACAAGGCTCTCACCTGCGTGGCTCTGGGACCCCTGGTCTTGCAGGGAAACATCAACCCTCATCCAGAAATAAGTCCTTGTTACGGCCTTTCCAGAAAATGCCAAAGGGGGTTTATATTCATGGAACTTCTTCAATTTCTTCTCTCCTTTGTCCCCCTCTCTGCATGTGTGGGTCCCGTGGAGGCCGTCTGTCGTGTCCCTCTTCTCCCAGCTCCTCTGGGGAAACTGGGTGGGTGTGGGCACTGGGCTCAGTCTTCACTGTGCAGAGTTAGCTGTTTGTTCTCCAGTCCACCGTGACCTCACTCATCATGAGAAAGGGGCCATCGTCCTGAGCCCTTCCTGGGGGCCCGGGGTCAGCGGTGGGTAAGATCCTGAAACGTCAGGTTGTGGATGCTGCCCTTTACATGTTTCCATTCAGCCTAATTGCAAGGTTTTGGTTCTTGAAATCCTTTGTTTCAAGGGTTTGGTGTGTTGTACGTCAGAATCGTCCTGAAGTTAGCAGTAAACCAGACTCTTAGGAAGAAAAATCTAGGTGGAGGAAGGGGGTGCAGGGAGAGTGCTTTTGAGAAGTTCTGATATGTGCAGAGCAACCGCTTCTTAACATCCCGACCCAGGGCATTGGTCCATATCTTGGGGGGATGCTGCCAGGCTCTGCCAGTGCCCCATTTCTCCTCAGATTTTTGCCTAGTGGCCAGAAACAATTATTACGGTGTTGTTTGCCTAGTGGTGACATCTTACTTCCTTCATCCGTTCTACATTTATTAATAAGGGCTTTTCTGTAGGAAAACACTGTTCCTTCCACATTTATGTATTTATTTGGATATTTATTTATGTCAGTATGGACTCCTAGAGGTTTTGGTCTATGGGTGACTATCTAACACTGTCATTATTAATTAATTCAGGACATACTCAAAACCATTAGTTTTTCCTCAAATCATTCCAGCTTTGGTCATCGGGAGCTCTTTCAAACGCCTTGGTATTTACTTTGTGAAATCCTCAAAGCCGCCCTTCTTCCCGGACCTCCTGTGTGCAAGGGGAAGGAGATGTGGGGTCGGTTCCCCCAAGGAAGAGTGCGTCTCTAGACCTCTGGTCCTGCAGAGGTGATTTATTTCACAGACACCAAAATCTAAAGATAAACACTGATGGTAACAATCACAGTAAAAATGACCACGTATTGAGTGTATCAGGTGGAAAGCACTTTGGGCACATTTTCTTATTAAATCCTCGTTATAAATCTAAGGTCTTAGTTTCACTATCCTGACTTTACACATGAGGAAACTGAGTCTAGGATCTACAAGACCTTAAGAAGAAGAGGGGGTCCCGGAGCACGTGTGCGTTCACTTGGCCGGCCCGGCATTGACATCCGTGAGAACGATGCTTTGCTTACATGCGTCCTTTCCGAAGGCTCTTGTCTTTGCAGGGCTGGAGCTGCTGATAAAAAAGGACCTCTGTGTGTGTGTACTGGCACCCCGTTCCCAGTGGAGCTCCGGGAGCTAAAAATAACCACGTTTTCTGTTTTATACAGAAAAGAGGAAATGTGCAGTTTATTTTGTAATGTTTACTATTTCTGAAAACCTGAATTTTTTTCCACGTGTATTTTTAAAATGTCTTTGGAGGTGTCCTTGGAGAAAAAGAGACAATGCCAATTTCACCAAGGGTTCCTCCATTCTCTAATCCAGATCTTTAAGAAACAACTGCTGGAGACCAGATCCACTTGACCAAGAGACGGATTCTCGGGAAGCCTCCCAGTTGCAGATCACTGGGGGTCATCAGAGGAAAGACAGCTCCCAAAGGGCCCTAGGACCTTGGTGCCCAGGCCTCTGCAGGGAGGGGCGCATGATTCCACGGTCACCAGCCGACCGTGGGAGCCCAGGCCTCAGTGGTCCCGAGACAGGCGAGAGATGGTGTCACAGGTTGACCGTGGAGCCCGGGCCTCGGTGGTCCTGAGACGGGCGAGAGATGGTGTCACAGGTCGACCGTGGAGCCCGGGCCTCGGTGGTCCCGAGACAGGCGAGAGATGGTGTCACAGGTCGACTGTGGGAGCCTGGGCCTCGGTAGTCCCGAGACAGGCGAGAGATGGTGTCAGAGGTCGACTGTGGGAGCCCGGGCCTCGGTGTTCCCGAGACAGGCGAGAGATGGTGTCACAGGTCGACTGTGGGAGCCTGGGCCTCGGTGGTCCCGAGACAGGTGAGAGATGGTGTCACAGGTCGACCGTGGAGCCCGGGCCTCGGTGGTCCCGAGACAGGCGAGAGATGGTGTCACAGGTTGACCGTGGAGCCCGGGCCTCGGTGGTCCCGAGACTGGCGAGAGATGGTGTCACAGGTTGACCGTGGAGCCCGGGCCTCGGTGGTCCTGAGACAGGCGAGAGATGGTGTCAGAGGTCGACTGTGGGAGCCCGGGCCTCGGTGTTCCCGAGACAGGCGAGAGATGGTGTCACAGGTCGACTGTGGGAGCCTGGGCCTCGGTGGTCCCGAGACAGGTGAGAGATGGTGTCACAGGTCGACCGTGGAGCCCGGGCCTCGGTGGTCCCGAGACAGGCGAGAGATGGTGTCACAGGTTGACCGTGGAGCCCGGGCCTCGGTGGTCCCGAGACTGGCGAGAGATGGTGTCACAGGTTGACCGTGGAGCCCGGGCCTCGGTGGTCCTGAGACAGGCGAGAGATGGTGTCACAGGTCGACTGTGGGAGCCTGGGCCTCGGTGGTCCTGAGACGGGCGAGAGATGGTGTCACAGGTCGACCGTGGAGCCCGGGCCTCGGTGATCCCGAGACAGGCGAGAGATGGTGTCACAGGTCGACCGTGGAGCCCGGGCCTCGGTGATCCCGAGACAGGCGAGAGATGGTGTCACAGGTCGACCGTGGAAGCCCGGGCCTCGGTGGTCCCGAGATGGGCGAGAGATGGTGTCACAGGTCGACCGTGGGAGCCCAGGCCTCAGTGGTCCTGAGACAGGCGAGAGATGGTGTCACAGGTCGACCGTGGGAGCCCGGGCCTCGGTGGTCCCGAGACGGGCGAGAGATGGTGTCACAGGTCGACTGTGGGAGCCTGGGCCTCGGTGGTCCCGAGACAGGCGAGAGATGGTGTCATTCAGCATCACTCCGACTGCCGCTGAGCGCGATCTTCATGGAAGGAGGGGAAACATTTATGCTTTTTGCTGCATTAGTGACTGTGGAGAGGACCTCAGTTGTTTCTAGGGCTTACCCCTCAGAGATGGCAGGCTAGGATGGTCATGGGCTGGTGGTGTTCAGTGCCGTTCCCTGCCTTGCCTTCTCACCAGGACACCAGGTTAAGAAATAAAGAAAAAAGGAAGTAGAAAGAAAGAGACACAAATTGCCCATAGTACAGGAAGCTGGGACGTGGGTGAGTGGTCACAGACCACAGGGGTATGTCCAGTGAGCAAAGAGCAGAGGGACTGTGATGGGTGTGGGGATGGCGGTAGAGGAGTCCTGCCCGCTGCGGGGACCTCAGAGGGCAGGGTGGCTGGACGTCTTCTGGGGAGTGCTCCCCTGCAGTCACCGTGGTGGGCCTTTCCCGGCAGGACCGCTCCTGCCACGTGGCCGGCACCAGCAGACCTGAGCAGAGGTGCGTGGGGCATAGAGCCAGGGGTGGGCAGGAGGCGGGGGAAATACGTGGTAAGAACAATGGCAACAAAATGTGTAAAACGAACATGTGTCCTACGGAAAGTCAGTAGTAATTTAGAAAATGTGATAGGGACGAACTGAGACACGACCTCCGTAGTAACAACTCCGGAATTGCTTGGAAAGGCAGAGGCTTACTGTGGAAAATGCTCACCATCTCACTGAGGTCATTAACATAGTCTGAGTGAAGGAGGCTCACATCACCTGAAGGCAAAGACTGACTGGCAGACGGACTCATTCTTCTGGGTTTTCGAGATTTCATGTAAGTCGGGACAAACTTCCACCTGGATCTTCCACCCTGCTCATGTGATTCAGAGCTTATCTGGAAGACTGAGTGAACGTGAGAGCACAGCGTCCGAGGAGGAGAGTATCTAGGACCGATTCTTTCTCAGTCTTCAACCGTCATACAAGCTCCAGGCACTCAGTGTCGCACGAGAGCCACCATGTCTGCCAGTGGGAAAGCACAGGTCACTCCGGAAAAATCCGAATTCCCGTCATACTCTACTGAATGCTCGTAGTACCAGCAGTGGTCCACAAAGGTTATTCAGTCCGCGGTATGGGGCCGAGAAATAGACCACATATGTTAGAGTTAGATCTTCTCACCTTCCCTTAGAGTATAATACGTTCTAGACACATTAGACTTCAAAATAAAACCACAAAAGAGCAAGAAGACTAAACAGAAGAATGTTTATCACCTCTAAGGTAAAAATTACATTTTTTAGAAAAATATGTAAGAGAGCACACAAAAATAGAGTTGGCATTGAAATTATAATTTAAGACAACAACCGAGAGTGTGGGCAGTAGTTATAAAAACTTATGGACTTACTCCCCTCACGTATAAGAATTTCTTAGAAACGATTACCATGTCAACTGAGAAATGGGCGAAAGACACGAAAGACACACAAAAATGTTAATAGTAAACATGGAAAAATGCTTAGCGTCGTTATTGATCAAATAAAGCAGGCATAGATCAGAAATTGTGACTGATTTTAAGAGGATTATATGCAGTGTTGGTAAGTGAGGCATTTCCAAGTTCTGGCGGTGGAAGGATGCAAATTGTCTTCATCCTTAGTTAATGAAAGACGTTGAGTTGGCCCCTCTATTCCTCTTCCCTTTCTCGTTCGGTCCCTTCCAACAGAATTCAGGGCCACTCTCTTTGGGGGCTGAGCTCAGGGGCCGGGGCAGGACAAGGGGGCGTCCAGTGGGAGTGTAGCCAGCATGGTGGGTCATCGCTGACAGCTGCAGTGCTCGAGGCAGTGTCCCCTGGGGGGCCCGCAAGTGGGGGGGCCCGCAAGTGGGGGCGCCCCGAGGGATTGGCCTGAACACCATTTTCACTGAAAGAAACGAGGACTTTTTGGACTGACGGCTTATTTTGCTGCTGGATCAGAGAAAGAAGAGCAGGGACTATGAGACCGTGCAAGTCAGCGAGGATTGCTGTCAGAGTGATGGGAACACGTCAGATGCCACAGGAGCCCGTGTGAAGGGTCCCCTCTGCCAATTCCAGGACAATTGCAGCATCAAAATCAGTAAAGTTAGGGACAGATTGAATGTAATGGAAACCACACCTTAAACTGATGTAAAGAAATACACAAATAAGTTCAAAGTTCCCCGAGAAATGGAACATGTCAGTAGGAAATGAGTGGAGAAGCCGGGTGCACACTGGTGTCGTCAGTGATGAACAGGAGCATTGTCGGTAAGGGGCAGATTGCCACCTGATGGTGGTGTGGACGGTGCCTCGTGCAGCCTTCCTGTCAGAGATGCAGCCAGTCCTGAAGAGACGTCAGACAAACCCAGGTGGACAGATGCTCCCCAAAACAGCTGACCTGTAGTCTTCAAGTGCACCGAGGTCTCGAGAGTCGAGACAAGACGAAGAGCTCCTCCCGACGTAGGAGGAAGAGGGTGGAGAAGCTGGCACGCCGTCCAGACTGGACCCTTTTGCTCTGACGGCGGCATTGGACCAGCGGCCAGACTCGGGGGGAGCCGAGTGCTCGGTCAGAGCAGAGTAACAGGGCTAGCGAAGCATCCGTGCCCGTTTCCGGCTTTGGTTTGGACGGCTGTGCTGTCCTCATGCAGCACGGTGGCCTGGTTTGTGGGAGAATTTGGGAGTCAGCAGTTTATTTTTAGAGCAGTCAGAAAAAATCCTTGCACTGCACTCGCAACTTCTGCACGATTGAGATTGTCACACGCACGCACACGCATGCTGCGTTGAAGTGAGCAGACGTGCTCTGTGCCCAGCAGTTCTGCCTCAGGATCTGTCCTCGAACGATGACTAGAGTCCCCGCCGAGGCCGTGCCCTGAGAGGTTTAGTTCATTTTAGTGAAACTTTGGAAACCAGGTGTCTGCAAGGAGGTGCGCCCTGACACAGTCTGGCGAATGTCATTTCGTCACTGAGACTCATGTTTGTGAAGAATATTTGATGACAGCGGAATGTGTCCATGGTGTGATGTTCACAGAGGCGAGTTTGCAGACGGGTACAGCAAAAATAGTCCAGTTCAAACAAACATGCAGAGGAACGGAGTCAGGGCGGTTCAGGAAAGCAGGTGGACTTTGGATGATGTAAGGCGCGCACAGGGAGGAGGATGGGGAGGGGAGGAGGTTATGGCACATCTAGGAAGCGGACCTTGCTGCCTCGTGGCCGGGTCTTCCCTTAGGAGACCAGCCCCAGGATGAGTGCAAACGCAGAGCCTGGTGAGCTTTGGACCCTGGTAAGCCAGCCCAAGCTGGGCAGACGCCCTGGGCCGAGCGCAAAGGGAAGTGAGCCTTCCAAGGGCGTAGCTCCCGTGTGGCCCTGTGGCCTCTGGGCTGCAGCCGGGGCTCTCAGGGAGTGTTCCCCACCCTCCATGCTGCTCCTTCCCATGCAGCCACCCTCTGGAAGGACGGCACTCTTCCCCAGACTCCCTCCGTTGCTCTCCTGTCTTCAGAGAGGACCCCGTCCCTCTGTGGAAGGGAGCAGCCTCTGTGCAGGCTCCGGCTCTGGGAGGAAGTTCCAGGCCCAGCCAGCGGCCCATGCGAGGCCACGCTGACAGGTGCTGTGGACAGGTCCCTGCCGTGGACAGGCGTGCCCACCCTGATCAGTGTCTGTGTCACCAGCCCGGCCCGTCTTGGGCGCTGCCTGCGCCAGCCTGTCATTTGCCAGGAATTGGGCACATGGAGCTTCTGTGATGGGAAGGTGGTCATCAGGTCTGTTACATTCCAACGCCCGGATCTCCTGACAAGGATTGTAATCGAACCCTGATTTGCAAGGATACCAACCCTGTTCTCTGGCGGCTGTGCTGCTTCTTGGGGTCTCTGGGTTCAGTGGGCGGGGTACTGGAGGGAGGATTCAGATGCAAGAGAAGCAGCCGCACCAGCGTCTGGGCTTCCACAGCCTTAAGTGTCAGCCCTGCAGCACCTGCGGGCCTGGGGTCAGGCTGCAGGAGTTCAGAACCCAGCAGTCATCACCCTCTCTGTGCCTCAGTTTCCCCATCTCTGCAGTGGGTGTAATGACAGCACCTACTACTTCATAATGACTACAACACGTAGAAACTCCCAGGGCAGAGGCTGGTGTGGAGGGAACTCAGTCCAAAGTGCCAGCAGACTGTGAGACCAGCCTTTTGTTCTAGCGACAGAGCAGGCACCCGATGTGTGCAGGGCCTCTAGTTGGCCTCAGGCTGCTCAGTGCAGAGCAGGTGAAGGGCTCGGGGCCGGACGTATGTCACTGCCCGTGAATGACACGGGCACCCTTTGGTTACTTCGTAAAGGACAGACAGTGAGTGGGGTCCAGGCTCAGCCCCCCTGACCAGTTGGCATGACCTCCTCTGGTACACTGGGTGCCCCTGGAATTAGATCTAACCAGCCTGGACCCTGAGAGACAAGGGCACTGGGCTGTCACCTGAGTTTCACAGCCAAGGATGGACTGACGGACGCAGCCAGCAGGCCCAGCCCCTCGGCAGCTCCCCTCAGTGGTGTTTTCTGACCCGTCTGGGAGCAAGGACGAGCTGGACCCCTAGTCCTCACGACAAGATTGTTTCCCCTTCCTTGGACTCATGGGGCAAGCAGTGGAGTTGGGGTGATGGCAAGCTTGAGTGGAGTTGGGGTGATGTCTCTGGGCTCCCAGGACAGAGCCAGGCCAGGAGAGTCTCCTCCTGACAGGGGTCTCACTGAGTGGACACCCGCATCTCCAGCAGTGGAATGGGGGCCTAGGGATGTGCACTTCCTTGTCAGATGCAAGGCCCAGGCTTTCCAGCTGGGGTCTTCTGCCTACGCCCTGCAGCTGTCCCAGGCAGAGCTCAGCATGCCGAGGTGCAGGTAAGGCTGGAACTAGAGGGAAAGTTGTAGCCTAATGCGTATGTGAGAATATAGGGACACCTAATCTCTGGTAAGCTCAGCATTTGTTGTGCATCAGAACAAGGAAAATTAAAACTAGTTGACCCTTGAACAGCACGGGTTCGAACTGCACGGGTCCACTTACAGAAGGGTTTTTTAAAAATAAATACAGTACAGTTCTTTAAGTGTATTTCCTCTTCCTTATGATTTCTTAGTAACATTTTTTCTGTAGCTTACTTTACTGTAAGAGAACAATGTCTAATACATATAACGTACAGGGTATGTGTTATCAACTGTGTTGTCAGTAAGGCTTCTGGTCAGTTGTAAGCTGTTAGTGAAGTTTTCGGGGAGTCAGAAGTTACACATGGATTTCCGATTGCGCGGTGGGGAGGGGGTTTGTGCCCTAACCCCTGTGTCGTTCAAGGTCAGCCGTCTAATGTAATTCTGACACGCAATGAATCGAATGCCTAAAATTAAGAGATTGCCAATACCAAGTGTCAGCAATGGGGCACCTGTCAGGGAGAGTGGGTGTTTGTAAGTTTGTGGGGTCTTTTTATTTCTTGATCTGAGTGTGAAGAACACAAGCGTTTTCAGTTTATGAGGCTTTTATCCATGTAAGCTATACTTCGATAAAAATGTGTATTTAGAGAAGAGAAAAATGAAAACACATTGACAGTGGGAGCTTAAGTCCCTGCCTGTTTGAGGCCCCTGTGTGACTCTGGACAGCCCCTTTCTTGCTCTGGGCTTCTGTTTTCAGAGCTGCAAAGTGGAGAAGGCCACGTAGATCCTGCTGTTACTCTGAGCCCGTGAGGACACCCCATTTACCACAGTGCCTCTGAAGTGGGACCTACCAGTACCTGCGGTCCCAGGAACCTGGGGGGAGCAGGGCCACCCCGGACAGCACCCCACCTGGGTAGAGGGATGCCCCACGTGGTGGAAGGGTGGGGTGGCAGGTGTCAAGGAGCCTCTAGGCCCTGGCCTGCAGGTGTTAATACAAAGCCAGTTCTGCACAAATGCCAAGCCTCAGGCCTGGAGAACAGAGAGGACTGGTTTCCCCCCCGCACCCTGATTACACAGGAGTGTGCCCTTCTCCACTGGCCCTGCAGAAGTCTCTTCTCAGTACTGTCTATTCCTTTGGTTTTTCTCATTTTGTGCAGGACAGGAGGGTGCCTCTGAGAACGAGAGCTCTTGCCATGGCTCCGTCAGAGGGTCTGGACCATCTCAGGCTTGCATGCATGGACACAGCAGCATTTCCAGCCTGTGTCCATTTGCATCTGGCCAGCAGGCAGCATCGAGGCCCGAGTCCCTGTCCACAGGCATCTTCACCATGACCCTGACCGCAGAGCCGCATGGCCCTCAGCTGCCTGGCGTGGTCGCCCATGACTCACAGAGCACACACACTTCCACTTCCTCTGGCTTGTCTAGAGTCAGCCCATCTGTCAGGCTGATCTCATGTTCCACTTGGAGCAGTAGGGGAGAGGGGCCCCAAGTGAGCCCTCCACTGGGGGGGGGGCAGTCCGGGGCGAGGCCATAACCCTCCCCCAGGAGTACTAGGGACATCTGTGCCTGTGGTCCCGTTTCCAGTCAGACCCTTCCGTGTAGCTGAGGAGCCTCTGACCTTGGCCGAAAGCCCCATTAGTTCAGGAAACCATCAGCGAGCTGTCATCTGGCTTCCCTTCCGAACATCCCCATGCCGGCGCGGCCAGGCCTGCCGCTGATAACAAGAGAGCAGACGCGGTCCCCGGCTGAGGCGAGCTGCTCAGCCCCACAGAGGTGGCCCTGGTGCTGGCCGCCGTTCCCAGCACCCGACACCGACCCCTGACTCATTCCCTTTCCCAGTCAGTGGTCCACTCAAACAGCTGCTGGAGTTGTGATTCACTAACACACAGGTCACTGATTCCGTGCTTTTAGTGTGTTCATAGATGTGTGCAGCCTTCCCCACGGTTCACCTGGGAACATTGTCACCCCGGTGTGCTTTAGCTAGCCCCCATACTGACCACGGCGCTGGCTGGGGCTGGGGGAGCCGCCCCCAGCTTGGCTCCTGGTGCTGCAGGCCCGCCCGCCCTTGCTGGAACCCAGCTCAGCGGCAGCTCTGCTGTGCCGTCCAGGCCTGTCCATGTCCTGACACAGGGTGCCCTTAGGGGCCGGAGTGTGGGACTGGGGCCACATGAATGTAAAACACAAATCAGGCCTCATCTTAACCGCTGCAGCGCTGCCTGCCCTACAGCCCCCAGGTCATAGTGCACTTTGCCTCAGAACCTCCCATGGTGGGTACAGGCTAGCATGGGACCCCGGACCTGACGCCCAGTTAGAGTAGTTAATATGGCCCAATGTGAATCAAAACAGGCCCCCAAGGATAGAGACTTGAGGCACGTGGAGGCACAGTTATTCCACTCAGGAGCCGCTGTGGCTTATTCATCAGCTGGACGAGCGTCAGCGCCCGGCGGTGGCTTGTTACGACCCCAGCGCTGTGTTCCCACAGTAAAGCCCACACCAGTATGGTTAACATCACTGACTCCGTCTGACAGGAGCCCATACGGATGTTGCTGTTGCAGATTTGTCTGATCGGTTCTGTGCAGCGTGTGTGTCTTCACCGTGGCTGACGTCTCGGCCTCTGCTCGCCGCCGGCTGCTTCTCTGTCCCTGGGAGCCGAGGCTGCAGAGCCCTGTGCATGCTGCTGTCTCCTTCCCAGAGACATGCCCTGAACAGACGGTGGGGTCTGGGCTTGCAGGACTCAGGGCCGCAGGAGCTAGCCGTGGCTCAAGAGACTGAAGCATGCGGAGATTTCTGCTGGCCTGGTGGCAGCCCTTTGCCCTCAAACAGAAGGGACCCTCATGTGGGCTGGGCAGAGAAAGCACTTCTTGGGTCATTCTGAGGCTACAGAGCGGTGCCCAACCAGGCACAGCCCACCCTCCCTGGCCCCCCAATGTACTCAGGCAAACCTTGGCTTCTCTGGACAGACAGCGGCTCGGGGAAGGAGTCCATCTGGGGTGGAGTTCAAGCTCTATCACTCACCAGCCTTGTGGGCTTCAATGTCCATTGACCTTCAGGTGCAAGCCCCCGGTGGGGCCTGAGCAGGTTCCCGCGGGCCCCTCTCCTGAGGCTCCCTGTCCTCTGCACACCGCAGGCTCTGCCCCGGGGCGTGTGTTCAGGGGGGTCTCCTACAGCCCTCGCAAGGGAGGATGCATGCCCTCGTCCAACCCAGACGACAGCTGCTGGTCCAGCGTTACCGTAGAAACAGATTCAGGACAGGGCTGAGCTCCTCCTCGCTGGTAACTTGGAGATCGCACAGACAGCGGGCGTTCCCCCAGGCCCCTGCGTGCCGATGCATCCGGCGGCGAAGGGCCCGGCACATGAGTGCACAGCCACGTGTCACGCAGGGGAGAGGGTCCCGTGCTCCCAGGACTGGGGCACACGTTCCAGACGCCTTCCTGCTGCTGTTGGGCGGGGGTGGGGGGTGCCGAAGACGGGCACCAGATGCGGAGCCCGGTCATCGTTCTGGGGTAGAATTACTGCACACAGATAAATCCTGGGAACAGCTGCCTGGAATATTCTTTATATTGGAAAGTATGCTTTGAGGTCATTACTCAGGATTTTATAGGCCGTTTCTTGGCTGAGCCCCAGGACGGCTTATGGCTTTGCAAAACGGTGACGTCGCACTTTATGAATGACAGATGGCTCTGCTCACACCTCTGCGTTATCGCTTATGGTAATAGGGCTGTGGTGCTGCCCTGTGGCCGTGGGCACCCGAGCGGGGGCCGCGGGCACGGCCTGCAGGCCTGGCCTTGAGCAGGGGTCCCCGCACCCACGGACTGAGCTTCGTTTCCCAGTCTGTTTTCCTGCCGGTTGCGTCACTGCAGGAACGGCCGCTGTTGGCGCCCCTGTATCCGGGCACAGCCCGGGCACAGGCCAGTCTCCACGGGTGTGGTTGCCCCCCGTCCCCGAGGCCCTTGTCCTTTCTCCTCCATCCTCTGCCCGTGGCCATCTGCGTGGGCCTCCCTGGCCAACCTGTTCTCTTTGTCAATTCTTGTCTTTTTTTTTTTTTTCCCCTCTTCCCACAATCCAGGCCTGGCATGCAGGGGCAGCGGCTGCTGTCTGTAGCCCAGCGATGGTGGGGGGCTCACACTGTGGCCCAGATCTGCCTCAGCCCTGCTTTCATTGCAACAGAATTATTGTTTTATTTGTTTATTTATTTGTCAGAGAGAGCACAAGCAGGGGGAGCAGCAGGCAGAGTGAGAGGCAGGCTCCCCGCTGAGCAGGGAGCCTGATGCGGGACTCGATCCCAGGACCCTGGGATCACGACCTCAGCCAAAGGTGAAGGCAGGTGCTTAACTGACTGAGCCACCCAGGTGTCCTGCAACAGAATTATTTTTAATAAACGGATTTATTTCTCAGTCTGAGAGAAATCACTGCATTTGGCCAAAACAGACATGACTTAGTTTTTAAAATCAGCTCTGCTCAAAAAATATTTAAGGAGAGATGGGCGCACACAGTCTGGGCTGTTTAGATGAGTGGAGCGAGAGTCAGAAAGAGGCCCAGGGATCGGGCTAATCCAGGGCTGAGACTGCTGTTTTTCCAGCAGGTCACCGGGCAGTGAGTCAAGAAGCAGAGATAGGATGAGTCAAGACCACAGCCCAGAAACTGCAGTGAGACATCTTCTCTGGTGACCCAGGTGACCCTGGCCTTAGAGGAGCGGGGATAGAGGGCCTGGGGGCCTGGGAGGCAGGAGGAGGGAGGAGGGGGTGGGGACAGAGGGCAGGGGGAAGGGGGAGGGGGAGAGGGAAGGGGAAGGAGCGAAGGGGACGGGGCTGTGTGTGTCTGGAGGGTGTCAGGGATGTCCAGGTGCTGCTCCTTCCCTGACACTCACGGCCAGCAGGTGTGGGTCCCGTGAATGCACACGTGCTGCATCATTCTGGAGGGTGGGTGGACCCTGTCCCCTCAGAGCCCAACGTTTCCACGGCATTGTGCTTTGGTGCCTCAGCTTTGAACAAGGGCACAGTCAAGTGTTAGGAGTGAGAGCGAGCTCTTGGGCCCCTGGCTGCTCCTGAGAGGACCGGGGTAGAGGTGGGAGCCGGGGCCCGGCTCACAGAATTCCAGGAGCGTCTGCGTCCCCCTAGTCTGGCTGCTCCTCACTCAGGAGCCATGTAGCCAGCTGGCCACGCTGTTGAGCGGCCTCAGCCAGAGTGCCCCATCTGTGATGCGGTGGCAGGCACTCCCACGAAGCTCGTGTGCTGAGGCCCTGACATCCCAGGGCTGTGGCAGGGCAGGGCCCAAGGCACTTGGCTCTCAGCCCAGGCTCCCCCTCCCACCTCCTCCCACTGTGTTACCCAGGCAGCTCGGGGAGACCATTGGACAGCCCCATGGGGTCTGCGGGGCCCAGTACTGTCAAGCCTGCACTAGAGACAGGGAAGCTGACCTCCAAGGTCGGGGATGATGGAGCAGGCTCTGCACCCAGGCCTCCCGTGGGCCCTACTCTTCATTTCAGGGGGGACCCTGATGGCCAGGAGCACCGGGAGCTCTGGCCATCCCTCCGCCCAGAGCTTCCCTGCCCAGGGGCTGGGCCCTCCTCAAGGGAAGCCTGACGGAGCCTCCAGGGGGCCACACCTGCTTTCACCTCTGCCAGGCTGAGGCCCAGGGGGACCCTGACCCTCCGGGCTCATTAGACCAGTCTGCACGTGCACCTGGCCACATGGGCAGAGCCGGGTTGCCCCAGGCCAGGCTAGGCCAAGTCGAGGGCCGTGTGGGGAGGGCAGAGCCGGGGGCCCTCTTATTCTCACTGACCACTGCAGAGCTGTGGAGCCTCTCTGTGGTCCTCCCCTGTGAAGGTGCTGGCTGGAGCTGGGAAGCCTGCCACACTAGCGGCCGCCTTGGTCTGAGACTTCTGGAGTTGACAAAGTCAACAGCAGTGTAGGAGCAGAGGGCCCCTAACTCAAACTGGGGGGTCAGGGCAGGCTTCTTGGGGGAAGGAACACTGAGGTAGTCCTGATGGATGAGGCAGGATGGGGGCCGGAGGGAGCAGGGAGAGCCGTGTGAGGGGCACTGATGGGGGTGGGTGTGGAGGGGTTAGAGACAGCAGGGAACTGAGCAGGGGGCCAGGCCGGGGAGCGGCCATGAGATGGAGGGGAGAGTAAGTAGTACTTCCTGGCGGAGACTCTCCAGGTGGGTGTGTGGGGGGGGTATCGGCCCCTGGCCAGAGCCAGCTCTTGTGCCGAGACCGGGAATTTGAAATGGAAGGGGCCTGCCGGGTGCGCTCTGCCCCTGTCTTCTCCCTGTGGTGCCCAGCCCTCGTCCAGTGAATGTGTCCAGCGAACTCTGCCTTTCACAGGGCTGCAGTGTCCCCGTGTCTCACCCGTGCAATGAAACCATCGTGACCTCTGAAGCAGATGACACGTACACTTTCCCCAAGTGTGACTCAGCGGTTGTGAGGTTCATGCACAAGGCGGTCCAAAAGTGGATGGGGATTGCTGCCTCTGCTTCCTGTGATGATTTTGTAAGATCACGCCGCACTGAGTGCTCACAGAGAACAAGTAGGAAGTCTGCACAGAGTGCAAACAGGAGCCTTTTGAGGGCACGGGGGCGAGAAGAGCAGCCACAGATATGGGGGAATTGCATGAAGAGAATTCTCCTTTCGGCCTCGAGACGGGCCCCATGCCCTGGCGGCACGGGATGCAGAGTGCGGGGCAAACGGGTCTTTGCCGTCTGGAGAGTGAGAGCAGTAGGACTGGGGGAACTTGGCCACTGCAGGGCGAGGGGATTCCAGGAGGGGACGAGATCACGTACAGGGAGCCTGCACGCCTGCCTGCCCACCTGTCTGACTGACCGGACCACATGTGCAGAGCACCTCGGAAGCAGCCAGCCCTGGCCAGAACCTGAGCTGAGGCTGGAGCTGCGGCCCCGGGGAGCTGAGTTAGCTCCGCTGACATCACCAGCCGAGCCGAAAGAGACACGTCACTGGCAAAAAACAACAGAATCCCGAAACCAGTACTACGTTATATGTTAATTAATTGAATTCAAATAAAAAAAATAAAAAGTAAGACAGAATCCAGAATCTCCTCCAGACCACGTTCATAATGTGGACACAACTCAGAATTACTGCCCAACATGCAACAGAGAGTCAGCGGGACACACTCGTCAGAGAAAGGAGCGCGAACGGAGAGAGAGCCCAGGAGGCCCCGGTGTTGAGACAGCGGGGGCTTGACTTTGTGGGCCGGGGAGCTCGGGGCGCAGGTGCGGACGCCCTCCGCGTCACCGACACTCGCGAGCCTCTGCGTCCCTGGCTGTGCTCCTGGCTCTGAAACCTGCTCCATCTCCGAGACGGCAGTGACTCCGGCTCTGTCGGCGGGCGTGGGCGATAGATCTTTCCTCTTTATTTTTATATGTGTTTTGAGTCTTGCTCTCTTGTTCACTCCGACAAATCATGCTTCTTGACTGGCATTTGTAGAGCATTTTCTTCGAATGCTACTGCTGGGAAGATCAGCCTTAGTTCTGTATCTTGCTATTTGGTTTTTACTGTCCATCTGGTTTGCGTTTCCCTTTTCCTCTTCATCCGCCTTCTTTTGGATAATTTGAGTATTTTTTATGATTCCATATAATCACATCTTTGCTGGTTCCCTGTAACTGTGTGTGTGTGTGTGTGTTCCTGTTCACACGCATGCGTGAGGGTTTGTAGTGCGCGGTTTTAACCTCCTCCGTCTTCAGATAACATCACAGTCCTTCATGACAGTTCAGTAAGCTCCCGGCAGCACGGCGTCTTCCCCCATCCGGTCTTCATGGTGTCACCCTGTCCGCCCCTTGCTTCGTACCGGGTCTCCACGCGCTGTCATCTCCTTTCTGCTGAAGCACTTCCTTTACCATCTCTTGGTGCCGACGTGCTGCACATGGGGAACTGTTGTCGCTCCTGTAGGTCTGTGAAGCTGGATGTTTTACCTCCCTTACACCACTTGTTGCCGGCTCTAGAATCATGAATTACTAGTTTTCCAGATGATGGAAGGCAGATACTTGCAAATATGAGATAACTAGTACCAAGCAGAATAAAGACAGTCCTATAGACGTGCGTCAGAATCAGACAGATGGTTACCAAGGCCAACAAGCAAATAGCTTAGGCAACGAGAGGAAACGTGACACTGTACATACAGGGGATAATGATTTGATCAACAGCCAGCTTCTTATCAGACTCTGTGGGGATCGGAAGAGGGTGAGACACCAGAGTTAAAGTGTAGAAAACAAACAAAAGGACCTTTCAATCCAGAATCCTAGATCTCCTGTGTCCCCTCTATCCCTTATGTCCCCTATATTTCCTGTGTCCCCCTGTGTCCTCTACGTCCCCCATGTTCCCTATGTCCCCCTATATCCCTTATATCTCCCATGTCCTCCTATGTCCCCTTTTCCCCTATGTCCCTTTCTGTCCCCCTATAACCCCCCTAGCCCTTATGTGCCCTGTTTCCCTATATCCCTTCTATTCCTGTGTCTCTTCCTATATTCAGCAAGCATATCCTTTAAGAGTGACTGATGAAATATAGCTCTTCTGGATTTTAGAAAGCTTAGAGAAATTATCACCAAAAAACTCTACGATAGAAGATGCTAAAGGAAGCTCTTTGGAATGAAGGACGTTAGAGAAGGAAAAGGAGACGTAGATCCTCAGAATGGAATAAGTAGCCTCAGAAATGGTAAATATATAGGTAATTGTAAAAGGCTACTCATTTTCTTTTGCTTGCTCCTCCTGACTTCTGTATAATACACGTAACTAGAAGTCAAAGCTGGAATATCATTGGGGGTGCGGAGGGATGGACGGGTCAAGGGCAGGATCTTCAGGGCTCCAAACTACTCCGTGCGGCACTGCAGTCCTAAACACGTGTTGTACGTGGACACAGGTTCACAGGATGCACAGCCGACGTAAACTGTGAGCTTTGGGTGATGATGATGCGTGAGCATAGTTTCCTCGATGATGACACGTGCACCCCTCTGGTGGGGGTGCTGGTAAGAGAGGGGGCTGTGCGTGGGGGAGGGCAGGGCGCAGAGGGGAAATCCCAGTGCCTTACTCTGAATTTTGCTGGGAACCCAAAATTGCTCTAGAAAAATTAAGTCTTTAAGTAAAACCGTCCTATTTTTTCCTGAGGTTTGTAAGGTGTGTAGACGTAGTAGCTTCTAGAGCTGGAAGGGTGGGAGGTGTGGCCCCGTGTGGTCGCAGTACTTCCACGTTGTACTTGAACTAGTAAAATGTTAGTTGTAAGTGGGATATGAAAAGTTAAAGATGGGAAGAAAGTGGTATGACATGCAGAAAACACATCTCTTCTGAAGAAATTCTATATCCATTCATAATAAAAAAAAAAGTCCAGCAAAGTAGAATTTCTTTAAAATGATACAGGCATCTATCAAAAAAAAACTGCAGTTAGCACCAACAGCTAAGGGCTGAATGCTTTCTTTATCAATCAGGACCAAGACAAAGATGTGCATTCTCGTGTTTTATATTCAGCCTCATGCTGGAATTCTTAGCTAGTGTGAAACAGCAAAAAAAAAAAAAAAAAAAAAAAAAAAAAAAGAAATAAAAGGCATATAGATTGGAAAGGAAGAAATAAAACTGTCTTTTTTCATTGACGACATGATGTCTGTGTAGAAAATACAGAAACAATAAAACCCAAAAGGCTAGTAGAATTCATAACTGAGTATAACAAGGTCGCAGGATATGAACTCAACATACAGAAATCATTTGTACTTCTACACACTAGCAATCAATGATCGGAAATGGAAACGTCTAAGCTGCCACGGAAGAGTAGCAAAAATCACAGCATACTTCGGATCCATGTGCTGAAAACTCAAACACTGCGGGAGGAAATAAAAGAAGAATAGGGAGTTTGTCTTAGTCCGTTTCGGCTGCTACAACAAAAGGACTGGGTGGCTTACAAAGAGCAGAAATTGATTTCCCACCGTTCCCACCGGTCTGGAGGCTGGACGTCCAAGGTCCAGGCACTGGCATGGCCGTGTTCTGGGGAAGGCCTCTTCCTGGCTCGCGGCCAGCACCTTCTCTGCGTCCCCCTGTGGCGGAGGGGAGGGACCAGGGCTCGCTCTCGAGCCTCTTCTGTGAAGACACCGATTCCACTCTTGAGGGCTCCGTCCTCATGACCTCATCACCTCCCAGAGGTGCTGGGTCCTAGTGTTATTTTCTCGAGGAACCGCCGTGTCAGTGGCTTCTCCACAGGGCTGCACCCATTTGCCTTCCCGCCAACCGTGCACGAGGGTTCCCCTTTCTCCACATCCTCGCCAACACGTGTGGTCTTTAGTTTTTTTGATGATAACCATTGTAACGTATGCAAGGTGATGTATTATTGTGGTTTCAATCTGCATTTCCCTGATAATGAGCGATACTGAGCATTTTTTCGTGGGTCTGTTGGCCATTTGTACGTCTTCTTTGGAGAAACGTCTGTTTGAACCTTTTGCTTATTTTTAATTGAGCTGTTTGTTTCTTGCTCTTGGGTCGTACAAGTTCCTTATATTTTCCATATTAAGCTCTTATCAGG
This sequence comes from Ursus americanus, assembly GCF_024610735.1. Lineage (NCBI taxonomy): Eukaryota > Metazoa > Chordata > Mammalia > Carnivora > Ursidae > Ursus > Ursus americanus. Next base: position 158,105 of record NC_142128.1, on the reverse strand, counting down.
TGTATGGTTTACAAAGATACGCTCCTGGTCTGTAGGCTGTCTCCACACTTGTTTTCCTGTGCTGTGCAGAAGGCTTTCAGTTGGAATGAATTCCGTGTGTCTATTTTTGCTTTCATCACCTGTGCTTTTGGGGTCGTATCCAAAAAAAAAGCATTATACAGACCAATCTCAAGGAGCTTTTCCTCTCTATTTTCTTCTAATAATTTTATGGTTTCAGGTCTTAAATTTAAGTTTTTAATCCATTTTGAGTTGATTTTTACATAGGGAGTGAGTTAAGGGGCCAATTTCATTCTTCTGTGCGTGCAAAACCAATTTCCCAACACTTTGTTGAAGGAGAGTATCCTTTCCCCACTGTGTGTTCTTGCGCCTTTGTCCAAGGTTAATTTACCATACGCTCGGAGTTATTTCTGAGGTCTGTACTCTGCTCCGTTGGTCTATGTGTCTGTTTTTGTGCCGGTGCCATACTGTTCTGATGACAATAGCTTTGCAGTGCATTTTAAATCAGGTAGCGTGAAGCCTTCAACGTCATTCTTTTTGTTCATGATTGCTGAACAACTGTGCTGGTAACTCCTATCCTGCCATCTTGATTAATACTTATTTTAAGTGTTAGTGGACTAAGGGCTCCTTTTTTTTTCCTTTTTTGTCTTTCTAAAGATTTTATTTATTTGAGAAGGAGAGTGAGTGAGTGAGAGGGAGAACACAAGCTGGGGGAGGGGCAGAGGGAGAGGGAGAAGCAGACTCCCCGCTGAGCTGGGAGCCTGACGCGGGGCTCGATACCAGGACCCAGGATCATGACCTGAGCCGAAGGCAGACGCTCAACCACCTGGGGATACAGGGACAAGCAAAAGCTGCTCACCTAGACTGGGCCAAACCCTGGGCCAGGCCTCAGGAGCATGGAGTGCAGCATTGCACCATAGACCACACGCCTCACCGTGAGTTCCGGTAGGAAATCAGGGAAAGAGAAGGTGCTGAGCAGGCACGCCCGAGCCACGGAGCTAATGCTCCTGTCCCGGCCACAGGCTTGGTGACGGGCTTCCAACAAGCCCCTTCTCTTTGTTGGCGGGTTTCGCCACCTTTAGAGAAACGAGCCAGGTACGTCCACATCACGTGTGATGTGCTTACCTGAGGGAGGTATGCATTTTTCTTCCGTGCCCACAGGGCATCTGCAAGACCCCAGTGTCACAGGGCACCCCTGCCCAACCTCTCTTCAGAAAGAGCTTCAGAGGCACACCCAGGGGCTTGGGGTCCTTCGCGGATACAGTTTGAAGGAGCTCCAGCATTTGCTGGGGGCGAGCAGGAGGGAGGGAGGTTGGTTACAGCGGCGGATGGCACTGTGCCGGGGGAGGCAGGGCGCGTTCACTTTCCTGGAGCCCCTCCACGGTCGTCAGGTGGCTGCTTCTACCCAATCGTGGAGCAAAATGTATAATTTCCCCTGAAGAAATGTGATTTTAATGAGAGGCTACATCATAGTAGAGAGTCATTATTTAGATAGTATGCATGCGTCAGGATAATTTTAAATCAACCTTTAGGTCAACCTATCTTAACTCTTCCATTAACTGCTTTTGACTGCCAGTTTCAGTAGTTGATTAGCATAACGCTTGGCAATGCAATTCCTTTTTGGATCCTGTTCATTGTGATGCCAGAATCGGCTTCTGGGCTCTTTCCCTGTGCTTGTGTTGCGTGTGCGTGTGCGTGTGTGTTGTGTGCGTGTGCGTGTTGTGTGTGCGTGCGCGCGTGTGTTGTGTGTGCGCGTGCGTGTGTGCGCGCGTGTTGCGTGTGCGTTGTGTGTGCGTGTGTGCATGTGTGCGTGCGTGTGCGCGTGCATATGCGGGTGTGCTCGTGTGTGCGTGTGTTGTGTGTGCGCGTGTGCGTTGTGTGTGTGCACGTGTGTGCGCGTTTGTGTGTGTTGTGTGTGCGCGCGTGTGTTGTGTGTGCGCGCGTGTGTTGTGCGCGCGCGCGTGTGGTGTGTGCGCGTGTGTGTTGTGTGTGCGCGCGTGTGTGCGTGTGTTTGTGTGTGTTGTGTGTGCGCGCGTGTGTTGTGTGTGCGCGCGTGTGTGGTGTGTGCGCGTGTGTGGTGTGTGCGCGTGTGTGTTGTGTGTGCGCACGTGTGTGTGCGTGTGCATTGTGTGTGCGCGCACGTGTGTGCGTGTGTTGTGTGTGCACGTGTGCGTATGTGGTGTGTGTGCGCGCGTGTGTGCGTGCGCGTGTGTTGTGTGTGCGCGTGTGTGTGTGCGTGTGTGTGCGCGTGTGTGTGCGTGTGCCTGCAGGTGCATTGAGGGTGCTTTTTCCTGATTATTAGTGAATGCATTTTCATGGGACTTACTGATATCAGGGAGCCCTGACTTTATTCTTTAAAAATTTTTAAAGAAAATTTTTAATTCTGAATATTTTTAGATTTAGAGAAAATGGTGACAATAATTTCTCATGTACTTCACATCCAGGCTCCTCTGTTATTAATATCTTACTTTAGATGGCCCATTTGTTACAGTTCATTAACCAATATTAATACACCATTATTAACTAGAGTCCACCCTTCATGCAGATTTCCTTGCTTTTTCCTTAATGTCCTTTTTCTGTCCCAGGATCCCATCCAAAACACCACTTTCCAGTTAGTCATCACGTCTCCTTAGAGGTGTCTCCTCTGTGACAGACTCTCGGACTCTTCCCAGTTTTTGGTGATCTTCACGGTTTCAAGGATGGTCAGGTATTCTGATTGTGCCTCAGTCAGAATGTGGTCGGGTTATGCTGGGTGTGGGTTTTGGGGAGGCAGACCCCAGATTCTCACTGCGGCCCTCTCAGGGTCCACGCTGTGAACAGGACTCATCGCCCTGGATGTGACCTTGGCCCCTTAACTGAGGTCGTGTCTGTCTGATTTCTGCACTGTGGAGTTGTTCATTCCCCCTTTGTATGTTGTACTCTCTGGAAGGCAGTCATTATGCAACACCTTTGTTTTTGTTTTTGTTTTTAACTTATTTTTTATAGTAATTTATTATATTATGTTACTCACCACACAGTATATCCCTAGTTTTTGATGTAAAGTTCCATGATTCATTACTTGCGTGTAACACCCAGTGCACCATGCAATACGTGCCCTCTTTAATACCCATCACCGGGCTAACCCGTCCCCCCACCCCTTCCCCTCTGAAACCCTCAGTTTGTTTCCCAGAGTCCATAGTCTCTCATGGTTCATTCCCCCTTCTGTTTACTCCCCCCTTCATTCTTCCCTTCCTTCTCCTACTGATCTCCCTGCTATTCCTTATGTTCCACAAGTGAGTGAAACCATATGATAATTGTCTTTCTCTGCTTGACTTATTTCACTTAGCATTATCTCCTCCAGTCCCGTCCATGTTGCAGCAACTGTTGAGAAATCGTTCTTTTTGACGGCTGAGTAATATTCCATTGTATATGTGGACCACAACTTCTTAATCTAGTCGTCTGTTGAAGGGCATCTCGGCTCCTTCCACGATTTAGCTATTGTGGACAGTGGTGTTATGAACATTGGGGTGCATATGGCCCTTCTCTTCACTACGTCTGTATCTTTGGGGTAAATACCCAGTAGTGCAATGGCTGGATCATAGGGTAGCTCAATTTTTAACTTTTTAAGGGACCTTCACACTGTTTTCCAGAGTGGCTGTACCAACTTGCATTCCCACCGAAGTGTAAGAGGGATCCCCTTTCCCCACATCCTCTCCAACATTTGTTGTTTCCTGCCTTGTCAATTTTTGCCATTCTAACTGGCATAAGGTGGTATCTCAATTTGGTTTTGATTTGAATTTCCCTGATGGCTAATGATTTTGAACATTTTTTCATGTGTATGTTGGCCATTTGTATGTCTTCATTGGAAGAGTGTCTGTTCATATCTTCTGCCCATTTTTTTATTTGATTATCTGTTTTTGTGTATTGAGTTTGAGAAATTCTTTGTAGATCTTGGATACCAGTCTTTTATCTGTAGTGTCATTTGCAAATATATTCTCCCATTCCGTGGGCTGCCTCTTAGTTTTTTTGACTGTTTCCTTAGCTATGCAGAAGCTTTTTATCTTGATGAAGTCCCACAAGTTCATTTTTTCTTTTGTTTCTCTTGCCTTTGGAGAATGTCATGAAAAAAGTGGCTATGGCCGATGTCAGAGAGGTTGCTGCCTATGTTTTCCTCTATGATTTTGATGGGTTCCTGTCTCACATCGAGGTCTTTCATCCATTTGGAGTTTATCTTTGTGTATGGTGTGAGAGGGTGGTCAAGGTTCATTCTTTTGCATGTAGCTGTCCAATTTTCCCAGCACCATTTATTGAAGAGACTGTCTTTTTTCCACTGGATGTTTTTTCCTGCTTTGTCAAAGATTAGTTGCCCAAAGAGCTGAGGGTCCATTTCTGGATTCTCTATTCTGTTCCATTGGTGTATGTGTCTGTTTTTGTGACAGTACCATGCTGTCTTTGTGATCACAGCTTATTTGTTCTTTGAAAGAATAAATAAGATCGATAAGCCACTGGCAAGACTCATTCAGAAGAATAGAGAAAGGACCCAAATTAATAAAATTAGGAATGAAAGGGGAGAGGTCACAACCAACACCAATGAAATAGGAAAGATCATTAGAAACTTTTATCAACAGCTTTATGCCAATAAATTAAACAACCTGGAAGAAATGGATGCCTTCCTGGAAACCTATAAACTACGAAGACTGAAACAGGAAGAAATTGATTTTTTAAACAGACCAATTAATTCAAAGAGATTGAAGCAGTGATCAAAAACCTCCCCCAAAACAAGAGTCCAGGGCCTGACGGATTCCCCGGGGAATTCTACCATTCAAAGAAGAATAATACCTATTCTCCTGAAGCTGTTTCAAAACATAGAAACAGAAGGAAAGCTGCCAAACTCATTCTATGAGGCCAATATTACCTTGATCCCCCAACCAGGCAAAGACCCCATCAAAAAGGAAATTACAGACCGATATCCCTGATGAATATGGACGCCAAAATCCTCAACAAGATGCTGGCTAATAGAATCCAACAGTACATTAAAAGGATTATCCATCATGATCAAGTGGGATTCATCCCTGGGATGCAAGGGTGGTTCAACATTCACAAATCGATCAGTGTCTTAGATTTTATCCAGAAGGAAAAATTCAAAAACCATATGATTCTCTCAATAGATGCAGAAAAAGCATTTGACAAAATACAGCATCCTTTCCTGATTAAAACCCTTCAGAGTGTAGGGATAGAGGGTACATTCCTCAATCTCATAAAAACCATCTATGAAAAGCCTACAGCAAATATCATTCTCAATGGGGAAAAGCTGGAAGCCTTTCCCTTAAGATCAGGAACACGACAAGGATGCCCACTCTCGCCACTATTATTCAACATAGTCCTAGAAGTCCTTGCAACAGCAATCAGACAACAAAAGGGATAAAAGGTATCCAAATCAGCAAAGAAAAAGTCAAAATGTCTCTCTTCGCAGATGACATGATACTCTATATGGAAAACACAAAAGAAGCCACTCCCAAACTATTAGAAGTTATAGAGCAATTCAGTAATGGGGCGGGATACAAAATCAATGCTCAGAAATCAGCTGCATTTCTATACACGAATAATGAGAGTGAAGAAAGAGAAATGAGGGAATCCATCCCATTGACAATAGCACCAAAAACCATACGTTACCTTGGAATTAACTTAACCAGAGACGTAAAGGACCTATATTCTAGAAACTATAAATCACTCTTGAAAGACATTGAAGAAGACACAAAAAGATGGAAAAACATTCCATGCTCATGGATCGGAAGAATTAACATAGTTAAAATGTCCATGCTACCCAGAGCAATCTACACTTTCAATGCTATCCCGATCAAAATACCGAGGACATTTTTCAAAGAACTGGAACAAACAGCCCTTAAATTTGTGTGGAACCAGAAAAGGCCCCGAATCGCCAAGGAACTGTTGAAAAGGAAAAACAAAGCTGGGGGCATCACAATGCCAGATTTCGAGCTGTACTACAAAGCTGTAATCACAAATTTTAGAACATTTTCTTCACCTCAAAAGGAGACTCCAAACCTTCTAGCTACTCTCTGCCCCCAGGAAAGCCCTTCCCCAAACCCGGAGCAGCCACTGATCTGAGTTCTGCGTCCACAGATCTGTCTGTTGTAGATTTTTCATCAGATGCAGGCTTGTAATACGTGTCTCCTGAGACCGGCGTCTTCACAGAGCGCAGTGTTGGAGGGTCTGTCCCTGTTGTGGCAGGTCTGGCCCTTCCTTCCTCTTTCCTTCCCTTCCTTCTTGAGCTACTTAATCCCTTTTGGTGGCCCGGTAACATTCTGCCGTGTGGCTGGGCCGTATCTCGCTTATCTGTTCATCAGCTCATAGATACTGGGTTGGTTTTCTCTCTGCTTCACAGAGAGCTTCCCGCTGCGCGCTTGTGTGGGGTTGTCACGGGGACACGCGCTTTCGCTGCTCTTGCGCCCGACCCAAGAGCAAAATAGCAGGCTGGGACGCTGGCTCTGTGGGTGGCACTGGAGGGGCCGCCATGGTTCTCCACAGCGGCTGCACTGCTTTCCTGTCCCACCGGCCGCGTACGAGGGCCCCAGCAGCTCCACGTTCGCCAACATCAGTCACGTCCTGTTGCTCGGAGAGTAGCCATGTTTAGACTGTGAAGACGCATTTCAGCCTGGTTTTGATTTGCATTTCCTTAATAACTAACAGGGTTCAGTATCTTTTCGTGTGCTCACGGACCGTTTGTACATTTTCTTTCAAGAAATGCCTATTCAAAACCTTTTTCCAGTTTTAAATGGGGTTATTTGCTTGTTGTTACCGAGTTGTGTCTCTTACACATTCTGGATATAAGTTCCTTATCGGGTATTTGCTTTGCTGGTATTTTCTCCCTTTCTGTGGGATGTCATTTTGCTTTATTGATGGTACTGGTTGCAGTGTGAAAGATTTTAATTCTGATGCAGCGTGACTTTTCTATTTTTTCTTTTATTACTTGTGCTTTTGGTGTCACATCTAAGAACATAGCCTAACTCAAGGCTGTGAAGGTTTCCTCTACGTTTTCTTCTCAGAGCGGTTTCTGTCCCTGTCTACCAGGACAGCGTGCTGCATTGATTGAATTTTGGATGTGGACTCAACCACGCGTTTCTGGGGTGAATCTTGCTGGGCCCTTGTGTACAGCGCTCCTTGTCTGTTGCTAGGTTTGGTTTGCTGGTATTTTGTGGAGGACCTTTGCATCTGTGTGCTTGGGGGATTTGGTTGGTAGTTTTCCTGTAAAGACTGTCCTCTCGAGGTATTTTCTAATTTCCTTCATGATTTCTCCTTTGATCCATTTGGCTAAATAGGAGTATGTTGTTAGATGTCCACATTTCCCTTCAGTTATTGATGTCTGCAGTAATTCTCTGGTGGGTGTGCAGTCTACTTCATATGACTGTGATCCCTTCACATGTACTGAGGCTTGTTTTGTTGCCTAACGTGTGGTTTGTCTCGCAGAATGTTCCGTGTGTGCTTGAAAAGACTCTGCTCTGCTGTTGGCCAAGGGCTGTGCACACACACGCAGGTCAGGGTGGCTTATCGTGTGTTCCCACTCCTGCATGTCCTCGTTGGCCTCCGCCTAGCTCCCCTGCCCCTCAGTGGAAGTGTGTCACCGAAGGCCCCAGTTACTGTGCCTTTTTCATCCGACTTTCTGTGTCTGAGCTCCTTGATGGAAAAATACTTAGTTGGCTCTCAAGCTGATGGCCTCCCTTCCCCCATCTGATGCCTGACATCCCCTGACAGGAAGCTTAGAGTGTGCTGGGTGCTGCTTCGTGCTTCAGGTATGCTTGTAGTGTTTGCACTCCATTCCTGCGGAAACAGACCTGCAGAGCATCTGGGAAAATTGCTCCAGGACACCTGGCTGCTTCAGAGCGAGATTCTGAGGCACCCGAGTCCAGAACTTGTGCTCAGCACCACATGTCTAGATGTCCTCTTTGGGTGCCTAGATGGTGTCCTGAATGTCCCCGCACCAGGCGGTCGGTTGGAACGTTGACCCACTCCTAAGCTGCTGTGTAAGGAATTCCAGAAATAAATCCCAGTGGAAAAATAAAAAGGGGTTTTTATTGTTTTGTATCCTTCCCAGGTTTGGGTCTACACATGGCCAAAATGCAGGCCACATCTCTCCACTCAGCTCACCTTCTGAACCACAGGTCCTTGGAGCTCCAGGTGCTTTTCCTCCCTGGACCCCAGGTCCAGATGGGGGCCTAGGGAGGAAGGGGCAAGGTAAGAAGCAGCCCTCACTTACTAATGCCAGGGTCCTGCCCTGAGCCAGAGCCACCACCCAGGCCTCCCGGGAGTGGTGAGGGGCCAGGCAGGCGAGAGGTCCCTGTGCCCCATGCCCCAGTGAGGAACAGTCTTCCTAAAAAGGGAGGCAGCCGATGTGCAGGGTGTCCCCACATGGAGCCTCAGGCACAACATTTATCATCCTGGCTTCGTGGCAGGACTGGAGAGAGGGCAGGGGTGCTTCCTGAGCCTGCCCTGGCCCACAGTAACCCACTTCGTAAACAGACTCCTCACCCGGTGTAGTGATGAGAGCAAAGAGGTCTGCCACAGACCCAGCATTTGTGTCTCCCTGAATTCAGATCCTGAGACCCAGTCCGTAGTGTGATGCTATTAGGAGGTGAGGCCTTGGGGTGATTAGGTCATGGGGTGGAGCTTAGCACTTTGATAAAAGAGGCCTCAGAAAGCACCCTCACCCCTTCCACCACACCAGGACACACGAGGAGTCAGAGTCTGTGAACATCGCCAGCCGCCAGGCCTGCCGGCTCCTTGATCTTGGATATCCAGCCTCCAGAATGTGGTAAGTAAATACCTGTTGTTTGTAACCCCCCGAGCTCTGATGTTCCGTTCCAGCAGCCTGAGTGGACTCAGATGAACTCCCCATCAAGTTAGGGGGTAACTGACTACATAGACATATGGGGTGGCCAGAGCCATCTATTACTTGGAGAGTTTTGGAATTCTAATAAGAAAATGCATCCATCATGATGTGTCCATTCTCCTGCCCAGGAGCACGGAGCCCGTGGTCTGTTGACTGCTCAGTGAACACCAGCTCCGAGCATGTGCCGAGGCGCACTCGGCACCCGTCCTGAGCCAGAGATTGCTACCCCATTTTACAAACAAGACAGCCGAGGCTCAGTTGAGCTCACATCACTTGGCTAAGTGGTCACGATGAGGGCAGGCCAGGTCCCTGGTCCGGGTCATGATCACGGGTGTCTGCGTCACTGGCCCTCTCCCCTGGGAGCAGTCCTATCCTCCCTCCCACCCTAACAGACCCTGCTTAAGCCTCTCACTCCACGCAGCCCTCCTGATGCCTCCTGACCCTCCATCTCTACTCCTGGTACCCAGAGCCTGGCTCTCATTCTGAGCAGCCTTGAGTTGCTCCTGATTGCTGCCCCAACCACCCTGTGACAGGTACCAGGGTCTGGCTTCCCTGTGGTCCCACCCATGGTGCAGGGCTTGGAAGACAGAGGAGTAGAGACAGCAGGCAGCAGCCTCAAGCCGAGGTGGCCCACACCCAGGTCCCGGAGGACGGGGCTGGTAAAGGGTAGCCCATCAGCTTCTTTGGGCCTGGGGAGAAGGAAGGGGTGACAGAGCACACCACTTGGGGCCCCTTGGCCTGATGAACAGAGGCAAGATCCCATGCAGCAGGTGAAGGTGTGCCGTCCGAGGCTGGCTGGTGGCAGCCTCCTGACGCCTCTTCCTGCAGCAGCAGTGGGGACCGACTTGTTTGGATGCCGGTGATGGAATGTACACCAAGCAGGCCCTGGCCCCAGCAGATGTCTTCAGTCTGCCCTTTTGCTGAGCCTTATGCAGTGGCTACGCTGAAAACCAGAGGCGCCCTCATACCCACTTTTTCGGGGCCTCTGTAGAAGGGCCCAAGGGATGCTGCCCAGTGAAGGACCCTCTCTCACTGGAGAGGTTCCCAATGCACTTACTGATGGCCTATGAGGGTTACCCCGAACAGGAGCCCTCAGCACGTTCTGTAGCCCACAGGATCAAGTGGCCTGGCCAGGCTCACCAGCGGTGGGCAAGTCTGGAGAGCTGCCACGTCCCCTCTTGGAGAATCGGGATGGGCACGGACTCTCGGCAAGGCCCGCTCGTGGAGCACAGCCTGCTGGCTTTGACCTGCGGGAGCCCAGGAAGCTGCAGCCTGGGATTCTGACCACAGGAGCTCTGCGGGTCTTGTTGGCCAGGGGCAGTTTCAGCAGCCCACGTTCATTTCACTACAGGGGACGATGGGAAGCCAGAGGGGAAACCGGGCTTGAGCTCCAGAACCAGAGGAGAGGCGATGGGCGGGGGACCCTGACAGTGAGCCTGTCTATCCAGTCTGGGATCAACCTGGAGCTCCTCAGAACGTGTCTGAGCCTCCCCGTCCCGTGCATGCTGCCCACGCCTTCCAGGTTCACTTGAAAACTCACCTCCAGAGCACTGTGGGGAGATCGAGGGGTGGAGTGTCAAGGAGACAGCGGTCTCTGCCCACATCCTTTGTGGGGTCCGTGCCTCCAGCTGGCATAGGGACGTGGGTAGGGTGATGTCCCTCCCTCCTAGGCACGCAGACACCCCTGGCCTGAGCGGCAGGGCCACTTTGGAGCTCCGTGCCCCAGGACAGGATGGACCTGGGACTGGCTGTCGGGTCTGGTCGCTGTAGGTACAGCGGACATGCCTTTGCCCCCTTGAGCCTTCCCCGCTGGTCTTTGCTTCTCCTTCACCCCAAGGGTGCACCCTACATGTGGTGTCTTTAAAGAGGAAGCATATTTGATACCATTGAAATAGGCACATAAGATGGAGACTGGTTTTCAAACTCTGTCATTATTTACATTTTTTATTTTTAAATTTGTGGTAAAAAACCACATAAAATTTTCTCTTAGCCTTTTTAAAATGAATAGTTCTGGGCCATTGATCACATTCTCTTGGGGCCACGCGTGGGACGGTCCTGCTGGGCGGCCAGAGGCATCCCCTACCGTGGGGTCTATCAGCAAGAACCCCCTAAATGAAATTAATTCCCCTTTTGTACAAACGAAGCTCTTCAGCCTAGCACCTTCTGTCCGGTTTGGCCAAAGATGGGCCTTCAAGACCTTCGCCTGTGATGACTTGCTTGGCGCACCCGTTATGGTCACAGTTCTGTGAGTTTCACCCGTAAAACTCCGTGCGGAGAAACCACAGAGCGCCACGTGTCCTCGCTCCCTTCTTCCAGCAGCGAGCCCGGCCGGCCGGGGAGTTAAAGCGCAGGACTTACGTCGACTTTGTCAGTGTGCTGCTAGAGCTGCCCTCTCTGTATGGATGCTTCAGACGCCAGGCTGAATTCCAGGGCTGAGGTTGGAAGTGAAAGGTGTTCTCGGTAAACTTCCGGCCTGTGTGTGGAGAGGGGCTTTCTGGGGGAGGGGGTTTCAACCGAGCTAGGGACCAGGATTGTGCTGGTTAACTCCGACATCCCTTCTCTCCTCCTCCTTCACTCTGGGGTCTCGCCCAGGGCCTGGGGATGCGTGCCTGGATGCCCTCTCCCTGGGGACCTGCTCCCAAGGCTGCCTTGCGTAGCAGGTGCCGTGGGTCCCACCTAAGGAGGCTGAGCGGCTGGAAATGGCAGAGCCAGATGTCAGCCTCTTCTGAGCCATAGAGGGCGGGGCCCAGGGGAGGAAGGGAGGGAAGGGGTAGTGCCCTGGACCTTCCTGCCTGAGCGGGTGGACTGGGCTGTGAGGCTGTCCTGCAGGGGAGAGGGTGCCTGAGCCAGGGGAGCAGGGAGGGGGCGCTGCTATTGCTGGTGGACACCCGGGCCTGCCGCGGGGCTGGGGAGGAGATAGGTGGGGCGGACGCTACATCTTGTGTGGAACAGGCTGCTCATTGCCCGGGCCTGGGACCTGTTCTGCCGCCAAAACAGAGAAGGTTCTGGTTCCAGCCCAAGGTGAAGCTCCCCGGAACTGAATTCCCGGCCTGGGAGTTACAGTCTGCCTCCAAAGGGAAAGCAGTGTGGCTCCAGGAGCAGATGGTCCGTGTGAGGCCCCCCAGGTCTGCCCTCTGGCTCCCCGCCCTCACCCCCTGCCCTGGGCACCCAGATGTGGGGGCCCGTGTCTGCACACTCATGGAGAAGGGGCCTGGCTGGGTGTGGGGTGGAGAACCCTCCAGCCGGCAGCTCTGGTACACAGAGACACAGGGACGTACACAGACGTACACAGAAACACACACACACCTCTCTTCAGCTTGGGGCCCACAGCCTCCCACCCTGACCTCGTCAGTGGAAGGAAAAAGGAAAACCACCCAAGTCTGGCATCCTGGCACGTAGCTGACTGTGAAAGCTACACACTCACCACCGAAGAAAGGGCTTCTCATGTTTGTTCCTTGGATTGCAGTGGATTGAAATCATCCAGCCCCACTCTGGATTCGCTCTGGAGAACTTCACATCTCCTAAGACATGAGGCCCTGCCCAGGGCGGACGTCTGGGCTCTAAGCCCTTTTGTCCTTCAAGGACGTTTTTGGATCTGGCTGCCCTTTCCTCCTGTGGGGTTTTCCCTCCTGCAAGAACAGATAAATCACTGGGTGTGAGGAAAGAAATAGGGCCCTTACTTCTCAACCTAAGTAGAATTAGCTCCGTGTGGACCCAGGACTTCAATTCAGGGGCGTTCTTAAAAACTGTGCCGGCAAAGCGTCAGTGAGCTATTTGGGACCTTGGAGTAGGCATTTCTTAAATATGTGGTAAAGAGCTCTAACCCTAAAATGAGAGGCTGATACTTCCGAATACATTAAAAACCTCTCAATGAAAAATCACCATAACGAAAGCGAGGGGGTAATTAAAGATGAGACACTCACACCAGGAGCAGCGGGTGTGTGCGTCCGTCTGGGGAGCCATCAGTCAGCCCTCTCCTCCCGGCGGTCTGGGCGTTGGGCAGAGAGGGCTCTGCAGGGGTCGGCTCCTTGCAGGCCCTGAGAGACCCTGGGACCCACCTCCTTACGGCTCTTCCCTATGTCCTCGACTGCCCTTCCCAGGACCCAGTGCAGCTAGAGTCAAGCAGGTGGGTGAGTCAGGCTGTGGGTCTGAATTGTGGGCACCTATGTTCCAGCCATGGGGGCGTGCGGGGGCAGGAGGAAGTGGCTCTGAGTCAGAGGTCCTGTGGGGCTCGTTTTCCAGGACACTGACCTCCCTGTGGCCCCAACAGTAGGCCAGATGGAGAAGGGCGTGGGCTGTGGCTTCTGACTGTCCCGTGAGCAAGTAGACACAGGCATACAGAGGACAGAGACATAGATACACACACACACAGACAGGTATGGAAAGGAAACTTTCCCCCACTTTCTGACTCTCAGGGAGAAGGATCATGATGTCGGCAGAAACGTGGCTGTCTGAGAGGACTACCCTGGGAGCAGCCGCCACGTGCTCACGCGGCTGTCCAGGGACGGCTGCAGCCGTGCTGGGCCGCGAGGCTCCGGCGCCATCCGGCTGTGCTCCCTGTCGGAAGAAAGAGTGATGTGCTGGGGGACCGGGCATCTTCTGCAGGGAGAAGACGCCGCTGAAAACCAGCTCTGACTGGCTCTGTGTTACAAAAGCATAAAAAGTGAGTAGCTCAGCTTTCGAAGAAACCGGTTTCTTGGGGTCACAGCAGCTGTAACGTGAAGTGGGCTGCATGAGGCAGGGCACCTTCGAGGGTCTCCGCTGGACCAGGCTCAGGGCCAGGACATCTGAGCGGCCCAGGCTGCCAACCCAGCCCTCACCGTGGCAGGGTCCCCGTTGGCCCGTGAGCTGGGTCCGGGCTGTGGCCAGATCAGATGTGTGTGTGTGAGTGTGTGTGCCTATGGCGAGTGTGCTGTCGGAAACCGTGGCGTTGGCCCAGGCTGACCCTGTGCCCTCGCTGCCTTGGTTCCTCATCTGTGCCAGACATCAGGGAAGAAGGGAAGGAATGGGTGGGGCGGGCCTGGCCGTGGGCTGAGCCACAGAAAGGTCACGCTCAGGGCAAATGTCACCCCAGCAAAGGAGCAGCCTCCACAAGGCCACGTCTGCACTGCGCCCCAGGGGCTGTAATCACAGCCTTGAGCCTCTTCTCACGCCCCGGCTTCCCTGTGGTCTCTCCGGATAGCACGTCCACACCCGCACTCACACCCACTCCTGTCTGGCTCCCGCCTCCAGCCCTGTACTTTATGCTTCTCGGAGACCGGTGCTGGGTCCCTCTTAGAGCCTCTTCTCCTTTGCTCGCATTTTCTTCTTTTCTCCTCCTGACACACTTTGCTACATCGTCGTGCGAAATTAAGTCCAAGACGATTTCAGGCAGGTACTCCCCACCCTGAGGCAGGTTTTAAAATAGCGACAGGACGGACACCCGCTTTGCAGTCGAGTGCTGTGAAGACTCTGGTGGTGCTGAGTGCATTTTCCGTTTGCAGACTTGCTGGTGTGAGTCCCACGGGGAAAAGGAAATTGCTGATCTGTTTCCTCTGGTGGGTTTGCTTCCTTTAGAGGGGGTCCGAATAAAGCTCGGCTTTATAAATAAAGTAGATCCCTGCTTGTTTCTGCCCTCTTGGGAAAACTGAATGTGTAAATCCTCACTGTCCTTACCGATCAAGGCCAAATCACAGATTTCAGCTACCACAGTGGGAAGCGCCATGCGGTCATGAAGGGTGTAGGAGGGAGGCCATGCCATGGTCCCTAATGCGTCCGATCGGAGAAGGGCTAAGGAGGAGGAAGTGGGCTCTTCGGTGTTTCCGTGGACATCTCCCATCCGCTCACTTCCCGCCAGGTTCACTGTCCTGAACTCTTTGTGGAAGCTGGTATTTTTCTCTTCGGCTGTGATGCCTTCTCTTGCTCGACCTTCCTGAATCCCCTTGTCTCATTTCCATGGACGGACTGTCCTCACGGACCTTTGGTCCTTCTGCTTCATTGCAGATATAGGTCCAAACAAGATGGAAAAGGACACGGAGTCCAGCCCTTCCCTGCAGCCTGTCAGTGTGGAGCTGCCAGGGGTCCTGTGGCATTTAGGCGGGAAAGCCGCTGCGGGTGCACACAAAGGGCAGGGTCTGTGAGAGCCCCAGGGGTGGCCCCAGGGCGTGTGCGATTTCTGGAGATTTGTCTGTGCAAACGGTCAGCCGAGGGGCAGATAGGAAGGCCTCCTGACAGCAGGTCGGAGGGGACGCTGAAGGAATGAGGTAAAAGGTGTGGTGCAGGTGGAAATGGGCCACGAGCGCAGGGCCCCAGAGAAGGGACAGGCGTGTGTGAGCAGGCGGGCTGCATCCCTGCGCAGAGGGTGCCGGTAAGGCCTCTCCAGGCGGGTCCCAGGCTCAGCCTGTCGGGCTCGCCCACCCTGGGCATCTACCTGCTTCGTCCTTGCTGACTCCAGTCCCAGCAGGAGCAGGAAAGACCAGGAAGACCGGCCTGAAGCAGGTCTCTCGTTTTCTCGGGAGAAAGGACTCCTTCCGCTCCCCTCCGCTCGGACACTTGGTTTACGCCTTGTGCACACGTGTGCTGTCGTCCTGAGACGTGCAGCGTGTATCCTGCCACTCCCGTGATAGAAAGCAGGAAGGCAGTTCGTCGTCCTTTATCAGACTGGGAGGACCCTGCCTCAGGGGGTCAGCAGCTCCGACAGGTGGGGTCCACTCCAGCCTCCACCCCACCGTCCGGCGAGCCTGGCTAGAACGACCCCCCACCTGTCATGCACCCTCGCTAAGGTGTCTTCTTTGCTGACTCAGGAGACGCCCTGGCTCTCGTGGCCCTGGAGTGTCCCTTGAGCCCCTTCCCGGGGTGCACAGATGTGGGGAGGCTCCGGCCACCCTGTGGGGCAGGTCAGGAAGCATCGAGACGTCCTCGCGTTCCGCTGCCGTTGCCTTTTCTCCTCTTACAATTCTTTCTGATGGCAGTTGAGATTAGTCCTGTGCCCCTGGGGCAGTGCCCGGGCTCTGTCACCTAGATGCTAACTCCAGTGTCTTCACCCCGCTCAGTGCTCGCTGGGCTTCGCCGCGTGGCTCCTTCTGGCTCACAGTCCTCTGACAGCCGGAGTCAAAGCCAGGGCTTGGGACGCCCACCCAGCCCTGGAGTCCACGTGAGAGGTGGGTCGGGCCTCAGCAAGCGACGTCAGCGCTCAGAGCCGCAGTTTCCTCCTGTGAGAGAGCAGGACAGCACCTGCTTCGTGAGCCTGTGGGGCCTGTGGGGTTGATTATACGCTATTAACTGACAGGAAGTGCATGAAGCGGCCGTTAGCTCACAGTGAGGACCAGGGAACGGTCCTAAATAAATGTCATCGATTTACATTCTCAAGCTGAGCTCGGGTTGCAGTCTGGTTCTCGGTTCTGCGGGAAGCTCTTCCTTGGCTGAATGTACTGGGCGTTTCAGTGCCTTGTTTGCACCTGCATGACCCCAGATGAGGGACCCATCTTTTGGACCCTCTGCATTCTCTCTGTCCACCATACCCCCCTCTTGGGCTTTCTGCAAGCGTCGGGGCAGTTCGGAGATGACGTGAGATGTGCCGTTCCCCAGGACGCAGAGGAAGAAGATGGACGCCCAGGACCAGCCCCCTTCCTCCCTGGAGGCTGTCAGCTGGGCCGCGACAGGGCAGCCTCAGGTCAAGGGCGCCAGTGGCAGCTGCAGCTATGGATGTGGGGTGATGGCTGGGGGGAGCAAGTGGAATCACACACGTGTCCTCGGGGCTGTGGTTTGCACCCAGTCCAGAGGGCACAGGCCTGGGAGAGGAGTGGGCTCTTGGAGGTTCTGGCTCAGCTCCTCGAGAGTGACCGACCTCCTGGGAAGCTGGTCTCTACCGGCCCATCTCCTTGGCTTCGGGGCCCTCTGTCCCCAGCAGGCCCCGGGTGACGTGGCCCCTGGGAGTGTGCTTGGTGTGTGGGCACGTGTGCCTGGACGTGTGGGTGTGCGATCTCAGCCCTTGGGGCCTGGCGGTCCCCATCTGGGTGGGGTGTTCCAGGCTGCCCTGCTGACCACTGGCTGTAGCCCAGCACCTGGAACAGACCCAGCAGCCTCTCCACCGGCACTTCTGATGGATGAACGCCCCCTGGAAGCCTTTTGTTCCCTGCTTTCTGTGAAGATCTGAATCCTATTTCTGCTGTTTCTGATCATATTTACCTTCGAAATTAGCCCTTGGCCGTTTGGAAGCTTCCAGGTGCCGGGGACCCAGTGTCTAATTGCTGCTGGTGTGAGCAGTGATGAGCATGGCCAAATGTGGGAGCTGAGAACCACAGTGTGATCAGCCGTCTGGCTCTGCTGTGCGTGGCCCGGGGTGTGCAGTCCTCTTGGCACGTGACCTGACACACCCGTCTCCCAGTGGGGCGGAGGAGGGCGGGCAGGCGTGGGATCTTCCTGTGTCCTCTCTTACAGGGAAGACTGCTCTTCAGCGTCCCCTCTACTCACAGCTGTCCCTTGACCTCTGGGTGCACCTTGCACTCGCCCTGGACCATCAGCATCCGAGGTGAGCTCACCTGCGGGGACAGGGACCCAACACTGCTCCTCGCAGGCCACTGGTTCTGGCCAAGCTGGAGGCTGGACGGTGCCTGAGGGGAAATCTAGCGAGAGGACAGCCCTGCAAGGGAAGCAGCTCTCAGCGCTGCTTCCCCTCCTGCTCCCAGCTGTGGTGTGCACGGGCCACGGCATCGCAAAGCTCAGAGGCAGTTCCACGCAGTGTCCTCCACGGAGGGCTCCCAGGACTGGGCAGACAGAGGTCCCGCCTCCCAGGGAGTCCTGCTGCCTGGAGGTCTGCTCGGCTACACGCACCTGTCCGCCTCCAGACGCTCGCACCGTGTCTGAGGGTACAGTGTGGCACAGCTGGGGGAGGGGGGAAGGCTCTCCCGTGAGGTTGAGGTGCGAGGGGCAAGGTGAAGGGCCCCTCATCCCTAGCAGGGTGTGAACCAAGGTGTAGGTGGTATCGTGCAATGTGTGGCAGCAAATGTGGGCTCAGATCCTGATGGGCACCCCCCGCTAACTGAGTAGCTATGGGAAAATCACTTGACCTTCCTCATGCCACTCCTCTCCTGCCCTTTTCCCTCCGACAGGGAAGTTGAATGAGAAGCTCTCTGTTAAGTACTCAGGACACTCCCAGCTCATGGTGAGTTCCCCGTCCACATTGGGAAGCAACTGCTGCGGAATTGTTCTCAGCACTGTGGAGGTGCTCCCCTGAGGTGCTGACACCAGGCCTGCAGCGTGCGGCACGACTGCCCACCTGGGGCTTTGAGCTCCACCCTCCCCTGCCCCACTTGGTCTCCTTCTCCAGCCATTAGCCCTCCTTACTGCCCCTCAGGCTCACCGTGCAGTTCCCACCTCAGGGCCTTTGCATGTGCTCTGCGTCCCCGGATCTGCACTTGGCTGGCTCCTTCCCATCAATCAAGTGGCCCCTCCTCACACAGCCTGACCCACCCCCACCCCCACTGGAGAGCTAAAGCCCCTGCTGCACCCCAGCCAGCTTTACAGTCATCACCGCATTTGTTCTCTTATGCTATAGGGTTAATTTAAGGGACATGAGCTGGAGGAAGGCTGCCACTGACTCTGTTGCCATAACACGGGGTATGTGGTGCTACTGGGTAAGCATGTGCTGGGTACACTGAGTGAACGAGGAAATTATTATTTTTTTAGAGTTCACGACCACGTTGTTGTTCAGGAATAGCCCTGCCCAGCTCTTTTCCCAGGTTCAGTGTCCACTCTCTCTTCTGTGACGTGTACCTTTCAGTCTCAGTTGGGGACCCAGTTAGCTCTTAATTGGACTCCAATTTTTTTTTAAAGATTTATTTATTTGACAGAGACAGACAGCCAGCGAGAGAGGGAACACAGGCAGAGGGAGTGGGAGAGGGAGAAGCAGGCCCACAGCGGAGGAGACTGATGTGGGGCTCAATCCCATAACGCCGGGATCACGCCCTGAGCCGAAGGCAGACGCTTAACCGCTGTGCCAACCAGGCGCCCCTGGACTCCAATTTTAAGCAAACCAGTGAGTTCACCCTTTAAAAGTAACTTGAAAGCAGCTGTAGGGTAACGGGCATTTGTGTCCACAGTTTGTAGAATTCAGCTCTAAGCTCTGCACGGCTGCACTCGGAACTCTAGTGCTTAAAAATGGCTTATCCACACGTGTCCTTTGCTGGGTGAAAATAGCCTCTCGGTGTCACGTGGTCAAACCGTGTGGGTGTGCAGGGGACCTTGACTGTGTGTAGAGGACACAGAGACTCTGCCTGTGCTCAGAGCCTCTTCCCTGAGCAGGTCAGGATGCTGCAGGGGTGCGTCGTCAGTCTGGGGAGCTCCCTGAGCCGCACTGGAAGTCAGGGACCCGCAGATGGGGCTGTAATAGATTCCAAGAGGTAACTGGTCAAATAAATTTACTTTTTAACCACCGCTCCCAAATAATCCCTAGTGGGACAATTACTACATAGACACCGAGCTCTAAGGAAGATAGCTTCTAGATCACTAACATTCTGGGGAGGGGGGCTTCTGCCATCGGACGGCTTAGCTGCTGCCACACATTTTCTCTTGAGGCTGTTGCTACAACAGACCCCGCTTCTGGTCCTCACGCGTAGCCGGGGGAGGAAGCTCTGGCCACCGTGGGTCCGGGGGTGTCCTCAAGAGAGACACCCAACCCCACACGCGTTTGTGCTAAGCACAGGTCTGCCCTCTGGTGGCACTTCTGTTTGTTCCACCTGCTGACCTCCAGGGACACATCAGTCCTTAGTCCCCACCTCCTGAGGGTTGGGACAGGGGTGGCCAAGCCCAGAGCCTTGCTCCCTGCCACTGCGTTCATTCCCTGCAGCAGGGTCGCAGGGACCACGAAGTCAGCGCAGAATTACTCTCTTGAAGTTCCAGAGATCCAAAGACTAGGCGAGTTTCACGGGGCTAAACTCAAGGTGCCGGCAGGGCTGGTCCCTCTGGAGGCTCCAGGAGAGACTGTCCTGCCCCTTCCAGCATCTAGAGGCTGCTGGTCGCCCCTTCGTCCATATTCCAAGCCGTCTCCTGTCTCTGCTTACGGTGTCACAGCCCCTTCTTCTCTGTTCTGATCTTCTCACCTCCCCTTATGAGGACCCCCCCCCCCCGGGTAATTCAGGTGCTTATCTTCATCACGTCTATGGATGCCTCTGGCTGTGAGGTCCCACTGTCACAGGTTCTCGCCATGAGGGACGTGGGCGCCTCTGGGGGCCCTGATGGAGCCCATTACACCCATGTTCCGGTGTGAACCATCCTACAGGTACTTCGTCCTTGGACACAGGCTAGAGCCCAAGCTGCATGTCACAAGAGCCCGTAGTAGGGCCCTCTCCCCAGTGTTCCCGAAAGAGGTTGGCTCGCACGCTTGAGAAGGGCCTTCTCACGAGTGGTTTTTAGCCAATGGCCAGTCACTGTGGCTGCAGTCCTCCCGACCCCAAGCAACCATGAAGTGGAAAAGAGAAATTCCCCAAGACTGTGCCCCTTGCTCCTTCCTGACAGGGAGACTTGGGTTTGGTGCACAACTAGAATGGCCCGCCCCCCGGTAAGGTTCCTTGAAACTGCCCTCTCTTCTCACATCCCTGAACTTGCCAGTCATCTTTGTCAACAATGTATAAAAATACATTCAAAGATATAAAAGTTATACTCTGTTTAATTTCCTTTCTACTGACGACTCCAACTGCTAATATGGCCTAAGGGTGGTGGTCACAAATGCTGGGAGAAGTTCTTCATTTTTTAGCATATTCCAGGTGGCCTTGCCACTTACTCTAAGATGTGGAGGTGACTGATGCCAAAATAATGTTGCTAGATCTTTGACTCATTTTAATATTGGTGTTGCATGTACATTTTGAACTTAAGTGTGAAATAATAAAGCCTGATGTTTCTGTAGAGAAGAAGAAAATGGCTTGCCTGCTTCACTGTGAAGCTTGGGAAAGAGCTGACTTTGCATTCCGTGACTAGGACGCTGGGACTTTGAAGTTTCGCCCTGCTAGGCATGACAAGCCGTGACAGAGCTCTCACCGGGTCGATTAGCTAGTCACCTAGGGGCCGTGCCGTCAGCGCCAGCAGCAGGCAGCAGGGAGACGAAGGGGCCGCAGGCATTTATGCGAGAACAGAATGAGATACTAGCCCTCGCGGATGGCTTCTGGCGTTTTCCTCACTGAATCTCATGTTGGCCACCTCGGCCGGCACTTCTGAACGGCAAGACTGAACAAGAGTCTTTAGATTCTTCACAAAAAATATTGTCGTAGAAAAATGTGATGGGAAAGTAGTTTTAAAGTGTCCATACCAAGGAGGGATCTCTAGGTCTTAAGCTGAGCTTACGCTCCTGCGTTTAGTCCCCTGGGCACTTAGCCCAGAAAGCTGGGGTTTAAAAATTACCTTTAGTAATCCTTGTATGCGTTTAAGATACACAACACAGTAGTTGACATACATATGTACAGCGAAACGATTACCACAGTCAGTCTAGTTAGCGCATCGTTTCCTCACAGTTACCTTTGTGTGTGCGGAGAGCACCTTTAAGTTACTGTCTTAGCGAATTCCCCGGACGCAGCACGGTCTTGGTAACCGTATCCGTTACGTGCACTCGGTGTACTTGTGCGTCCTATGAAACTGCAGCTTTGTGCCTTTGGGCAGCATCTCCCCATTTCCTGCCTCCCCCAGCCCCTGACGGCCACTGTGCTAAACTCTGTGTCCACGAATTTGACGTTTGTCAGATCCCACATATAAACGATACCACATAGCATCTGTCTTTCTCTGTCTGACGTACTTGTTAGCCTAACGTCTTCCATGTTCATCCACGTTGCCACGAATGGCGGAATTTCCTTCTCTTATACGACTGAATAATACTCTTGTGTGCGTGTCTCCCATTTTCTTATCCGTTGTTTATCTTGTTCCCGTGTCTTGGCTGTCGTAAATCTTGCTGCGAGGAACACAGGCGTACAGATAGCCCTTTGAACCGCCTTTGCTCCTTGGCCACAGACAAATTGACTATATTTACATGGGGGTCCGTTTCAGGGCTCTCTGTTCTGTTGCAGTTACCTGCTTGTCTTTTCTTGCACCAACACCACACTGTCCTGATCATTGTAGCATTCCAGGAAGCCTTGGAGTTGGACACCATCAGTCCTCCAAATGTGTTGGTGTTTTCTGGTATCGCATCGGCTCTTCTGGGCCCTTTGCGTCTCCATAGAAACTTCAGAACCACTTTCATCAGTCTCCAGACAGTAGCTTGCTGGCAGTTTGACTGGGACTGCACTGAATCTACAGATTAAGTCGCAGTGATAACTGACATCTTGACCGTAATGAGTCTGTCTGTACTTGAACACGGACTAGGTCTTCTTTAGTGTTTTTATTTCTTTCACCAGAATGCTGTAGTCGTCCACATACACATCTTGTACACATTCTGTTAGATCTATGCCTAAGTATTTCATTTTTGAGTGCTAATGTAAATGGTGTTATGTTTTTAATTTCACATTCCATTTATTCATTGCGTATACATAGGAAAGTGACTTTTATATATTAACTGCATCCTGCAGACTTGCTATAATCAGTTATTAATTCCAGGGTATTTGGGGTTTCGTTGTGTTTTGTTTTGTTTTGTTTTTTGTCTATACTTTTAGATTTTCTGCATGGGCAATCATGCACCTGTGGACAAAGACGAAGGTTATAGGTCTTCCTTCTCAATTTGTATACCTTTTCTTCCCTTGCCTTGCCTTATTTCATTAGCAAGGACTTCTAGTACAGTATTTAAAAGGAATGGTAAGAAAGGACATTCTTGCCTTGTTCCTGATCCTAGTGGGAGAGATTATAGTTTCTTGCCATTAAGTATGTTCGCTGTAGGCTAATAGATAGCCTCTATCAAGTTGAGGAAGTTCCCCGCTATTCCTAGTTTATTGAGAGTTTTTATCATGAATGGGTATTGGGTTTTTCTGCATGTGTTGATATGGTCATATGATTTTTTTTCTTTAGTCTGTTGATATGATGGATTACATTAATTGATTTTTGAATTTTAATGCAGCCTTGGAATACCTGGGATAAATCCCACTTGGTTGTGGTATATAATTCTTTTTATACTTTTTTGGATTTGATTTGCTAATATTTTGTTGGGGATTTTTGCCCCTCTGCTCATGAGAGATAGTGTGTACTTTTGTTTTCTTTTATTTCCTTGTAATGTTTTTGTCTGGTTACGGTGTTAGGGTAATGTTGGCCTCATAGAATGAGTTAGGACGTATTCTTGAGGGTGCTTTTTGATGAGTAAATTTTGACTTTGATAAGGTTCAATTTATCAATCTCCCCCCCCCCGACTTGCATGGCTTTTTTAAAATAAATTTTTAAATTTTAGAGCAGTTTCAGGTTTACAGAATTATTATGGGAACAGAAAGTTTCCTTGTACCTCACATCCAGTTCCCGTTTTTAACATCTTAATGGTTAGTATGGTACATTTGTCAGGATTAATGAACCAACATTAATACATAATTATTAACTAAATTCTGTAGTTTATTCAGATCCCCTTAGTTTTTACCTAGTGGACTTTTTCTGTTGCAGGATCCCAGCCAGCATACCCCATAGCATTTAGTCTTCCTGTCTCCTTAGGCTCCTCTTGGCTGTCATAGGTTCTCAGATGTCCCCTACTTTTTATGATCGTGACAGTTTTGAGGAGTAGTACTCAGGTATTTTGGGGATATCTCTCAACTGAGATTTGTATGATGTCTTTCTCGTGATCAGACTGGAGTTATGGGCTTTTGGGAAGATCACGTGGTAAAGTGCTGTTCTCATCACACCATACCAAGGGCGTCTTATATCAACATGACTCATCACTCCTAATGTTGACCTTGATCACCTGGGTGGAGGTAGTGTTTGTCCAGTTTCTCCTCAAAGTGACTCTTTCCCCCCTTTCTGTACTGTAGTGTGATTTTCCAAACTTCTACTTATGGTTTGTGCTTTTTGTGTCTTCTTTATGAGGTCTTTGCCTAACCCCTCAGTTGAGAAGAAAGGAGAAGGCAAGTCAAGGCCCTCTTCATTACCTTTTCATGCGGATCCAGTTTTCCTGGCCCCATTTTCCCTGCTGAATTGGCTTAGCTCCCTCGTCAAAAATAATTTGATGGTATCTGTGAGCCTAGTTCTGTCCTGTGCTCCGTTTTGTCATCTCGTTTTACTGACACAGGTCTGTCACAAATACTGCAGCTGTAAATTTTCGTAAGTCTCCTGACTTTGTTTTTTTTTTTTTTAAGATTGTTCTGGTGATTCTTATACCTTTGCCTTCCTTCTGAATTACAAAATTACCTTGTCAATTTATAGAAAAAAATTCTGGGTTTTCAATTGGGATTTTATTGAATAAACAGGTCAATTTGGGAGAAATGGTATTCTAATAACAGAAATCCTTCAATCAAAAACATGAAGTCTCTCTCTCTTTTTTGACTTCTCTCGTGTTTTATAGATTTTGCTGTAGAAGTTTTGCACTAATAAATTTGTTAAATTTACCCATAAGTATTTGATGTTTTTGACACTATTGTAAATGGCATTTTACATTTTATTTTAAACTATTTGGCATCTGTGTATGGGAATGCAATTGGTTTTTATATATTGACTTGGTATCACGTAATGTTGCAAAATTCAAGCTTTTTTTTCTTGTAGATTCCTTAGGATTTTCTTTTCAGTTAATCGTATCACCTGCAAATAAGGCTAGTTTCACAACTTCCTTCCTGATATATATACTTTTATTTCTTTTCCACGTCTCTTTGCCCTGGCTAGAACCTCCAGGCCACTAGAAGAGAAGAGGCAAAAACAGAAACAGAAATCCTTCCCCCTTTCCCCATTTTAGGGGGAAGTTATTCAGGCTTTCACCGTCAGTTATAATGTTTGCCGTAGAAGAAAAAAAGCCTGTTTTAATAGTATTAGCTGCTTGGGAGAGCAAATACCTGTCCTTATCTGAAGGTGGGCCTCCATAATGAGTTAGTTCTAAGTGACTTCCAAGCGACCAGGCTGATGGGCTCGTGGATGCCGACAACTGGTAGATGCAGGGACATTCCTGGGCCACACAGGCTTCTGTCTGGTGTCTTTTTGGAGCCATGCAGCCAGAGGAGGAAGCAGCACCCTCGGGCCCAGTGTCCCAGCCCTTCTCAGCCCCCCTAGAGGTGCGACGAGCCTCCAGCAGTGGTCCTGGTTTTGCTCTGCTTCCCACTTTGTGATCCACTGAGACCAGGTGACCTCCGGCTTCATCGCCCAATCCTAGCTAATAAGGAGACATTTCCATGAGGCAGAGACAGACCAGAGAGCTGGCAGGTATGCCCTGGGCACCAAGCCTCCCTCTCCGTCCCCTGCGGTCCTGAAGGCAGTATGTGGCTGGGAAGCAGCTGGCTGGGCGACAAGGGCAGAGAGCTGCTGATGAGGTGGACAGAACAAGGGTCACGCTTCTGTTGCAGACACACACAGCTGCACAGGGTAGACCAAGCTGGGCCAGGCGGGTTGTGAGTCCGACGGTATTCCACATGCGCGCCCTCTGTCCCCCCACCCGCCCCCGTGCCTCAGCCCCGCTCTTCTTGTTCTGCCGCACTGAGAGAGAGACTCACCAGAGAGCCATTGCCTTCTAGTGAACAATCAAGTGTAGGGCTCTGCTTGAGGAAGCCTGCAACGAACAGAGAGGAAAAGGGCCGTTGGGTTTTGGTGTACAGATGGCCTGGGCGCAGCTTCCCAGCGGCTGGACGGGGGACTTCCGGAAGCCTCACAGCTATTTCATTTCAAGCTGAGGGGAGGGTCCTCTTGCTTGTTTTCTGCCAGATTGGGAGGCAAATGCTCAGAAAATTAAAGAATTTTGGAAGCTATACTGTCTCTCTTTTTCCCCTTTGGTAAGATGCGTAAAAGCGAAGTGTACAAATGATAAGTCCGAGTTACAGGCTGGGGAAATGAACAGTGAGCCGAGGCGCAAGCCAGCGCCGGGCGAGCAGGGCTGCTTTTCATGCAGGACTGTGGGGCTGCTTCGGGTAAAAGAAGCCGGATTTTTTTTTTTTTTAAGATTTTATTTATTTATTTGACAGAGATAGAGACAGGCAGCGAGAGAGGGGACACAGGCAGGGGGAATGGAGAGGAAGAAGCAGGCTCCTAGCAGAGGAGCCTGATGTGGGACTCGATCCCATAACGCCCGGGATCACGCCCTGAGCCGAAGGCAGACGCCTAACCGCTATGCCACCCAGGCGCCCCAAAGAAGCCATAATTCTTTCCCTTGTGCTGGTTCAGTGACACAAGCTAACGTTAGGAATGACGAAACCTATGCTAATTAATAGACCTCCTGACTGGTCAAGTCTGACCGGGAAACAAACGCAAGATGGAGCACAGGTGCAAACACTGGCAGAGACCGGACACATTCAGCTTTTCGAGGGCAGAGCTCCAGGTGCCAGTGCGGACACTGGCTGAACAGCTGACCCTCTCCTCTGAACCCGGATTGTCTCATCTACACAAAAAGAAGGAGAACGCCCTCCTCACAGGATGGTTTTTAGGTTACATTATTTACCATGTGTAGAATTCCTCGCACAGTCACAGTGAAGGGTCAGTGGAGGTCAAGTCCATCCTGTTCTCCACTGACCATGGCCAGAGCATCTTCGCATGTTAGAAGCCACGGGTTGCTGATGGAGTCCCCACTGTGCGACGGTTTTGCTGGATTTGATTGGTTCTGGACACGGGGCGTTTCCAAACCGGTGGATTTTAAGGTGCTAGGAAGGTGGTTGGCTGGCGACGGTGGACATGTGCAAGGTAATTTCCCAAAGAAATCTCATCTAGGCTAAGGTCTGCACCTCTGTGGAGCCTCTCTGGCTAGGAGCTACCCTGAGAAACATTCCAGTGACGGAAATGTCAACAGACAGCCAGGTGTCCTTCTGGGAGTGAGTGCAGAGGTCCCCTCGGCTGCGGGATACAGCCAGATCTGGGGCTCTAGAGACGCACGGGCATATCCCTGTGAGAGGAGATGAGTCTACCTGGAAATGAGGCACGGGTCCCTCCCACTTCACAGGGATGGGCCAGAAGTCTCTGACAGGATAATGTCCTGAGGGTGTGTGACCCACCTGGAGATCAAGTCCCACCTTTTCTGACCTCCTACCTCCCAAACGATGGCTTTCATGGGAGCACAGCAGGAGGTCTTCTGACACAGCCTAGCCGTTCAGAAATCCTTCAGAAACACTCGCTGAGCATCTTGTTTGGACCAGGCAGTGTGCTAGGTTCTGGGGTGCAGAGCCAGGGAGGGTGTGACATTTCATCCTACGTGGGCCAAGGGATGCCCAGACAGGGCAGAACGTTGTCTCTGGGTGTGTCTATGAGGGTGTTTCTGGAAGAGAATAGCACTGGAATCGGTAGATTGGGGAAAGATCACCTTCCCCAGTGTGCGCTGGCCTCATTCAATCCCTTGATGGTCCCGATAGAACAAAACGGTGGAGGAGGGGCAAGTTCACTGCCTCTGCTTGAGCTGGATGTCCCTCCTCTAACATTATGTTAGGTACCCTACCAACACCCGTCGTGACGTGACGCATTTCTTCACGGGGAGGCAC
This sequence comes from Ursus americanus, assembly GCF_024610735.1. Lineage (NCBI taxonomy): Eukaryota > Metazoa > Chordata > Mammalia > Carnivora > Ursidae > Ursus > Ursus americanus. Next base: position 130,700 of record NC_142128.1, on the reverse strand, counting down.
TTCTGCTGCTCGCTTGAAGAGGGCAGAACATACTGATGAGCTCGTGGGATATCCGCGAGGTTCCGTGGGGTGGGGTCCGGAGCCGACGACCAAGAAAGAATTCTTGAGGCGTCTTTGGTGCAAAATTGGTGGTTTATTAAAGCACGGGGACGGGACCCGAGGGCAGAAAGAGCTGCTGCCCCAGGTTGTGAGGGGTGGCTGATTATATACGATGGGGTCGGGGGAGGCAAGGAAACAGGGAGGTTGAGATAATACTTGCATATGTTAAAGAGGATTCACAAGATACCGGAGGCCTTGCCCTTGTCAAGTTAAGGTTGTTTTGCCCTCTAGCAAGCCATTAACATGAAGATAGTTGGAAACTTCCTGGATTCCTAGGAGTATCTGTCTAGGGTCGCAGGTTAGAAAGACATTTAATTGTATTTACATTCCCTTCTGGAAGCTAGGTTATTGATAGAAATGCTTTTTGTAAACTGAGGGAGACTGATCTTGCAGGATTGTGGTATCTATAGGTTAATTATCTCTCTGTCCTTTAGGGCAGCCAGGAGTGCCTGCCGAACGTCAAGTACTTCCCATGGTTGGGGGGGGCTGCGGGGTGTCAGCTTCTGCTCTGTCCTCAGCCACCCTTCTGTTCCCTCATCAACACCACCCCAAAATGTGCCATTTTGGCATATGTAGTATGTTGAGTGCATATATATTTTAAATTGTTATATCCTCTTGAAGAACTGACCCTTTTATCAGAACATGATAAACTTCTTAGTTGCTTGTTAAGGTTTTGACCTAAAGTCTGAACTGCCTGATAACAGGTATCACTGCCCTTGCTGTCCTTTGGTTTCTACTTGTGTGGCATCTTTTTCCCTCCGTTCACTTCGAGGTTATGTGTGTCCTTGAAGTTTGTATGGGCAGCACATAGTTGGGTCTGGTCCCCCCTCCCCCATTTGGCCCCTCTATGCCTTTTTATTGGAAAATTTAATCTGTTTACATTTAAAGTAATCGTTGATGGGCAAGGACCTATTAATACCATCTTCTGCTGTTGTATTCCTTTGTCAGTTGATGGTTTTCCACAGTGGATTGCTCGGATCTCTCTCTCTATCATTTGTGTATGTTCGGTAGGTTTTTGCTCTGTGCTGCTATGAAGCTTACATAAAACATAGATGTAGCAGTCTACTTTACAGTGATAACTCCGATTTTATGCAAAAAGTCTGCCCTTTTACTCCCCTCCCCACACGCAGTTCTTGCTTTTGGTCACAATTTGCCTCCTTTTACATAGTGTGTGTATTAACAAGTTATTGTCGCTGTACTTACCATTAATACTTTTGCTCTAATGGTGCCTAGAACTTCCCCACTGGGAACCTGGACTTCCCCAAGGCTCCCTTGTCCCAGGGTGATTCTCTGGATTGGTGTTCTTTGGGGGGAAATGGCAGAAAACTCTTAGCTCACCATGTTGGCCGTGTCCTTCCTTTTATTTGAAGCAATTGCCATCTGCTTGTTTCCGTCACTGATTATAAGAACAGGTCCTTTATTACGCGCTCCTCTTTATGTCTGTGTGTCACAGTACGGCCCTTTCCTTAAGACTGTTGTCTTGTACACACACATACAGGGTTGTCTTCCCTTTTTGCTGTAGCGTGACGTATGAAGATGACCACACATTCTGAAGCCGGCAAAGTGATCTGGACAATCAATGGGAGAAATTCTGATTGTTTGGCCATTAAACATTTTTGTCAAAACATTAAAAACTCTTACTCTCAGTTATAAATGTATTGGAAAATGAAAAAAGTCGTAAAACTAATATTTATTTAGCATATTGTAATTTTAAGGGTTAGAACCATCGAGAATTACGTTGTTTTACTACTTTCTTAAGAGCTCATTTACCGGTTGGAAGAATGCTTGGTTTCTCATACAATTTAATATTTGCAGTAGGCATCTTTTCTATGCCTTGGAGAACTTAGTCAATGTTTCTAAGTTTGTACCCTTTGCTTTCAGTGTGTCAAATGTCTCTAGAGTCCTGACAAAGATTCTCTGCTTGACTAGACTCTAGTCGGGCTCCTGAACCTTCTGGGCTTTCCTGTGTATTTCCTTGTAAAGTTCAGTTTTAGCAAGAACTCTGCTAAGTTAGTTTAACCAGAAGCCCTCACCCTTGATATCTGGTCACCGCGGATATCTGGTCAGCTTCCTCGTTCCTCCCCACACCCAGGTGACGTCTGACCAGCTTGGCCTGAGCAAGAATCCTGATGGGTCCGTTAACCAGAACCACCCCCACCTGCCGTTTCCTGCCGGTAACTTTCTGCCCATTGGCCCCACCTGCTCCATGGCTGTGTCTCGAGTGGAGCCCAGTCTCACCCCCTGTAAACTGCTCTTGCAGTGGTCCCTCCAAGTCCCCCGACGGCCCTGAATATGGCCCGCCTTGCCATCGCCAACAGCTGTCCCCGAATGCTTTTCCTCTGACAGTTCCTCCCAAGCGAAGGCTTTTGCTGGCATCACAAGGCCTGCGACATCAGCGTCCTTCTCTCATTGACGCTGGTGAGTCACCTTCACCCAGATTCTCCGGGTGCGAGCCCTTCAGACAGGCGAGCACCCCCGCCCACGGTCAGCTTTGCTGTGTGACTCCCCTTATGTTCCACGTGAACTTTCTTTTATCGTCACTCTTCCTTTCTTTGCTCCGTGTTCATCTTTTCTGGCCAGTTCCCTGCTTCCGTTATTCATTTCTGTGAACGGCCGTGTGGATTTGTCCCTGGAGACGGGGAGACAGCGCTCTGCACGCTTTGCTGTCTGTGCGGGTCTGAGTGGCAGACGCACAGGGGGTGGCTGAGACGGGCCTGAAAGAAGTGCTGGGACCCGTCATGGCTCCTGAAGTACGTCTGGTATTTCCACTGGGATTTACGGACGGAGGGCCTGGTGACCATGCACCTGAAGTGGATGGACCTTTGGTTACTGCAACTTGGGTGTATCCAAAGTGTGGAAAGTGTGTGTGTGCGTGCGCACACGTGTGTATGTGTGTACTCAACATCAGATTATCGGGCATCACAAAGCAGACTAAGAGAAGCAGAACAGAAAATACCTCAAATTTCCCTGTTATGGAACAATGTGAATGTACAGAATCAGTGGGCTTCAGAAAGACTTGCTCGCAGGGGCTCAGGAAAGAAATGTCCGGACCCTAAATGGCTCAAGACTGGGACTGGGCATCCCGACTCCTTCAGAGACTAGAAGGGACAGTGGCACTACCACCCCAGTACAAGGGGCAAGCAAGCCGGGTGTCCACAATTGAACCCTTTTGCAGGAAGCTATTTGAGAGTGTCCTCCATGAAAGAGAAGAAGAAAAAATAGGAAGAAAAGAGATCCAGGGCAAGGAAGCACAAAGAACACTGCTCGGATGATAAGCCCAGATGGCAGCCTGGAGGGGACGACCCTAGCTCCAGGAGAATAGGTCCGGTCAGGAAAGGAAAGACGACCTGGGGTGTGTGCTTGCAGACAGGGGTAGCCCTGAAGGGATCTGAGGTGAGTTAGCGAAGGACTTCAGCCAATGAAAAGCAAGGCAGTTATTAAAGGTGGGAAAAGCAAATATCTATTTTAAAAAGAATGTAATTATAGGATACCCAGGTGTAATAATACTTGCACAGTCACAACCATGTGAATAATAGTGATTTACTTTAAAAATGGTGCTATAATTATATGAGGATATGAGCCAGAGGAGCGATGGGGCCATGCTGCCATTTTTCTATTGATAATCAAAAGCTGTGATTTGGAGCCAACAGAATAGTACTTCCATGAAGATTTTCCAGTCAAAGGTAAAATTTTAAAATTCAGGAAAAAAACATGGAAAAAAATGCACAGTAGCTCATTACCTCAATAATTAGTTCATAATAGCTTAAAAGCAACATGAGCTCTCCATCCGAGAGCTGATAACGAACAACCACATGATGACAAGTCACTTGGTGTGACGTCAGTGATGGCAACACCACGAACAGGTCAGGGGTCCATCGGGCTGCCTGAAAGGGGTATGGTGTTCAGCACAGGTCTTTTGTGGGGTGACAGGTGCAAGGGCCGAGACCACCAGGCACTCTGCTCCTGCCCCCGCGAAGCCTCTTCCTGCAGAGCAGACCCTCTGCTGGCTCACGGGAAACACCCTCTTCCTGGCAGGGACTCCCCGTGGCATCAGTGGGCACCACCCTTGAGTGACTGCCGTGCTTCTCCCTGCTGGGGCCCCGTGGAGGTGACCCCTGCACTCCCACCTCCACTCCCCTGAAGTGACAGCCCAGCCAGCATTTCAGAGCTGTCCTCTCAGGGTGGGGACAAAAGTATGCTCTGCCAGGAGGGGGTGGGCACACGAGCCAGTGGAGTGCAGCTTCAGTCCCGGGGGAAATGGCCCCTATGCCACTCCCACCCCCAAATCTGAGTAAGTTCCAAAACAGAAGTCCCACGCACAACACTGATTGCAAAAAGCAGTGGAAGATAGAGTAAACTATGTGTCCGACCAAACAAAACCAAATACGTCTCCTGTCTAATTGCCCTACGTGATGATTGGCTCGGAGAGGAAGAGCCAGTCTTCAGTGACGGAAGGTTTTGAGGTTTGGAAAGGCTTTGCCCAAAACCGTACTCAGAAATTAATATAATTCTCAAAGTTATTCAGCGGCAGACATGAAATTAGATGCATAGTCCATGAAAATTTAACTCAAGAATCAGGACAGTGATTCTCCAGACCGAAGCGGGGACAGGAACACAGAGCGACTGTGGGCTGGTTGTGGCCCAGACCAGGCCCAGCTGAGCGAACCGGCCCACAGGGCGCTGGGCCTGTGGGGAGGACAGAGGCCGATGCAGAACTTGGGGTGCCCTCCCTGCAGGGAGGAGGGAGGGGCGGACACAGAATGCCGGCTTCGGGTCAGCAGATGTGGGACGGAGGCAGGCAGGACACAGAACACAGCAGAAGGGCCCGAGTGAAGGTATTGGGGCTTGGGGTGTAGCAGAGGGGCAGGTCTCAGCACACCTGTTTCCTTGGCCTGACACACATGTCCCTGAGCCCCACCACCTGCCCTGGGCTCCTCCAGAGGGTGGCTTGGATGTCACTTCTCCAGGAAGCCACTGCCCCACAGCCCAGATCCAGCCCGACTTCACAGTGTCTCCTGCCACCTGGCTCTTCTCCCTTCCCCCAGATGTCACCATACCTCTGTTTGGGAATTATCGCGAAGCACAGTCCTGAGAGCAGGGGTACGCCTGGGTTTGCTCTCCGACTGCCCCCAGAGACAAAACATCCGACACGTAGTGGGGGCTCAGCTTGTGTCTGTGTCTCAGCCGTTGCTGAATATTGGAGCAGTCAGGTGGGAAGAACGGCACGCCTCAGGACGTGGACATCCCAGTCCTCAAAGGTGGTGAATGTGGTCCCTTACGCAGTAAAGGGGGGTGGTGAAGGTGGTGATGGAAGCAAGCCGGCTAATCGGCTGACCTCTAACCGGGGATAGCAGCTGGATAATCCTGCAGGTTGGAAACAGCAGGGAGGCCGAGTGTCTCCTAGAGCCTCTGGAGGGAACGCGGGCCTGCCCGACGCCGTGATTTCAGACTGGTGGAGCCTGACGTCCAGAACAGGGAGATAAGAAACTTCTGTTACAGGCCACAAAGTCTGGCGCGAACAGGCGCAGTCACGCGGGCGTGGGGGCAGAGGCCTCGACCGCCCTCAGAGCGGCGCTGCGTCCCCCTTGGGCCGCAGGCCCACCATCTCTCAGGGTGGAAGTGTTAAGTTTTTAGTAGTTTTTCTACGGAGGAGGATGCTTGAGAAGGAAAAGTACCCAGGCTTCTGGAAGTCAGGCTCGGAGAGGCCCATGGACGGCTTACCCGAGCGGGAGTGAGACGGCAACCAAGTGGCTTTTCAGCCCCAGAGCCCCCTCCCCTGGGTGAGGAGAGAAGACAGCTGGGGAGAAGGAGAACGCGGGGTGACCGGGCCCCTTCTTTCTCATTGTTCCTTTTCCAAAAGAAAACTCGGAACCCATGGCCCCCGTGAGCCATTTAACCCTAAGCAAACGTGGACCAGCGTCTGCGTGCCTGGTCCAGAGCCCCAGGGAGCCCTAGGGCCCCAGACCTGTCCGTGCAAGGAGCTCAGCATCCGTTTCCAGAAGGCTGCTTGCAAGACAGACTGCGAGCTGGGGCTGGCCGGGCACTCACGTGAGCCGGAGACACGCGTGCCTGTGGCGCACATACGTGCACTCACCCTCACACCCTCTTTTCAGTGTCCGCGATCCAAGGCCCCTTAGCGCTGCCCCTCTCGTGACTGGAACCCTGGGATTTGCACGTCTCAGGTCCCAGGGGTGATCACCTGCACTGGTCTCCCTGCCCACCCTCACTGCGCCTGGAGAGAGGCCCCGAGCAGGTCATGGGAGGCCGGTGGTTGGTGGTGGTGGTGGTGGGACTAAGGAGGCCCGGGGCTTGTCTGCTCTGGCTTTATCACCTGCAAATACACAACTCCTTTCTCCTCCCGTCCTTGTCAGCTCCCCAGGACCTGCTCCTTCCCAGCCTGGCTGTACCTGATGAAACGCGCCAGCCGGCCAGGTACCCTGCCCCCTCGTGGACAGTTCTTGGTTTATGTATTTGGGACGGATCACGAAAACTGCTCTACTTTTAACAGGACAGGTACCTTTGCGGAGGCTCTGAAAACACAATTTATTGCCACGAACTGTGTTGTTTCTTTGCCAAAACCTTGTAAGCAGCTCTCCCCAGCAGCTTTGGAGACAGAAAGCCCCACCTCAGCACTTCCGCTGCCCTCCAGGGAAGTGGGGAAGGGATAGCATCAAAGAGGAAGACGTCTAGAAGCTTCTGGTGCCCTGAAAGCCCGTGCGAATCCGAGATGGTTGATACGAAGCATTGGGGTTGGCTGGCCCACAGCTCTGCAGACGCTCTGGGAGAAGCGGCCGGACGAGGCCTCTGCAGACCATCCTTTCTGTCCTTCCCCTCATCTTTGTTTCAGACTGTTCTCAGGGGCAGAGACCTGCCAGGATTGTAACCTTTGAGAGTGTGGACAAACTGGTTGGATAAGGGACATTCTGAGCATGGGGGGACTGGAGCCGGGCAGGGTGGGCTGAGCCTGGGAGGCCCTCCAATGGGGCCCTTCTCCACATCCAGCTTCCTGACACCCTTGGCCCTCACCTGCCCTTCTGGGCACAGCACGTACAGGGGGCCGGGGTGTACGGGTCCAGACGTGCATCAGCGGGGGAACAGGAGAGCACCTTCGGACCCCACCCACCTCACCGCCCCCCACCAAAACGTGGTCTAGGAAATGAGAAGAAGGAAGAGTGTCTGTGCGGCTGACCCTGGGCTGCCCAGCTCAGCGTGGGCCTCTCTGAGGACGGACCCCAGCCTCGGGGTTTGCACTGCCCGACCCGCTTCTGTGGACACATGGGCGTGGACGGCCCTCAGGCCCCAGCGAGCACCCAGGACAGGTCCTGCCAAGGCCGTGCCTGACGGTCTGCTCCACTTCTGGTCAAGACATGTGGCCCAGAGTCTCTGATGGGCACAGCGGCCCCAGTCAGCTGTGGCAGGGAGGTCACAGGGGGTTTCAGGGGGCCACTGCTCAGCTACCCACCCCTGCTTAGAGGGCTGCCCTCCGTTTCAGGGTACCTGCAGCCTCTTCAGTGAATCCGTGACCCAGAGCAGGAAGCAGAGACGGGGCGGGGGTCACTAGGACCACCAAGCGTTTGCAGAGAACATGGGCACAGGTGCCCTTCAGGGCCCTGATCTAGGCCACATGGTCACTGTACATGTGGGGGTTTGCCTCCTGTTGTAGGCTTTTCACCCCTGGACCAGACATAGCTTTCCCCAGGGAGCATCAGACACTCACCCTTAGGTCAGCCTGGCCTTTGTCTTAGCCTGGAGCCCACCTCCTGGTCCCCTGACCTCAGACCACCTAGTGTCACTTTGTGCAAAGTGTCAGAGAGGCCTCTCCGTTACATAAAGAATTTGTTTTTGCCGACCTTCCAGAAATAGCCATGCGCACACATCACTGTCATTGCCAAGGACGGGCCTTCCCTTTTCCCAGGCTGACCGCACGTGGGCATGGCCCGGCTGCTCCCCCTCGGTGTGTTCCGCGTATCTAGGACAAGAATGTTCTGAAGCCCTCCCTTCACTGATGCGTGTCTGAGACAGCAGAATGTCCCTGGATTCTGCGTCCTGAGGTCCCTCCCAGATGGCCCCCGGGCACGACATTAGCCCTGTCGGGTTATGAGTGTTGTATGGGACAAGGGGTGCCTTCCTGTCCTTCACGGGTCTGCTCCTTTCGAGAGCTTTTACTCTGCGCTGAGCCCTCCGGTGGGCCCTGGGACTCCGGGAGGAGTGGGGAGGGTCGCTGGCCTTAGAGAGCACCTGGCCTGCGGGGAGAGCAGATGCCTGCCATTCCGGAACACACAAGCCCCCTCCAGGGACACCCTCCAAGGCTCGCTGGGAGACGGACCTGGAGACAAGGGAAGAGTCCCCCCCCACACCCTTTCCTCGAGAAAGCGGGTGCTTAGAAGGGGTCTAGGAGAGGCATGCCCAGGAACCAGAGCTCAGCAGGAGGGGGTTCAGACCCAGGGACAGTGGGCTCAGGGAGAGGGCAAACTGCAGGGAGTGGCTGTGCCACAGGAGGGGTGCTGTGGTGGGCAGGTCTGGTCCTGGGGCCGTGTAAACAGCAGCCTGTTGGAGGGACCACAGGGAGAACCCTGGGTGGGGACTGAGGTCTCTGATCGTGGCTGCAGCGCCCCTCCATCCTCCTCCCCAGAGATTCAGGGTCTTCCAAACCTGTGTGCATCACCGGGGGCGGCCAGACCCAGGCCCGCAGCTTCTGTGGGGCTGTCCCTGTACAGAGGTCTCATCTGTACGTGCAGATGCCCTTTCCATCTCCAAGAGGAGACACAGACGACCCAGGTACCAGAGACAGAAGCGGCGTTCCTCCCATCAGAGCACCCTTTAACCGCAGGGCTCTCTTCACGCCTGTACCGCTCTGAGAATCACACCCGGCATCAACACTACTTCACTTGAAAAGCCCCGTTCCATAATTAAGGCTTGAGGAAGAGGCGCAGAAGTGTATGGAAGCTAGTCTGCTGGAACAGGAGCAACAATCTTGGAAGAAAGGCAGGCTCCCCAAAGTTCCGAAATGGCAGCAAAGCCCCTCTGTGCTCCAAGGAGAGTGTGTGGTGGGCTTGGCAGTGGGGCGGGGGGTGGCTGATCCCAGGTGACAGTCGTCACCATCTGTGGAGATGGCCAAGAGAGGGGCTTCCACCAGCCCCAGGCGGGGCAGGCAGCTCAGAGGGCTGGGCGACAGCCTTCCCACCCCAGGGAGAAGGAAAGGCACCCCTGAGGCTCGGAAGCCCACAGAACGGGGCATCTTCCCGACGCTCACGGAGGCTTCTTTATTCAGATGGTGAATGTGGTGATGGCAGACGTGACCCGAGTGGATTTGGCGGGTCCTGGATAAACCGGCCCTGGGGACGGCAGTGGGAGATAGTGGAGGGACGCTGACGGTCAGCAAAAGGGACTGGCCGTCTCCCCTCATTGCCATGTCTCTTGGCCTACCCAGATGCTTGATCCCCCACCAAGACCAGGACCTGTTGGACCCTGTCTCAGGACTTGGCCTTGGCATTTTCTGGGAGGTGGGAGAAGCTTGTGGCTTGGTTTACCCACTGGTTGAGCAGGAATAATAGTACCAGTTGCCAAACGACTATGAACAGGTTACGATTCCGTCAGCCAAATGGCAGTGTCAGGTCGGGTCATTTAACAGAAATGGTGCGATCCCAGGGCTGGAGTTCTGTAAAAGCTCCCAGAAAAATAATTGAAAGGCAAACGAAATCAACAGCCTCCTTAAAAAGTAACTTCCCTTATGACACTGCCCCCCTCATGGCCAGTGGGCATAGAGGGCACCCACCCTCCTACCTTGCCCCCCACCCCCCCCGCCTGTGTGGGCCAGCCTGTGGTCCCACCCTTCCTCCCTCCCTCCTCCCTCCCTCTCTTCTTCCTCCCTCCCTTCTACCTCCCTCCTTCCTTCCTTCCTCCCTCCCTTCTACCTCCCTCCCTCCCTCCCTCCTTCCTTCCTCCCTCCCTCCCTCCTTCCTTCCTCCCTCCCTCCCTCCCTCCCTCCTTCCTCCCTCCCTCCCTCCTTCCTTCCTTCCTCCCTCCCTTCTACCTCCCTCCCTCCCTCCCTCCTTCCTTCCTCCCTCCCTCCCTCCTTCCTTCCTTCCTTCCTTCCTTCCTTCCTTCCTTCCTCCCTCCCTCCCTCCCTCCCTCCTTCCTCCCTCCCTCCCTCCCTCCTTCCTTCCTCCCTCCCTTCTACCTCCCTCCCTCCCTCCCTCCTTCCTTCCTCCCTCCCTCCCTCCTTCCTTCCTCCCTCCCTCCTTCCTTCCTCCCTCCCTCCCTCCCTCCTTCCTCCCTCCCTCCCTCCCTCCTTCCTCCCTCCCTCCCTCCCTCCCTCCCTCCCTCCCTCCCTCCCTCCTTCCTCCCTCCCTCCCTCCCTTCTACCTCCCTCCCTCCCTCCTTCCTTCCTCCCTCCCTCCCTCCTTCCTTCCTTCCTCCCTCCCTCCCTCCCTCCCTCCCTCCTTCCTTCCTTCCTCCCTCCCTCCCTCCTTCCTTCCTTCCTCCCTTCTACCTCCCTCCCTCCCTCCTTCCTTCCTTCCTCCCTCCCTCCCTCTCTCCCTCCCTCCCTCCCTCCCTTCCTCCCTCCCTCCCTCCTTCCTTCCTCCCTCCCTTCTACCTCCCTTCTTCCTTCCTTCCTCCCTCCCTTCTACCTCCCTCCCTCCCTCCCTCCCTCCCTCCCTCCCTCCCTCCTTCCTTCCTTCCTCCCTCCCTCCCTCCCTCCCTCCCTTCCTCCTCCCTCCCTCCCTCCCTCCTTCCTTCCTCCTCCCTCCCTCCCTCCCTCCTTCCTTCCTCCCTCCCTCCCTTCTACCTCCCTCCCTCCCTCTCTCCCTCCCTCCCTTCCTCCTCTCTCTCTCCCTCCTTCCTTCCTCCCTCCCTTCTACCTCCCTCCTTCCTCCTCCCTCCCTCCCTCCCTCCCTCCCTCCTTCCTTCCTCCCTCCCTCCCTCCCTCCCTCCCTCCCTCCCTCCCTCCCTCCTTCCTTCCTCCCTCCCTCCCTCACTCTCTCCCTCCCTCCCTCCTTCCTTCCTCCCTCCCTTCTACCTCCCTCCTTCCTTCCTTCCTTCCTCCCTCCCTTCTACCTCCCTCCCTCCCTCCCACCTTCCTTCCTTCCTTCCTTCCTTCCTTCCTTCCTTCCTTCCTTCCTTCCTCCCTCCCTCACTCCCTTCCTCCTCCCTCCCTCCCTCCTTCCTTCCTCCCTCCCTTCTACCTCCCTCCCTCCCTCCCTCCCTCCCTCCCTCCCTCCCTCCCTCCCTCCTCCCTCCCTCCCTCCCTCCCTCCCTCTCTTCCTCCTCTCTCCCTCCTTCCTTCCTCCCTCCCTCCCTCCCTCCCTTCCTCCTCCCTCCCTCCCTCCCTCCTTCCTACCTCCCTCCCTCCCTCCCTCTCTCCCTCCCTCCCTCCCTCCTTCCTCCCTCCCTCCCTCCCTTCCTCCTCCCTCCCTCCCTCCCTCCCTCCCTCCCTCCTTCCTTCCTCCCTCCCTTCTACCTACCTACCTACTTCCTTCCTTCCTTCCTTCCTTCCTCCCTCCCTCCCTCCCTCCCTCCCTTCCTCCTCCCTCCCTCCCTCCCTTCTTCTTCCTTCCTCCCTTCCTCCTTCCTCCTCCTTCCTTCCTTCCTTCCTTCCTTCCTTCCTTCCTTCCTTCCTTCCTTCCTTCCTTCCTCTCTTTTTAAAGTGGCCGTGAGTTTTGAAGGAAGCGACCTCTAGTGTTTCTGGGGTGGAGACTTACTCTTTTGTCTGTGAGTGAGAAGTGAAGTTGTGTGTGTAAGTATGTTGTGCAGGTCACCGCACACCACCTCATTAGTTTTGATGCAGTGTCCGCCTGTCCACAGGTTCTGTTGTGCAGACCTCGTCCCACATCAGCGTGAGGGGAGGGTCAAGGAAAAGGGCTGGCTTCTGTTTGAGGGTGACTTTTGTCCTGAGTGGCTGACCGACTGCCTTGGTAGAACTGTTGGGGTCCCAGCAGCCAAGGGGGACCGACCATCCCTGTCCCCCTGGAACGTCCACCACTAGCTATTCTGCTCGGTTCTGGAGCTGCTCTCCAAGTGATGTCCTGGGCTATACAAGGACATGTTGGGCCAGACACGGTGGGTCACCACAGCCCACTGGGCCCTTCTCTTGTCCACCGAGTGTCAGAGAGGGGAGAGTCTTGGTTCTTGTTGTACAGATGGAGACACTGAGGCCTGAGAGGGGAAGGGCAGGTCAAGACCTGTAAAATAAGTGGTGAGGTGGGACCAGAGACGGGCTCTCTGGCCTGCAGTGGGCTCTGGGATTCCTCCTTGGGCCGATCTCGGAGCTCTGCTTTGGGGAGGATGTGGTCGGGGTCGCTGTCTCTGCGTCTCAGCCTGAACATGTGGCTGTGCTGATAGCCTGAGAGCGGGGCATGTGTGGGCCTGGGCAGACCCCGAGCATGTCTTCCATCCAAGGCGGACCGCTCTCTGCGGACCCAGGCATATGGCTCCAGGTGAGGCCAGTTCTTCTAAGTGGCCAGGTGGCTGAGCCTGGCCGCAGTTCCCTGGTGCCCCAGGGGCTGTGAGTCTGCCCTTCTCCCAGAAGTGGCCCTGGGTCCAAGGGGACGCTGGGGGTGGCCGAGGGGCTCCAGGCCCAAGACAGCAAATTCTACTGGGGACGGTGTATGGGGGAGTGCAGGGGCTTTTAAACACATAGCCCCTCGCTCCCCAGCTTTGAAATATTTGGCTACTGTAAGAAAATTGATTCGACTGGGGGAAGCTCTGGAAATCATTTTGTAAACTGTGTAATCTAAGTTCTGTGGCTGGGTACTTACCATGAGTTCATCATCAAGGCGACGGAGAAAAACAGTGTTAGGTCTCTGTTGTCGGCAGCAAAGCTCCCTCCGCTGTGTCCAGCAGCCTGACATCCACTGAGATGTGCGTCCATGCGGAGCCGTGCACAGCCCCCCTCTTCTCTCTCCTCCCCTCCCTTCCTTCCTGTGAGGACTCCTTTTTCTTGCCTTTCTTTCTTTCTTTCTTTCTTTCTTTCTTTCTTTCTTTCAAGAAAACAAATTATGAAGAATTCAAATGAGAACGTAGAAGAGAGAAAAATGAGTAAATAGCCCAGTTTTCCACAATACTGAAATAAGGCATCGCTGCCGTTCTGTGAGGTTCTCCCCCTATCATCCTAGGCTTACCCCTGGGCTCTGCCCGGACCCTGAGCTGCAGGGCGTAGCCCATCCCCAGACGGGGCTGGGGCAGGTGGCTTTGCCATCCAGGGCAGCCCGTGGGGCCTCACCCACCCCAGATGAGAAGCTCTCCTGGCCTGGTTTCTCCCAAACTCATCCTTCACAAAGGAAGTAAGAGCTGAGAATGCCCTCTTGGTTCATGCGTGTGTAGGAGGCCAGGCAGGAGCTAGGAGCCAAGCTGCCCCGGGTCTCACCGAAACCTCCGTTCTTTGCAGGACTGCTTGTCCCTGAAGTTGAGCCCATTAGTTTCCCTTTCCTGGATTAGCTGCTGTGGGCCAGCTTGTTGTCCAGTTTTAACACCTTTGGTTCATTTCATGAACTTATGAGTGGTGGGAAATCCAGGGCTCCTAAGCGAGAGGCCAGGTGATTTCAGGGGCAGGGTCTTCCCCTTCCCCACCAGCAGGCAGTGACCTGGGAGCCCCATGAAAGCTGTTCCTCTGACTGATTGCCGTCACCCCCAAGAATATCACCACCTGTCAGTTTGGTCTCTGAGAATGTTCCTTCGTGGTGCCTCCCTATTGTTGGCACAGCCTGGAGCCCAGAAACAGTGATGCAAACGCCCTCATCCTGTTGGGAAGAGTAGGCTGACTGCAGGACGAATCATTTACACAGACAGCTGCACAGAAGGGCTCTTGTCGTTAACCCTCCTTCACAGAGAGAGCGATTTTGTTTGTAAACCTCAGACCCAGAAACTCTTCTACCAGCATCAGGTAAGTGTCTGTCCTCCCTGGGGCAGAAGGCTCTCTCGCGCGCGCCTGTCCAGCTGTGCCTGTGCTGAAGACCGTGTGCACAGTGAAGCTGGAGGCCCCCAGAGGATTCTGCCAGGAGCCGCTGGCGGACACGCAGGACCTGAGGCAGGGCAGGGTGGTACAGCGTCTGGAAGGGGCCGGTCAGGCTCTGACCAGAGAACCCTCCTGGGGTTCCTTGCTGTGGTGCAGGGGGCGGAGCTCACAAGCTCTCTGGGCAGTGCCCTTGCGGGGCATGGGGCCAAGGCGTGCAAGCTGAGAGAGGTGGGAACGCATCTCCAGGAGAGCCCCTCCCACTTCTGCACAGGGCAGACCCGGGCTCCTGTTTCTCTCTGCTTCTCAAGGGTGTCCTGGCCCTTGGAGACTCTCAGGACCGCCTTGTGGGGTCACCTTGCTGCGCTCCGTGCGCTCCGACGTCCCGCCTGCTCTTCCATGTGTGCCACGCTGGCGCTGACCCTCGGGCCTGCATGCTGCACACATCCAGGATGCTGGAGAGTTTTGCCAAGACAGGTTGGGGAGGGCAGCAGTGCCACCATGCCGTTTGTCCTGGGCCGTGGAGACCCCCGCCTCATCTTCTGCGTGTTCTGTGGGATGTTGGCCTAGGGGCACCCTGCTCAGGGTGACACACCCCAGGACAGTAGAGAGCGGGGTCTGGCTTGGGCTGGGCCTGACTGTGAGTCCAGGCAATGCAGACCCTGCCCAAGGGGCTGCTCACGAATTGAGCCGGGGTCGGCATGAGCTCTCCATCTTCTCGCCATGGGGACAGGAAGGAGCTGCTTGTGTACCCTGTCTGCCCTCGGTGAGTAGTGAGTCCAAGACCGAGATGCCCACGGAGCAGGTGTCTGGTGAGAGCACGTTTCCTGGTCCACAGATAGTGCCTCCTTGCATGTCCTCACGGGCTGGAGGGGTGAGGGGGCTTCGGGGTTCTCCTTTAGCGGGGCACTGAGCACGCGGGCCTGTGCAGGCACGCTCTGACCCGGCTCCCTTGTCCCTTTGCCTGGCTGGTGGAGGCCGTGTGTGCCATCGGCCCTGGGCCCTCTCGGCTGTGGAACTCCTGCTCCGGCTTGAGCTCTGGCCCCACAGGCAGGAAAGGCTAATGTGGCCGAGAGAGACGCGACCCATGAACGTTTGCACCGCTGGGATCGGGTGATGTGTTCCCTCCCTCTCATCCCATCTGCCTGTCTCTGTGCCGTTTAAACTTGAAGAGCCCTGTGATTCCATCATACTGATCGGGCTGATGAACCTTTGTGGTCCATGACCTCCGGGATAGCTTGTCCGGCCATGGAGGGCCACGCTCCTGGAGGAGACGAAGCTGTGTCTTCTCCTCCTTCAGCTGCAGCCCCTGCGAGGGCTCCGGAGGACACAGACACAACCTGCCTCTGTCTCGAGAGCTGCGTCCAATGAGTCTGCCGTGAGGGGTTAATCCCATGCAGGAGGCTGGGACCTCAGTGACATCTCAGGGCTACCGGTGCCCCCTGCAGAGCTCCAGAGAGCAGCTCCCATTCCCCCCTGGCCGGGCCTGCTCCCTCCATGCTAGCTGATGCCTGCTCTGTCCCCAGCTGCTCACGGGCCCTGCGCCACATGCTTTTCAAGTGGGAAACACCTGAATCAGGTATTTCTGAGTCCGTCCGTAGAAATCACTCTCTCTTTCACCCACTACGTGCCATTCTGTCAGCCGAGCATGTCCCTTGTGTATAGAGGACGATAGTTTGATGTCATTTGTCTTCTCTGTCATCACTACCTGTTTTTTAATGTCTAGAAATGAACTGGAAGCTCAAGTTTTCTATGTTTCACAGCATTTAGAGAGACGGTTATACCCCCGGTTGGGCACATAAATGAACACCGTGTCTGGGACAATATTCCTTTCCCGTTGTCATCTGCTAATTCTTGACGTCGAGGGAATGCTCATGAAGTTAATTAAATGGCTGCATTGCCCACAAGTTGGTCTGTACGATGACGGATGTGACAGGTTCTGTGTGTTCTTTATATAGGTGCTCTTCCGTGCTGCCTTTGAGGACGGATTTGTGAAATTCCCTAATGAATCACCGTATACCTCGTTAAAGGAATGGCGCCGTCCGGGGAGTGCGGTGAGATGTGTCCGAGCCCCCACGTGGCCATCACATGGGAGTAGGTGTACTCATTCAGCCTCACCTCCTGGGAGGCGGGTCTGGGTTGGACCCTGGCCCCGGTGAGCTCTTCTTAGGAGGCTTCGATCTGTTGCCAGAGGACAAAGGTCTAGTGGACTTAAAGCCCACACGTGAGCTCTTCTGCTTCTTACAGAGTTTTCCTGTGTTCGCCTGCTCTCGAGAAACACGTGTAGGTTTGGCGAGGTGGGCCTGACCCATGGACACCTGGCCTTTGACGTCATTGCCACCTGTCCTCAGAGCCCGGGGCCAGCCTGGACTCGCTCCACAAGCGTCACGTGTTTTCTGTGGGTGTATTTAGACTCACTTCAGTAAGGACCACGACAGAAGCACGTTCTTATAGAAATAATTAGTTTGCAAAGTTCCCGCGTTATTTTGTGGTTGATTTAATCGGTGCCATGCTGCTGGATTATCCCTTCTTTTAAGCTCTTCACAATAATGTCAACATTCCTTAAAAAAAAAAACCTGAGTGATATTTGGAATGACGATACCATCTTTGTGGATATCCAGTTGCTTCACCTGAACTCATACTCTTTTTCTGAATAAAGGGTCGGCTTTGTGGACTGCTGTCCTTCAGGAAGCACACTTAATATTCCAGAGGTGGAGGGAGACCTCCAGCCCTCCCTTCTGGGAGCAGGCAAATATGGAGGTGACGGGCCCCAGCAAACAGACCCTGCCTCCTTCTCCCTCTCCAGGTCAGCCCAGATCACAGCCATTTCTCACGGGCATCAACGTCAGGGGATTGAACATCACCTGATGTATCGGGCTATAGCCTCTGTCAGAGCAAACGTTTTGGCTAACGAGGGTTAGGCACGGCCAGGGGCTTACCTGTGTGCATGTGAACATGTGACGTGTGTGTGGGTAGCACAGACATCCAGGAGCCACAGCACGTCCGGACTGTCATGGTGATGACATGGCTCTGCAGGCAGGGCCCCCCTCAGGCGCTGGCTCATGGCTGCGCTCTGTGCGACAGAGTTAAGCCACAGGACGGCTGGAGCATAGAACGTGGAAGGCAGGACGTGGCTGCTCTTACAGGAGAGGCAATGCTGGCACTGGTGACATGAGCAAGAGATGGGGAAACTGTGAGCAGCAGGTTTCTTGGACCTGGGGCGGGTGGTGTCAGGGATGCTTCCTTGGGAACTTACTGCTTTCTTGTTCAATGGGCCATAGCTTGGTCTTGCAGACATGTGCCAAGACCCCAGTGGGACCTGGGTTTGCCCAGGTCTCCATACCACGTGCTTGTCTGTCATAACTCAAGCTTGAGTCCTTTCCACTTTCCAAGGAGCAGGGGTATCGGTGGTCCCTGCAAACTACATCCCAGATCTTTGCGGTTTGCAAAGGCATGACTCTGGGGGACCCAGGCTGTCTCCTCATTGGCAACCTGGTGCACTTGGTAAATAGGGCCCATGTTGGCTAATTCAGCCGCATTGGAGTTAATAAGATCAAATAAGGTCCTTTCATATTACGTTAGCTCACATAAAATCCAATTAGACATTTCTGAAAATCTGAGTTGACAGAGAAGCCTGCCTGTACGAGGAAGTTTTCTAGAAAATGAGCCCTGAGTCATGGAGCCACAACTCGAATATTCGGCTTGTAGCTGAGACCCTCCTGTAAAGTCCCCTCCCGTGGCGAATGTTCTGTGTCCTGCTGCTGCCAAGTGGGGTCAGCCCCAGGGCTGGCCTCCTGTCCGTGACTCTGTACATGGCCTCAGCACGAGCAGATGGCCACTGGCATGGAGGCTGGACCAGGGAACCAACAGCGTCTGGTCCCAGATGGAATTTCTAAGGGGATCCAGGATGAAGCGCAGAGCCCCTAGGTGTATGGCTCCGACGTAGAGAGATGTCCACGGTGCTGAGATGACCACCGGCCCCCTGCTCCCCCTGCCACCACTAACAGATGCTGAGAAATTCCAGTACCAGGTGAGTGAGGGGTGTTAGCCCAGGGAGGTGGAAGGCAGCAAAGTTGCCCCTAGTTCTGGCTGCTCCCCACTGTGGATCCATCCATGGCAGCGTGAAGACATCTAGCTTCAACCACTTGTTTCAGGAAAACACTTGAAAAGGCCGATCTCACAAAGTCCGCACTTATTTCCAAAGTTCAAGTCACATCTGAGAAAGGAAAGATCAACAAGGCAAAAAGAGCCTCTCAGCCCAGCCCTGCTCACCAGCCCTGGGGTCCAGGGTCCAGAGGGAAGGACTCAGGGGCTTGGGGAAGACAGTCTCAGCATTCTCTCCAGAGGTGTGTCCCTGTTTTGGTTTATTCCCCTCTAGCCTGCAGATATCCAACAGAATATGTGGGCTCTCTGGGCACCTTAGGGCTGCAGCAGGTGGTGGGGGCACTCCCAGCCTGTGTTTTTGAGGGAAGATGTTCCCCATGGTTAAGGACCCCAGGCCTGGGTGTTCTGGGGGCTGGGCTGGCTGGAAGTGTGTTCAGAAGTCAGTGTCAGTGCTCAGGGCTCTATGGTCAGTGGTGGGCCTAGGGTCGGTGACCCCAGTGCCCCTCCTGCACAGAGGTGTGTCTGTTTCTTTGTTTGGTCTCTCTAACCCCAGTAACTGGCTGGGGCCTGTGCCATTTTTAACTCAGGAGATGTTACAAATCAAATATTAGAACTAGTCCAGCCCAGTACGACCCCGCCCCCTGCTGCTGTGATGTCCCCCTCGATGCCTGCTGGGCACCGTGCGCCTGGAGGCCCACCAGTGGTCAGTGAGAATTCCTTGATGCTTGATGTGTTAAGGAACTCGTCTTGGTGTCAGTGTGAAGGCTGAGGAGACAGTTGCTGGGGTAGGGGGTCAGGGTGAGCAGGGGAAGGGATTGGCTTCAGCGGCTGGAACCTCCCTAAGACTCTGACCCTGGGAGGGGCCTCGAGGCGGTATTCTTGGGTAAGGTGTGCACCTTCCCTTCCAGGCCATTTGATCCTTCTCTGACCCGCCCCGCAGAAGTCTTCCTGGAAGGGTCCCTTTGTAGGTAACTCTGAGGTGTCTGATGAGCCCAGTGTCACCTGCAGACACTCCCCATCAGGATTCTGACCCTAAAGCATTGAGATGCACGTGAGTACTTGGGAACACCCCTCTGCAAGACAGCACCCTTAGTTTGGACCGAGGGCAGGAGCCCCCTGATGTGGTGCTCTCAGAGCAGAGCCTTTCCCGTGTTCTAGGGAGGTACTTGCTGGGCTGATGTCCATCACCTCTCTGCTGTCATGTCCTTGCCTCTCCCCACAGGGACCCTTGCAGGAAAAGCTCCTTGGGGTTTAAGCCTTTCCATTTCCTCCTTAACTTCCCTCTTGAGGAAGGTTCTGAAGGACATTTTCATTCCCTTGTAAAGCCGTTGTTTCAGAGTTGGAAACATCACCAGGAGACACCTGAGCCCAACATTGTCTTTGCTGCTACTTAATCAGAGGGGCTTGGTGTGTGTGGGGGGAATCAGAACTACTGCAGGCCCCACCAGTGTCCCTCCTGAGAATGGATCCCATCAGGGCACTGGGCCTCACTGGCTTCAGGGCAGCCCTGCACTCACAGCTGGTGTTCCTCCTGCCTCTCGGCTGCTGTGGGGTTTTAAGTCAGTTTTTGTGTGTGGTGTAAGGTAGGGGTCTGGTGGTGTTCTGCTCTGGGTTGCCCAGGTTTCCCAGCACCACTTGCTGAAGAGACTGTCCTTTCGCCATTGCGTGTTCTTGGCCCCTTTGTTATAACTTAACTGACCACATATGTACGGTCTTGTTTCTGGACTCTGCATTCTGCTCCATCAGTCTCTCTGTGTCCTAACCCATCACATACTGTTGTGGTTACTACAGCTTTGATGTAGTTTGAGATCAGGGAATGCGATGCCTCCCGATTTGTTCTTCTTTGTACATGTGGGGTCCTCTGTGTTTTAAGATTGTTCTAGTTCTGTGCAAAGTGGCACTGGAACATTGATCTGGATTGCACTGAATCTGTACATCTCTTTGGGTGAAATGGACAGTTTTATAATATTCATTTTTATAATCCTTGAGCACGTAGTATCTTTCCATTTATTTGTGTCTTTTTGAATTTCTTTTTTGAGAAGGAGTGGGAGGAGGCAGAGGAAGAGAGAGAATCTGCAGCAGGCTCCACACCCAGCGTGGAGCCCGACACGAGGCTCAATCTCACAACCTTGAGATCATGATCATGAGCCGAAATCAAGAGTCAGCTGCTTAGCTGACTGAGCCACCCAGGCGCCCCTTTTTCAATTTCTTTATCAATGTCCTATAGTTTTCAGGGTACAGGTTTTTCAGGCCTGTAGTAAAGATTTTCCTGTTTTCTTAATTTCTCCTTGTGATGGTTTATTACGAGTTTGTCCAATCTAATCATTTTTGTATCTTGATTCTGTATTCTGTGTCCTGCAATTTCACTGAATTTATTTAACTTTTTTTTTTTTTTGGTGGAGTGATGTGGAAGATTGGGAATCCAAAATGTCATGTTTCTACCATATCCTAGGTCATCCACAACACCCACAGCATAGTGGCCACTAATATAATTGTACCGCAGTGCCCCTGCTAACACATTGCAACTTGTGAACTGCGTCCTGGGAGGGTTTGGCCTCCACATGAAGTCTGATGTGTTTTATGCTTTTCTGGTGTGTTATTGATATGGTCATTTTGAGAAGTAATTTAGTTTCCATGAATTTCCGATGTAAAGAAAATCTGCCATAGCAGTAGAAATACTGTTTCTGCTCTCAGATTCACCAGCTGTGGTTTCACATAGCTGCCACTTCATACGACATACTTGTGTGTTTTTTGCTCAAAACAGGGACACCTTCCCCAGGAACTACCACAGAGCTCGCAAATGGGGAAATCATAATGGTTTCCTCATTAGGGTCCAATCCAGAGACCACGTAAACTGTCACCACCTGCCCGAACTGTGTGACAATGACTTCTCCTGTTATAAACCCTCTTTACTGTTCCCGAGACTTCCACTCGCTTCACAACCATGATTGACTTAAAGAACACGAAGTGCTCCAATCTGGGCAGACTTTTCTGTACGGCTCTCAATCTTCATTCGTGTTATAACATGTTTTAGTATTTCAGTCATGACTTTGTGATTCACTTTATAAAGTGACCATTTAAAAGATTTTATGTCTACAGTTGTAGGCCACTAAGTATCTTCCCATTTTTATGCAAAAATCACTATCTTCCACCTCAAGAATGTTTAAATTTTGACCTAGTGAAAGTCTGTGTATATTAAACATTAACTCCCCACTCCCCTGTCCCTTCTGCCTGGCAACCATATCTTAGATCTTGTAGGTGAATTTGATTATTTTGGATACCTCAGACAAGTAGAATCTTATATTCTTTCTGTGGTTGGTCTGTTGCCCTTGTCATAGTGAATTCAAGGTTCATCCATACTGTGATGTGAATCTGTACTTTAGGTCTTTGCATGGCTGAATAATATTCCATTGTGTATATATTACTCACCCACCCTTCAGTGGACACTTTGGCCAGTTCAGCCTTTTGGCTATTGTGCATAGTGGTGCTACGAATTTGGAGGAATAAATACAGAGATTCCCTGCTCTCAAATATTTTGGGTGAATGCCCTGAGGTAATTAATCCCAGTTCTAAGATTTTGAGGAACCCCTGTTCAGTTTGCCACAGCAGCTGCACAGTTTTACTTCATTCCTTGATACGGTGGAAGAACATTTCAGTTTGTGGATCTACGCCACGTTGTATATTCATTTACCCTGTGGCATGTTTGCACGTTTTATACCATTTTCCAATCGTGAACAGTGTTGTCATGGATATTTAGGTTGGTTTTGGTTATGAATATGGTTCTGGTTCTGGTTCATGATGTGTGGATCATGGTTATGGTTTATGCCTATGACTTAGAGTTCATGGTGTATGGTTTATAGATTATGGCTTTATGACTATTGTTTAATGGTATATGGTTTTAGGGTTATGGCATATGGCTTTTTGGTTTCACACCCTTATGATTTGGGTGCTTTAGCGTGAGGAGATGGGAAGAAGAGGGAATGGGTGTTACTGGGTCTGAGGGGAAAAGTCTTTGGGGGGTCAGTGGATGAGGGGGTGAGCTGGTGTGTGTAGGGGAGGGTTTAGGAAGTTCAGTGGGTGGTGTGTGGGGAGCTAGTGGGTTCAGAACTTGGAGGGTGATGGTTTAAGGGTGAGTGGGTGAGGGTTTGAGAGGGTGATTGTTTAGGTGGTGAGGGGGTGATGGTATTGGGTGTGTGTTTAGAGGCTTTGGGGGATGATTGTTTACTAGTTGAGAGATTAGAGGGATCAGGTGGTGATGGTCTAGGGAATGAGGGTTTAGGAGACGAGGACATAAGGAGTGAAGGTGAGCCCTGAGGCATTGGACATAATGGTTAATGGGATAGGTATGGTATGTGTTCAGGCTGGGGTGGTGGAAGATCCCAGCAGAATCCGGTTGTCCAGAGGGAGAGCACTAGGCTGAGTAACTGGAGCTTGTGGCTTCCAGCCTAGGGGTCAAGAGGACCTTGAGGGAACTCGGGTTTAGGATCAGGGTTCATTCTGAATACAAATCCTTTATCAGATACATGGTTTGCAAATATGTCCTCCCAGTTTGTGGCTTGTCTTTTGATTCTTTGAACAAGGTTTTTCACAGAGTAGAAGTTTTAATTTTATGAAGTCCATGTGACCAATTTTTCTCTTTTGTGGATTGGTTTTGTGTTTGCATTTTAATTTTATCCACATTTTCGAGTGAATTTTGGTGTAGGTCGTAAAGTTTGTGTCTACATTTCATTTCATATGGTTTCCAATTGATTGTTCCTTAACTATTTTTGGAGAGTTGGGGGATATCGGGCTCCACTTCCCTTTCACCTTCCAAAATGTAATGAATTCCTCTGGCCCCCGGGAGGGGGCGCTGTCTCCACTGACCTGTGCGCCCAGCCTGTCCTGCACTGCCTCCGCCGCCTGCAGGGGGCGCCCGAGCCCAGCTGCCCGACGCCGCGCGCACGCGCGTTCAGCCGGCGTCCGTGACTGACTCGAGCTTCGCTCCCCCCGACCCGTGTCTGAGTTCGGGGAGGACGTGGGTCCGGGTCCACACCGACAGGATCCGCTGTGGAGGACGTGGCTGCCCATCCACACCGGCAGGACCCTGGTCTCCTCAGGACCCGCTGTGAAGGCTTCGGGAGGACGTGGGCGGTGTCTACACCGACAGGAGCCCGGCCTCCTCAGGACCCGCAGCGGAGGACGTGGGTCCGCGTCCACACCGACAGGACCCGTATCTCCTCAGGACCCGCCGCGGGAGAAGGTGAGGAGAAGCCGTCTGAGCGGGGACTGCCGAGGGGTCCATGCTCACAGGACCCCGCGAGGCAGGGCGCGCTGTGTAGACGGTGGGGTTTCCGTGGTTTGTGCGCGGGCGGTGGGGTCTCCCCTCTCTGGGCTCGGATCCGCTGCGTGGTCCGCGGGTCCGTGTCTACGCGCACACGGATCCGGTTCCGGCCTCGGCCCCGCACGGTCCTCCCGCGTCCACACCGGGTCCGGATCTGGGCAGGGCTGCGCCTCCATCACGAAGCTTGGTGCCCGCCCGGGTGACCTGGTGCTGACCTGGTGCTGACCTGGTTGGTGACTCTGCGGCGACGTCAGGGCCGTGAACCCCCACACGCGGTCTCCACACGCAGACTCCCCGGCTGCCGTTTCTCTCCCACGCGGACGCTTCAGCGCGTTTGACCGCGAACAGGGACGCGCCCCGCGGACCCCGCACAGCCCCGAACGGGGCAATCAGCGCGGTGTCCGCGCAACAACCCAGACCGCGCCCGCGTCAGCGTCGCCGCCTGCCCCGCTGTCGGAAGTGTGCTGACCCTTCGGATCCGGTTTTCTCCTTCCGGAACCGCTCCCGGGACTTCCGGTACTCGCACAACCCCCGTGGGTTGAAGGAGCGCACAGGGCTCCAATCCGGGTGGCCTGTCACTGGGGCTGCTGTCCGAGTCCATCCACGTGGTGACATGCGTCAGTCCTTCACTTCTTCACTGTGACTAAACGTAGTAGCATTTACCACTTCAGACACTTCAGGTTCACAACTCTCTGGCCTTAGCCGAGTTCCCACGGTTGTACGTCATTGTCCCCAGCTGTCTCCTTCTCCCCAGGGAGACCGTGCGCCTGCAACACCGACTCGGCACTCCCCTTTCCCCTCGGCCCTGCTGCCACGTTCAACCCTGTGTCTCTGGACACGTCATACAGGTGGAATCACACAGTGTCTGTCCTTCTGTGAAAGCCGGCATCCTGTCCTTGTTGCTGATTTCAGAGTAGAGCTGTCACTCTTCAGACTTGAGCGTGCTGTTCGCTATAGAGTCATTGAAAAAATTACCCCTTATTCCTGCTTTCAGGAGTGTTTATATCAGTGACAGACATTGGATTTTGGGTTAGAACCTTTTCTGCATCAATTAATAGGACCACATGCTTTTATTTAAAAATTTATTGCGGAGTATAACATTGCTTGTTTTCAGTATATTGAACAACCTTTGAGATGTTTGTGAAGAGACACTTACGATGCACAATATATTTAAGAGCTCTTGGTTTTGCAATTTTTCTGATCAGGCTTCTTACATCTATTTTAAGACAGGTGTAGGAAAGTATTTGCTGATTTTGTGATGATTTCATTGGGGTTGGTATTACTGGTTAGCATTGGTGTTAGGGGTTGCTAGGGTTATGGTTGGGTTAGGGTTAGGGTTAGGGGTCTCCCTGTCCTCTTCTGCACAGAGCCCATTCTCCTCCAGTAACCAGAGTGATCTTTTTGGAACATAACCTTTGGGCCTCTCTGTGGTCTGCTCCCCTCCTGCCCATCCTCTCCAGCCTCACCTCGGCCTGCCCCTCTGTGGGCCACCCAGGGGTGTGGTTGTCCCACATGTGCCTCTGGCCTGAGTCCAAGCCTTTGCATTCACTGTGCCCTCTGCCAGGGGCACTCTTCTCTCCCCCTGCTTCATGTCTGGCTTGTTTCCCCGTTGGCTGGGCCCCGAATTGCCCCCTGATGACCTGACTCGTGCCTGCTGTGTGTGTGTGTGCTTGTCCCCTATTTAAATGTAGTGCCCACCTTTCTGATGTGAGCAATTTGCTAACCTGCCCGAGATGGGGCAGGTGTAAGGAAGTAGCCTTAGTGTCTGCACAAAATTCAGCCCCAGAGGGGCTCACCACACTTGCCTGACGATGGGGGAGCTGCTCTCCCCATGGTGGGGAGAAGGTAGTCCCCTCAAAGGGGGACCAGCCATGTGAGGCGGTTGGACAATACTCCCAGCTTCTTGTCTGGGGAGATGTAGACCTGGACCTGGAAGCTTACACCCTTGGATTCAAGGCTGGGGCCTAAGCAAGCTCCTTCTTCTTTCAGAGGTCCTCTTTCCCCTTCCCTGACCATGGCCTGGACCTGATTCCTGATCTGGGGGAGTTTGAGGGTGACCCCTCCTAGGAATACCAGTGGTTAATGAGGACCTTGTCAGCAGAATGCCCAGTAGCCTTCAAGGAGGACCCTACAGGGTGGCGACCACTCAGAACAAAGTGGGGCAGGTGGCCGGCCCTGCTGGTTCTACCCAGTCTGTAGGGCATAGAAATGAGGGCTGTGACCAAAAGTGCTTCACTCCTGGCAGGTGGGGACGGGACCTGCAGGGGGTTGGCCAGGGGAGGGCACCTGCAGGGTTTGCCCAGAAGCTCAGCACAGGGGGCGTGTTCCTGGCTCAAGCATGCTGACTGTGGGGGAGGTTTCCAGCCTGCTAAGCTTCAGGCTGCCCTCTGTAAGATGGGGTGCTGGTGGCCCCCGTCTCTGGGAGCAGAAGGTAGGGAGGCCCCATGGGCAGACTCACTCAGGACAGGACAGGTGAGTGGCTGTTGCTTAAAGCAGCCCAGGGCCTGCCCCCTCGAAGAAGGTGAACACGTCCACAGCCCCTAGTTTTGGGGTCCTGCCGCCAGCCTCTGGCTGTGACCCTCCTCTCACCCTGTCCCCTGTCCCTGTGGATACGTGGTCTTCCTGGAGCTGTTCCTGCAGATGACAGGAAGCACTTCATGGTGGACACAGGGTCACCTAGTACGTCTTCACTGACCAGCCGGCTCACATGCCTTGTGTGGCCCTCGGGGAAGGCTGGAGGGTGGTGGTCCTGAGATCCCCAGGGCCTCGTGCTGGCAGGATGTGTCCATGCAGCACACGGCAATGACCAGCTGCTTCTGCGAGCAGTGCTTCCTCCATGAGGTGGATGACCCAGTGTGCGTGGATGAGGACATGACGTTCCGTGACCACGTGGGCGTGGAGATCCTGTTGCCCTCTTTGGCACCCTGTACCCCGTTTCTACCGGTGGCCCACAAGGAGTTCAGCTATGAGTGCAGGCCGCAGTCCCAGGCCCACATCCCCAGGGACCAGGGTGATTTTTTACTACATGGGGGCCTTTTTTGGGGGGGTTGGTGGCAAAGCTTCACTGATTGACCTTGGCCTGTCACCAGGCAATGGGGGTGGACCTGCCAACGGGATGGAGGCCATGTGGCCTGACGAGAGCCACCTGAACGGATACCTGCTGGACCACAAGCCCATTAAGGTGCTGCCCCAGAGGACCTGTGGGACCCGCAGCTGCTGGGCTGTCCCCAGAGGCCATGTGGGTTCCTCGGCTGCTGGGCTGTCCCCGGGGACCTGTGGGACCTGCGGCTGTTGGGCTGGCCCAGAGGGCATGTGGGACATGCGGCTTCTGGGCTGCCTGCCCACCCGCCCCCCGCCGTCATGAAGAAGCTGAGATTCGGGCCAGGCCCAAGAATCAGCAGGACTTCCAGAACGCATGAGGGGCTTGCCCCATCTCCGTCAGGGGGTGCTGCCCTGAGTGGAACCGTCAGAGCAGTTTCCTTCTTCTGTCCCCTCGACTGTGGAGTCCAGCACTGCCCACACGGGCATGTCCAGGGCCCCCAGCCACCCCTGTGCATAGGAGGCCTGCCTGGGGGCACAAGTTCCTCTCTTCGTGGTCAGTGCATTTTCATAACTTCTGGGTCATGTGCAGCTGTGATCAGCTCCAGTTTTACGTCGAATGTTTTTCTGTGTCAATGCTGAGCAACCATCTTTAAAAAGAACAATTGAGGGAAAAGGTTTTCTCCCTGGTTCTAAACAGACATCGCCTGGTGGGCTGGGAGCGGCCCTGCAGCAGCCTTGGAGCCAGAACGGGCCCTGGCTGAGCCTTCCTCCCAGTCCCTGCACCTCGCGGCAGCCATGGGCCTTCAGGGTCAGGGGTGCGCCGAGCCATCTCTCTGACCCCCAGTCCCCTGACCGCCAGAGGCTGTGACCGCTAGCACGGCCTCCAGGAGCATGGAGCCCTCTGGGTTATTTCTGGTTCCTGCCTTGGTTTTAAATGGCTATTTCTGTGCTGGTGTTTGTGAGATGTGGGCACTGGCTCCATCTGGATGCGCGTCCTGTTGGGATCCCTCAGTGCCCACTGGAGGGTTTGCACTTGTGGACTCTCTCTGCACTATGTGTTAGCAAGCGTTCACTGAGTGCCTACTGTGAGCTTGGTCACCAACAAGGGGCAGAGCGTGAGAGCGAGAACCAGGATACAGGGTCCCTGCTCCAGGGCCCTCCTGAGACTCGCGATGGCCCCGTCCTCCTGACTCACTACCTTCCTATTGTGGTGTAACGGACATACGACTAATACCGTTAAGCACGTTTCAGGGTACAATTCAGTGGCAATACATACATTTACTGCTCTGCACCCGCCACCTCCATCCATAGCCACAACTTCGTTGTCATCCCAGACTGAACCTCTACCCACGAGACCCTGACCCCCATTCCCCCTCCCCAGCCCCGGCACCCAGCAGCTCCTTCCACCTCTGTGAATTGGAGTGCTCTCCGTCCCTCACGAGTGGGGTCCTCCAGTATCGGTCCTTCAGGGACTGGCTTATTTCATGTGGCACAGTGACCTCAAGGTCTGTCCCCATGAGCCTGGACCTGACCCACTTTTCCCCCAAAGGAGTGGCTCGGCCCTCTCCTGTCTAAGTTGAGCCTCCTCTGCTCCCCTCTGCTCCCCTCACCTTCCTTCTCAGCCTGAAGATGATCCCAGCCAATCTGCGCTTTGAAGACCTGTTCAGTCCGGATGCTGGACACACCCCCCCGGGGCCTCGGGCCTCACCTACCCCATCTGTCAACGTCAGGTGCCTGCAACCCCCACCAGCCGGCCACCTGCTCCTCCCACAGGTGTCCCCATCTCAGAAGAGGGAAACACCAAGTCCAGACCCTTGG
This sequence comes from Ursus americanus, assembly GCF_024610735.1. Classification (NCBI taxonomy): domain Eukaryota; kingdom Metazoa; phylum Chordata; class Mammalia; order Carnivora; family Ursidae; genus Ursus; species Ursus americanus. Next base: position 102,366 of record NC_142128.1, on the reverse strand, counting down.
AGGCCTCAGTGACTTCTTGCTTACCACCAGCTCTCCCAATAGTGAGGTGGCTACTGGAGGGCATTCGATGTCCTAAACATTTAAAGGCATTTGTGAGTCTCTGCTGCCCTGGGGTAATGGGTAACAGTTGGGGCAAACAGAAACCAAGCAGGCTCACTGGAAGAAAGGCTGAGTGATGAGGAGTGTTAGGGAATAGGGCCTGGAAGCTCTGACTGTCCCCACCTGACCTTCAGATGCTCCCCAGTTCCTCCTGTGCCTCTGGTGTCTTCCTGGAACCCTGACCTGGCTGTTTTCAGACAGCTCGTCCGTGGTACCCTCACTTGCTGGGAGGGGGGGTTTCTGGAATCCTCGGTGTGTCCTGCTGCCCCACCTGGATCGCTTTTTTATCTTTTTAAAGATTTATTTATTTGAGAGAGAGAGAGCAAGCAGTGGGAGGGACAGAAGGGGAGGGAGAGAGCGAATCCACAGGCAGACTCCCTGTTGAGTGTGGAACCCAACACAGGGCTCGATCCCAGGACCCTGAGATCATGACCTGAGCCTAAACCAAGAGTTGGCCGCTTAACCGACTGAGCCACCCAGGTGCCCCCCTGGATCACTTTTTGAAGGCACATTATCTGGGCCATCTGAGGACTCAAGACTGTGGGTGTGTGGCCTGGAGGGATTCTGAGCAGAGCTGGTGGGTTGGGAGGGCTGCAAGGCACAGAGACAGGTTTCCAGAAAGCTACAAAGCTATCTTCCTACAGTTTTTGAATAGAAGCCCTGAGATCTTTAAAATGCCAGCAGTGTCACAGCATGGGCCACAAAAACAAATGTCCCTGTGCACCCCACACCACCTAAACTATTGGCCATTTCTTGTCACTTGAACTGAGTATATATGGGGAGTGGGGGCTTGAGGGAGGGATCCTGGGTCAGACTTTGTCTTTGGGGGACAAAGGCCATCCAGACCATCTCGTGCTGGGCCTGAGGAGGGGGCCTGTGTGGAGACCCCAGCTGGAGGCACTGATGTCCGCTGATGCCCCCTCAGCCTGCCCCAGTGCACCTGCTGCTGGGGGAGCGCCTGCCCCTCCTCCCTGCGGAGGGCTCTCTCCTGTACCAGCGGTGCCTCCCCCGCCAGCTGCTGCCAGCCTGCAGCCCGGGAGGGTATCCCCCGAGTTCCTCCAGTCCTAGAGTCAGAGCCGGTGTGGGTGGGACGTGGTCTCGCAGCAGGCCTGAGCTCCTTGGTGCTCGCTCTCCTTCTGCAGGCTCACTGTGCCACGTCCTCCCTCAGGCTCCCTGGGCCCGGGTCCTCCTCTGCTCAGGGACCACTCTTGGCCCGGGCTCTACATGCTGGGACTGGGAGAAGGTCGTCTGGACCCTCTGGACTCATGCTTCTATGCCTGTGACATGGGCACAGGCCAGCCTCACAGACTTGTCTGAGGAAGGACAGGAAGCGCAGGAAGATGCAGGCCGCTGCAAGGGAGATGCCAAGTGACCCCAGGGGTAGCACACAGGCCTTGCACAAAGCACAGGGCTCGCAGGGCCCAGTGCCGGATGCAGGCGCCTGGCCACGGGACACAGGGAGTCCTGGCGAGGGCGGCCCTGGAAGAGTCAGGGGACTGCAGAGACCCTTGGGAAGACTCGGAGGCCCTGGCGATATTGGCTGAAATGCTGTCATTTGGTCAGAAAAGGTGTGTCACAAACCCCCATCAACACTGGATGATTTACTCTTCGTTGGTTCTAGGAATCAGTGCGTACCTGCCATGAGAACTCACATTGCGTTAAGTCTAGGATATACTTACTTTCATCATTTTTCAGGACTAGATTTTTCTAGAGGAAATACTGAGAGTGGGTCTCTCCATTCTTTTCTTTGTGCAACTGGCGTCTGTTTTCAGGAGCAGATTTCTGGTGCTCATCACCCCTGCTCACCCTGAGGACTGGCCCCTGTCACCACCCACAGTGGACGTGACCGCATGGGTTGGCGGGGTGCTCACTGATGAAGCCCCAGTGCTCAGTACACAGCAGGGACCCCAGATCCTCTGCTGAATGAGGGAGGGCCTGAGGGAGGATGGAAGTGAGGGAAAGAGGGAGGGAGGGAGGGAGAATGGAAGGGGTGGAGGGGAAGGAAAGAGGCGGGGGAATGAATGGCAGAGTGAATAAATGACGTAGGGAGGGAGGGAATGAAACCACGGAAGTAGGGTCCCTACATCAGGAGCCACTATTGGGGGTCAGATCTGAGGGCATCACAGCCCAGGCCCTGGATGGTGGCTCAGGGTACGTCCAACTGTCCTCCCAGTGCTGACCATCCTTCTCCTCAGACCTGTTGTCATCCTGGATCCTTTCTAGCTCCTCCTCAAACAATTCTGAATGTTCCCAGGAACAGGGTGGCAGGAGGGGGGGGGTCTCAGGAGGGGGCTTCCTGATTCCTGTGCCCCAGGTGACAATGTGACAGTAGCTACAGGGCATTCTATCATGAGGATTGGGACCGAGGATCCCATCCATCTCCTTGGGCATTAGCGTTGTTCCGTTCTCTGCTCTCTCCACTGTTACTGTGCTGAACTCTCCTGAAAATACATCTGTGAAAAACTGAGCCAGAGTTTCCAGGGGTGAGTCCGAGGACGTGCATGTTAGGTGATGGGTGCACCTGCGGCCTGGGGTGGGTGCCGCTCACTGTTCTCCCAGACAGGGGTGCCCGTCACCCTTCTCTCCAGGGGACCTGTGGGGGACCTCCACATCCTCACATTCTCCCCAGGGCTGCTGGTCCCCAGACCAGACACTTGCTGGTCTGGGGGTGACCAGCACTGCCTCCATAGGGTTTCCTTTGCTGGAGTTCTTCCCCAGAAGCTCCCGCATCTCTGACACATACTCCCCATGTGCCTATCCTTCCCCTTGGACTTGCATGTGTTTGGTCTCTGTCCCTGGGGAACCCAGTGACTTGGAGCACGGTTTGGACCAGAGGCAGGGGAAACCTTTCTCTGGCCTTGGGTCGTGAGCAATGCTTTTGCCCTTTGCGGTTGTGTCTACTAGCTTTCTGCATTTCCCTGGTTTCTGTGTGGGTCACAGGAAGAGCCAGCTGTTTCCTGTCTGAGGTCAGGCCGTGGTGTCACAGCAGGAACAGGGGTCTCGGCCCTGAGATTGTGCCCATAATTCCTAAAGCGGTCTCTGTGATTATGTCTGATCTGTAATCCATTGGGGACTTCATATCGAATAAGGGAAATTTTCTGTCAAATAAACACAGAAAGAAACGAGTCCCCTTTGAAAATAGGTGGGCAGACACGGAGGCACCTGTTGTGTGATTCCACTTACAGAAACATCCGGAACAGGTAAAGGAACAGAGAGAGAAAACAGCTTAGGGGTTCTAAGGGTCTGGGCTGGGGGAGAAAGGGGCAGGGCGGGCCCCTGGTTCGGGGTCTCCTTTGGGGAAGGAATGTTCTGCTGCCGTGTTCTGTGCCACGGTGGCACAGCGTCGGGGATGCACTCCATGCTCATGACGTGTTCAACTGAAAACAAGTAACTTTATTTAAAACAAATAATAAACAGCATACAGAGCTTGGAAAGCTAATATAAGAGTTAAAATACACCAGAGAGTAAGAACATAGGGGGAGGGGATGAAACACCCTGGCGGGACTTCGGGTTCGGGTGATACGACTAAATGTAATTGTACAAGGAGCTGTGCCCGCAGGGCTGTGGGCTCTGGATGTGGCTCTGGGAGCCCTGCAAGAGCAGGAGTAGGGGCAGGGCTGGGGATAGGGGCAGGGACAGGTGCAAGAGCAGGGACAGGCGCAGGAGCAAGGGGAGGGACAGGGTCAGCAACAGTGGCAGGTGCAGGACCCAGGGCAGGAGCTGGGTCAGGGGCAAGAACAGGAGCACAGGCAGGGGAAGGGGCAGGAGCAGTGGCGGTGGCGGGGGCAGGCTCTCCATGGGCAGGTGCCAGGTCGCTGGCTGGCACCACCCCTGCCCATGAACTTGGAGCTGGCTCTAGTTCCTCAGATGGTGGAGTAGCTGTGAGAGGAGAAAAGCTCACCCTCCTGCCTGCCTCTCCCTGTGCCTTTGCAGAGACAGAGCACAGCCCAGGGGTCCCCTGAGAAGCCGCAGCCAGGAAGGAATCCTCCCCGGGACGTGTCCCCGACTGCAGTCCACCCACTGGGTGCTCTGAGCCCAGTCCTTGCTCCTGGCCCCACACCAGCCTCTGGGGGCTCCTCCCTGTGGGGCCAGCACTGACCCATCCCCACACACCACACACACCCAGCCCCAGACTTCTCACCCTCGGGCTCGGCCTCCGTGGGCTCTGGCTCCTGGACCGCAGTGAGATGAGGGACCACCAGGGACAGTGGCCTGGGTGGTGTTAAAGGCCGTCCCGGGCAGTCCCCAGTCCCTGCTTCTGGAGACCACTGTGAGGGGACTCCCTCTGCCAGGGATATGGGGCGGGTGTCTGCCAGCCTCTTCCCAGTCTCATCCGTGGCCTTCGCAAAGACAGGGACCGGTAGCCGGCCCAGAGGCATCACAGCCCTGCCCGGCCGTCCTCATTGTCCTCCTGCCCAGTCCCCCTGCTGCTCCCAGATCAGACACAGACCTGTGTGTGCACAGCCCTGCACCTGGGATGCAGTGACCCACCCATGCAGGGCTTGGGACAAACCTTGGGCAGAAGGGTGCAGCCCCCACACACCCCGTCCCACCCAGCCAGGCTTGACCTGGGGTGTGAACATGACCTGCCCACTGGACATTGACTCCTCATCAGCCTGCTCCTGCTCGGGGTCGCCCCACCCTACATGACCCCTCTTATACACACACACACACGCAGACACACACACGCAGACACACACACACACACGCACACACACACGGAGGGGACCTGGGGCTGCACAGTCAGATCAGAGTGTGTGGGGCTGGGCTGGTTGGCTCTGGGCCTCATGGTGTCACCTTTCGGTCCTTCCTGCCAAATGGCCAGAGGCGTCGGGGAGCCCTGACACGACATCCCCAGCGAGGGGAAGTGTTTGCAGGGCGTGCTTTCCTCAGCCTGCAGCCTCCGGACTTGGGGATGCAACACGCAAACATGTTCTTCGTTCGAGGATCTCCAACGAAATGAGCTGGGCAGGGGGCTGGCTCTGGAATGTGGGTGCCTGGTTACCCGGGTTCTAAACTCTGTTGGGCTCTGTTGTCAGAGACGTGAGGTCACCACCGCCTGGGGTCCCCTTGCCTGACTTCCTCCTGACACAAGAGCCCCCCGAGGGCCCCCCTCCCCCAGCTGCTCTATGCTCACCCTCCACCCCATGGCCCATCCATACAGTGACACCCACACAGTCCATCCACAGCCCCCAGGAGGCCTGGGTGCAGCTGGTGTCCCCGCTGTGAGGACACAGATCTGGGTTCAGACCAGGCCCCTGCTCGTGCCCAGGGCTGTGACCCTGGACAGACCCTGTGCCTCTCAGGGACTCCCCAGGCTCCCCATCTGCACAGTGGGGTGTTCTGGCTTCTACTTCTAGGGACGCCATCAGGGGTAGGACCTCTACATACATTCTGTACCTGCTATCACAGGAGGCTGGGGCACGCACTTGGCAATGCAAGGATGAGCCAGGGGCTGAGTGGGGCATGGAACACAGCTCAGAGGGGCTGGGTCTGCTCTGGGGTCCAGGCAAAGCCACCCCCCTCCTGCCTGTGTCCCAGGCCCCGTGGGAAGGTTGCAATGAACTGATTCCTACCTTGTCCTCTCACGACACAGACTTCCAGGGCTCCCATTAGGTTGAGGCTCAGGTCCCCGGGCCTCGCCTGTGCCCATGTGCAGGGCGTCTCCACAGTGGTTCCCGGGCATTCCTGAATCCTGGTCGCACATCCCTGGGGAATCCCCTCCCCTCCAGGGTGGATGGCCTGTGTGACTGCGCTCTAAGGAAGAGAACGGGGCAAAAGGATGGGATGTCATTTCCAAGCTGATGGAGGAAAGTCTGTGACTTCTCCTGGTTCCCTCTCTCCTGTGTTCAGTCTCTGTCTCTGTGTGTCTCACAGGAGCAGGATCTGAGGGCTCGGGGGGCGATGTGAGAAACCTCAGAAGTGTCCCCGTTTCCCTCTCCTGTCCTGGTGCTCAGTTCCTTCCTAAGGCCTCCTCACCATGCCCACAGCACTGACTCTGGAACCTCTTCCAAATGGGAACCCTGAGGCTGCACCTAGGAGGGTCCTGACCTTGGTCCCCCGACCAGTGGTCCAGTGCTCTGCCACATTCTGCATACCCAGGTCCTCAGCCCCCAAAGCCCCCAGGCTGCCCTCTGCTCAGAAGGACCTCGAGGGAGTACAAAGCATTTTCCCAGGACTGGGAGCACAGTGGGTCAGGGACGGAGATCCAAGGCCAGCACGCTCTTCTACAAACCTATGGGATCCTGGGGACACCCATCTCTACAGCCCAATTGATAGAAGAGTAAGCTGAGGCCTTTTGTGCTGTAGCCCCCTCCACACTAGCGGGGGGTTTCTGTTCCTACTTCCAGGTACCCAGGGTGGTGATGGACACCGGACCCCAAACCCTGTCCTCTCCCAGTGCCCTGGCAACCCCCTGGGCCCCTTGGGGACCCCCTGACCATCAGCCTGGCATGTCTCCCCTCCCCATGCTATGGATCTGGGGTATTGCCAGGAGTCCTGATGCCCCTGCCCCATGGCCTAGCTGTCTCCGACCTCTTTCTTCTTTTTGTCACCCACCTCGCTCCCAGGGTGTCCTCCCCCTCTGACCCCCAGCTGGGCAGTCAGAGTGGGGTGTGTGTGTGTGTGCACAGGTGCACATGCCTCTACCTGCCTGGGGATGCCCAAGGTCATGTCCCCACATGGGACGGGGTGGGGAGCTATCCCCGAGGATCTGAGGGGCTCTCACCCCCAAAGCGAACCTCATGGAAGGGTTGGGGCTGGCCTAGGACTGGAGAGCAGCCCTGCTCCTTGGACTCTTCACCCCTCATTTGTCCTGGGCCAGTCCCTGCCTCTCTTGACCCCAGATTCCCAACTGTCCCTGAGGGTTGGACATGGAAATGCTTGAATGTGGCCGCTCTTCCGGGGTAGGTGGAGGACAGGTGCACCAGGCACGCAGGTCTCCCCACTGAGAGGGTCAGGTGTGCACAGGGGACCTGCACACAGCACGTGTATCATGACCCAGCCCTGTGGCGGATACACACGAGACCCATGGCTCTGCACCTGACCGGTCCCCGATATTCCCACACCAGCGCCAAGTGCTCTGTGGCCCCAAAGTCCTCTGAGCCCCAGAACCACGCCCACCCCGGCCAGCAAGCCTCAGGGTGCAAGGCCAGGTGGGTTGGACATCTAGGGACACAGAGGTCACTGAATACCCCCCCCCCCTCAGCTGGCCTGGAATGCAGACTCCCTCCCAGGGTCCAGCTAAGTGCATGGCTGGGCCAGGGGACCTGGAGGCAGCAATGGAGGCCGACTTGGGGCAGGGAAAAGATCGGTCCGCCCCTTCCCCTTCTCCTCTCCTCATTCTGCCTGGTCTTCCTGGCAGGACCCGGGACGGAGCTCCAGCCTGCCCCCGGCTAGAGTCAGAGGGGCGGGAAGGAGGCCAGGGAGGAGGGGCCCAGCACCAGGGTGCCTGAGTGTGAGGGTGTTGTTACTGTAATGAGGGACCCCGTGGGCATTCAGGGATTTCAGCCATTTTCAGACATGAGCTGGGCCCCAGGACTGAGCCCCTGCCCCATCCTGGCCCCCATGAGACCCCGCATCCTCCCCAGCCCAATCCTTGTCTGCAGCCAGTCCTCCCTCCAGCCCCAGGAAATCCAGCTGCTCGGGGGGCTGCAAAATAATTACAAGCTGGAGCCTGAGCAGCCCTGTGGGGCCTGGTTCTGGGCCCTGGAGCCCCACAGTGAGGAGAGGTGAGGATGGGCATGAGTGGGGAGAGGACAGAGTGGACTCTCCCTGGGGGCCATGGCTCCCTGGTCAGCACAGACCCTGTTGCATGCTGGCCCCTAGGGCACCCAGATTCCAGCTCCTGGGTAGGCTCTGGGAGGGAGACCAGAGTGTGGCTCCTGCTAGCTCAGACGTGTCTCTCTGTCCTGTAGCTACTGCCTGTCTCGCCAGCTGGACTCCCCCTCCTAGTCGGCCAGCAACACCTTCAGAGCCAAGAAGAACAAGCCGTCATCAAACTCAAGGACCAGTGAGTGGCTGGGCAGGCAGAGGAGGGCTCACTCTGGGCTCAGGGAGTCTCTGGGTGGGCTAGCGGGGGCTTGGGAGAGCTGGGCTTCCAGCTTCTCTGCTGAGCAGCCCTGTGGCTGGAGCCATTTGCTTCCCCTCTCTGGGCCTCGCTCTCCTCCTCTGTGCAATGGGTTGATGCTGACTGATCGCTCCCATGGCAGGAGCATGTGGGGTGCTGGTGATTGACTTACGCTGGGTACAGGGCCTGGATTGCAGACCACTGTGGGGGATGGTGAGCGGGGCACCAGTGAGCACCCCTCCCCCCAAAAGCAATCTAGGCTCTTCATGCAGCCCCCAGGACCCTGGCTGGGAGCAGTGGCAGACCACACTCCTGACACGAGGTCCATGGGTGGCTCTTCCTCAGGAGTGGGGACTCAGTGGGGACCCCAGGAGCACGAGGCCAGCTCCTCCCTCTGAGGGAAGGAGAGCAAGGAAGACTTTCCCTGGGGTCCCGCAAGGCCACGTAAGGGGGGAGGAGGCTGTCCCCATGGCCAGACAGCCCTTCCCCAGCACCCACTTACCTAGTGGGGAGGGGCAGGTGTCCTTGCTGCACACAGTGAATCTGGACTTGAAGAGTACATGGAAATTCTGCTTCGGTTAGAACCTGAGCATTGTGGGGGGTGGGGTTGGTTCTTTCACTTGCTGGGCTGACGAGACACACATGCTCTCCAGGACTCTGCCTCGAATGAAGAGCTCTTGCAGGGTCCCGGGCATCCTCAACCTGGGGAGGGGAGAGGGGCATGTCCTCCCAAAGACAGGATGGTTTCAGGTCGTGATCCTGGGCCAGGGCTGGGGACAGCCCCTCACTGCTTCCGACTCTAGGGCTGAGGGGGCCTTTCTCAGGCACAACAATGCCCACTGAACGCGGGGACTTCAGATAGGACACACACCTGGACCAGGTCCTGCCCCGGGACAGTGGCTGCCTTCCCCAGCCCTGGAGGAAGAGGGACATCCTCAGCTTCTCTGGGTGGGGGTCTTCTGTCCCACTAGCAGGCACTGGCTGGTTTCTAGTCTGCCTCTGGAAATGCACCAGCACTGAGTGGGCCAATCAGTGTGCACACACAAACACGGACAACGTGCTGCGGAAGTGCCGGAGGTGATCCTGTGCAAATGGCCTGGGGGCCGGCGGGGCTGGCAGCTTCAGTGCCCTCCAGGGGCTGCGGGCTTCCTTTCCCTGGATGGAAATCCTCCTGGAGTCTCGTCTCCACCCTTGGAGCTCCCTTCCTGCTGGTTTCAGGACCAAGGGAGAGACTGTGGTGTGGCTGGGAAGGCTCCACCCCGGCCTCCTTCCTTCCACACACATCACTGCTCCCCCAGAAGCAGGGGCTGCTGCTCCCGCCTGCCCCCCACACGCCTGGTGTAAGGCACACATTCCCTCCAAGGTCCAGCCGCTCTGGCTTCGTCACATACACGGTGCCCACGGCTGCCTGGCTGGGTGATGAGTCCCAGAAGAGCTCTCCTTTCCCGGGATCAGGGTTCCTAATCCTGGCCAGAGAAAGACGCCCCATCTGTCCTCTGCTGGAGAAGGTGAATTCCTGGGCCGGGTGGCCCTCAGGTGCCTGAGGACATGGCTGTCCCCACAGGTCCCCTGGAGAGAAGGGTGTCGGGCACCCCTGTCTGGGAGAACAGTGGGCAGCACCCATCCCAGGCCACAGGTGCACCCATCACCTAGCATGCATGTCCTCGGACTCACCCCTGGGAACTCTGGCCCAGTGTTTCAGTTGTTTTCAGGAGTGTTCAGCACAGCGGTGGTGGAGAGAGCAGGGAACGGAACCACACTAAGGCCCAAGGAGATGGATGGTGGCTCAGACAGTTAAGCCACTGACTCTTGATTTTGGCTCTGGATGTGATCTCATGGTTGTGGGATCGAGCCCCACATAGGGTCTGTGTTCAGTGCAGCGTGGGTTCACGATTCTCCTTCCACCTCCTGCCTCTCCCCTCACTCCCATGCCACGCACTCTCTCTCTCTAAAATAAAAAAATAAAATATTTATTAAAAAATGGAATCATACAGAATGTACTTTCAAAAAATTGTTGTAAAAAATCATGACATTAATTTTGCCATTTTAAACATTTTCAGTATAAAGTTCAGTAGTGTTAAGTATAATTACCTTGCTGTGAAACATTTCATCTTGCAAGTCTGAAATTCTGTAGCCATTATTATATTTTGTATTTTTAAATTCAATTAGCCAACATAGAGTGCATCATTAGTTTCCGAGGTAGTGCTCAATGATTCATTAGTTGTGTGTTCATCAGATCAGCATCTTTATTTTTCTAAAGTTTAGTTAACATACAGTGCAATATTGGTTTCTGGGGTGCAATTCTGTGATTCATCACTGAATACAACACCCAGTGCTTACACAGCAAGTGCCCTCCTTAATCCCCATCACCGACTAGCCCCTCCCCCACCTCCTCCCTCCAGGGACCCTCAGTTTGTCCTCTATCATGAAGATTCTCTTATGGTTTGTTTCCTTCTCTGCTTTTTTTCTTTTCCTCCTTCCCACATGTTCATCTATTTTCTTCCTTAAATTCCACATATGAGTGAGATCATATGGTATTTGTCTTTCTCTGACGGGCCTTTGAATGTCTGCACCCATTAAATCACAGCTTCCCCCTTTTCCCCCTTCCCTGAATCTCCTGGTTGCTGCCAGTCTAGTTTCTATTTCTGGAAATATGGCTACTTTGGAGAGCTCCCAGCTGTGGATTCCTACAGTATTTGTCTTTTTGTGAGGGTTTATTTCATGGGGCATTGTGTCCTCAAGGTTCATGCATGTTGTAGCAGGTGTCAGGACTTCCTTCCTTGGTAAGACTCAATGATATTTCATTGATGGATAGACCGTATTTGGTTTATCCACTTATCCGTTGGTGGACATTTGAGTTCCTTCTACCATTTGGCCGTTTGTCTATTGTGAAGAGTGCTGCTGTGACATGGGTGTGCAAATATCTCTTCCAGAACTTGCTTTCTAATTCTTTTGAATATGTACCCAGAGGTGGAATTGCTGGGTCCTACTGTACTCACATTTTTAGTTTTTGAGATGCTTCGATACTGTCCTCCATAGTGGTACACCATTTTACAACCACACCAGGGGTGCACAAAATTTCCCCTTTCTCCACATCCTCTCCAACAGTTGTTCTTTCCTGTCTTGTTAATTTTGGCCATTCTAACTGGTGTGAGGTGGTATCTCATTGTGGTTTTGATTTGTATTCCCTGATGGCAAATGACGTGGAGCATTGTTTCATGTGTCTGTTAGCCGTTTGTACGTCTTCTTTAGAGAAGTGTCTGTTCATGACTTCTGCCTCTTTCTTTCTTTCTTTCTTTTTTTTTTTTTTTTTTACAGATTTGTTTATGAGAGAGAGAGAGACAGCAGGGGCAGAGGGAAGGGAGAGAATCCTCCAGCATATTCCTCACTTGACTGTGGAGCCAGTCGCAGGGTGGGGCTCAATCCCAGGACCCTGAGATAATGACTTCAGTGGAAATCAAGAGTTGGGCACCCAACCGACTGAGCCACCCAGGCACCCCACGAATAGATTTTTAAGTAATCTCTACACCCAGTGTGGGGCTGGAACTCACAACCCAGAGATCGAGAGTCGCAGGCTCTACTGACTGAGCCAGCTGAGTGCTCTTAGGAAGCATGAATTAAGAGGGATAGATCGGGCATGGAGCTCTGCTATGAGTTTGTCACTGGCATGATATAAGACACCTTTAGTATTTTATTGCTTTGTGCTCAAGGGTTTCTCTCTCAGGACTTAGGCATTCTGGGACAACTTGGGGCATGCGGAAATTAATACTGCCATCCTGCTGTCCTGCACTATGCTATAACTGAATCCAGAACATCCCAACATGGGCCATGGTATCTTCCTTCTAATTTTGTAGTGTGCCTGTAACAAAAATATATACACGACAGAGAAGACATGAAGACCTATCATAGGTTCGTGTTGATTTGATTACAAGAGGATTCACCAAACCCCCTATTTTGGTGTCTTTTTTGTTTGAGGCCACCAAGCTGTTCCACTCTAAGCATTATGTCTTAATAAAAGTCAGGAGGGATGAGAGGCTGAGGCTGGCCTGTTTGACAACGGCGTGGATTATTTGTTAACACCTTTCTCCTCTTTTAGACAAAATTATTTCCCACAGTAATTGTGAAATGAAACGATTCCATTTCATGCCTACTCTTACTAAACAAAAATAGTACCACTTGGAATCTGCCCTCCTTTTCACTGTTTTAAATTTTAAACATAAATAGTCCAAGTAGACGGAGGTAAAATAACTCAATTTACGTCTTGTCTTCACATCCTCAGTGCTGTCATTGCTTCCTTTGTCTCCTGTTTCGATGCAGAGATACGTAGTTTGCCCATGAAGGGGCCTTATAATTGGGAAGGGGCACACTTGGCTGAGACAGGAGTTGACGGGCCTGCTGTATTACTGGAATTTCCAGAACTGAAATTATCTGTAGAATATGATGTTTCTTAAAAACAAGTTATAAAAAATGCTAATTTGCTAATATCTATGTTGAAAGCCAATGGTAACCATAGCATTTGTTTAGATTTAGAAATTAAACAAACAAAATATTTTTTCTGGAAAGGAATATTTTATCACTGATGTTTAGAGTTGCTGGTTGAGTGATAATAAAGAGAAGTTGGCTTTTGGTTGATCACTTTTTAATGTAATTTAATTTAATTTAATTTAATTTGTTTTTGATGTAGTGTTCAATGGTTCATTAGTTGCGTATAACACCCAGTGCTCATATCAAGATGTGCCCTCCTTAATACCCATCACCCGGTTACCCCATCTCCCCATCCCCTCCCTTCTGTAATCCTCAGTTTGTTTCCCAGAGTCCAGAGTCTCTCATGGTTTGTATCCTTCTTCTGTCCCTTTCTTGACTGGATTAATTGTTCTTTGGGTGTTGAGTTTGATAAGTTCTTTATAGATCTTGGATACTAGCCCTTTGTCTGTTTTGTCATTTGCAAATATCTTCTCCCATTCCATGGGTTGCCTCTTAGTTTTGTTGACTGTTTCCTTTACCAAGCAGAAGCTTTTTGTCTTGATGAAGTCCCAAGAGTTCATTTTTGCTTTTGTATCCCTTGCCTTAAGAGACGTGTGTTGCAAGAAGTTGCTGCAACTGATGTCGAAGAGGTTACTGCCTGTGCTCTCTAGGATTTTGATGGATTCCTGTCTCACATTTAGATCTTTCATCCATTTTGAGTTTATCTTTGTGTACGGTGTAAGAGAATGGTCCAGTTTCATTCTTCTGCATGTGGCTGCCCAATTTTCCCAGCACCATTTATTGAAGAGACTGTCTTTCTTCCTTTGGATATTCTTTCCTGCTTTGTCAAAGATTAGTTTGACCATAGAGTTAAGGGTCCATTTCTGGCTTCTCTATTCTGTTCCATTGATCTATGTGTCTGTTTTTGTGCTAGTACCGTACTGTCTTGATACTCACAGCTTTGTAATGTAGCTTGAAGTCAGGCATTGTGATGCCTCCAGCTTTGGTTTTCTTTTTCAACATTCCCCTGTAGATTCAGGGTCTTTTCTGATTCCATACAAATCTTAGGATTGGTTGTTCCAGCTCTGTGAAAAATGGTGATGGTATTTTGATAGGGATTGCATTGAATGTGTAGATTGCTCTGGGCAGCATAGACATTTTAACTATGTTTATTCTTCCAATCTATGAGCGTGGAATGTTTTTCCATCTCTTTGTGTCTTCCTCAACTTCTTTCATAAGTGTTCTGTAGTTTCTAGAGTACAGATCCTTTACCTCTTTGGCTAGGTTTATTCCTAGTTATCTTATGATTTTTGTTGTTATTGTAAACAGAATTGATTCCCTAATTACTCTTTCTTCAGTCTCATTGTTAGTGTATAGAAATGCAACTGATTTCTGTGCATTGATTTTGTATCCCGCCACATTACTGAATTCCTGTATGAGTTCTAGCAATTTTGGGGTGGAGTCTTTTGGGTTTTCTGCATAAAGTATCATGTCATCTGTGAAGAGAGAGACTTTGACTTCTTCTTTGCCAATTCGAATGCCTTTTATTTCTTCTTGTTGTCTGATTGCTGAGGCTAGGACTTTTAGTACGATGTTGAACAATAGTCGTGAGAGTGGGCACCCCTGTCATGTTCCTGACCTTATGGGAAAAGCTCTCAGTTTTTCCCCATTGAGAATGACATTTGCTGGGCTTTTCAGAGATGGATTTTATCATGTTGAGGGTGTTCTCTCTATCCCTATACTTTGAAGAGTTTTAATCAAGAAAGGATGCTGCATTTTGTCAAATGCTTTTCTGCATTAATTGAGAGGATCATATGGTTCTTTTCTTTTATTAATGTGCTCTATCACATTGACTGATTTGTGAATGTTTGAATCACCCTTGCATCCCAGGAATAAATCCCACCTGGTCGTGGTGAATAATTCTTTTAATGTATTATTGGATCCTATTGGCTAGGATCTTGTTGAGAATTTTGGCATCCATTTCATCAAGGATATTGGTCTGTAATTTTCCTTTTTGATGGGATCTTTGCCTGGTTTTGGGATAAAGGTAATGCTGCCTCATAGACCAAGTTTGGAAGTTTTCCTTCTGTTTCTATTTTTTGAAACAGCTTCAGGAGAATAGGTATTAATTCTTCTGTAAATGTTTGGTAGAATTCCCATGGGAAGCTATCTGTGCCTGGACTCCTTTTGGGGCGGGGGGAGGTTTTTGTTACTGCTTCAAATTTCCTTGCTGGTTATTGGTCTGTTAAGATTTTCTTTCTTTCTTTTTTTTTTTTTTTAAAGATTTTGTTTATTTATTCGACAGAGATAGAGATAGCCAGCGAGAGAGGGAACACAAGCAGGGGGAGTGGGAGAGGAAGAAGCAGGCTCATAGTGGAGGAGCCTGATGTGGGACTTGATCCCATAACGCCGGGATCACGCCCTGAGCCGAAGGCAGACGCTTAACTGCTGTGCCACCCAGGCGCCCCTGGTCTGTTAAGATTTTCTATCTCTTCCTGTTTCAGTCTTGTTAGTTTTTAAGTTTCCAGGAATGCACCCGTTTCTTCCAGATTGCCTAATTTGTTGGCATATAGTTGCTAATAATATATATATATATATATATATATATATATATATATATATATATTTTAAAGATTTTATTTATTTGGCAGAGAGAGAGACAGCCAGCGAGAGAGGGAACACAAGCAGGGGGAGTGGGAGAGGAAGAAGCAGGCTCCAGTGGAGGAGCCCGATGTGGGGCTCGATCCCAGAACGCTGGGATCACGCCCTGAACCGAAGGCAGACGCTGAAGGACTGAGCCACCCAGGCGCCCCGCTAATAATATATTCTAACAATTGTCTGTATTTCCTTGGTATTGTTTGTGATCGCTCCCCTTTCATTCATGATTTTATTAATTTGGGTCCTTTCCCTTTCTTTTGGATAAGTCAGGCCAGAGGTTTATCGATCATATTAATTCTTTCAAAGAACCAGCTTCTAGTTTCATTGATCTGTTCCACTGTTCTTCTGGTTTATATTTCATTGATTTCTATTCTAATCTTTATTATTTCTCTTCTCCTGCTGGGTTTAGGCTGTATTTGCTGTTCTTTCTCCAGGTCCTTTAGGTATATGGTTAGCTTGTGTATTTGGGATTTTTCTAATTTTTTGAGAAAGGCTTGTATTGCTATATACTTCCCTCTTAGGACCGCCTTTGCTGTATCCCATAGGTTTTGAACTGATGTGTTTTCATCCTCTTTAGTTTGCATGAATTGTTTAAGTTCTTCTTTAATTTCCTGGTTGCCCCATTCATTTTTTAGCAGGATGCTCTTTAACCTCCAAGTGCTTGAGTTTCTTCCAAATTTCTTCTTGTGTTTGAGTTCCAGTTTCAAAGCATTGTGGTCTGAAAGTATGCAGAGAATAATCTCAATCTTTTGGTGATGGTTGAGACCTGATTTGTGACCCAGTACTGATCTATTCTGGAGAAAGTTCCATGTGCATTCGAGAAGAATGAGCATTCTGTTGATTTAGGATGGAATGTTCTGTAGATATCTGTGAAGTCCATCTGGTCCAGTGCGTCATTCAAAGCTCTTGTTTCTTTGTTGATCTTCTGTGTAGATGATCTGTTCAGCTGTGAGAGGGGTGTTGAAGTCTCCTACTACCCGTGTATGGTTATCAATATGTTTCTTTACTTTGGTATTAATTGGTTTATATAATTGGCTGCTCCCACGTCCAGGGCATAGATATTTACTGCTTTGTTAGATCATCTTGTTGGATAGACCCTTTATGTATGATATAGTGTCCATCTTCATTCCTTACTACAGTCTTTGGTTTAAAATCTAATTTGTCTGATATGAGGATTATTACTCCAGCTTTCTTTTGAGGTCCATTAGCATGATAAATTGTTCTTCACCCCCTCACTTTCAATCTAGAAGTGTCTTTAGGTCTAAAATGAGTCTGTTGTAGACAGCATATGGATGGGTCTTACTTTTTTATCCAATCTGATACCCTGTGTCTTTTGGTTTAAGCATTTAGCCCATTTACATTCAGAGTAACTATCAAAAGATATTAATTTAGTGCCATTGTATTGCCTGTAAAGTCCTTGTTTCTGTAGATTGTCTCTGTTACTTTCTGGTCTATATTACTCTTGGGGTCTCTCTTCACTTACAGAATCCCCTTTAAGATTCCTTGCAGGTCTGGCTTGGTGGTCACATAATCTTTCAGTTTCTGTTTGTCCTGGAGGCTCTTTATCTCTCCTTCCATTCTGAATGACAGCCTTGCTGGATACACTATTCTTGGCTGCATGTTCTTCTCATTTAGTACCCTGAATATACCTTGCCAGCCCTCTCTTGCCTGACGGGTTTCTGTGGATAGGTCTGATGTTATTCTGATGTTCCTCCCTCCACACATAAGGATCCTCCTCTCCCTAGCTGCTCTCAGGACAGCTTCTTTGGCTGTAAGATTTGCAAGGTTCACTAGTATATGTTGGGGTGTTGATCTATTGTTATTGATTTTGGGAGGGGTCCTCTGTGGCTCTTTGACTTGAATGCTTGTTTCCTTCCCCAGATTAGAAAAATTCTCAGCTATGATTTGCTCAAATATACCTTCTAGCTCTCTTTCTCTCCACCCTCTCTGGGATCCCAGCAATTCTGACGTTGGTTTGTTTCAAGGGATCATTAAATTCTTGTAGCCTTTCTTCATGGGCTATTAGTTGTCGTTCTCTCTTTTCCTCAACTTCCTTCCTTCCCATCAGTCTGTCCTCTAGATCACTTACTCTCTCTTTTGCCTCATTGACACTAGCTCGTAGTGTTTTTAAGTTCAGCCTGATTAGATCTCATTTCCACGCTTAGAGATTCTGTATTGTCATTTTTAAGTTCAGCCTGATTAGATCTCATTTCCACCCTTAGAGATTCTGTATTGTCATTTATGCTCTTTTCAAGCTTAGCTATTAACTTTATAATTGCTATCCTGAATGCTTTCTCTGACATCTTATATCCATATCCATTAGCTCTGTGGCAGAGAACATTGCCTCTGGCTCTTTCCTTTGTTGTGAATTCTTCCTTTTTGTCATTCTGCCCAGGGAAGGATGGGTGAGTGAATGAACAGAGTCCAAAATATCATCCACAATCCAAGCAGAATGCACCCTAGAAAAAAATCTGAATTGGTTGGAAGCCACCACAGAAAAGCAAACAGCCAAAGTGAAAGAAAACTATAAAAAAAAGGTGGAGGAGGAGAGACTATAATCTCACTGGGTGGACAAAGCAGGGTGAGTCACTTGTTCCTGATTGAATTTTGGTCTCTGTGTTAGAAGACACTACATCCCGAGGGAGTCCCAGAGACCATCACTGCACTTTGTGTCTTTGGGACTGTGAGCGGTTGTGGGCTCTTGTGTGCACCCAGCTCCACAGCCTTTTTGCCCCTCCCAGAGGACGGTAAACAGCCCACAAGTTCCAGTCCTTTACAGGGTGGTCAGGCAGAGAGTGGTTGCCATACTAGCCCATCTCCTGGTTTATGGTGACCAGAGCTGAGAGTCCCTTCTGGGCTCACTGACCACAACCAGTTTCTTTGCTCCACTTCTTGGGCACTGTATTGGTTCAGGCATCCCTGTTCTTTCTGTATCTCCTGGGATCCTGAGACCACAATGACCCATGTAGAATTCTGCCCTTTTCATCCCCTGAGCCCCTTTCAGAAAGGGATATTTCTCACCAGAGAAGATTTCTAAGGGTTCTGATTTGTGCTCTGTTGTTATATCATTTAATGGTAGCCAGCTTATGGAGCCTCCCTCCTGCTTCTGTTTATCTTCCAGTATCTCCCACAGATTCATGCCTGTGCACATCCTACCTTGCAAAAAAACAGTCGCTTTTCTGCTTGTAGAGGTCCAGACATATATTCTTAGATCTCAGGCTGATTTTGTGGGTGTTCAGAATGATTTGATAGATATCAAGCTAAATTCAAGTGACCAGATGAAATGAGGTCCCCTACTCTTCCGCCATCCTGCCTCCTTCTCTACTGTTATGTTTAGAGTCCCTTTTACCATGTGAGGTCACAGTCACTGAATTTGGGTGTTAGGATGTGCACACTTTGGGAGACCATTATTCTGCTTCCACATGTCTAATTTTATTTATTTATGCCTTCTCTCACAGCTGTGCCCTGAGAGACATGCAGAAAGAGAAGAGGTCATCTATTTGGGCTACCAGGTTCTGAGAATCCAAACGAGAGACCACCTGACCTGTGTTGTTGGTATAAGAGCCCCACTATTAGTCATCTCCCTTCTATTCCTTTCCAGACCTTGTATTCTAAATGCCCTTATCTGATTTGTCTTTTCTCGTTTAAAGTCCATCAGGCTACAGATGGTCCTGTCTGTGCAGCCACAAATGGAGACAGCCCCTACCGTCTTCTACCAAGGACCTTTGGACAGATCTCTGGGGATGAAACCCTGACTACGATTCTTCAACAAGGCCCCCGACCAGCAGGAAGCAGTTAGACCAGTCATTGCCCCCTTCCCTACCGGCAGTTAGGGTCACTTCCTCAGAGGGGGGAAAGTTAGGAGTTAGTTGGACAGTTAGGTAGTCAGGGTCAGGGTCCCCAACAAGAAAATATGGAGTCAGGACAGTTAAAATAGCACTGACATCCTGTTCTGCAGCTTAGACAGGACAACACGGACATTCTGCTCTGCAGCCTTTGCAGGAATGACTTCTGCAAAACGTCCTAAAATAAGACAATTAACCACGAAAGCATTTGTCAATATCATGGACAAGGGGCAGTTAAGATCTAAGCCCCCAGATGTTAGGGGAAAAAAAAAGACCATCAGCAAGTGGACATGAACCTACTAGGGAGACAGATATGTGACCAAAGCCCTGATTGGCACAACTCAGCACACCCTGCTTAAGAAAGTTCCACAAAAAGAGCTTATAAAAACCCCTAAACGTAGAAACTCCGGGTGCAACCCACTTGGGTCCCCTCCCTCTCTGGGAGCTTTGTACTCTTGCTCAATAAACTTTGTTTTGATGCCCACCACCCTTTGTCTGGTCTACCTCTTCATTCTTGGAAGCAGCATGACCAAGAACCCGGGCACTGAGGGGACACAAATCCTGTAACACCACGATGGAGAACATTCAACATCATGAAGGGATCTGTAGATTTATCAGAGATTGCAGGTTTAAATATGGACTAGACAATCATTTGGCAGTGCTGTTATTTCACTCAACAAGCTTTCACTGAGGACCTGAGCTGGACTGTCTACTAAGACTATGTAAAACCAATGTACTGGGTTTTTTCCACGCGCAGACACATAAATGACAGTGATGTGATGTATAATACGATATTCATTAGACATATTCATATCTGTGTGCGACCAAGAGAATCTAAATAAATGTATTTCTTGAGAAAAAATAATAAAGAATAATAAAAAAGTGAAGGGTCAATGTATTGACACCCTTGTTAAGGAACCTGGATAGAACCTCAGATGGCCTCTATCCAACTCCATATCTTCCCTTTGATGGTGACTTTGTTATAATCTGTGTTTTGATATCATTTTTACTTGTGACTATAATTTTTGACTAACTCTAGCCTTACCACCCATATGTGGGTTCATAAACAACTGTTTGTTTGACTTGTGTTTGAACTTACACAGGGAGATCTAGTCCTTTGTAACTTGCATCATTTCCTCAGCACTTCCGTGTGAGAAATATTGTTTCAGTGTAAGGCGGCAGCAGGGCATGTGGCCTGGGGTGCAAAGTGTTAATAGCAAGTCATTCCCTCCCTCTTCAGGAGACCCAGAGTCCAGTGTCTTTGCCAGTTCTCCCTGTAACTCTCAGGATAGAATCTAACTGGTATGGGAATAACTGAGAAAATCCAAACGGAAGAAGGTGTGTAGCAGGAAGTAGGTGAGCTCTTCAGGCTAAATATGATAAATGAAGCTGGAACTTACCGATCTATGAGAAATGGCTACAACCACCCAACAACTTCCTTCCATTTTTCGGTAGTGATGATTTTAACTATCCCGGTAAGGACAAAACCATTTGGAGCTTAAATGCAAAGGCTAGTTGACTTTAAGTAAATCATGTATGTTTTATTAAAAAGAGATAATTTTTGAAATTGTTTGAGCATATCATTAAAACCTATGGATATAACCTGAGGAGTGTTTTAGAGGATTTGAGATTTTTGTCACCACATTAGAAGTTCGGTAGAATTTGGTCGTCCTCCTCTATATTCATGCTAAAGATGAGAATGTGCCTAATTATTAGCTCTGTGATCCCATAGCAGTTGGTTATGGATGAAATTAAATGAAGAATTCATTAGGTCAACTGGGTGGTGTAGTTGGTTAAGTATCCCACTCCTGGTTTCACCTCAGGTCATGATCTCAGTGTCATGAGATCGAGCCCTGCTAAGGTCCGGGTGCTCAGTGCAGAGTCAGCTTGAGACTCTCCCTCCCTCTTCCTGCCCCTCCTGCTTGTGCTCTCTCTCTTCTCTCTAAAATAAATAAATCTTTTTTAGAAATAAGAATTTATTCACATATTTACATTTAAAATTAAGGAACTGATTGCACTCTTATCTATATGTAAATATTTGGGCACTTGTGAGGACAAAATCTTAAGTGTTCTGTAAAACCTCTGGGTCGTTCACAGAAGAGACTAAGGTAGCTGGGGACTTGTAGGCAGCTAGTTGTCCACTGTCCACAATATGAAAAGATAAAAGAGACAGATGAGGTCTCCTCTGGCATTGTCCTTGATCCTCATCCTCCCTGAGGATGGCCATCTCTGGACAGCTCAGTGGCAGGGACTCATTCACAGTGCGGGGCATCTGTTCCCCAGAGACGTCCGCCAGGGAAATGGATTTGGTTTTCTGTGCCAGCCCAGCCACAGCTGAGTGTCGCAGCACCCTCTCGTGGGCTCATAAGGGGCTCACTGTCACCAGGCAGGTCATTGTGGGAAACCACTGTGAGAGTTTGCAATTGCCTTCATCTCCAACCTCCTAGAGGCAAAGTGCAGATCTTTGGTACCATGTGAAGTTATGTGAAGTCATCCGAGAAAGTGTCCTTTTGCTTAAGAAAAACATGGCTGGGGCTCCTGGTTGGCTCAGCCAGTAAGCGTCTGCCTTCGGCTGAGGTCATGATCCCAGGGTTCTGGGATCAAGCCCGGGCTCCCTGCTCAGCAGGAAAGGAGGTAGGGAAATAGCTTAGAACCCACAGAGAATGTGAATAAAGGGGAGTGAAATGGAACTTGGTCTGTGTGTTGCTTTAAGAATTGGAAGTTAGTTTCTTCTCAATTGTGATTGTTCTTGAAACAGAAAAGCTGTATTGGTTTTTTTTTTACCTTTATTTTTTATTTTTTTCTAATAATAGTTTTTTATTATGTTATGTTAGTCACCATACAGTATATCCTTAGTTTTCGAGGTAGTGTTCCATGATTCATTATTTGCGTATAACACCCAAGGCTCCACGCAATATGTGCCCTCCTTAATGCCCATCACCAGCCTATCCCAATCCCCCACACCCCTCCCCCTCTGAACCCCCAGTTTGTTTCCCAGAGTCCATAGTCTCTCGTGGTTCATTCCCCCTTCTGTTTATGGTCCATTGTCTAAAGGGACAGACAGTGGAAGTTCACCAAATATAGAACGAAATTTATTTGTTCATTATAGATGCCGCCAAATAGTTCCCAGACATTTCATTCTACTGTAGTAATTCATTACACCTGTGCAGGTGCACGTGGAAGACAATTGATGCATGTAGAGTGGTAATAAAACACACCCCTCAGTAGTACAATAATAGAGGATGCATATGTGTAAAATTATTCGATTACAGCTTCCATGCTTTCCCTTTGGTTCCTTATTATCTATGAAATTTGACAATTTTTGTTCTCTAGTCTTAAAACTCATTGTCAGTATTTAGAGTTTTTCAATGCTGATATTCTCCTGTATGAGTTACCAAAAACCTAAAATATGTATGAACTTTAAAAAACGCTATATTGAAAATTACAACAGGGAAGTTCCATTTTGTGAATATTGTGTCGATGGATCTCTATTTTGACATCAGTGTTAATTAGAAATGATGACATTTCATGTGAGTACAAATATCAATCTGACAAAGAAAAAGTAGGAAGAATCCTGAATGTTTAAGTAATTGGTGAATTAGAACAGTGACAGGTTGTGTGTGTGTGTGTGTGTGTGTGTGTGTGTGTGTGTAATTTATTTTCAGTGAATGGTTCAGCTTCTTGTAGGGCCTCCGAGAGAATCCAGGTGAACCTTTCAATGAGTTGGTATCTGTTTTCAGAACATGGAATCTCTTAGTCCAATAGTCAATCAGGCAAGCTTTGAGGTCTTGAAGAGTTTCAGTCCTCAGCGATGGTGTTGCAGACCCTTGTGAGCAAACCCTAGGATATGCTCAGAGCTCTCATTAGCAGGTACCAACGTGTGACGATTTCAGACAGCGTTTCCCAAAGAAGTACCTCTTGAGTCTCTGTCCTTGTCAGTTCCCTACACTTCCTTACACTAGTTATGTGATCAGTGTGTTTCAGGATAATCCCCACATGTGGTTTTTGCTATTTCTTACCAGTCCTATCTGTTTCTGATCTTCTTTTATGGTAGGGGTTGGTAAGCAACCTATGTGGCATATGACGTGGTCTGATGTCTGCCTTCAGAGGACCGAATGATGCCTAGAAATTGTACTGTAGTTTGAGGTCCTCAGCCCTAACTTAGGTCAATTGTCCATCCTCTGAGTGTCAGGAGTTCCATCACTTGACTTGGATGCTCGTCTGTTCTCCAAGTTGTCCTCAGTAATAAGGATGTCATCCATCTAGGGAATACTGGTTTATGCCTATGTTTTTGTTTTAGGAAAGGCCTGGATGTTCCTAAAAATCATACTGTTGAGCACCCTTTCCTGTTCTTATCAGCCATCAGTCAATCTTTTGTGAAGTATTCGTTTTTAAATAGAGTGCGTTTTATGGTTGATGAGTAGGAATTCTTTATTGACAAGTCTTTGTCAGTGTGTGTGTTGCAAATCTTTACTTCCCAGTCTGCAGCTCACCTTTTCATTTTCTTAATGGTCATGAGATAAGGAAAAATGTCACATTTTTATGAAGTCCCACTGAAGTCTTTTACATGGTCAGTGCACCCTGTGTCCTACCCCAAGATTGAAATGGTCTACATTTTCTTCCAGAAACTGTCTAATGTGAAGCTATAATCCATCTCAAATTTCTAAATTCCATTTTAATTCTAATAGGGTATTTATAGACTATTTTGGATTTTCTATGTACACCATCCTATTATCTGTGAATAGTCACAATCATCCCCTCAATTCTTATACTTTCTGTTTCTCTTGCCTTCTAACACTGGTAGATTCTCCGATGCCACGTTGAATAGAGCAGCATTGTTTGAAGATTTTAATATACCTTTCTCAATATCTGATAGAAAAAGCAGACAAAGCATTGGTAACAAATGTGACCTAATTGACCTATATGGAACATTACCTAGTAAGTGCAGAATACATTATTTTCAAGTGGTCATAGACTCTTTACCCAAATAGATGATAGGTGGGGCCACGAATCAAGTCTACAAATTTTAAACACTGAAATTAACTAGATTCTATTCTTAGAGCACAGGGGAATTGAGCCACAGTCATAATGAAAAGAAAACCAGGAAGTCCCTCCATGTTTAAAAATTAAATGTAACTTTGCTACATATCCTAAAGGTCAGAGAGGGAATTTCAATGGAAATTGTCAACCTTTTCTACATCAGGGCTCACAGACAATGGCACTTTATTTGTGAAGAGCATTATAATAACCTAGACAGGAGTTGAGCTTTAAGTCAGAGTTCTGCCTGCCCCAGCCACACCTGGCAGCCTTGGCCTGTGGTCCCCCTCAGCTGTCCTTTCTGATGGCCCTGAGCTAAGGGGGTCAACATGGCCATATGGAAATGGGAAGCTCCCCACTCCTAGTGATGACGGTGCCCCCTCCCCAGCTGCCCTTTCTGGTGGCCCTGAGCTAAGGGGTCAACATGTCCGTATGGAAATTAGAAGCTCCCCACTCTTAGTGATGATGGTGCTGTTGTATTGTCCTCACCAGTCCAACAACATGATTTCTGAGTGAAATATGACACAATAGCGACTTTTTGACCTTCCTTCAGGTTTGAAAATCATCTTGTGAGTCATCTATTAGAAATATGGATTCAACATGTATTCTTTCTTCTGGAAAAGAAATAGACCCAATAGCAATTATGGCTTCCTGAGCACCTGTTCTTGAGAGACATCATACTGGCTCTTTGTAGCATTCTCCCTCTTCTCAACTAGGATGTAGATATTAGAGGCACATTTTCAGATGGTTAGACAGGGACTCAGACAATACGAGTCACAGAGGATTTTAGTGTCAGAAACCTAAGTGGGATCCCCAAATTGACTCCAAATCCATTGTTATTCCATACAGGGTACTATTTCCCTCTGGTCTTCTCGATCTGGAAACCTATCAAGTATCAGGATTTTCTCGTCGTGTGGCCAACTGGAATGAATTCAGTGGGCCTTTTAACCTCTGCCCATCATGATCATGAAGATAATTATCTCAGTGGAGGACCTCTAGGAATAGAGACCCCTAGGAATAGAGACAGTGTAATATTTTTCTGGTATTAAAGTTACTGAAACGATCTTTTTTAGTTGATTCAGGCTCTGGTATGTTCAGAGGGTGCTGTAAAACAGGTCTGAAATAGTTTTAAAAACACTCAGCTCAGCCTCTTCTACAAAGTGAGCCAATGCTTATAAACATGGCTAAAATATTCCCTTACCTACGATGACTTCCCAGCCATCCTAGTGTTTATATGGTCTGACTGTGACTTACATTAGTCAACATTTGCAGAGAAAGAACTTAGTGCATCCAGGGGGTACTTCATGTTTAAGTTAGTTTGTGACAATGAGCTACTCTGTTTTACTCTGTAGTCCAAGGGAATGGTGCCAGACATCTCTAAGGTGTCTAGCAGTTCTACAATTCTGATTTTAAATGATCTGTGTGCTTCAGAGATTTGGGCAGGAGAAGGGCAGGAGTCCAGAGACTGTGAACACTTCTGTTACCTGTGCTGACCATGGAGCAGGTAGCCTTCTGTAGGCATCATTTTGATTTCTTGGTACTCTTGTGAAAGGTGCTTTTGTCTCAAATTCCTCCATTTAGGAGTAATTATAATGATAAAAGTAATTTTTATCTTATATCATCTGTGGGCCCTGATCCTGGGCTCCCAGGGTAGCTATCCTTTAACATTTTACCCAGTTCAAAATGACTGGGCAAAACCTCAAAGCATGGGCCCTATTTCTGCCCCAAGCACATGTTGTACATCTGCTTCGAGAAGAAAACAATAACCAAAAATGCCAACATAAAGATGAGAAAAAATAAAGAGCCTCTGTGGCTCCCATAAGATTAAAGTCATACTGACTTGCACATTCTGAAAACATAAGAACAAGTCTGTCACTTTCTGGAATCTTCTTCCTCATCATGGTGTGTAACTCTGTACGTAAAACAAAGCAGAACAAATATGTAACCCTGCCCCAAATGTTCCTTCCCCGGAGCAATCCCTTCTTGGTGAAGATTGTGTCTCCCAGGCAGCTGTCCTGACTTGGGTTTGAATAAAACTCTCTTCCTTTCTCTCTAAAATGTTTATTTAGTTCACTTAGTGTCGACAATAACAATACGCTTTCTTTTTAAGTGAAAAATAAATGTTCCTGGTTCACAACTCCAGCAGCACAGAAGGGCAGCTGTTCTCCATCCTGGACAATTTCCTGCAGAAGCAAGCATGTGTATATAGATTCCAGCACAAATGGGCTCATCCTAGAAGGATGCGTTGAAGGTCTGAGAAGCACTGTCCACTCCATGGGTGAGACCAGAAGGTGATGCTCTTCCCAGTTAGAGCATTTCTTTTTAGGTCTTAAAGTTGCCTTGGAAATGCATGAAATCATTGCATTTCCTAAAGCCCAAGCCTTGGAGGGTCTGAGCAGCTGACCTTGCCTGGAACCAGGCACACGCCAGCAGGGAGGGCTGGTGCAGAAAGGGAAGGGGCAGGGCTCTGAGGGTCTTCTCCAGCTAGAGGGTTCCCCGGAAGGGGCCAGGTGTGTGTGTGGGGCCCGGCCCACGACCCCACCCATGCCGGTGTTGGGGCAGGGAGGCGCCTCCTGGACTCCCTGCACTCGCAGGGTTGCGGGGCGGGAGGGCGGGTTGCCCAGCATCCAAGGGGCTCAGGGCACCATCTTCCCCAACCAGTCATTGCGTGGGGGTGGACCTATGTCTCTGTGGGCGGTCCCGGAGTTGCAGCGGGTTGCAGACCTGGGGCAGAAGAAGGGACGCTGGGAGAGAGTTGTCCTGCGGAGTTCCCAGCTGGGTGAGTGCGGGATGTGTGCCGCGGTGGGGGTCCGGGGGGAGGGTGAGCCCCGGGTGGGAGGCGGTGTTCTGGAAGGGCGCGTGGAGAGGGTTCATCGCGGGTGAGTTTTCTTTTTCCCTTTAAAGTCTCCTCTGCCCGATGTCTGTCAACTGGCTGTATTCCCCAGACCCGTGAACTCCAGGGCGCCCGCTCACCTGAGCTTTTGTGGGATGGGTTGCAGAATTTCAGGGTTTCCCGTGTTCCCTAGGAAGAGTGAAGGTAAGGACCGCACACAGTCCCCATCTTCAGTGGAGTGTCCCCTGGTTCCCTGACACAGTGCAGGTGATGGACCTTGAGCAGTACCCTGAGTTCAGCAGGGTGTTCCCTGTTCCCCCAGGCACAGGTGTGGTAGTAACAAGTCCCAGAGCAGTCCCCCAACTTCAGCATTGTGCCCCGTGTCCCCTGGGTTGGTGCTAATGGGGTGTCAGGATCCTGCAGGAGGGTCCTCCAGGTTCCTGCTGCCCCAGGCACAGGTGTGGTGATAATAAGCCCCAGAACGTCCCCCAGCTTCAGCATTGTCCCCAGGGGTTGGTGGTAATGAGCTGTCAGGATTGTGCAGGAGGGTCCTCCAGGTTCCTGCTGCCCCAGGCACAGGTGTGGCGGTAACAAGCCCCAGCTCCATCCCTCAGCCTCAACATTGTACCCCGTGCCCCCCCCCCCCCCGTGCCCCGGAGTTGGTGGTATTTGGCTGTTAGAATCATGCTGGAAGGTCCTCCAGGTGGGGGCCTGGAGGCGGGCGTAAAGCAGACCCCACTCTGGTTGTATTTGGAACAGATGAGTTGAGGGTTTGGAAGAGTAATTCCGCTTTCCAGAAAAGGCAAGGTCATTGGTCTATTTAGAATGAAGATAACTACTAGTAAAAAACAAGTATGTGTTGCCCCTTCGCCCAGAAACCGAAGCAGGTGTACAGGCTGTAGGTTAGAGGTGTCTTCTTCTCCCCAGCTGACAGCACTTCTCTGCTCTGGCTCCACGAGACCCGAGGTTTTGAACGTCAGCATCTGAGTCAGGGAGGCAGCTTGTCACAGGACGCCAGTGTTCAGAGAAAGCACAGGTACGTTTGGTGAAATGTCCTATGTCAGGATTGGAGGTAAAACCTCTCATTATCCCAAAACCTCCTGGGCTTTTCTCTTTTCTCTAGCTGAGCCACGAAGTAAAACTTAAGTAGCTGTCAGCATTCTGGGTTTGGTGCAAGAATTACTTAGTTTCCCTGCTGGTAGAACTTTGCAGGGATCACAATTTCTCTGTCCATTTATTGCTTATGAATGTATTTTGAACATCTGTTTCCTAGGAAATCCTCTTTTATTTGAAAGGGGAGGTGAGATTCACTCTGTGTTTGTAACATCTAATTTGTTCCTTCATCTAACTGTGTTATTCACTTGGGCCTAGGATATAGATGTGTGGCCAGCATCTAGAGTTAGGTGGCTTTTTGTCATCAGATACAGACTTGGATGATGTCATTTGTCAAAGGTGATGTTTCATCATTGGTTAGTCTTTTCATCGAAAGAGTTACAATTAGGGTCGAGGGAAAATTCTAAATTATTCAAGGCAGCCTTTTACTGTTTAAAAGTTGAGCTTGACTTTCTAGTTTTACTAAACGTATCATCTAGATATTTTGAGGAGCTGTTTTCTCTGTAGTTTCTTTGGTGGTGGAGTCAGAAGGAGAGTCTGGGAATTCTTTTAGATAGAGGCCTGCTGGTGGCTTCAAGGGGCTTGGCGTCAGGAGCCTTGGGGTGAAGTCTGCAACTGCTTGCCTGACCCTGGGTGTATCTCACAGAGTTTTTGTTTCCTCTTATGAAATTGCTGGCAGATAATGTTCTGCTAAAAGGGGAACCCTCCCATCCTGTTGGTGGGAATGCAAAGTGGTGCAGCCAGTCTGGGAAACAGTGTGGGGGTTCCTCAAAAAGTTAAACATTGAACAACCACATGATCCAGCAATTGCTCTCCTAGGTATTTACCCAAAGGATACAAAAATGCAGATTTGAAGGGGGTACATGCACCGTGATGTTTATAGCAGCAATGTCCACAGTAGCCAAACTATGGAGAGAACCCCAAAGTCCATGCACTGATGAATGGATAAAGCAGATGTGGGATACATATATATAATGGAATATGCCCCAGCTTCAAAAAGAATGAAATCTTACCATTTGCAAGGATGTGCATGGATCTAGAGTGTATTGAGCTAAGCAAAATCAGTGAGGAAAGACAAATATCCTATGATCTCACGCTTGTGGAATTTCAGAAAGAAAACAGATGAACAGAGTTGAGGGGTGATGAGAGAGGCAAACAAGGAAACAGACTCAACCTTAGAGAACAAACCGAGGGTTGCTGCAGGGCAGGGGCGTGGGGGGAAGGGTTAAATGGGTGAGGGGTATTAAGGAGGGCACTTGTGATGAGCACCGGGTATTGTATGCAGGTGAGGAATCACTAAATCCTACCCCTGAAGCGAATATTCCATGGCATGTGAACTAACTGGAATTTAAGTAAGAGAAGAAAGGAGAAAGTGTTCTGCTTCATGAAGAGTGAGGTAAAAATGTAGTGATTTGGGCTGTACTATTCTGCAGATGATAGTTGTAAAACACCCTGTTGTAGGATACGCTCGTTTCTTATCGCAGAAGGAGTCCTCGGAAAGCTGCGATGAAAGATCCAGATCTCAGAGCACGTTCATGCTCCACTGATATGTACCAGTTTGCACAGGTAGGAAGGAAGGTGGAAAGAAATGCAACAGAAGGGGAAAGTAGGTGTGAACCTTTCATTAGTTAGCTTTGTAGCTTTCTCATGAAAGCCTTGAGCCAGTGTGATTTTGGAAGAAGAGGGGGAATCCTGGAGCTTTGCAGGAGACGGGGGAGTTCCAGGTCTGGGTAAAGCTGACAGGGGTCCCGGAGGAGAGCTGAATGCATTCTGCAGCACAGTGTGGGCAGGCAGGGCTCCAGGGGTGGCTGTGGGTCTCCTGTGTGAGAGCTGTGACAGGTGAGGGCTGTGTGCAAGTTCCTGGCTGAGGACAAGTGAGGCACAGGTGGAGAGCTGGCAGAGAACCTTCTTCTGGGCCACCAGCCTCACCCAACACACACAGCCTCATCTTCTGTCCCTGTCACTCCAATTCAGACTTCTCAGAAGGTGAGTGAGAACACATCAAGAGCATTCTAAACAGAAGGGAAAGCATGTGCAAAGGCTCTGGGGCAGGAGAATTCCAGGTATGTCCAGGAGCAACAAGAAGGCCCTGTGGCCACAGGAGACAGCTTAGGACATGACCTCAGAGATGTGACAGAGGGTGACAGAAAGCCATTCCAGGGCTATAACCCCATGAGACCCTGTTTCACTGGGCCATCCTGGCTACAGTGTTGAGAACAGATGACAGAGGGTTGAGGATGGCAAGGCAGGTGAATGATGAAGCTTTTCCAGGAACTCAGCCAAGAGATGAGCTTCAGTGTGGACCAGACAGGTGGCCTTGGATGGAGTGGTTAGACCTATTCTGGGTACATTTTGAAGATGGAGCTCACAGGATTTGCCAGTGGGTTAGATATTGGGAACGGGAGAAAGGAGGAATTGGGGTGACTCCCAGCTGTTATGCGTTGTCCTGAGCGAAGGGAAGGAGAAGGTTTCTGGGGGTAGGAGGTAGTCCGTGTTCCCCATGCTGAAGAAGGGGCCTTTCCCGGTGGATCTGCTGAGGTTTGTGTCCGGGAGAACCTTTCACATGTCCTCCCTCAGCAAGGCTCCAGTGCAAGTATCCCCCACTTTTTAAACGTTCACAGTAAGACACTTGACTTTCTTGAGAGATCTACGTTATTACCCGGCTTCAGTAAGAGGAAGAGACCTGAAGAGGATTTCCCTCTTATCAAAAAAGTCGAACAGTGAGAAACGTGTTCAGCATCTGTTTTGGGGAGAAGCACGACAGAGGCGGCGTGCACCCCAACCAGCTCCTTCCGCTGGGAACCGCTCTCCGCATCCAGCCACCAGCACTTTGAATTGTGTCTGTGAGCCTCTGCTGTGCTTTATCTTCATTTATGCTGGGCCTCCGTTAGGAAGTTGTGTCCCGAGGCCTAAGAAAAGCCAAAGAGAAGGGATTTTGGAGTCTGAGCACGCTCTCTTAAGTTTTCTGTATAAATTAATGGTCATTCCTTCTTTACACCATTTCTGCTGTGGAAGGTTTCCTAGGAACACTGTACTTTCCAAGAGCAGGGAAACCTACACCCCATGCTGCGGGGTTAGTTTTAGTCTCCATGCTGGACAGAACATTCCATGACTGTTGGATTTTATCACTCAAACATTGCGCCTTTGACCACCTTCACCCGTTTCTACCACCCCATCCCCGAATCTGGCACCTGCCAATCTGCTCTCAGTATCTATGCGTTCAGTATTTGTTTATTCCACGTGGAATGTACATGAGAGCATCTGGTATTGGTCTTTCTGTGTCTGAGTTACTTGGCATAAGGCCCCCAAGGTCTGTGTTTCCATGTCTGGTTATTGTGAATAATGCTGCAGTGAACGTGGGAGTGCATCTGTCTTTTTGAGGCAGTGTTTTTGTGTTCTCCAAATCAATACTCAGTAGAGCCATTACTGGGTCATGTGGCAGTTGTATTTATTTTTTCAGGAACCTCCATACCGTTTGTCACAGTGGCTGCACCCATTTCCATTCCCACCAACAGTGCACAGGGTCCCGTCGTCTGCCTCTGGGACGATTGCCGTTGCAACAGTTGTGAGGGGATAGCCGATTGTGGTTTTGACTTATGTCTCCCTGACGATGATTAGTGATGTCGAACAACTTTTTCTGTCTGTTGGCACCTGTGTGCCATCTTTGGAAAGTATCTATTCACATATTCACCCCATTTTTTATACAGTTTTTTTTGTTTTGATTTGTATGAGTGTTGTGTGTATTTTGGATATTAGCCTCTTCTCACACATATGATTCGCAGATATTTTTTTCTTATTGGGTCAGTGGCCTTTTAAGTTTTTGCTGGTTTCTTTTGCCGTGTGGAAGATTTCAGTTTGATGTTGTTCCACTTGTTTATTTTTGCTTTTGTTGCCTTTGCATTTGGTGTCCGATCTAAAGACTCTTTGCCCAAACCAACGTCGAGAAACAGTACCTGTGTCTTCTTGGAGGTTTATGGATTCAGGTCTTATGTTCAAATCATTCATCCATTAAAAATTTTGTGTGCAGTGTAAGAAACTGACCCAGTTCCATTCTTCTGCATTTAGTGCCCAGTTTTCCTGTTACTGCTCACCGAAGAGACAGTCCTTTCCCTCATGGCATATCTTCTGCTGCTGTGTCGTAAGTTAGGACCATCTACGTGTGGGTTCGTTTCTGAGCTTTCTGTTCTGTTCCACTGACCTGGTGTCTGTGTTTATGCCAGTACCATCCTGTTTTGATGACAACAGCTTTGTAATCTAGCTTGAAATCCAGGAGTGTGTTGACTGCAGCTTTCTTTCTCCAGGTTGCTTTGGGTATTTGGGGTCTTTTGTGATTCCATACGAGTTTTAGGACTGTCTTCTATTTCCTCGAATAATGCCACTGGAATTCAGATAGGGATTTCATCACATCTGTTGATTGCTTTGGGTATGATGGACATGTTCACATAATTAACTCTTCCAGTTAAGGAGCATGGCGTATGCTTCCATTTGTTTGTGTCGCCTTCCAAATCTTTGACCCATACATTCTGCCTCCCCCCCACATGTTTTTTCTTTTTTTTCTGCCATGTGTTGAGTATACCATGTCTTTCTCATTCTTGGTTACTTTTATTCCTCGATTTTTTTTGATGCAATTGTAAATGGCATTGCTTTTTAAATTTCTCTTTGCGAAAGTGTGTCATCAGTATATAGAAATGCAAGAAGTTGGGTCATCTGGGTGGCTCCATCGGTGAAGCGTCTGCCTTCAGCTCAGGTCATGATCCCAGAGTCCTGGGATTGATCCCCATGTTGGGCTCCCCGTTTAGCGAGGGTTTGCTTCTCCCTCTGTCTGACACTCCCCCTGCTCGTGCTTTTTCTCTCCCTGTCAAATAAATAAATAAAATCTGAAAAAAATAAATGCAACAGGTCTCTGTATATTGACTTTATATCCTGCAGCTTTACTGAATTTGTTTATTCTAACAGTTTTTTGTGGAATCTTTGGGGATTTCATGTCATTTGCAAATAGTGATAGTTTTCTTGTATGGATTTCATATCTTTCTCTTTTTTAAAAATTATGTTAGTCACCCTACAGTACTTCATTAGTTTTTGATGTAGTGTTCCATGCTTCATTGTTTGCATATAACACCTAGTGCACATTACAACACGTGCCCTCCTTAATACCCATCACCAGGATAACCCGTCCCCCCACCCCCTCCCTTTCTGCAACCTTCAGTTTGTTTCCCGGCATCAATAGTCTCTCATGGTTCATCTCCCCGTCTCATTCCCCCCCTTCACTTTCCCCTTCCTTCTCCTAATGTCCTGCATGCTATTCCTTCTGTTCCACATAGGAGTGAAACCATATGATAATTATCTTTCTCTGCTTGACTTAATTTCACTTAGCATAATCCCCTCCTGGTCCATCCATGTTGGTACAAATGGTGGGTATTCATCCTTTCTGATGACTAAGTAATATTCCATTGTATAGATGAACCACATCTTCTTTGTCCATTCATCTGCTGAAGGACATCTTGGCTCCTTCCACAGTTTGGCTATTGTGAACATTGCTGCTATGAACATTGGGATACAGGTGCCCCTTCTTTTCATTACTCTGTGTCTATGGGGTAAATACCCAGTAGTGCAATTGGTGGGTCGTAGGATAGCTCTGTGTTTAACGTCTTGAGGAAACTCCATACTGTTTTCAAAAGTGGCTGTACCAACTTGCATTCTCACCAATAGTGTAAGAGGGTTCCCCTTTCTCCACATCCTCTCCAATATTTTTTATTTCCTGCCTTGTTAATTTTAACCATTCTAAGTGGTGTAAGGTGGTATCTCATTGTAATTTTGATTTGTATTTCCCTGATGGCAAGTGATGTGGAGCAATTTTTCATGTGAAGTATCTCTTTGTGTCTTCTGCCCATTTCTTGGGTGTCGAGTTTGAGAAGTTCTGTATAGATCTTGGATACCAGCCCTTTATCTGTGATATCATTTGCCAATATCTTCTGCGATTCTGTAGGTTGCCTTTTAGTTTTGTTGATTGTTTGCTTTGCTGTTGAGAAGATTTTCGTCTTGATGAAGTCCCCATAGTTCATTTTTGCTTTTATTTCCTTTGCCTTTAGAGACGTGTCTTGCAAGAAGTTGTTGTGTCCAAGGTCGAAGAGTTTGCTGCTTGTGTTCTTTTCATTTTGATGTGAGACAGGAATCCATTATCTTTCTTTCGTGATTGTATTCGAGTCCTCTGTCTTTCTTGGTGAGTCTAGCTAAGTTTGTCAGTTTTGTTTATCTTTCCAAAAAAGGCAGCTCTTATTTTCATTGATTTTTTTGTCTTTTTAGTCTCCATTGGATTTATTTACGCATTCCTTTTTGTTATTTCCTTATTTCTACTAATTTGGGGCTTTGCTTGTTGTTGTTTTTTTTCTACTTCTTTACTACATAAAATCAGGTTGTTTATTGGAGAGCATTCTCATGGATTGACGAAGACCTGAATTTCTATGAACGTCCCCCTTAGAGCTACTTTTGCTGCATCCCATAAGTTTTTGTAGTTTCTCTTTTTCGTTTGTGTCAAGGTACTTCTAAAATTTCTTTTGATTTCTTCTTTGACTGTTGGTTGTTCAGTAGCATGTTGTTAAATGTCCACATATTTTTTTAAAGATTTTATTTATTTATTTGACAGAGAGTGAGACAGCGAGAGAGGGAACGCAAGCAGGGGGGTGGGAGAGGGAGAAGCAGGGTCCCCACTGAGCAAGGAGCCTGATGCAGAGCTCGATCCCAGGACCCTGGGATCACGACCTGAGCTGAAGGCAGATGCTTAATGACTGAGCCACCCAGGTGCCCCAATCTCCACATACTTTCAACTGTCCCATTTTCTTCTTCTTCTTTTTTTTAAATGTTTCTTTATTATATTATGTTAGTCACCATACAGTACATCCCTGGTTTTTGATGTAAAGTTCGATGATTTATTAGTTGCGTATAACACCCAGTGCACCATGCAATACGTGCCCTCCTTACTACCCATCGTGTCCCATTTTTTTCTTGAGACTGTTTTCTTGTTTCATATCATTGTGGTTGGACAAGATTTGAACCAGAAGGTGAAGGGAGCATTCAGATTAAACTTTGTTTCCTGGGGGTTTTTCTGAGGGCAGACCATGAGTTTCGTGGGGACAGAGGAAGGTTTTGTGAGATGGGGGGGGGGTCAACCCTTGTTAGAATTACTGACTACTACCATGCAGACTGTGTGTCACTGTTCACACCGTAGTCCTGATGGACTTTACTTCATTAGAAATATTTTCTACGAGGTGCAGGGGTAGCCTTCTCTAAAAGAAAGGTGCCATGTGGGTTCGTGGCATGACCACACATCAGCAGCCAGGATGGATGGTATTGTGGGGGATCAGAACCAGGCTTTCTGTGGGAAGTGACAGGAATAGGGCATGGTGAGCTTCATGACCCTAGGTGAGGTCCCGAGTGACCCACTGGGTGTTGGGTTCTGTGGATCTGTCTCATCAGGTGCTGTGGAATTCAGCGACACCCTCCTGTCTGTTGAGTTGTGCGGACAGGTAGACATCAGTCTCTGGCCAGGCACGAGGGTCGCACTGGACCACCACCAGAGGGGCAGCGTGCAGGGGAGCCACTGCTTGGTTTCCATGAAAACTGACCGGGCTCTGTGACCATGATTCCTAGCAGCTGCAAGGGGAGAGAAAGGCGGGGGTGGTGCGCACTTCCTAAGGTTGTGGTCAGGACTGGTCTGGAGTGTACTGAAGTCAGCCACACCTGGCACAGAAGGCCCCCAGTCAGTGTAGCTGTGGGCACTGCTCCCATGGCACTTTCGTGCCGGCTCCCATGCTGCCACCTCCTGCTTTTCATCATTATCTTCAAGGTCATGTGCCTCTGCTCTTGCCCCATGGCCTCCGGGGTATTGTCCGTCCTCCATCGGGCCCTCGTCCCTGGTGCCCTGTGCAGTCTGATGCCAGGGTAGCCTTCTCGAGACCCACCTCTGGCCCTGTCAGTCCCCTGATGGAACACTTCCATGGATCCCCCATGAGGTGAGGACGATGCCCTGCCCTGGAAGGGGGCTGCAGGTCCCCAATCAGGAGATCCACGTCTCCCTTTTCAGCATGGCCTGCCCTCCCCTCAGTCTTCCTCAGGGAAGCTCTCCCCACTTCCTGAGATGACAGCTCTGAACTTAAAAATGAATGTTATTTTACATATCTCTATGCCTTGGTTCATCCATGGCATGTCTTTCAAACCTGTTAGTGGGTTTTTTTTTAGCAGTTCTGAAGGGCTGTCTGCTCAAGGAGGGGATGATCTGGGTGGGGCAGCTTTCCCTCTCATCTCCCTCAGCATGTCTCTGAGCCCTGGGGCCAGCTGTCCCACTGAGGATTGAGGGACCTGAGCCAGTCAACCCTGAGCATAGGCTGTGTCAGCTGTGTAGACTGATGTGTGCCAGAGCGGTGGGCAGCTGGAATGGGCCAGGGGCAGGCAGTGTCTCCTTCTCATTCCTTCCCTCCCTCCCTCACTTCCTCCCTCCCTCCCAGAGGTAGCTCAGAGCAGCCTCCAAGCCCTGCATCTCCAGATCCCTTGACCTGTGCCTCCTGTGTTCACCTGGTGACCTTGGAGTTTCACATGGATTCTTCCTCCTGTACCCTCTCCCGTAGCAGTTCCTGGATCAGGGGAGGGGTCGTACACTCGTCTGTTATTGGTCTTCTTCCTGTCCCGCACCAAGCCCACCCACCTTTGCATCTTCCATGTATGTGCTTGGAATCAAGACCATCCACAGGGAACCTATTAGCCAAATGGATCCAGGTAATGACCATTGAAGTAGAGATCCAGGATCCATAATAAACCTGCTCTGAAACCTGTCCCACAGTCTGTGACTATCTCACACTAAAACAGAAACAATAATAGCTTCCTGGACTGTGAAGTGACATGTGTCTCTACTTCCAATGTTGAATGCATAGGTGCTGAGCCTGGACAGAAAAGGACCATGGCTCCTGTGGGCTGGGATCCACAGTAAGAACTCAGTGAAATCTGAATTCGAGGCATAGAGTGAATAATTATTGTAGAGTGAATCCTCCCAAGTAGGGCTTATGCACATTGCACAGGAAAAGCTTTTTCAAAGAGGTTCCTGAAAGAAAAAATTTTTAAAAAAATTTATTTAAATTCTAGTAGAGCTAACATACAGTGTTACATTCGTTTCAGGTGTACAATAGAGTGATTCAG
Source organism: Ursus americanus (assembly GCF_024610735.1). Taxonomy (NCBI): domain Eukaryota; kingdom Metazoa; phylum Chordata; class Mammalia; order Carnivora; family Ursidae; genus Ursus; species Ursus americanus. The sequence goes on along the minus strand of NC_142128.1, from coordinate 65,063 downwards.
TAATTCTATATATTACTCAGTGGTCATCAAGAAAAGTGTCCTCTTAATCCGCTTCATCTATTTCACTCATCCCTCTATCCACCTCAGCACGAGAATCAGCACGAAGAAGAGGCCCTGGATGGCTAATTGGTCTGCTTGTTTTTTCCTTATTTTAGGGTCTATTTAGGGTCTATTTTGTTAATGTGCATTTTTATTAGGAAATCACCCATTTCCTCTAGGTTTTCAGTCTGATGTAAGAGGTTTCTCTTATTTAACCTTTAAATTTGTCATAAATTGTCACAATTAATGAACAAATGTTGATACGTTATTATTTACTGAAGTCCATACTTATCCAGGTTCCCTCTGTTCTACCTTTTCTGGTTCCAGGATCCCGTGAGGGCACCCCGTGACATGTGGTCATCATGTCTCTTTAGGCTCTGCTTGGCTGTGACTTGTCTTGTTTTGATGACCTGGATGGTGTTGAGAAGGACAGGTCAGGCATTTTGTACATAGACCTGCATTGGGATTTACTTGTTTTTCTCATGGTTAGACGGGGGTTGTGGTTTTCAGGGAAGCGGATCACAGAGGTAAAGTGCTCTGTCATCACTGTACAGCAAGGAACACTTGTCACTGTCTGTGTTAACCTTGGTCACCTGAGGCTGTGTTGGTCGGGCTTCCCCACCATGAAGTTACTTTCCCAGGTGCCTATGGTGTGTCCTCGTGAGTAGGAAGACACTGTGCGGAGCCCACACACTTTAGGAGAGGGGAGTCAGCTGCACCTCCTTGATGGGTAGCTGAGGGTCTGTCTATATTTATTATTTGGAATTCTGTTAGAAGAGGTCTATTCAACCCCAATTGTAAAAACCTGTGTAATCTGTTAATAAAAAATACAACTGAGCAATTTAAAAGATCACATTGCCTTACTGAACAATTCATGAATTGGGCAGCATCCCATCTAGCAAATAGAAAGGACCTCCTGTGAGCTGCACGGAAGGAAAGGCTTTTAAAAGCAGACAGGGAATTGAAAAAAGGAAATCGTTAGCAAACAATGCATTGTTTAAGGCAGGGTTGCCCTCCTAAGGGGAACAGAAGGGGCCATTCAGTACATATTCCTGGTTGACTGGTTAAAGTTTACTTGGAGGTGGGGGTGTGTGAAACTGCAGTTGGGTTAGGCGGTAAGACCTCGTTTGCTGACCCGGGTCTCTTAATGTTAAGTGACTCCATTTGGGGCCTGTGGTTTCTTTTTAACAAATCATTTATTTTTTACCAGTGTTTTCCATTGTCTCCTGTTTTCTGTGGACATCATTCCATCTTTGTGGGGTTTTCTGTGGTAATTCTTTACTTTCTGATACTTCAAGATTATCCTGGCTCCTATATTTACAGTCTCAGTCCTACTATTAGCAATATCTTAGAAGAGCTCTGGCTCCTTTTATTAGAGAATGGTATTAAAGTCTTGCCTGTGGGAACTGAATGTGCTCAGCAGACAATGGAAGGCAATATATGCATGTATTCCAACCAATGTAAACACACCTAATTAAAGATGTCCATGTGGTACTGTCTGTATCCGTACTGAGCAGAAGATGAGTTCATGCTGATGTCTCCAACCTGGTTGTATTGTGATATTCTTCCTTGGCTGATCTGTAACTTTCTACTCCAACAGTGACAAACTGGCTCTCACCACCTGCTATGTATTTAATTCACTGCGCCATTCCAGATTACAGATGGGGAGTTTTCAGATCTGTTAGCTACCACCCTGATGGGAAAGAACTTTTTCCTTTAGTCTACAGATTCCACTTGTTTCCAAAGTTTACTTAGGTCAGCATCTTCTGCCATACAACCTGCAGTGGGTGTTTTTTCCATACATTTCCAGTACAGTTAGATTCTTTGTCATTTTCTGTATCCCACTGAAGGGGCAGAAGAAATTTTGCTCATTTCAAGGTTCTTTCAGTTGGATTGGGAATTATACATTGACATGAAACAGATTAACAGGAGGGAAAAACCCACAAAGTTTAATCATATACACATGATTAAATGACCAAGGCAGGCAGGTTTTATACTTTGTGGACAAAGAGAAAATAAATCTGTGAGAAATTCACAGAAGAAGGAAAACAACCTTGGGAGCTTCAATTAGTAAGGAATTCTAAACAGAATTCAGGCTGGGGTAGTAAGTTAGTCAAAAGTAACAAGGGTTGTTTATGCAGCTTCTGGGCTCTAAACTTCCCATTTCTGGTGATTAGGAAGTCTTTTCATCTCCTGGTACAGGGAGATCTTCATGTGCAGATAGATTTCCTGCTTCGGGGGACAGAGGAGGGTTTGAGCATCCCTCTTACATAGGCTGTCTCTTAAGTAACTTTTATTTAAAATATATATGTCAAAGTGGCAGATTTGGGGCAGCCTGCCCTTGGTCCCTACACCACCCTGCGACACTCCCACATCCTAAGTAACTTTATTTCAGTAGCTTTTGATTTACTCTTGGGGATGTAAACATGTTTGTTTGTGTTTTTTAAAGATTTTATTTTTAAGTAATCTCCACACCCAAATGGGGCTCGAACTCACAACCCCAAGATCAATAGTTGCATGCTCCACCGACTGCGCCAGCCAGGTGCCCCAAAATGTTTGGGTTTTGACAAATGAATAATGGCAGGTACAAATCATTAAAATATGATGGAATTCACCCCTTGATCATTTTATCACCTCTAGTTTTGCCTTTTCCAGAATCTCCTACAAATGGGGTCACTCAGTGTGTAACTTTTTCAGACTGGATTCTTTGACTTAGAAAAATACGTGTAAAGTTCATCCATGTCATTGTGTGGGGGTGATGGTTCATTTATTTTTATTGCTGAATAGATTAACAGGAGAAAAACAAGTCAAAGTTTAATATCATTCAAATGTCCTGTATTCATGGGAGATACCCAGGAAAACGGAGTAACCCCTTGAAGTGACCCAGCCCTCACTCTAAATGCCATCTTCAACTAAAGACCAAAAGATTGTAGGTGGTGGGAAGGCCAGTTAAGGGGTGTTATCAGGTGAGCACAGTAAGTGAGGGAATGGTTGTTACACAGATTTAAGTCTGTGCTTTTTCTTTCAGTAAGAGTTTCTTGAGATTTAGTCATTCTGTTCCTGATACAGAGGGAGACAGGCCTACCAATGGAGCTTTCCTTTGTCAGCGTACCTTTCACTCACCAAACAGCAACTTCTACCCAGTTGTCAGAGATTCTCCCATGTGTGCTGTTTCTTAAAATTAATCCACCCAAATAACCCTTGTGCCAAAGAGGCACATTTTGCCTGGCATATTCTGCTTCCTTCACATGGATGCACTCAGTTTGCTTATGGATTCATTACCGGAAGGACATCCTGGATTCGTTAAGTTTGTAACCACCATGAATAGAGCTGCTGTGCATAACTGCATGTTTTTGTTTGGAAATAGCTTTTCACAGCAGTGGTCTAAATACCAGAAGTACAATTGTTGGACCTTAATGTGAGACTTATTTAGGTTTGGAGAAAATGGCCAAACTGTCTTCTGAAGGGACAGTTGCTGCCATTCCTCGCCTTCCAGCAGTTGGTATTCTTGTTTCTGGAGTTCAGCATTTGGAATAGGTGTGCAGTGCTGTCTCACTGTCGTTTACACTTGTTCTTTCCTAATGATGACGTTGAGCATATTTTTGTATGCTTATTCTGTGTCTGCATATCTTCTTTGTCCAGGCATTTTCAGACCCTTACCCATTATCAGTTCGGATGTTTGTTTCCTTACTGTTCAGTTCTGATAGTTTTTTGTATATTTTGAATACAGATCTTTTACCGGATATATATTTTGCAAATATTTTCTCCCAGTTTGTGGCTTGTCTTTTAGTTTCTGAGCAAGGTCTTTCACAGAGCAGAAGTTCTAATTTTAGGAAGTTCATGTTATCAGTTTTTTTTTCTTTTGTGGGTTGGCGTTTGGTGTTGTGTTAAAACTCATCACCAAACCCAAGGTCATGTAGATATTCTTTTATGTTTTCTTTTTGACAGTTTTACATTTTAAATTTATCTATAATGTTGAATGAATTTTGGTGTAAGTTGTAATGCTTGTGCCTGCATTTCACTTAATTCTGTATGGTTTCTAATTAATTGTTTCTATTTCTGGAGATGTCAGGGGTAATTGGACTCCATTTCAGTTTGAATTTTCAAAATATAATGGATTCAGCTGGACTCCAGAAGGGACAGGTGCCTCCACTGAACTGAGCGCACCCCACCCTGCACCGCCCCCACCGCCCGCAGGGGGCGCCCGAGTCCCGCTCCGTGACTCCCGCTGGGCATGCGCTTTCCAGGAGCTGAGGGGCGTTCCAAGTCCTCAGGACCCTCTGTGGTGACGCCCAGGCCCTGGGAGGACGTGGGGCCTCACCCACGGTCAGGAGCCCGGCCTCCCCACGACCTGCTGTGGAGGATGTGGGTCTGTGTCCACAGTGACAGGAGCCCGGCCTCCTCAGGATCCGCTATGGAGACTTCGGGAGGACGTATTTCCGCGTCCACACCGAAAGGACCCGCAGTGGAGGACGTGGGTGCGCGTCCACACCGACAGGAGCTTGGCCTCCTCAGGATCCGCTGTGGAGACTTCGGGAGGACGTGGGGCTGCGTCCACGCGGACAGGACCCGCAGTGGAGGACGTGTTTCCGCGTCCACACCGAAAGGACCCGCAGTGGAGGACATGGAGCGGTGTCCACACCCACAGAACCCGAGTCTCCCCAGGACCCGCCGCGGGAGGAGAAGGTGAGGAGAAGCCGCCTGAGCCGGGGCTGCCGAGGGCTCCGTGCTCACAGGACCCCGCGGAGGAAGGGCGCGCTGTGTAGACGGTGGGGTTTCCGTGGATTGTGTGCGGTGCCGTGGGGTCGCTGGCGGGGCTGCGCGCGGGGCTGTGGGGTCTCCCCTCTCTGGGCTCGGATCCGCTGGGCTGGTCCGCGGGTCCGTGTTTACGCGCACACGGATCCGGTTCCGGGGGCTCCGCAGGCAGTCTGCAGTCAGGGAGCCTCCGGCCGCCCGCCCGGTGCTTGTTCGGCCCCGCAGGGTCCTCCCCGCGTCCACACCCGGTCCGGGCTGTCGGTTCGGCGTCTGGAGGTTCGGTAGCGACGGCGCGCGCTCTGCAGACAGACGGCTGTGGGGAGAGCAGGTGTTCTCACGGCGTCGGTTCTTCCCGAGCGCAGTGTCTTCCGGTCTCCGTGTGTCTCCCTCGACGTCTGTCGTCGGTGTCTCAGGGGTGTCCGAGGGCAGGGCTGTCCGTCTCCCTCGACGTCCGTCATCGGTGTCTCCCGGGTGTCGGAAGGCAGGGCTGTCTTTCTCCTTCAACGTCTGTCGTCGGTGTCTCAGGGGTGTCCATCTGTCGTCGGTATCTCACGGGTGTCCGTGACAGGGCTGTCCGTCTCCCTCGACGTCTGTCGTCGGTGTCTCAGGGGTGTCCGAAGACAGGGTTGTCCGTCTCCCTCGACGTCTGTCATCGGTGTCTCACGGGTGTCCGAGAGCAGGGCTGTCCATCTCCCTTGACGTCTGTCGTCGGTGTCTCACGGGTGTCTGAGGACAGGGCTGACCGTCTCCCTCGACGTCTGTCGTCGGTGTCTCACAGGTGTCCAAGGACAGGGCTGACCGTCTCCCTCGACGTCTGTCGTCGGTGTCTCACAGGTGTCCGAGAGCAGGGCTGTCCGTCTCCCTCAACGTCTGTCGTCGGTGTCTCACGGGTGTCCGAGGACAGCGCTGACCGTCTCCCTCGACGTCTGTCATCGGTGTCTCACAGGTGTCCGAGGACAGGGCTGACCGTCTCCCTCGACGTCTGTCGTCGGTGTCTCAGGGGTGTCCGTGACAGGGCTGTCCATCTCCCTCGACGTCTGTCGTTGGTGTCTCATGGGTGTCCGAAGATAGGCTGTCCGTCTCCCTCCATGTCTGTCGTCGGTGTCTCAGGGGTGTCCGAAGATAGGCTGTCCGTCTCCCTCCATGTCTGTCGTCAGTGTCTCACGGGTGTCCGTCTGTCGTCGGTGTCTCTGGGGTGTCCGAGGACAGGGCTGTCCACCTCCCTCGACCTCTGTCATCGGTGTCTCCCGGGTGTCGGAAGGCAGGGCTGTCTTTCTCCTTCAACGTCTGTCGTCGGTATCTCACGGGTGTCCGTGACAGGGCTGTCCGTCTCCCTCGACGTCTGTCGTCGGTGTCTCAGGGGTGTCCGAAGACAGGGTTGTCCGTCTCCCTCGACGTCTGTCATCGGTGTCTCACGGGTGTCCGAGAGCAGGGCTGTCCATCTCCCTTGACGTCTGTCGTCGGTGTCTCACGGGTGTCTGAGGACAGGGCTGACCGTCTCCCTCGACGTCTGTCGTCGGTGTCTCACAGGTGTCCAAGGACAGGGCTGACCGTCTCCCTCGACGTCTGTCGTCGGTGTCTCACAGGTGTCCGAGAGCAGGGCTGTCCGTCTCCCTCAACGTCTGTCGTCGGTGTCTCACGGGTGTCCGAGGACAGCGCTGACCGTCTCCCTCGACGTCTGTCATCGGTGTCTCACAGGTGTCCGAGGACAGGGCTGACCGTCTCCCTCGACGTCTGTCGTCGGTGTCTCACGGGTGTCCGAGGACAGGGCTGTCCGTCTCCCTCGACGTCTGTCGTCGGTGTCTCACGGGTGTCCGAGGACAGGGCTGACCGTCTCCCTCGACGTCTGTTGTTGGTGTCTCATGGGTGTCGGAGAGCGGGGTTGTCCATCTCACTCGACGTCTGTCGTTGGTGTCTAACGGGTGTCCGAGGACAGGGCTGTCCGAGAGCAGGGCTGTTCCCTGTTCAGCATTTCATGGAGGAGGAGGAGGAAGTTCGGTGGGTTGTTCTGGAGAAAAGCGAGGTTCGGGGTGATGGAAGGTTCTCACCCACTGTGCTGCAGGCGTGGTGACTTCTTGGAGGAGGTAAAACCCGCGTCTTCCCCTTTGGGGCCTGTGACTCATGAGTCTCTGCTGTGGAGCTTCAATGTGGGGTCTGTAATTGACAGTTGTTCGTGTAATTGACACTGAGCGGTTGGCTTCCCCGCCCAGCGCCCCTTCTGGCGACCCTAGTCCACTTGACTGAGCCTTCCCTTCACGCATTTTCACAGTTCTAACCAGTTTTTGGTGGAGCGTTGTGGAAAATTCGAATTCCAGATCCCGCTGCTTCTCTTGCACCCGAGACACAGGGGCCCCCGATGTCATCCTCCCATGAGTCTCTTGCTAACCTGTGGCTTCCTACACTGGTGAGTGGCCTCTCCGCAGTGGGCGAACCGGGTCTGGGAGGACTTGGCCTCCATCAGGAAGCTTGATGTGGTCTCTTCTCCTGTGACCTGGTGCTGACCTGGTTGTTTGTAAGAGTACTTGACTCTGCGGTGATTTCAAGGTGCAGTGAACCTGTCACAGCAGCACAAATATGCTTTATCTCCACACTCGGACTCCCCAGCTGTCGTTTCTTTACCACATTTGCCACTTCACACGGGATACTTCAGTGCGTTTTACCCCGAACAGGGACACCATCCTGCGGAACCACCACATAGCCCTGAATGAGGAAATCATCGCAGTTTCCCTATTATAATCCAGACCACAGGTCCACTTGAACTGTTGCCACCTGCCCTGCTGTCTGAAATGTCCTGCTCCATTCGGATCCAGTTTTCTTCTTCTGCAACTGCTCCCGAGACTTTCCCGTATTTGCACAACCCTGATGGATTTAAGGAGCACAGATGGCTCCAATCTGGGTGGCCTTTCTGGAGGCTTATGTTGCTTGGGCTGTTTTCAGTGTCCGTCCATGTGGTGACATGCATCAGTCCTTAATTTTTTCACTGTGACTAAACATAGTAACATTTACCACTTAAAACATTTCAGGGTCACAGTTCTCTGGCCTTAGGTGAGTTCACATGGTTGTACATCATTCTCTAGAACTTTTTCTTTCTCCCTGAGGGAGACTGTATGTATGAAACACTAACTCCCCATTCCCCTTTCCTCTCAGCCCTGCAGCCACGTTCAACTTTCTGTCTCTAGATACCTCATACAGGTGGAATCACACAGTATCTACCCTTCTGTGAAAGCCAGCATCCTGTCCTTGTTCCTGATTTCGGAGTAGAGCTGTCAATCTTCAGACTTGAGCATGGTGTTTGCTATAGATTTATTGAAAAAAAAATTACCCCTTATTCCTGTTTTCATGAGTGTTTATATCAGCAACAGACTTTGGATTTTGGTTAGAACCTTTTCTGCATCAATTAATATGACCACATGTTTTTATTTAAAAATTTATTGTGGAGTATAACATTGCTTGGTTTCAGTATATTGAACAATCTTTGAGATGTTTGTGAAGAGACACTTATGATGTACAATATATTTAAGAGCTCTTGGTTTTGCAATTTTTCTGATCAGGCTTCTTACATCTATCTTAAGACGGGTGTAGGGATGTATTTGCTGATTTTGTGATGATTTCATTGGGGTTGGTATTAGTGGTTAGGATTGGTGTTACGGGTTGTTAGGGTTATGGTTGGGTTAGGGTTAGGGGTCTCCCTGTCCTCTTCTGCACAGAGCCCATTCTCCTCCAGTAACCAGAGTGATCTTTTCGACACATTACATTTGGGCCTCTCTGTGGTCTGCTCCCCTCCTGCCCATCCTCTGCAGCCTCACCCCTCCCACCACAGCCTGCCCCTCTGTGGGCCACCCAGGGGTATGATTGTCCCACATGTGCCTCAGGCCTGAGTCCAAGACTTTGCATTCACTGTGCCCTCTCCCAGGAGCACTCTTCTCTCCCCCTGCTTCATGTTTGGCTTGTTTCCCCATTGGCTGGGCCCCGAATTGCCCCCTGATGACCTGACTCATGTCTGCTGGTTGAATGTGCCTGTCCGCTATTTAAATGTAGTGCCCGCCTTCCCGATGTGAGCAATTTGCTAACCTGCCCGTGATGGGGCAGGTGTAAGGACGTAGCCTTAGTGTCTGCATAAAAAATCAGTCTCAGAGGGCTCACCAAACTTGCTTGATGATGGGGGAGCTGCTGTCCCTATGGTGGGGAGCAGATAGTCCCCTCAAAGGGGGACCAGTCATGTGAGGTGGTTGGACAAGACTCCCAACTTCTTGTCTGGGGAGATGTAGACCTGGACCTGGAAGCTTACACCCTTGGATTCAAGGCTGGGGCCTAAGCAAGCTCCTTCTTCTTCCAGAGGTCCTCTTTCCCCTTCCCTGACCATGGGCTGGACCTGATTCCTGACCTGGGGGAGTTCGAGGGTGACCCCTCCTAGGAATACCAGGGGTTTACTGAGGACCTTGTCAGCAGGATGCCCAGTAGCCTTGAAGGGAGGACCTTACAGAGGTGGAGACAGCTCTGTGGGGGCCGGTGACATCCCACTCAAAACAAAATGGGGCTGGTGGCCGGCCCTGCTGGTTCTACTGTAGGGCATAGAAACAAGGGCTGTGCCCCAAGGTGCTCCGCTCCTGGCAGGTGGGGACAGGACCTGGGGGTTTGCCCGGGAGCTCAGCACAGGGGGCGTGTTCCTGGCTCCAGCATGCTGGAGTCCATGTGTGGCTGCATGGGCTTCCAACCTCTTAAGCCTTAGGCACCCCTTTGTAAGATGGGGTGCTGACGGCCCCCATCTCTGGGAGCAGAAGGTAGGGAGGCCCCATGGGCAGACTCACTCAGGAGAGGCCAGGAGAGTGGCTGTTGCTTAAAGCAGCCCAGGGCCTGACCCCTTGAAGAAGGTACACAGGTCTATGGCCCTCAGTTTCAGGGTCCTGCTGCCAGCCTCTGGCAGTGACCCTCCTCTCACCCTGTCCCTGTAGCTATGTGGTCTTCCTGGAGCTGGTCCTGCAGACGGCAAAGAAGCACTTCATGGTGGGACACAGGGTCACCTACTAGGTCTTCACTGACCAGCTGGCTGCTGTGCCTGTGTGCCCCTCTGTGAGGGCCGGAGGGCGGTGGTCCTTATGGTGGACACAGCGTCACCTAGTACATCTTCACTGACCTGCTGGCTGCTGTGCCTGTGTGCCCCTCTGTGAGGGCCGGAGGGCGGTGGTCCTTATGGTGGACACAGGGTCACCTAGTACGTCTTCACTGACCAGCTGGCTGCTGTGCCTTGTGCCCCTCTGTGAGGGCCGGAGGGCGGTGGTCCTCATGGTGGACACAGCGTCACCTAGTACATCTTCAGCGATCAGCCAGCTGCCGTACCCTTGTGCCCCTCCATGAGGGCCGGTGGGTGGTGCTCCTCAATGTCCGCGGTGCCTCATGGCGGACACAGCGTCACCTAGTACATCTTCAGCGATCAGCCAGCTGCCGTACCCTTGTGCCCCTCCATGAGGGCCGGTGGGTGGTGCTCCTCAATGTCCGCGGTGCCTCATGGCGGACACAGCGTCACCTAGTACATCTTCAGCGATCAGCCAGCTGCCATACTCTTGTGCCCCTCCGTGAGGGCCAGTGGGTGGTGCTCCTCAAGGTCCGCGGTGCCTCATGGCGGACACAGCGTCACCTAGTACGTCTTCACCAACCACCAGTTGCTGGGCCTCTATGCCCCTCTGGGAAGGCCAGAGGGTGGTGGTCCTTGAGGTCTGCGGTGCCCCGCTCTGGCAGGATGTGTCCATGCAGCACATGGCGATGATCAGCCGCTTCTGTGAGCAGCACTTCCTCTGTGAGGTGGACGACCTGGTGTGCGCGGATGTGGACATGAAGTTCCGCGTCATGTGGGTGTGGAGATCCTGTCCCCCCCTTTGTCACTTTGTACCCCAGTTTCTACTGGGTGGCCAATGAGAACTTCAGCTATGCGCGCCGGCCGCAGTCCCAGGCCCACAACCCCAGGCACCAGGGCAACTTTTACTATATGGGGGCCTTTTTGGGGGGGTCAGTGGTGGAGGTTCACTGACTGACATTGGCCTGTCACCAGGCAATGGGGGTCGACCTGGCCAATGGGATGGAGGCCATGTGGCCTGACAAGAGCCACCTGAACCACAAGCCCACCAAGCCCCGGAGGCCACGTGGGACCTGAGGCTGCTGGGCTGTCCTCCCCCCACCCCGGTCCTGAAGATGCTGAGATTCGGGCAGTCCCCAAGAATCACCAGGACATCCAGAACACACGAGGGGCTCGCCCCGTCTCTGTCAGGGTGGCCTCTCTAAGCGGAGCCATAAGAGCAGATTCCTTCTTCTGTCCCCTCAACTGTGGAGTCCAGCACTGCCCGCTCGGGCATGTCCAGGGCCCCTAGCTGCCCCCATGCACAGGAGGCCTGCCTGGGGCACAAGTTCCTTTCTTTGTGGTCAGTGCATTTCGATCATTTCTGGGTCATTTGCAGCTGCGAACGGCTCCAGTTTTATGTCGAATGTTTTTCTGTGTCAATGCTAAGCAACCATCTTTAAAAAGAACAATTGAGGGAAAAGGTTGTCTCCCTGGTTCTAAACAGACATCGCCTGGTGGGCTGGGAGCGGCCCTGCAGCAGCCTTGGAGCCAGAACGGGCCCTGGCTGGGTCTTCCTCCCAGTCCCTGCACCTCGCGGCAGCCATGGGCCTTCAGGGTCAGGGGTGCGCCGAGCCACCTCTCAGACCCCCAGTCCCCTGACCACCAGAGGCTGTGACCGCTAGCACGGCCTCCAGGAGCATGGAGCCCTCTGGGTTATTTCTGGTTCCTGCCTTGGTTTTAAATGGCTATTTCTGTGCTGGTGTTTGAGATGTGGGCACTGGCTCTGTCTGGATGCATGTCCTGTTGGGATCCCTCAGTGCCCACTGGAGGGTTTGCACTTGTGGATTCTCTCTGCACTATGTGTTAGCAAGCATTCACTGAGTGCCTACTGTGAGCTCGGTCACCAACAAGGGGCAGAGCGTGAGAGCGAGAACCAAGATACAGGGTCCCTGTTCCAGGGCCCTCCTGGGACTCGCGATGGCCCCGTCCTCCTGACTCACTACTTTCCTATTGTGGTGTAGTGGACATACGACTGATACTGTTAAGCACTTTTCAGGGTACAATTCAGTGGCAATACGTACATTCACTGCTCTGCACCTGCCACCTCCATCCATCGCCACAACTTCATTGTCATCCCAAACTGAACCTCTGCCCACGAGACCCTAACCCCCATTCCCCCTCCCCAGCCCCAGCACCCAGCGGCTCCTTCCACCTCTGTGAATTGGAGTGCTCTCCGTCCCTCACGAGTGGGGTCCTCCAGTATCTGTCCTTTAGGGACTGGCTTATTTCACGTAACACAGTGGCCTAAGGTCTGTCCCCATGAGCCTGGACCTGACCCACTTTTCCCCCAAAGGAGTGGCTCAGCCCTCTCCTGTCTAAGCTAAGCCTCCTCTGCTCCCCTCTGCTCCCCTCATCTTCTTTCTCAGCCTGAAGATAATACCAACCAATCTGCAGCTTTGAAGACCTGTTCAGTCCAGATGCCGGACACACTCCCCCAGGGCCTTGGGCCTCACCTACCCCATCTGTCCATGTCAGGTGCCTGCAACCCCCACCAGCCGGCCACCTGCACCTTCCACAGGTGTCCCCATCTCAGAAGAGGGAAACACCAAGTCCAGACCCTTGGAGACCTCGGTGACTTCTTGCTTACCACCAACTGTAGTGAGGTGGCTACTGGAGGGCATTCAATGTCCTAAACATTTAAAGGCATATGTGAGTCTCTGCTGCCCAGGGCAACGGGTAACAGTTGGGGCAAACAGAAACCAAGCAGATTCACTGGAAGAAAGGCTGAGTGATGAGGAGTGTTAGGGAATAGGGCCTGGAAGCTCTGACTGTCCCCACCTGACGTTCAGATGCTCCCCAGTTCCTCCTGTGCCTCTGGTGTCTTCCTGGAACCCTGACCTGGCTGTTTTCAGACAGCTCGCCCAGTGGTACCCTCACTTTATGGGGGGGGGGTTTGCTGAAATCCACAGTGTGTCCTGCTGCCCCACCTGGATCACATCGTCTGGGCCATCTGAGGACCCAAGACTGTGGGTCTGTGGCCTGGAGGAATTCTGAGCAGAGCTGGTGGGATGGGAGGGCTGCAAGGCACAGAGTTTCCAGAAAGCTACAAAGCTATCTTCCTACAGTTTTTGAATCAAAGCCTTGAGATCTTTAAAATGCCAGCAGTGTTAACAGCATGGGCCAGAAAAGCAAATGTCCCTGTGCACCCAACACCACCTAAACTATTGGCCATTTCTTGTCCCTTGAGCTGAGTACAAAGGATTGGGAGTGGGGGCTTGAGGGAGGGGTCTTGGGCCAGACTTTGTGTTTCGGGGACAAAGGCCATCCAATCTCGTGCTGGGTGTGAGGCAGGGGCCTGTATGGAGACCCCAGCTGCAGCCACTGCTGTCTGCTGATGCCCCCTCAGCCCTCCCCAGTGCACCTGCTGCTGAGGGAGCACCTGCCCCCTCCTCCCTGGGGAGTGTTCTCTCCTGCACCAGCGGTGCCTCCCTTCTGCAAGTCACTGCCAGCCTGCAGCCTGAGAGTGTGGACACCCTGAGTTCCTCTAGCTGCTGGGGGAGCGCCTGCCCCCTCCTCCCTGTGGAGGGCTCTCTCTTGTACCAGCGGTGCCTCCCCCCTGCAAGTCACTGCCAGCCTGCAGCCTGGGAGTGTGGATACCCTGATGGCCTCCAGTCCTGGGGACAGAGCCAGTGCATGTGGGACCTGGTCTCCCAGCAGGCCTGAGCACCCAGGCCGCCACGGTGCTCGCTCTCCTTCTGCAGGCTCACTATGCCATGCCCTCCCTCAGGCCCCCTGGGCCCAAGTCCTCCTCTGCTTGGGAACCACCCTCGGCCCATTCTCTACATGCTGGGACTGGGAGTGGGTCATCTGGACCTTCTAGACTCACGCTTCGGTGCCCATGACATGGGCACAGTCCGGCCTCACAGACTGCTCAGAGGAGACTCAGCGCAAGAAGATGCAGCCCGCTGCAAGGGGAGATGCCAAGTGACCCAGAGTGAGCACACAGGCCTTGCACAAAGCACAGGATGAAGGCACCTAGCCACGGGTCACGGGAAATCCCGGTGAGGGTGGCCCTGGTGGGGAGGCCACAGAAGGGTTCCAGAAGAGGCAGGCGACAAGGAAGACAACAGGACAGAGATTCCCAAGGAGGTCGATGGAAGAATCAGAGGATTGCAGAGGCCTTGGGAAGACTTGGAGGCTCTGGAGATGTTGGCTGAATCGCTGTCATTTGGTCAGAAAAGGTGTGTCACAAACCCCCATCAACACTGGATGATTTACTCTTCGTTGGTTCTAGGAATCAGTGCGTACCTGCCATGAGAACTCACATTGCGTTAAGTCTAGGATATACCTACTTTTCAGGACTAGATTTTTCTAGAGGAAGTGCTAAGCATGGGTCTTTCCATTCTTTGTGCAACTGGTCTCTGTTTTCAGGAGCAGATTCCTGGTGCTCATCACCCCTGCTCACCCTGAGGTGACCCCTGTCACCTCCCACAGTGGACATGACGGTATGGGTTGGGGGGTGCTCACTGATGAAGCCCCAGTGCTCAGTACACAGCAGGGCCCCCAGATCCTCTGCTGAATGAGGGAGGGCCTGAGGGAGGATGGAAGGGGAGAGAGCAGGCTATGCACCAATGCTAATGCCCAAGGAGATGGATAATTTTACTTAAAACAAATAATAAACAGTATACAGAACATGAAAAGATAAAGTAACAGTCAATATGTACCAGAGAGAAAGAACATAGGGGGAGGGGATGAAACATTCTGGCGGGACGTCGGGTTCGGGTGAAGGAACTAAGGGTAATTGCACAAGGAGCTCTCCCTGCAGGGCTGTGGGCTCTGGATGTGGCTCTGGGAGCCCTGCAAGAGCAGGAGTAGGGGCAGGGGTTGGGATAGGGGCAGGGACAGGAGCAGGGACAGGTGCAAGAGCAGGGACAGGAGCAAGGGGAGGGACAGGGTCAGCAGCAGTGGCAGGTGCAGGATCCAAGGCAGGAGCTGGGTGAGGGGCAAGAACAGGAGCACAGGCAGGGGCAGGGGGAAGGGGCAGCAGTTCTGGTAGGGGCGGGGGCAGGATCTGGGGCAGGAGCTGGGTCTGGGGCAGGAACCAGAGCACAGGCAGGGGCAGGGGAAGGGGCAGCAGTTCTGGGAGGGGAGGGGGCAGGGTCTGGGGCAGGAGCTGGGTCTGGGGCAGGAACCAGAGCACAGGCAGGGGCAGCAGTTCTGGCAGGGGAAAGGGCAGGAGCTGGGTCCAGGGCAGGAACCAGAGCACAGGCAGGGGCAGGGGAAGGGGCAGGAGCTGGGCCAGGAGCTGGGTCTGGGGCAGGAGCTGGGTCCAGGGCAGGAACCAGAGTACAGGAAGGGGCAGGGAAAGGGGCAGCAGTTCTGGCAGGGGAAGGGGCAGGAGTAGGGGCAGGAGCTGAGTCTGGGGCAGGAACAGGAGCACAGGCAGGGACAGGGGAAGGGTCAGTGGCTCTGGCAGGGGCAGAGGAAGGGGTAGCAGTTCTGGCAGGGGAAGGGGCAGGAGTTGGGGCAGGAGCTGGGTCCAGGGCAGGAACCAGAGCACAGGCAGGGGCAGGGAAAGGGGCAGGAGCTGGGCCAGGAGCTGGGTCTGGGGCAGGAGCTGGGTACAGGGCAGGAACCAGAGCACAGGCAGGGGCAGGGAAAGGGTCAGCGGCTCGGGCAGGGGAAGGGGCAGCAGTTTTGGCAGGGGAAGGGGCAGGAGTTGGGGCAGGAGCTGGGTCCAGGGCAGGAACCAGAGCACAGGCAGGGGCAGGGAAAGGGGCAGGAGCTGGGCCAGGAGCTGGGTCTGGGGCAGGAGCTGGGTACAGGGCAGGAACCAGAGCACAGGCAGGGGCAGGGAAAGGGTCAGCGGCTCGGGCAGGGGAAGGGGCAGCAGTTTTGGCAGGGGAAGGGGCAGGAGTTGGGGCAAGAGCTGGGTCTGGGGCAGGAACAGGAGCACAGGCAGGGACAGGGGAAGGGTCAGTGGCTCTGGCAGGGGAAGGGGCAGGAGTTGGGGCAGGAGCAGGGTCTGGGGCAGGAGCAGGAGCACAGTCAGGGACAGGGGAAGGGGCAGGAGTTGGGGAAGGAGCAGGGTCTGGGGCAGGAACAGGAGCACAGGCAGGGGCAGGGGAAGGGTCACAGGCTCTGGCAAGGGAAGGGGAAGGGGCAGCAGTTCTGGCAAGGGAAGGAGCAGGAGCTGGGTCTGGGGCAAGAACCGGAGCACAGGCAGGGACAGGGAAAGGGGCAGCAGTTCTGTCAGGGGAAGGGGCAGGAGTTGAGGAAGGAGTAGGGTCTGGGGCAGGAACAGGAGCACAGGCAGGGACAGGGGAAGGGTCACTGGCTCTGGCAGGGGCAGCAGTTCTGGCAGGGGAAGGAGCAGGAGCTGGGGCAGGAGCTGGGTCCAGGGCAGGAACCAGAGCACAGGCAGGGGCAGGGAAAGGGGCAGCAGTTCTGGCAGGGGAAGGGGCAGGAGTTGGGGCAGGAGCAGGGTCTGGGGCAGGAGCTGGGTCCTCGGCAGGAACTGGAGCGCAGGCAGGGGCAGGGAAAGGGGCAGCAGTTCTGGCAGGGGAAGGGGCAGGAGTTGGGGCAGGAGCAGGGTCTGGGGCAGGATCAGGAGCACAGGCAGGGGCAGGGGAAGGGTCAGCGGCTCTGGCAGGGGCAGGGGAAGGGGCAGCAGTTCTGGCAGGGGAAGGGGCAGGAGTTGGGGCAGGAGCAGGGTCTGGGGCAGGAACAGGAGCACAGGCAGGGACAGGGGAAGGGTCAGCGGCTCTGGCAGGGGCAGGGGTAGGGGCAGCAGTTCTGGCAAGGGAAGGGGCAGGAGCTGGGTCTGGGGCAGGATCTGGAGCACAGGCAGGGACAGGGGAAGGGTCAGTGGCTCTGGCAGGGGCAGGGGAAGGGGCAGCAGTTCTGGCAGGGGAAGGGGCAGGAGTTGGGGCAGGAGCAGGGTCTGGGGCAGGAACAGGAGCACAGTCAGGGACAGGGGAAGGGGCAGGAGTTGGGTCCAGGGCAGGAACTGGAGCACAGGCAGGGGCAGGGGAAGGGGTAGGAGTTGGGGAAGGAGCAGGGTCTGGGGCAGGAACAGGAGCACAGGCAGGGGCAGGGGAAGGGTCACAGGCTCTGGCAGGGGAAGGGGCAGCAGTTCTGGCAAGGGAAGGGGCAGGAGCTGGGGCAGGAGCTGGGTCTGGGGCAGGAGCTGGGTCCTGGGCAGGAACCAGAGTACAGCCAGGGGCAGGGAAAGGGGCAGCAGTTCTGGCAGGGGAAGGGGCAGGAGTTGGGGCAGGAGCTGGGTCCAGGGCAGGAACCAGAGCACAGGTAGGGGCAGGGAAAGGGGCAGCAGTTCTGGCAGGAGCTGGGGCAGGAGCTGGGGCAGGAGCTGGGTCCAGGGCAGGAACCAGAGCACAGGTAGGGGCAGGGAAAGGGGCAGCAGTTCTGGCAGGGGAAGGGGCAGGAGTTGGGGCAGGAGCAGGGTCTGGGGCAGGAACAGGAGCACAGTCAGGGACAGGGGAAGGGGCAGGAGTTGGGGAAGGAGCAGGGTCTGGGGCAGGAACAGGAGCACAGGCAGGGACAGGAAAAGGGGCAGCAGTTCTGTCAGGGGAAGGGGCAGGAGTTGAGGAAGGAGTAGGGTCTGGGGCAGGAACAGGAGCACAGGCAGGGACAGGGGAAGGGTCACTGGCTCTGGCAGGGGCAGGGGAAGGGGCAGCAGTTCTGGCAGGGGAAGGAGCAGGAGCTGGGGCAGGAGCTGGGTCCAGGGCAGGAACCAGAGCACAGGCAGGGGCAGGGAAAGGGGCAGGAGCTGGGGCAGGAGCTGGGTCTGGGGCAGGAGCTGGGTCCTGGGCAGGAACTGGAGCACAGGCAGGGGCAGGGAAAGGGGCAGCAGTTCTGGCAGGGGAAGGGGCAGGAGTTGGGGCAGGAGCAGGGTCTGGGGCAGGATCAGGAGCACAGGCAGGGGCAGGGAAAGGGGCAGCAGTTCTGGCAGGGGAAGGAGCAGGAGTTGGGGCAGGAGCAGGGTCTGGGGCAGGATCAGGAGCACAGGCAGGGGCAGGGAAAGGGGCAGCAGTTCTGGCAGGGGAAGGAGCAGGAGCTGGGGCAGGAGCAGGGTCTGGGGCAGGAACCTGAGCACAGGCAGGGGCAGGGGAAGGGTCAGCGGCTCTGGCAGGGGCAGGGGTAGGGGCAGCAGTTCTGGCAAGGGAAGGGGCAGGAGCTGGGTCTGGGGCAGGAAGTGGAGCACAGGCAGGGGCAGGGGAAGGGTCAGCGGCTCTGGCAGGGGAAGTTGCAGGAGTTGGGGCAGGAGCTGGGTCTGGGGCAGGAACCTGAGCACAGGCAGGGGCAGGGGAAGGGTCAGCGGCTCTGGCAGGGGCAGGGGAAGGGGCAGCAGTTCTGGCAGGGGAAGGGGCAGGAGGTGGGGCAGGATCTGGGTCCAGGGCAGGAAGAGCAGCACAGGCAGGGGCAGGGGAAGGGTCAGGGTCTCTGGCAGGGGCAGGGGAAGGGGCAGCAGTTCTGGCAGGGGAGGGGGCAAGAGTTGGGGCATGAGCTTGTTCTGGGGCAGTAATGGCAGCACAGGCAGGGGAAGGGGCAGCTGCTCTGGCAGGGGTAGAGGAAGGGGCAAGAGCTGGAGGGTAGGAACAGGAGCACAGGCAGGGGCAAAAACAGTGGCTCTGGCAGGCGCAGTGACAGTAGCTGGGTCTGGGGCAGGAACAGGAGCACAGGCAGAGCAAGGGGCAGGGGAAAGAGTTTCATCCTTTGCAGGATCAGGAGCACAGGCAGGGGCAGGGGCAGGGGCAGGATTTGGGGCAGGGGCAAGAAAAGGAGCGCGGATAGGGGCAGGTGTGGGGGCAGGAGCAGTGCCGGGCTCAGGGGCAGGCTCTCCGTGGGCAGGTTCTCCAGCAGGCTCTTCCTGCACAGCTTCAGGCTCTCCGTGGGCAGGTGCCAGGTAACCCGCTGGCTCCTGGTCTCCTGCTGAAGTCGCTGCAGGCACCACCCCTCCCTCTGGAGCTGCCCATGAACTTGGAGCCGGCTCTGGTTCCTCAGATGGTGGAGCAGCTGTGAGAGGAGAAAAGCTCACCCACGTGCCTGCCTCTCGTGGCCTTTGCAGAGACAGAACCCAGCCCAGGGGCTCCCAGAGAAGCTGCAGCCAGGAAGGAACCCTGACCAGGACGTGTCCCCAACTGCAGTCCACCCACTGGGTGCTCTGAGCCCGGTCCTTGCTCCTGGACCCACACCAGCCTCTGGGGGCTCCTCCCTGTGGGGCCAGCACTGACCCATCCCCACACACCACACACACCCAGCCCCAGACTTCTCACCCTCGGGCTCGGCCTCCGTGGGCTCTGGCTCCTGGATCACACTCACTGAGTGAACGACTACTGGGGACAGTGGCCTGGGCGGAGTCAGAACCCTTCCCAGGTGATCCCCTGTCCCTGCTCCTGGAGAGGAGGGCGTGTCCACCAGCTTCCTCTCAGTCTCATCCACGGTCTTCTGCAAAGACAGGGACCGGTAGCCGGCCCAGAGGCATCACAGCCCTGCCCGGCTGTCTTCACTGTCCTCCTGCCCAGGCCCCCTGGTGCTCCCAGATAAGACACAGACCTGTGCGTGCACAGCCCTGCACCTGGGATGCAGTGACCCATCCCTGCAGGGCTCGGGATCAACCTTGGGCAGAAGGGCATAGCCCCCGCACACCCTGTCCCACCCAGCCAGGCTTGACCTGGGGTGTGAACATGACCTGCCCACTGGACATTGACCCCTCATCAGCCTGCTCCTGCTTGGAGTGGCCCCACCCTACAAGACCCCTCTTACACACACACACACACACACACACACACAGGGAGGGGACCTGGGGCTGTACAGTCAGATCAGAGTGTGTGGGGCTGGGCTGGCCGGCTCTGGGCCTCATGGTGTCACCTTTTGGTCCTTCCTGCCAAATGGCCAGAGGCGTCGGGGAGCCCTGACACGACATCCCCAGCGAGGGGAAGTGTTTGCAGGGCGCGCTTTCCTCAGCCTGCAGCCTCCGGACTTGGGGATGCAACACGCAAACATGTTCTTCGTTCGAGGATCTCCAACGAAATGAGCTGGGCAGGGAGCTGGCTCTGGAATGTGGGTGCCTGGTTACCCGAGTTCCAAATTCTGTTGGGGTCCGTTGTCAGGGAAGTGAGGTCACCACTGCCTGGGGCTCCCTTGCCCGACTTCCTTCTCCTACAAGAGCCCCCAAGGGCCCCCCTCCCCCAGCAGCTCTATGCTCACCCTCCACCCCATGCCCCATCCATACAGTGACACCCACACCGCCCACCCACAGCCCCCAGGGGGCCTGGGTGCAGCCAGTGTCCCCGCTGTGAGGACGCAGAGCTGGTTTCAGACCAGGCTTCTGCTCGTGACCAGGGCTGTGACCCTGGACAGACCCTGTGCCTCTCAGGGACTCCCCAGGCTCCCCATCTGCACAGTGGGGTGTTCTGGCTTCTACTTCTAGGGACACCATCAGGGGTAGGACCTCTACATACATTCCGTACCTGCTATCACAGGAGGCTGGGGCACACACTTGGCAATGCAAGGATGAGCCAGGGGCTGGGCGGGGCATGGAACACGCTCAGAGGGGCTGGGTCTGCTCTGGGGTCCAGGAAAGCCACCCCTTTGTCCCAGGCCCCGTGGGAAGGTTGCAATGAACTGATTCCAACCTTATCCCCTGGCGACACAGACTTCCAGGGGCTCCCATTAAGTTGAGGCTCAGGTCCCCAGGCCTCGTCTGTGCCCATGTGCGGGGCAGTCTCCACAGTGGTTCCCGGGCATTCCCGAATTTTGGTCACACATCCCTGGGGAGTCCCGTCCCCTCTGTGACTGCACTCTAAGAGAATGGAGCAAAAGGATGGGATGTCATTTCCAAGCTGATGGAGGAAAGTCTGTGACTTCTCCTGGTTTCCTCTCTCCTGTGTTCAGTCTCTGTCTCTGTCTCTGAGTGTCTCACAGGAGCAGGATCTGAGGGCTCCGGGGACGATGTGAGAAACCCTCAGAACTCTCCCTTGTCCCTGTTTCCCTTTCCTGTCCTGGTGCTCAGTTCCTTCCTAAGGCCTCCTCACCATGCCCAGAGCACTGACTCTGGAACCTCTTCCAAATGGGAACCCTGAGGCTGCACCTAGGAGGGTCCTGACCTTGGTCCCCCGACCAGTGGTCCAGTGCTCTGCCACATTCTGCATACCCAGGTCCTCAGCCCCCAAAGCCCCCAGGCTGCCCTCTGCTCAGAAGGACCTCGAGGGAGTACAAAGCATTTTCCCAGGACTGGGAGCACAGTGGGTCAGGGACGGAGATCCAAGGCCAGCAGGCTCTTCTACAAGCCTGTGGAATCCTGGAGACACCCATCTCTACAGCCCAACTGACAGTAGAGTAAGCTGAGGCCTTTTGTGCTGTAGCCCCCTCCACACTAGTGGGGGGTTTCTGTTCCTACTTCAAGGTGCCCAGGGAGGTGATGGACACCGGACCCCAGACCCTGTCCTCTCCCAGTGCCCTGGCAACCCTCCTGGGCCCCTTGGGGACCCCCTGACTATCAGCCTGACGTGTATCCCCTCGCCATGCTGTGGATCTGGGGTATGGCCAGGAGTCCTGATGCCCCTGCCCCATGGCCTAGCTGTCTCCGACCTCTTTCTTCTTTTTGTCACCCACCTCGCTCCCAGGGTGTCCTCCCCTTCTGACCCCCAGCTGGGCAGTCAGAGTATATGTGTGTGTGTGTGTGTGTGTGTGTGTGTGTGTGTGTGTGTGTGTGTGTGTCTGCGCACACAGGTACACATGCTTCTACCTGCCTGGGGATGCCCAAGGTCATGTCCCCACATGGGACGGGGTGGGGAGCTATCCCCAAGGATCTGAGGGGCTCTCATCCCCAAAGCAAACCTCATGGGTGGGTTGATGCTGGCCTAGGACTGGAGAGCAGCCCTGCTCCTTGGACTCTGCACCCCTCATTTGTCCTGGGCCAGTCCCTGCCTCTCTGGACCTCAGCTTCCCAACTGTCCCTGAGGGTTGGGCATGGAAATGCTTGAATGTGGCCGCTCTTCTGGGGTAGGTGGAGGACAGGTGCACCAGTCACACAGGCCTCCCCACTGAGAGGGTTAGGTGTTCACAGGGGACCTGCACACAGAATGTGTATCATGACCCAGTCCTGCTGTGGACGTGCCCAAGACCCATGGCTTCACACCTGACTGGTCCCTCATGTTCCCTCACCACTGCCAAGTGCTCTGTGGCCCCAGAGTCCGCTGAGCCCCAGAACCATGCCCACGCTGGGCAGCAAGTCTCAGGGTGCAAGGCCAGGTGGGTTGGATATCTGGGGATGCAAAGGTCACTGAATACCCCCTGCCCCACCCAGCTGGCCTGGAATGCAGACTCCCTCCCAGGGTCTAGCTAAGTGCATGGCTGGGCCAGGGGACCTGGTGGCAGCAATGGAGGCTGACTCAGGGCAGGGAGAAGATTGGTCCATCCCTTCCCCTTCTCTTCTCCTCATTCTGCCTCATCTTCCTGGCAGGACCCGGGACAGAGGTCCAGCCTGCCCCTGGCTGCAGCCCTGGCTAGAGTCAGAGGGACAGGAAGGAGGCCAGGGAGGAGGGGCCCACCACCAGGGTGCCCGAGTGTGAGGGTGTTGTTACTCTAATGAGGGACCCCGTGGGCCTTCAGGGATTTCAGCCCTTTTTAGATATGAGCTGGGGCTCCAGGACTTGGCCCCTGCCCCATCCTACCCCCCCGCCCCCACGAGGCCCTGCATCCTCCCCAGCCCAGTCCTTGACTGCAGCCAGTCCTCCCTCCAGCCCCAGGAAATCCAGCTGCTCCGGAGGCTGCAAAATCATTACAAGCTGGAGCCCGAGGAGCCCTATGGGGCCTGGTTCTGGGTCTCGGAGCCCCACAGTGAGGAGAGGTGAGGATGGGCAAGAGCGGGGAAAGGACAGAGTGGACTATCCCTGAAGGTCACGGCTCCCTGGTCAGCAGAGACTCTGTTGCATGCTGGCCCCTAGGGCACCCAGATTCCAGCTCCCGGGCAGGCTCTGGGAGGGAGACCAGAGTGTGGCTCCTGCTAGCTCAGACGTGTCACTCTGTCCTGTAGCTACCGCCTGTCCCGCCAGCTGGACTCCCCCTCCTAGTCGACCAGCAACACCTTCAGAGCCAAGAAGAACAGGCCGTCATCAAACTCAGGGACCAGCGAGTGGCTGGGCAGGCAGGGGAGGGCTCACTCTGGGCTCAGGGAGTCTCTGGGTGGGCTAGTGGGGGCTTGGGAGGGCTGGCCTTCCAGCTTCTCTGCGGAGGAGCCCTTTGGCTGGAGCCATTTGCCTCCCCTCTCTGGGGCCCGCTCTCCTCCTCTGTGCAATGGGGTGATGCTGAATGATTGCTCCCATGGCAGGAACATGTGGGGTGCTGGTGATTGACCTACGCTGGGCACAGAGCCTGGATTGCAGAGCACTGTGGGGGATAGTGAGCGGGGGCACCAGTGAGCACCCCTCCCCCCAAAAGCAACCTAGCCCCTCCATGCAGCCGCCAGGCCCCTGACTGGGAGCCCAGGAGCAGTGGCAGACCACACTCCTGACACAAGGTCCATGGGTGGGTGGCTCTTCTTCAGGAGTGGGAATGCAGCGGGAGCCCTGGGAGCACGAGGCCAGCCCCTCCCTCTGAGGGAAGGAGAGCAAGGAAGACTTTCCCTGGGGTGCCCCAAGGCCACGTAAGAGGGGAGGAGGCTGTCCCCATGCCCAGACAGCCCTTCCCCAGCACCCACTTACCTAGAGGGGAGGGGCAGGCGTCTTTGCTGCACACAGTAAATCTGGACTTGAAGGTACATGGAAATTCTGCTTTGGGCAGAATCTGAGCGTTGGGGTTTGGTTCTTTCACTTGCTGGGCTGATGAGACACATACGCTCTCCAGGACTCCTCGAATGAAGAGCTCTTGCAGAGTCCTGGGCATCCTGGACCTGGGGAGGGGAGAGGGGCATGTCCTCCCAAAGACAGGATGGTTTCAGGTCATGATCCTGGGCCAGGGCCAGAGACAGCCCCTCACTGCTCCCGACTCTAAGGCTGAGGGGACCTTTCTCAGGCACAACGATGCCCACTGAACGCGGGGACTTCAGAAAGGACACACACCTGGACCAGGTCCTGCTCCAGGACAGTGACTGCCTTCCCCAGCTCTGGAGGAAAAGGGACATCTTCAGCCTCTATGGGCGGGGGTCTTCTGTCCCACCAGCAGGTACCGGACGGTTTCTAGTCTGCCTCTGGAAATGCACCAGCACTGAGTGGGCCAATCACTGTCCACACACGAACATGGACAACGTGCTAAGGAAATGCCAGAGGTGATCCTGTGCAAATGGCCTGTGGGCCGGCGGGGTTGGAGGCTTCAGTGCCTTCCAGGGGCTGCGGGCTTCCTTTCCCTGGGTGGGAATCCTCCTGGAGTCTCGTCTCTGCCCTCAGGACTCCCTTCCTGCTGGTTTCAGGACCAAGGGAGAGACTGTGGTGTGGCTGGGAAGGCTCTGTCCGGGCCTCCTTCCTTCCACACACATCACTGCTCCCCAAGAAGCAGGGGCTGCTGCTCCTGCGTGCCCCACACATGGCTGGTGTAAGGCACACATTCCCTCCAAGGTACAGCTGCTCTGGCTCCGTCACATACATGGTGCCCACGGCTGCCTGGCTGGGCCAGGTGTCCAGAAGAGCTCTCCTTTCCTGGGATCAGGGTTCCTATTCCTGGCCAGAGAAAGACGCCCCATCTTTCCTCTGCTGGAGAAGGTGAATTCCTGGGCCGGGTGGCCCTCAGGTTCCTGAGGACATGGTGGTCCCCACAGGTCCCCTGGAGAGAAGGGTGTTGGGCACCCCTGTCTGGGAGAACAGTGAGCAGCACCCATCCCAGGCCGCAGGTGCACCCATCACCCAGCATGCTTGTCCTCGGACTCACCCCCGGGAGCTCTGGCTGGGTTTTCCAGGAGTGTTCAGCACAGCGGTGGTGGAGAGAGCAGGGAACGGAACAACACTAATGCCCAAGGAGATGGATGGCGGCTCAGTCAGTTAAGCCACTGACTCTTGATTTTGACTCTGGATGTGGTGTCATGGTGCTGGGATTGAGCCCCACATAGGGTCTGTGTTCAGTGCAGCGTGGGCTCAGGATTCTCCTTCCACCTCCTGCCTCTCCTGTCATTCTCGTGCCATGCTCTCTCTCTCTCTCTAAATTAAATAAACAATATCTTTATAAAAACTGAGGAGGGCACGTGCTGTGACGAACACTGGGTTTTATACATAACTAACGAATCATTAAACACTACATCAAAAACTATGTGCTATACACTAGCTAACTGCACATGATAAAAAAATAAAAATAGAATCATACAGAATACTTTTAAAAATTGTAAGAAATCATAACATTAATTTTGCCATTTTAAACATTTTCAGTATAAAATTCAGTAGTGTTAAGTATATTTACACTGCTGTGAACATTCCATCTTGCAAATCTGAACTCCAGAACGTTCCATCTTGCAAATCTGAAATTCTGTACTCATTCTTATTTTTTTATATTTTATTTAAATTCAATTAGCCAACATCATTAGTTTTTGATGTAGTGCTCAATGACTCATTAGTTGCGTGCTCATCAGATCAGCATCTTTATTTTTCTAATTTAAATTTTAGTTAACATACTGTGCAATATTGGTTTCTGGAGTGCAATTCTGTGATTCATCACTGAATACGACACCCAGTGCTTATCACAGCAAGTGCCCTCCTTAATCCCCATCACCGACTAGCCCCTCCCCCACCCCCTCTCTCCAGGGACCCTCAGTTTGTCCTCTATCATGAAGATTCTCTTATGGTTTGTTTCCTTCTCTGCTTTTTTTCTTTTCCTCCTTCCCACATGTTCCTCTATTTTCTTTCTTAAATTCCACATATGAGTGGGATCATATGGTATTTGTCTTTCTCTGACGGGCCTTTGACTGTCTGCACCCATTAAATCACAAATTTCCCCCTTCCCTGAATCTCCTGGTTACTACAGTCTAGTTTCTTTTTTTTTTTTTTTAAAGATTTTATTTATTTATTTGACAGAGAGAGAGACAGCCAGTGAGAGAGGGAACACAAGCAGGGGGAGTGGGAGAGGAAGAAGCAGGCTCATAGCGGAGGAGCCTGATATGGGGCTCGATCCCAGAATGCCGGGATCACGCCCTGAGCCAAAGGCAGACGCTTAACCGCTGTGCCACCCAGGCGCCCCACTACCAGTCTAGTTTCTATCTCTGGAAATATGGCTACTTTGGAGAGCTCCCAGCTGTGGATTCCTACAGTATTTGTCTTTTTGTGAGGGCTTATTTCACGAAGCATCGTGTCCTCAAAGTTCATGCATGTTGTAGCAGGTGTCAGGATTTCATTCCTTGGTAAGACTGAATAATATTTCATTGATGGATAGACCACATTTGGTTTATCCATTTATCCGTTGGTGGACATTTGAGTTGCTTCTACCATTTGGCCATTTGTCTATTGTGAAGAGTGCTGCTGTGACATGGGTGTGCAAATATCTCTTCCAGAACTTGCTTTCTAATTCTTTTGAATATATACCCAGAGGTGGGATTGCTGGATCATACTGTACCTGCATTTTTAGTTCTTGAGATGCTTTGATACTGTTTTCCATAGTGGTACACCATTTTACAATCACACCAACAGTGCACAAAAGTTCCAGTTTCTCCACATCTTTGCCAACATTTGGAGTTTTCTGTTTCTGGTTGTCTTTTTTTTTTTCAGTACCCATCAGAATGAATGTGAGCTGATATCTCTGTGGTTTTGGTTTAGTCTCCTCTGATTATTAGTCATATGAGTGTATTTTCATATGCTTGTTGGTCATTTGCATACATCTTTGGAGAAGTCAATTCAAGTCCTTTGCCCATTTTAAAATCAAGTCATTTGTTTTGTTATTGTGCTGTATGAGTTTTTTTTTTTTTTAAAGATTTTATTTATTTGACAGAGCAAGGGACAGCCAGCGAGAGAGGGAACACAAGCAGGGGGAGTGGGAGAGGAAGAGCTGGCTCCCAGCAGAGGAGCTCGATGTGGGGCTCAATCCGAGAATGCCAGGATCACGCCCTGAGCTGAAGGCAGACGCCTAATGACTGAGCCCTCCAGCACCCCATGAGTTCTTTATTTATTCTGGATATTAACTCACCATCAGATATATGATTTGCAAACACTTTCTCCCATTCTGTAGGTTGCCTTTTCACCTGTTGTGTCCTGTGATTCACAACAGTTTTTTACTTTCATGTGTCCTCTTTGCCTTTTAGTTTTGTTGTTGCTATGTTTTTGGTGTCTATCTAAGAAATCATTGTCCTATCCAGTGTCATGAAGCTTTTCCCCTGTGTTTTCTTATGGGAGATGAACAGTTTTAGGACTTTCATTGAGGTCTTTGATTCATTATTTAGTTCATTTCCGTAAAAGGTGAAATGGAAGAGTCCATCTTTGTTCTTTGACATGGGAATATCCAGCTTCCCAACACAATTTATTTTGTTAAATTGTATTTTATTTTATTTAAATTCAATTAACATATAGTATATTAGTAGTCTCAGAGGTAGAGTTTCAGTGATTCGTCAGTCTTATATAACACCCAGTGCTCATTACACCCCATACCATCCTTAATGCCCATCACCTAGTTACCCCATCCCCCCCACCCTTCAGCAACCCTCAGTTTATTTCCTATGGTTCACAGTCTCTTATGGTTTGTCTCCCTGTCTGATTTCATCTTGTTTTATTTTTCCTTCCCTTCCTCTATGATCCTCTGTTTCATTTCTTTTTTTCTTTTAAGATTTTATTTATTTATTTGTCAGAGAGAAAGAGAGAGAGAGAGCACAGCAGGGGGAGTGGCAGGCAGAGGGAGAAGCAGGCTCCCCGCTGAGCAAGGAGCCTGATGCAGGACTTGATCTCAGGATCCTGGGATCATGACCTGAGGTGAAGGCAGACACTTAACTGTCTGAGCCACCCAGGCATCCCCTCTGTTTTGTTTCTTAAATTCCACATATGAGTGAAATCATATGATAATTATCTTCCTCTGATTGACTTATTTTGCTTCGCATAACACCCTCTAGTTCCATCCATGCATTGTAAATGGTAAGTATTCATTTCTGATGACTGAGTAATATTCCAGTGTATGTATATACACCACATCTTCTTTATCCATTCAACTGTCAATGGACATCTGGGCTCTTTCCATAGTTTGGCTATTGCGGACATTGCTGCTATAAACATTGGGGTGCAGGTGCCCCTTCAGATCACTATGTTTGTATTTGGGTGGTAAATATCTAGTAGTGCAATTGCTGGGTCATAGGGTAGCTCTAGTTTTAACTTTTTGAGGAACCTCCATACTGTTGTCCAGAGTGGCTTCACCAGCTTGCATTCCCACCAACAGTGTAGGAGGGTTCCTACGTCTGTCCCATTCCTGAGGATGTCCCACATCCTCGCCAACATCTATCATTTCCTGACTTGTTCATTTTAGCCATTCTGACTGGTGTGAGGTGGTATCTTATGATTTGTATTTCCCTGATGGCAACTGATGTGGAAAAATTTTTCATGAGTCTGTTGACTATTTGTATGTCTTCTTTGGGGAAATGTCTATTCATGTCTTCTGCCCATTTCTTGACTGGATTATTTGTTCTTTGGGTGTTGATTTGGTAAGTTCTTTATAGATCTTGGATAGTAGCCCTTCATCTGTTAAGAAATTTGTAAAAATCTCCCGTCCTATAGGTTGTCTGTCGGTTTTGTCGACTATGTCCTTCGCTGTACAAAAGCCTTTTATCTTGATTAAGTCCCAATAATTCATTTTTGCTTTCATTTCCTTTGCCTCTGGAGACATGTCTAGCTAGAAGTCGCTGCAGCTGAGGTCAAAAAAGTTTCTGCTTATGTTCTCCTCTAGGATGTTGATGGATTCCTGTCTCCCATTTAGGTCTTTCATCCATTTTGAGTTTATCTTTGTGGACAGTGTAAGAAAGTGCTCCAGTGCCATTCTTCTGCATGTGGCTGTCCAGTTTTCCCAGCACCATTTGTTGGAGAGACCATCTTTTTTTCTGCTGGATATTCTTTCCGCTTTGTTGAAGATTCATTGACCATAGACTTGAGGGTCCATTTCTGGGTTCTCTATTCTGTTCCATTGATCAATGTGTTGGTTTTTGAGACAGTACCATGCTGTCTTGATGATGACAGCTTTGTAATAGAGCTTGAAGTCTGGAATTGTGATGCCCCCAGCTTTCCTTTTTTTTCCCCCAACATTCCTTTGGCTGTTCGGGGTCTTTTCTGGTTCCATACAAATTTTAGGATTGTTTGTTCCAGTTCTGCGAAAAATACTGGTGTTATTTTGATAGGGATTGCATTGAATGTGTAGATTGTTTTGGGTAGCAAAGATATTTTAACATTTTTTTTCCTCCAGTCCATGAGCATGCACTGTTTTTCCATTTCTTCATGTCTTCCTCAATTGCTTTCATAAGTGATCTATACGTTTCTGAGTTTAGATCTTTTACCTCTTTGGTTAGGTTTATTCCTGGGTATCCTATGGCTTTTGGTGCAATTTTAAATGGGATTGATTCCTTGATTTCTCAAGCTACTCGACCTTTCAATTGACCCAGTGGTAGTTGGGTTGTAGAGTAAGTGGAAGTTTCACATTATCCCTTGTTCCTTAGCCTACTGTTGTATTTGCTTTCCTGTGAAGTGGGTGCCGTGATCTGATTTGATAATGATTGGGATACCATAGCAATGAATCCAGATTTCTAATGTTTTGATAATAGTGTTTAAAGCATTTTTTTTCTGGCAAGAATAGGAGAACACTATTTTTGACCATGTGTCTATAATGGTACATGGGTACAGTTTATTCTTTGATACAGACAAGGGTTGGTTATATTCAATTTGTATATTTTGGAAGAGTCTGTCAGCTTTGACTTTATGTGGGTATTCATTAGAGTTCTCTTGGTTTTAACTTTGGCAATTATGGCATTCTCTCTCTCTCAGTGAGTCGTTTGGTAACAGTATACATTTTGCTTCCTCTATGTTCTCTGTTATGCCAGCATGACCTCCTTGGTGATGTGCCCATGCAATGATTGTATTGATTGCCATATCTATGTGTTCCGGTTTCATATTCCATTATCCTTCGTGTTCATGGATGGTTCCATTTTGAATTGTTTTCCTCTTCTGCCAAAAATCATTGGTTTTTTAAATGATGTTTTTAGATATTTTGGCCTCACTCATTTTCCTAATGAGGTTCTCTGCCTGGTGTTTAATTTGGTTCCTTTAGAGTTATTCTTCTGATGTACAGAAACATGCATGATGAAGATGGAAATGTCAGCCAGGGCTAATTTTTAAAAAAGATTTTATTTATTTGACAGAAAGAGAGACAGCCAGCGAGAGAGGGAACACAAGCAGGGGGAGTGGGAGAGGAAGAAGCAGGCTCCCAGCAGAGGAGGGAGCCCAATGTGGGGCTCAATCCCAGAACTCTGGGATCATGTCCTGAGCCGAAGGCAGATGCTTAACGACTGAGCCACCCAGGTGCCCCAGCCAGCGCTAATTTCTGTCATATGTTCTTAACTCCTATGTTCTTATTTTCTGCTGGGCAGTCATTTTTCTGACCTATTTCTAACCACAGTTTTGTGTCACTAGTTACTGCCATGAGTCTGAGAATAGATACACCTCATTCTGGTTTTCTTGAACAGATTCATCAATCACCAGTTTTCTAGCTATTTGTTTTGCATATTGTGCTGACCCTCATTGGATGCGTAGGACTGACTCTCTGTCTCTCTGTCCTATTCAGAAAGGTATCATTTCTGTAATAGGACTTAAGGTCAGGAGTGGTTCTGCTTTGTTCATCTGGAATCTTCTTTTCCCACTCCAGAATAGCCTTTGGAGTTTTTGTATCATTGATGTCTTGTCTTGTCTCTTCTTTTCTTTTTCTTTCTTTCTTTCTTTCTTTCTTTCTTTCTTTCTTTCTTTCTTTCTTTCTTTCTTTCTTTTGTTCGTTCTTTTTTCCTTTCCTTTCCTCTTTTCTTTTCTTTTCTTCTTTTCTTTTCTTTTCTTTCTTTCTTTTCTTTCCTATTGATTTTCAGTGAATGGTCCAGCCTTTTGTAGGGCCTCTGAGAGAGCCCAGGTGAGCCTCCAATTAATTGGTATCTGTTCTCAGAACATGGGGATCTCTTAGTCCAGCAGTCAATCTGGTAAACTTTGAGGTCTTGAAGAGTTTCAGTCCTCAGAGACCATGTCGCAAACCCTTGTGAGTATAGGCATTCTAGGGTATGCTCAGAGCCCTCATTAGCTGGTACCAGCATGTGACGATTTCAGACAGCATTTCCCAAAGAAGTACCTCTTGGGTCTGCATCCATGTCAGTTCCCTACACTTCCTTACACTAGTTATGTGATCAGTGTGTTTCAGGATAATTTCCACATGTGATTTTTGCTCTTTCCTACCAGTCCTATCTGTTTCTGATCTTCTTCCTTTATGGTAGGGGTTGGGAAACAACCTGTGTGGTGTAGGAAGGGGTGTGGTAGTTGTCTGCCTTTAGAGGACCGAATGATGACTACAAACTGTACTGTAGTTTGAGATCCTGAGCCCTAACTTAGGTCAATTGTCCATCCTCTGAGTGTCAGGAATTCCATCACTTTACTTGGATCTCATCTGTTCTCCAAGTTGTCCTCAGAAATAAGGATGTCATCCATCTAGGGAATACTGGTTTGTGTGTATGTTTTTGTTTTAGAAAGGTCCTGGATGTTCCTGAAAATAATACTGTTGAGCACCCTTTCCTGTCTTATTGGCCATCTTTTGAGAAACATCCATTTTAATTTAATTTAATTTAATTTAATATAATTTTATTTTATTTTATTTTATTTTATTTTTAGCCGAGGTATAGTACATCATTGGCTTTTGATATAATGTTCAGTGATTCATTAGTTCAGTATAATACTCACCGTTAGTCATATCATGTGCCCTCTTTAATGCCCATCACCCAGTTACCCCTTCCCCCACCTCCCTTTCCTCACTCTCAGTTCGTTTCCCAGAGTCTCTATGGTTTGTCTCCCTCTCTGATTTCTTCCCATTCAGTGCCCCCCATACCCCTATTGTCCTCTGCGCTATTCCTTATATTTCACATATGAGTGAAACAATATGATAATTGTCTTTCTCTGATTGACTTATTTCATTTAGAATAATCCCTTCCAGTTCCATCCATGTTGATGCAAATGGTAGGCATTCATCCTTTCTGATGGCTGAGTAATATTCCATTGTGTATATGAACCACATCTTCTTTATCCATTCATCTGTTGAAGGGCATCTCAGCTCCTTCCACAGTTTGGCTATTGCGGACATTGGGGTGCAGGTGCCCCTTTGGATCAGTACATTTGTATCTTAGAGATGAATACCTAGTAGTGCAATTGTTGGGTCAAGTGTCTTGAGGAGCCTCCATACTGTTTTTAAGAGTGGGTGTACCAGCTTGCATTCCCACTGACAGTGTAAGAGGGTCCCCTTTCTCCACATCCTCTCCAACATTTGAAGTATTTATTTTTAAATAGACTGTCTTTTATGGTTGATGCATAGGAATTCGTTATTGACAAGTCTTTGTCCGTGTGTGTGTTGCAAATCTTTACTTCCCAGTCTATGGCTTGCCTTTTCATTTCCTTAATGGTCATGAGATAAGGAGAAACGTCACATTTTTATGAAGTCCCACTGAATCTTTTCAAAAGGTTAGTGCACTCCGTGTCCCACCCCGAGATCAACATTTTCTACACATCTTCCAGAAACGGTCTAACATTAAGCTATGGTCCATCTCAAATTTCTAAATTCCATTTTTAATTCTAATAGTGTATTTATGGACTATTTTGGATTTTCTGTGTACACCATCATATTATCTGTGTATAGTGACAATTATCCCCTCAATTCTTATACCTTTTGTTTCTCTTGCCTTATAACTCTGGGTAGATTCTCCAATGCAGTGTTGAATAGAGCAGTATTGTTTGAGGATTTTAATATACCTTTCTCAGTATCTGCTAGAAAAAGCAGACAAAACATTGGTAACAAATGTCACCTAATAGACATATATGGAACATTACCTAATAAGTGCAGAATACATTCTTTTCTAGTGGTCACAGAATATTACCCAAATAGATGGTATGCTGGGTCACAAATCAAGTCTACAAATTTTAAGAGCCTGAAATTAACTAGATTCTATTCTTAGACCACAGGGGAATTGAGCCTGTAGTCATAATGAAAAGAAAACCAGGAAGTCCCTCAATGTTTAAAAAATTAAATGGAACTTTGCTGCATATCCTAAGGGTCAGAGAGGGAATCGCAATAGAAATTCCCCACCTTTCCATGTCAGGGCTCACAGACAATGGCCCTCTATCTGTGAAGAGACCTCACTATCCTAATCTAGACGGGAGTTCAGCTTCAGAGCTCTGCCTGCCCCAGCCACACTTAGCAGCCTTGGCCTGTGCCTCCGCCCCCAGCTGCCCTTTCTGGTGGCCCTGAGCTAAGGGCGTCAACATGGCCATATGGTAATGGGAAACTCCCCACTCCTAGTGATGATGGTGCTATTGTATTTTCCTCACCACTGCAAAAACATGATTTCTCAGAGAAATATGACACAGAGTAGCTTCTTGACCTTCCTTCAGGTTTGAAAATCATCTGGTGAGTCATCTATTAGAAACATGGATTCAACATGTGTTCTTTCTTCTGGAAAAGAAATAGACTCAATAGTAATTATGGCTTCCTGAGCACCTGCTCTTAAGAGACACCATACTGGCTCTTTGTAGCATAGTCCCTGTTAAACTTCTCAGATAGGATGTAGATATTATTAGGCCCATTTTCTAGATGGTTAGATGGGGACTCAGACAATACGAGCCACAGAGGATTTTAGTGTCAGAAACCTAAGTGGGATCCCCAAATTGACTCCAAATCTCTTGTTGTTCCATACAGGGTATTATTTCCATCTTATCTCTGGGCTTCTCGATCTGGAAACCTATCAAGTATCAGCATTTTCTTGTCGTGTGGCCAACTGGAATGAATTCAGCTGGCCTTTTCACCTCTGCCCACGGTGATCATGAAGATAATTATCTCAGTGGAGGACCTCTGGTGATATACTCCAGGATCCTTAGGAATAGAGACAGTATAATATTTTTCTGGTATTAAAGTTACTGAAACCAACTATCTTTTTTAGTCGATTCAGGCTCTGGTATGTTCAGAGTGTGCTGTAAGACAGGTCTGAAATAGTATTTAAAAACACTCAGCCTCTTCTACGAAGTGAGCCAATGCTTATAAACATGGCTAAAATATTCCCTTACCTACAATGACTTCCCAGCCATCGTAGTGTTTATATGGTATGACTGTGACTTACATTAGTCAACCTTTGCAGAGAAAGAACTTAGTGCGTCCAGGGGGCACTTCATGTTGAAATTAGTTGGTGACAACGAGCTACTGTGTTTTATTCTGCAGTCCAAGGCAATGGTGCCAGACATCTCTAAGGCGTCTAGCAGTTCTACAATTCTGATTTTAAGTGGTCTGTGTGCTTCAGAGATTTGGGCAGGAGAAGGGCAGGAGTCCAGAGACTGTGAACACTTCTGTTACCTGTGCTGACCATGGAGCAGGTAGCCTTCCGTGGGCATCATTTTGATTTCTTGGTACTCTTGTGAAAGGTGCTTTTGTCTCAAATTCCTCCATTTAGTAGTAAGTATAATGATAAAAGTAATTTTTATCTTATATCATCTGTGGGCCCTGATCCTGGGCTCCCAGGGAAGCTATCCTTTAACATTTTACCCAGTTCAAAATGACTGGACAAAACCTCAAAGCATGGGCCCTATTTCTGCCCCAAGCACATGTTGGACATCTGCTTCGAGAAGAAAACAATAACCAAAAATGCCAACATAAAGATAAGAAAAAATAAAGAACCTCTTTGGCTCCCGTAAGATTAAAGTCATACTGACATGTACATACTGAAAACATAAGAAAAAGTCTGTCACTTTCTGGAATCTTCTTCCTCATTGTGGTGTGTAACTCTGTATGTAACACAAAACAGAACAAATATATAACCCTGCCGCAAGTGTTCCTTCCCCGGAGCACTCCCTTCTTTCTGAAGATTGTGTCTCCCAGGCAGCTGTCCTGACTTGGGTTTTGAATAAAACTCTTTTCCTTTCTCTCTAAAATGTTTATTTAGTTCATTTAGTGTCGACAATAACAATACACTTTCTTTTTAAGTGAAAAATATATGTTCCTGGTTCACAACAGCAACAGCACAGAAGGGCGGCTGTTCTCCATCCTGGACGCTTTCCTGCAGAAGCAAGCATGTGTATATAGATTCCAGCACAAATGGGCTCATCCTAGAAGGATGCGTTGAAGGTCTGAGAAGCACTGTCCACTCCATGGGTGAGACCAGAAGGTGAAGCTCTTCCCAATTAGAGCATTACTTTTTAGGTCTTAAAGTTGCCTTGGAAATGCATGAAATCATTGCATTTCCTAAAGCCCAAGCCTTGGAGGGTCTGAGAGCAGCTGATCTTGCCTGGAACCAGGCACACCCCAGCAGGGAGGGCTGGTGCAGAAAGGGAAGGGGCCGGGCTCTGAGGGTCTTCTCTGGCTAGAGGGGTCCCCGGAAGGGGCCAGGTGTGTGTGTGGGGCCTGGCGCACGACCCCACCCATGCTGGGTGTTGGGGCAGGGAGGCGCCTCCTGGACCCCCTGCACTCGCAGGGTTGCCTGGCATCCAAGGGGCTTGGGGCACACCTTCCCCGACCAATCACTGCATGGGGGTGGAGCTACCTCTCTGTGGTTGGTCCCAGAGTTGCAAAGGGTTGCAGACCTGGGGCAGAAGAAGGGACGCTGGGAGAGAGTTGTCCTGCGGAGTTCCCGGCTGGGTGAGTGCGAGATATGTGCCGGGGTGGGGGTCCGGGGGGAGGGTGAGCCCCGGGTGGGAGGCGGGGTTCTGGAAGGGCGTGTGGAGAGGGTTCATCACGGGTGAGTTTTCTTTTTCCCTTTAAAGTCTCCTCTGCCCGATGTCTGTCAACTGGCTGTATTCCCCAGACCCGTGAACTCCAGGGCGCCCGCGCACCTGAGCTTTTGTGGGATGGGTTGCAGAATTTCAGGGTTTCCCGTGTTCCCCTGGAAGAGTGCAGGTAAGGACCACACACAGTCCCCATCTTCAGTTGGCTGTGCCCTGGTTCCCTGACACAGTGCAGGTGATGGACCTTGAGCAGTACTCGGAGTTCAGCAGGGCGTTCCCTGTTCCCCCAGGCACAGGTGTGGCAGTAGCAAGCCCCAGAGCCGTCCTCCAACTTCAGCATTATGCCCCGTGTCCCCTGGGGTTGGTGCTAATGGGGTGTCAGGATCCTGCAGGAGGGTCCTCCAGGTTCCTGCTGCCCCAGGCACAGGTGTGGTGGTAACAAGCCCCAGCTCCATCCCCCAGCCTCAACATTGTACCCTGTGCCCCGGAGTTGGTGGTATTTGGCTGTTAGAATCATGCTGGAAGGTCCTCCAGGCGGGGGCCTGGAGGCGGGCGTAAAGCAGACCCCACTCTGGTTGTATTTGGAACAGATGAGTTGAGAGTTTGGAAGAGTAATTCCACTTTCCAGAAAAGGCAAGGTCATTGGTCTATTTAGAATGAAGATAATTACTAGTAAAAAACAAGTATATGTTGCCCCTTCGCCCAGAAACCGAAGCAGGTGTGCGGGCTATAGGTTAGAGGTGCCTTCTTCTCCCCAGCTGACAGCACTTCTCTGCTCTGGCTCCACGAGACCCGAGGTTTTGAACGTCAGCATCTGAGTCAGCGAGGCAGCTTGTCACAGGACGTCAGCGTTCAGAGAAAGCACACGTACGTTTGGCGAAATGTCCTATCTATGTCAGGACTGGAGGTAAAACCTCTCATTTTCTCAAAACCTCCTGGGCTTTTCTCTTTTCTCTAGCTGAGCCACGAAGTAAAACGTAAGTAGCTGTCAGCATTCTCGATTTGGTGCAAGAGTTACGTAGTTTCCCTGCAGGTAGAACATTGCAGGGGATCACATTTTCTCTGTTCATTTATTGCTTACGAATGTATTTTGAACATCTGTTTGCTAGGAAATCCTCTTTTATTTGAAAGGGAAGGTGAGATTCACTCTGTGTGTGTTGTAATGTCTAATTTGTTCCTTAATCTAACAGTGTTATTCACTTGGGCCTAGGATATAGATGTGTGGCCAGCATCTAGAGTTAGGTGGCTTTTTGTCGTCAGATACAGACTTGGATGATGTCATTTGTCAAAGGTGATGTTTCATCATTGGTTAGTCTTTTCATCGAAAGAGTTACAAATAGGGTCTAGGGAAAATTCAAAATTATTCAAGGCAGACTTTTACTGTTTAAAAGTTGAGCTTGACTTTCTAGTTTTACTAAATGTATCATCTAGATATTTTGAGGAGCTGTTTTCTCTGTAGTTTCTTCAGTGGTGGAGTCAGAAGGAGAGTCTGGGAATTCTTTTGGATAGACGCATGCTGGTGGCTTCAAGGGGTTTGGTGTCAGGAGCCCTGGGGTGAATTGTGCAACTGCTTGCCTGACCCTGGGTGTATCTCACAGAATTTTTGTTTCCTCTTATGAAATTCCTCGCAGATAATGTTCTGCTTAAAGGGGAACCTTCCCATCCTGTTGGTGGCAATGCAAAGTGGTACAGCCAGTCTGGGAAACAGTGTGGGGGTTCCTCAAAAAGTTAGACATTGAACAACCATATGATCCAGCAATTGCTCTCCTAGGTATTTACCCAAAGGATACAAAAATGCAGATTCAAAGGGGGTACATGCACCATGATGTTTATAGCAGCAATGTCCACAGTAGCCAAACTATGGAGAGAATCCCAAAGTCCATGCACTGATGAATGGATAAAGCAGATGTGGGGTACATATATATAATGGAATATGACCCAGCTTCAAAAAGAATGAAATCTTACCATTTGCAAGGATGTGGATGGACCTAGAGTGTATTAAGCTAAGCAAAATCAGTGAGGAAAGACACATATCCTATGCTCTCACTCATGTGGAATTTCAGAAAGAAAACAGATGAACAGAGTTGAGGGGTGTTGAGAGAAGCAAACAAGGAAACAGACTCAACCTTAGAGAACAAACTGAGGGTTGCTGCAGGGCAGGGGCATGGGAGGAAGGGTTAAATGGGTGAGGGGTATTAAGGAGGGCACTTGTGATGAGCACCAGCTACTGTATGCAGGTGAGGAATCACTAAATCCTACCCCTGAAGCGAATATTCCATGGCATGTGAACTAAATGGAATTTAAGTAAGAGAAGAAAGGAAAAAGTGTTCTGCTTCATGAAGAGAGTGAGGTAAAAATGTCGTGATTTGGGCTGTACTATTGTGTAGATGATAGTTGTAAAACACCCTGTTGTAGGATACGCTAGTTTCTTATTGCATAAGGAGCCCTCAGAAAGCTGCAATGAAAGATCCAGATCTCAGAGCACGTTCATGCTCCACTGATATGTACCAGTTTGCACAGGTAGGAAGGAAGGTGCAGAGAAATGCAACAGAAGGGGAAAGTAGGTGTGAACCTTTCATTAGTTAGCGTTATAGCTTTCTCATGAAAGCCTTGAGCCAGTGTGATTTTGGAAGAAGAGGGGTAATCCTGGAGCTTTGCAGGAGACCGGGGAGTTCCAGGTCTGGGTATAGGTGACAGGGGTCCCAGAGGAGAGCTGAGTGCATTCTGCAGCAGGGTGTGGGCAGGGCGGGCTCCAGGGGTGGCTGTGGGTCTCCTGTGTGAGAGTTGTGACAGGTGAGGGCTGTGTGCAAGTTCCCTGCTGAGGACAAGTGAGGCACAGGCAGAGAGCTGGCAGAGAACCTTCTTCTGGGCCACCAGCCTCACCCAACACACACAGCCTCATCGTCTGTCCCTGTCACTCCAGTTCAGACTGTCAGAGTCACCAGGCCGAGATGTTTGGTGGTGCTGCTTTCCTTGCATGTGTGAGAAGTTTCAAACCTGAGGTGATGGATGTGATGGGTCCTCAGAACATCTGTTACTCTTTTATTTCCTGCTCTACTTTCAATCACTGAAGTGAATTGGACCTGCTAGTGGAAGGAGCTATCTGTGCCTTTTATTTCCTGTTTTAATTAAACAATGGAAAAACAGTCTTCTGAAATATTAAGAGAATCCTTTGTGGGTGTTCATGTTTTTTCTTCTGTGAGCCACATTCCGATATTAGAAATTATTTGTTAAAGTAAAACAGCCTCAGAGCTGTCACA
The DNA here is from genome assembly GCF_024610735.1 of Ursus americanus. Lineage (NCBI taxonomy): Eukaryota > Metazoa > Chordata > Mammalia > Carnivora > Ursidae > Ursus > Ursus americanus. The sequence goes on along the minus strand of NC_142128.1, from coordinate 26,055 downwards.
GGGTTTGGTGGCCTTTGTGAGAGGGAGAAAGGGAGAAGGAGTGTGGGTTCTTTAGGAGCTCGGGGAGTGCCACATTGTGCTCCCAAAGGAAATCGAGCCCCCCCCCCGTTACCTTTCCCAGGGTGGGGGCGGGGGGGGGTGCTGCTTACCTGGAGGCCCACCCTGGGCTCTGGAAGCTTGACCCAGTGAGTCACTTGCGACTTGAGCTGGGGAATTGATGAAGAAAACAGAATGAATGCTGGGGGTTGCCTGTATCTTTTGGACGCAGACAACTCCATGTAGCAAAGGAACTCTTCACCCGTGAGGTGTGTCGGGATTCCTGAGGGTGTGGGGTTTGATTCATGGGCTGAGGTTGTGTCTTCATCCTTACCTGGACCAGAGCCATGTTGTCTGGCTGTGGTGATCCTAACCCTTAGGTGACCGTGTCATTATTATTATTGATGTTTTAGGAAAGCACTACAGACATTGACTTTGAGATACACATAGCAAAAGGAACAACACAAAGTCAAATATATAAGTCATGATTGAACTTGAGGTATCTCTCATTGGTGAGGTATCTCTCATTGTAGGGCTGCCCAAATGAGAAAGACCAAGGAATTCTATGTGGATAGAAGTGTGCTGTGCACAGGGAGTGTTTTATTCCATCAGTTGACTTCTCTCTCTGAAGGAAAAATAGAGTGGTGTCTGGAGCTGGGTTTCTGATTGGAAGGCCTGGGAGTCCAGTGAATCGAAGAGCAGTGTTCATGCTGGCATGGTGCTCAGTGCCCAGTGAGCGAGGGTTGGAAGCTTGGACTCAGAAGCGCTGGTGTTCAGGGAGGATGTTGTCTGAGTTTGCAGCACATCGAGTCACTTGCCTGGTCTGCCTAATCGGGCCAGTTTCTGCCTTTTTAAGGGCAGCTTGAAAATGGCTTGCAACCATTGGGCATCTGTGGAGTGGTCTGCATGGGACCCCTGTGTGGGCCAGTGTAGACACAACCCAGGGAATTCCAGAGCTAATGATGAACACGTTTGTGAGGCTGGAGATTGCTTCTCTGTGAGAAGGATTGAGCTGGAATGGAAAGATGTCTCTGGGTCTTAGGACTCACTGAGCGGGTGCCAGCCTGGCAGGGTGGTTGGATCAGATAGCTGGGGGTTGTGACATCGTGGTCTTGGACTGTCGCTCTTGATGGGCAGGCCAGGTTGCTACAAGGATCGGGACTGGGGTTTCTTCCGCCCACCCCCACCCCCACCACCCGCCCGGGCAGCACTCAGGCTGCATATGTGATAAGACAGTTGGTTCCTGATTGGTTCTCAAGCCCTCGGCTCAGCAGGGTGGTCAGTGGGAAGCAGCCCCCAGGCAGCATTATGGATTCTTGCCCAGTGTGCTGCCCGTTTCCTTGGAGTACACACAGCAGATGTCCTCTGCCTGGTGTCTGAGTTCAGCCAGCAGAAGCACTTCTTCCAGAGCCACACCCCTGAGAAATCCTCTCTCCACGTTGCTGTGCTGTGTGTAAGAGGTCAGTGTTCCTTTGGACCTGAAATCTCCGCTCCTGCCGTTAGGTTCTGAGGCCACACAGGACACCAGTCTCCGTGAAGGTCCAGTTCCGTGTGGGGCCGATGTGCGGGACTGAGGTTGAGCTGCGCGGCCTGTTGATGCTGCTGCAGGCTCCTTCCTGAACACCGGTTTGTGAGGACGTCACAGGAAAGAGGGACAGGAGCACCGCTCTGCCTGAGCACAGGAGGATTCTGGACACCAATCCCAGGTGGTTGGTGCAGGGAGGAGAAATGTCTGTTTCCCAGGACCTCAGCCAGAGGGAGATTTGGACCCTGGGATGTGTCTCTGCTCAGCTTTCTTGGATGAGCACCTCAGGCAAGGGGAGGAAGCGTGTGTGCTCACATGTCATTGAGGAAGGTGTCTGGTTTCAGGTTTCCTGTGCAGGTGGATACCTCCTATGGCTCCCTTTCATGATGGTGTTCAGGGTGCAGGAGGTGGACCGCCGTGTCCCAGGCATCCTGGCTGTGCAAGAGCCTGGGGCATCTTTTCCCCTGGGGATTTGGAGCACGACATTGGGGGGAGTCGGTGGTTAAGTGAACAGTTTTTACCTCAGTTTCTTGCTTGCCGAGATGGACTGGAGACATTTGGTAAGTGCTATGGAAATATAAAACAGGAGACAGACAAGGGGAGGTGGGGGTGGTGTTTGCTATTCACATAAGGGCCAGGTGGGACTTCACTAAGAAGGTGTTAACTGAGTCAAGATATAAAGAAGGTGAATGATATCACATCAAGAGCATTTTTTAATAATAATTTTTTATTATGTTAGTCACCGTACGGTACATCCTTATTTTTTGATGTAGTGTTCCATGATTCATTATTTGCACATAACACCCAGTGCTCCATGCAATATGTGCCCTCCTTAATACCCATCACCAGCCCAGCACAAATCCCCCCTCCCCCTCCCCCTGAGGCCCTCAGTTTGTTTCCCAGAGTCCATAGTCTCTGGTGGTTCATTCCCTCTTCTGTTTACTCCCCCTTCATTCTTCCCTTCCTTCTCCTACCGATCTCATTTCTTATGTTCCATAAATGAGTGAAACCATATGATAATTGTCTTTTTCTGCTTGACCTATTTCACTTTGCATAATTTCTTTGAGTCCCGTCCATGTTGCTGCAAATGTTGGGTAATCGTTCTCTCTGATGGCTGAGTAATATTCTATTGTGTATATGGACCACATCTTCTTCTTCTTCTTCTTCTTCTTTTTAAAGATTTTATTTATTTATGTGACAGAGAGACAACCAGAGAGAGAGGGAACACAGCAGGGGAATGGGAGAGGAAGAAGCAGGCTCCCAGCGGAGGAGCCCCATGTGGGACTCGATCCCAGAACACCGGGATCACGCCCTGAGCCAAAGGCAGATGCTTAACGACTGCGCTACCCAGTCGCCCCTGGACCACATCTTCTTAATCCATTTGTCTGTTGAAGGGCATCTCGACTCCTTCCACAATTTAGCTATTGTGGACAATGCTGCTATGAACCGTGGGGTGCCTATGGCCCTTCTCTTCACTACGTCTGTATCTTTGGGGTAAATACCCAGTAGTGCAATGGCTGGATCATAGGGTAGCTCTATTTTTGACTTTTTAAGGGACCTCCACACTGTTTTCTAAAGTGGCTGTACCAACTTGCATTCCCACCAACAGTGGAAGAGGGTTCCCCTTTCTCCACATCCTCTCCAACATTTGTTGTTTTTTGCTTTGTCCATTTTTGCCAATCTAACTGGCGTAAGGTGGTACCTCAGTGTGGTTTTGATTTGAATTTCCCTGATGGCTAATGATTTTGAACATTTTTTCATGTGTCTGTTAGCCATTTGTATGTCTTCATTGGAAAAGTGTCTGTTCATATCTTCTGCCCATTTTTTGATTTATTTGTTTCTCGTGTATTAAGTTTGAGAAGTTCTCTGTAGATCTTGGATACCAGTCTTTTATCTGTGGTGTCATTTGCAGATATCTTCTCCCATTCCGTGGGCTGCCTCTTAGTTTTTTTGACTGTTTCCTTGGCTGTGCAGAAGCTTTTTATCTTGATGAAGTCCCAGAAGTTCATTTTATCTTTTGTTTCTCTTGCCTTTGGAGATGTGTCATGAAGAAAGTTGCTGTGGCTGATGTCAAATAGGTTGCAGCCTATGTTCTCCTCTAGGATTTTGATGTATTCCTGTCTCACATCGAGGTCTTGCATCCAATTGGAGTTTATCTTTGTGTATGGTGTGAGAGAGTGGTCGAGTTTTATTCTTTTGCATATAGCTGTCCAGTTTTCCCAGCACCATTTATTGAAGAGACTGTCTCTTTTTCCACTGGATGTTTTTTCCTGCTTTGTCAAAGATTAGTTGGCCAAAGAGCCGGGGGTCCATTTCTGGGTTCTCTAGTCTGTTCCATTGGTCTATGTGTCTGTTTTTGTGCCAGTACCATGCTGTCTTTGTGATCACAGCTTTGTAGTACAGCTCAAAATCCGGCATTGTGATGCCCCCAGCTTTGTTTTTCCTTTTCAACAGTTCCTTGGTGATTCGGGGCCTTTTCTGGTTCCATACAAATTTAAGGACTATTTGTTCCAGTTCTTTGAAAAATGTCATTGGTAACTTGATCGGGATGGCATTGAAAGTGTAGATTGCTCTGGGTAGCACAGACATTTTAACTGTGTATTCTTACGATCCATGAGCATGGAACGTTTTCCCATCTTTTTGTGTTTTCTTCAATGTCTTTCAAGAGTGATCTGTAGTTTCTAGAATATAGATCCTTTACCTCTCTGGTTAAGTTAATTCTGAGATATCGTATGATTTCTGGTGCTATTGTCAATGGAAGTGATTCCCTAATTTCTCTTTCTTCAGTCTCAGTGTTCGTGTATAGAAATGCAACTGATTCCTGAGCATTGATTTTGTATCCCGCCACATTACTGAATTGCTCTATAAGTTCTAGTAATTTGGGGGTGGAGTCTTTTGAGTTTTCCATATAGAGTATCATGTCATCTGTGAAGAGAGACAGTTTGACTTCTTCATTGCCGATTTGAATACCTTTTATTCCTTTTTGTTGTCTGATTGCTGTTGCAAGGACTTCTAGTACTATGTTGAATAATAGTGGCGAGAGTGGGCATCCTTGTTGAGTTCCTGATCTTAAGGGAAAGGCTTCCAGCTTTTCCCCATTGAGAATGATATTCGCCGTAGGCTTTTCATAGATGGTTTTTATGAGATTGAGGAATGTACCCTCTATCCCTACACTCTGAAGGGTTTTAATCAGGAAAGGATGCTGCACATCCATGGTTTTGTCAAATGCTTTTTCTGCATCTGTTGAGAGGATCCTATGGTTCTTGACTCTTTTCTTGTTGATGTGATCTATCACACAGGTCGATTTGTGTATGTTGAACCACGCTTGCATCCCAGGGATGAATCCCACTTGGTCATGATGGATAATCCCTTTAATGTACTGTTGGATCCTATTAGCTAGGATCTTGCTGAGAATTTTGGCATCTATATTCATCAGGGATATCGGTCTGTAATTCTCCTTTTTTACATCAAGAGCATTCTAAACAGAAGGGAAAGCATGTGCAAAGGCCGTGGGGCAGGAGCATAGCAGGCACGTCCAGGAGCAGCAAGAAGGCCCTGTGGCTACAGGAGACAGCTTAGGACATGACCTCAGGGTGGTGACAGAGCGTGACAGAAAGCCATTGCAGGGCTGTGACCCCATGGGACCCTGTTTCACCAGGCCATCCTGGCTTCAGTGTTGAGAACAGATGACAGAGGGTTGAGGATGGGCAAGGAAGGTCAGTGATGACGCTTTTCTAGGAACTCAGGCAAGAGATGAGCTTCAGTGTGGACCAGACAGGTGGCCTTGGAAGGAGTGGTTAGTCCTATTCTGGGTACGTCTTGAAGATGGAGCTCACAGGATTTGCTGACAGCTTAGATATTGGGAATGAGAGAAAGGAGGAATTGGGGTAACTCCCAGCTGTTGTGGGTTGTCCTGAGCTAGGGGAAGGAGAAGGTTTCTTGGGGTAGGAGGTAGTCCGTGTTCCGTATGCTGAGGAAGGTGCCTTTCCCGGTGGATCTGCTGAGGTTTGTGTCCGGGAGAACCTTTCACATCTCCTCCCTCAGCAACATTCAAGTACAAGTCTCCCCCACTTTTTAAAAGTTCACGGTAAGACACTTGGCTTCCTTGAAAGATCTACGTTATTACCCGGCTTCAGTAATAGGAAGAGACCTGAAGAGGATTTCCCTCTTATGTAAAAGGTCGAACAGTGAGAATCGCGTTCCGCATCTGTTTTGGGGAGAAGCACAACAGAGGCCGTGTGCACCCCAACCAGCTCCTTCCGCTGGGAACTGCTCTCCGCATCCAGCCACCAGCGCTTTGAATTGTGTCTGTGAGGCTCTGCTGTGCTTTATCTCCATTTATTTTTGGCATCCGTTAGGAGTTGTGTCCTGAGGCCTAAGAAAAGCCAAAGAGAAGGAATTTTTGGAGTCTGAGCACGCTCTCTAATTTTTCCATATAAATTAATGGTCATTCCTTCTTGACACCATTTCTGCTGTGCAAGGTTTCTCAAAAGCCCTGTACTTTCAAAGATCAGGGAACCCTATACCCCATCCTGCGGGGTTAGTTTTAGTCTCCCTGCTGGACAGAACATTTCATGACTGTCGGAATTTCTCACTCAAACGTTGAGTGTTTGACCACCTTCACCCGTTTCTACCACCCCATCCCCGAATCTGGCACCTACCAACCTGCTCTCAGTATCTATGCGTTCAGCATTTGTTTATTCCATGTGGAATGTACATGAGAGCATCTGGTATTGGTCTTTCTGTGTCTGAGTTACTTGGCATAAGGCCCCCAAGGCCTGTGTTTCCATGTCTGGTTCTTGTGAATAATGCTGCAGTGAACGTGGGAGTGCATCTGTCTTTTTGAGGCAGTATTTTTGTGTTCTCCAAATCAATACTCAGTAGAGCCATTACTGGGTCATGTGGTAGTTGTATTTATTTTTTCAGGAACCTCCGTACCGTTTGTCACAGTGGCTGCACCCATTTCCATTCCCCCCAACAGTGCACAGTGTCTCCTCGTCTGCACACCCTTGACCCCACCTGGTGTCTGTCTCTGGGACAATTGCTGTTCCAACAGTTGTGAGGGGATAGGCGATTGTGGGTTTGACTGATGTTTCCCTGACGATGATTAGTGATGTCGAACAACCTTTTCTGTCTGTTGGCACCTGTGCGCCATCTTTGAAAAGTATCTATTCACATATTCCCCCCATTTTTTATAGTTTTTTTTTGTTTTGATTTGTATGAGTGTTGTGTGTATCTTGGATATTAGCCCCTCTCACACATATGATTCGCAGATAATTTTTTCTTATTGGGTCAGTGGCCTTTTAAGTTTTTGCTGGTGTCTCTTGCCGTGTGGAAGATTTCAGTTTGACGTTGTTCCACTTGTTTATTATTGCTTTTGTTGCCTTTGCATTTGGTGTCCGATCTGAAGACTCTTTGCCAAAACCAATGTCGAGAGACTTAGTACCTGTGTCTTCTTGGAGGTTTATGGATTCAGGTCTTATGTTCAAATCATTCGTCCATTAAATATGTGTGTGTGGTGTAAGATAGTGACCCAGTTATATTCTTCTGCATTTAGTGTCCAGTTTGCCTGTTACCGCTCACTGAAGAGACAGTCCTTCCCTCATGGCATATCTTCTGCTGCTGTGTCATAAGTTAGGATCATCTACGTGTGGGTAAGTTTCTGAGCTTTCTGTTCTGTTCCAATGACCTGGTGTCTGTGTTTATGCCAGTACCATCCTGTTTTGATGACAACAGCTTTGTAATCTAGCTTGAAATCCAGGTGTGTGTTGACTGCACCTTTCTTTCTCCAGGTTGCTTTGGGTATTTGGGGTCTTTTGTGATTCCATACGAGTTTTAGGACTGTCTTCTATTTCCTCGAATAATGCCACTGGAATTCAGATAGGGATTTCATCACATCTGTTGATTGCTTTGGGTACGATGGACATGTTCACATAATTAACTCTTCCAGTTAAGGAGCATGGCGTATGCTTCCATTTGTTTGTGTCGCCTTCCAAATCTTTGACCCATACATTCTGCCCCCCTCGACACACATGTTTTTCATTTCTTTTCTGCCATGTGTTGAGTGTACTATGTCTTTCTCATTCTTGGTTACTTTTATTCCTAGATTTTTTTTTTTTTGATGCAATTGTAAATGGCATTGCTTTTTAAATTTATCTTTGCGAAAGTGTGTCATCAGTATATAGAAATGCAAGAAGTTGGGTCATCTGGGTGGCTCCATCGGTGAAGCGTCTGCCTTCAGCTCAGGTCATGATCCCAGAGTCCTGGGATCGATCCCCGTGTTGGGCTCCCCTCTTAGCGAGGGTTTGCTTCTCCCTCTGTCTGACACTCCCCCTGCTCGTGCTTTTTCTCTCCCTGTCAAATAAATAAATAAAATCTGAAAAAAAAATAAATGCAACATGTCTCTGTATGTTGACTTTATATTCGGCAGCTTTACTGAATTTGTTTATTCTAACAGTTTTTTTGTGGAATCTTTAGGGATTTCATGTCATTTGCAAAGAGTGACAGTTTTTCTGTGTGGATTTCGTATCTTCCTCTTTTTAAAAAATTATGTTAGTCACCCTACAGTACTTCATTAGTTTTTGATGTAGTGTTCCATGATTCATTGTTTGCATATAACACCTAGTGCTCATTACAACACGTGCCCTCCTTAATACCCATCACCAGGATAACCCATTCCCCTACCCCTCCCTTTCTGCAACCTTCAGTTTGTTTCCCAGTGTCAATAGTCTCTCATGGTTCATCTCCCCCTCTCATTCCCCCCCTTCACTTTTCCCTTCCTTCTCCTAATGTCCTCCATGCTATTCCTTCCGTTCCACATAGGAGTGAAACCATATGATAATTGTCTTTCTCTGATTGACTTATTTCACTTAGCATAATCCCCTCCTGGTCCATCCACGTTGGTGCAAATGGTGGGTATTCATCCTTTCTGATGGCTGAGTAATATTCCATTGTATAGATGAACCACATCTTCTTTGTCCATTCATCTGCTGAAGGACATCTTGGCTCCTTCCACAGTTTGGCTATTATGGACATTGCTGCTATGAACATTGGAATACAGGTGCCCCTTCTTTTCACTACTCTGTGTCTATGGGGTAAATACCCACTAGTGCAATTGGTGGGTCGTAGGGTAGCTCTGTGTTTAACGTCTTGAGGAACCTCCATACTGTTTTCAAAAGTGGCTGTACCAACTTGCATTCTCACCAATAGTGTAAGAGGGTTCCCCTTTCTCCATATCCTCTCCAACACTTTCTATTTCCTGCCTTGTTCATTTTAACCATTCTAACCGGTGTGAGGTGGTATCTCATTGTAATTTTGATTTGTATTTCCCTGATGGCAAGTGATGTGGAGCAATTTTTCATGTGAAGTATCTCTTTGTGTCTTCTGCCCATTTCCTGGGTGTTGAGTTTGAGAAGTTCTGTATAGATCTTGGATACCAGCCCTTTATCTGTAATATCATTTGCCAATATCTTCTGCGATTCTGTAGGTTGCCTTTTAGTTTTGTTGATTGTTTGCTTTGCTGTTGAGAAGATTTTCATCTTGATGAAGTCCCCATAGTTCAGTTTTGCTTTTATTTCCTTTGCCTTTAGAGACGTGTCTTGGAAGAAGTTGTTGTGTCCAAGGTCGAAGAGTTTGCTGCTTGTGTTCTTTTGATTTTGATGTGAGACAGGAATCCATTATCTTTCTTTCCTGATTGTATTTGAGTCCTCTGTCTTTCTTGGTGAGTCTAGCTAAGTTTGTCAGTTTTGTTTATCTTTCCAAAGAAGGCAGCTCTTATTTTCATTGTTTTTTTTTTGTCTTTTTAGTCTCCATTGGATTTATTTATGCATTCCTTTTTACTTATTTTCCTTATTTTTTTACTTATTTTCCTTATTTCTACTAATTTGGGGCTTTGCTTTTTTTTTTCCCTACTTCTTTACTACATGAAATCAGGTTGTTTATTGGAGAGCATTCTTATGGATTGACGAAGACCTGAATTTCTATGAACGTCCCCCTTAGAGCTACTTTTGCTGCATCCCATAAGTTTTTGTAGTTTCTCTTTTTCATTTGTGTCAAGGTACTTCTAAAATTTCTTTTGATTTCTTCTTTGACTGTTGGTTGTTCAGTGGCATGTTGTTAAATGTCCACATATTTTTTAAAGACTTTTTTATTTATGTATTTGACAGAGAGTGAGACAGCGAGAGAGGGAATACAAGCAGGGGGAGTGGGAGAGGAAGAAGCAGGCTCCCAGTGGAGGAGCCTGATGTGGGGCTCGATCCCAGGACCCTGGGATCATGACCTGAGCTGAAGGCAGATGCTTAATGACTGAGCTACCCAGGTGCCCCAATCTCCACATACTTTCAACTGTCCCATTTTCTTCTTCTTCTTTTTTTTAAATGTTTTTTTTTATTATATTATGTTAGTCACCATACAGTAAATCCCTGGTTTTTGATGTAAAGTTCGATGATTCATTAGTTGCGTATAACACCCAGTGCACCATGCGATACATGCCCTCCTTACTACCCATCGTGTCCCATTTTTTTCTTGAGACTGATTTCTAGTTTCATATCATTGTGGTTGGACAAGATTTGGACCAGAAGGTGAAGGGAACATTCAGATTAAACTTTGTTTCCTGGGGTTTTTTCTGAGGGCAGACCATGGGTTCTGTGGGGACAGAGGAAGGTTTTGTGAGATGGGAGGGGGGGGTCAACCCTTGTTAGAATTACTGACTACTACCATGCAGACTGTGTGTCACTGTTCACACCGTAGTCCTGATGGACTTTACTTCATTAGAAATATTTTATAGGGGGTGCAGTGGTAGCCTTCTCTAAAAGAAAGGTGCCATGTGGGTTCATGGCATGACAACACGTCAGCAACCAGGATGTATGATATTGTGGGGGATCAGAACCAGGCTTTCTGTGGGAAGTGACAGAAATAGGGCATGGTGAGCCCCATGACCACAGGCGAGGTCCCGAGTGACCCACTGGGTGTTGGGTTCTGTGGATCTGTCTCATCAGGGGCTGTGGAATTTAGCGACACCCTCCTGTCTGTGGAGTTGTGTGGAGACAGGTAGACATCAGTCTCTGGACAGGTATGACGTTCTCCTTGGACTGCCACCAGAGGGGCAGCGTGCAGGGGAGCCACTGCTTGGTTTCCAGGAAAACTGACCAGGGTCTGTGACCGTGATTCCTAGCAGCTGCAAGGGGAGAGGAGGCCGGGGGTGGTGCACACTTCCTAGGGCTGTGGTCAGGACTAGTCTGGAGCCCACTGAAGTCAGCCACACCTGGCACAGAAGGCACCCAGTCAGTGTAGCTGTGGGCACTGTTCCCATGGCACTTTCGTGCCGGCTCCCATGCCGCCACCTGCTTTTCATCATCATCTTCAAGGTCATGTGCCTCTGCTCTTGCCCTATGGCCTCCAGGGTATTGCCTGTCCTCCATCTGGCCCTCGTTCCCGGTGCCCTATGCAGTCCTATGCCAGGGTAGCCTTCTTGAGACACACCTCTGGCCCTGTCAGTCCCCTGAAGGAACACTTCCATGGATCCTCCATGAGGTGAGGATGATGCCCTGCCCTGGAGGGGGGCTGCAGGTCCCCAATCAGGAGAGCCATGTCTCCCTTTTCAGCCTGGCCTGCCCTCCTCGCAGTCCTCTTTGGGAAGCTTTCCCCGCTTCCTGAGATGACAGCTCTGAACTTAAAAACGAACATTGTTTTATATTTCTCTATGCCTTAGTTCATCCATGGCATGTCTTTCAAACCAGTTAGCATGTTTTCAGCAGTCCTGGGGGGCTGTCTGCTCAAGGAGAGGATGACTTGGGAGGGGTAGTCTTCCCTCTCACCTCCCTCAGCATGTCCCTGAGCCCTGAAGCTAGCTGTCCCACTGAGGGTTGAGGGACCCGAGCCAGCCCATCCTGAGCCAAGGCTGTGTCAGCTGTGTAGACTGACATGTGCCAGGAGCGGTGGGCAGATGGCATGGTCGAGGGGCAGGCAGTGTCTCCTTCTCATTCCTTCCCTCCCTCCCTCCCTCCCTCCCTCCCTCCCTCCCTCCCTCCCTCCCTCCCAGAGGTAGCTCAGAGCAGCCTCCAAGCCCTGCATATCCAGATCCCTTGCCCTGTGCCTCCTGTGTTCACCTGGTGACCTTGGAGTTTCCCATGGAATCTACCACCCATACCCGCTCCCGTAGGAGTTCCTGGATCAGGGGAGGGTTCGTACTCTTGTCTGTACTTGGTCCTCCTCCTGTCCCGCACTGAGCCCACCCACCTTTGCATCTTCCATGTATGTGGTTGGAAGCAAGCCCATCCACACAGAACCTATTAGCCAAATGGATCCAGGTAATGACCGTTGAATTAGAGATCCAGAATATATAACAAACTCGCTCTGAAACCTGTCCCACAGTCTGTGACTATCTCACACTAAAACAGAAAGTATAACAGCTTTCTGGATTGTGATGTGGCATCTGTCTCTACTTCCAATCTTGAATGCATAGGTGCTGAGCCTGGACAGAAAAGGACCACAGCTCCACAGGTAAAGTGTAAGAACTCAGTGAAATTTGAATTTGAGGCATAGAGGGAATAATTATTGTAGAGTGAATCCTCCCAAGTAGGGCTTATGCACATTGCACAGCAGAAGCTTTTTCAAATAGGTTACTGAAAGAAAAATATTTTTGAAAAATTTATTTTAATTCTAGTAGAGCTAACATACAGTGTTAACGTTAGTTTCGGGTGTACAATAGAGTGATTCAGTAATTCTATATATTACTCAGTGGTCATCAATAAAAGTGTCCTCTTAATCCGCTTCATCTATTTCACTCATCCCTCCATCCACCTCCCCTCTGGTAACCATCCGTTTGTTTTCTATTGCTAAGAGTCTTTATTTTGGTTTGTCTCTTTTTCTCCTTTATTTATGTATGTTTGTGTCTTAAATTCCATGTAAGAGTGACGTCATATGGTATTTGTCTTTCTTTGACTGATTTCATTTAGGGTAATACTCTCTAGCTCCATCCATGTGGCTGCAAATGGCAAGGTTGCATTCTTTTTATGGCCAAGTAATATTCCAGTGTGTGTGTGTGTGTGTGTGTGTGTGTGTGTGTGTGTGTGAATACACACATCTATCATCTCATTTATCAATTTTTCAACAGACACTTGGGTTGCTTCCATATTGTGATATTGTAAATAATGTTGCAAAAAACATAGGGGTGCACGTATCCTTTTAAGTTACTGTTTTCCTAGTCTTTGGGTAAATACCAGTAGAGTGATTGCTGGATCGTAGGGTAGTTCTATATTTAATTTTTTGAGGAACCTTCATACTGTTTTCCACGGTGGCCACCACAGTTTGCATTCCCACCCACAGTTCATGAGGATTCCCCTTTATCCACATCCTCCCAACACCTGCTCTTTCTTGTGCTGTTGATGTTAGCCATTCTGACAGGGGTGAGGTGATACCTCATTGTCCTTTGGACTTACATTTTCCTGATGATGGTGAACATCTTTTCATGGGACTGTTGGCCATCAGTATTTCTTCTTTGGAGAAATGTCTGTTCATGTCTTCTCACTATTTTTTAACTGGATTATTTGTTTTTGGGGTCGAGTAGTATCAGTTCTATATGTTTTGGACACTATTGCTTTATTGCATATGATCTTTGCAAATATCTTCTCCTTTTGAGTAGGTTGTCTTATTATTACGTTTTCATTGTTCTTCTGCTGTGTGGAAAGTTTTTATTTTGCTGTATTCCCAATAGTTTATTTTTGCTTTCATTTCCTTTGCCTCAGGAGACAGTCTAGAAAAATGTTGGTATAGTCCATGTCAAGAAGTTACTGTCTGCCCTCCTTTTTTTTCTTTTTTTAAAGATTTTTATTTATTTATTTGACAGACAGCCAGCGAGAGAGGGAACACAAGCAGGGGGAGTGGGAGAGGAAGAAGCAGACTCATAGCAGAGGAGCCTGATGTGGGGCTCGATCTCAGAACGCTGGGATCACGCCCTCAGCCAAAGGCAGACGCTTAACGACTATGCCACCCAGGCGTCCCCTACTGTTTGCCCTCTTGTAGGATTTTTATGGTTTCAGGTCTCACACTGAGCTCTTGAAACTGTTCGGTGTTTGTCTGTATGATGTAAGAAAGCAGTCTAATTTCATTCTTTGTGCGTAGCTGTCTAGTTTTCCCAACACCATTTGTTGTAGAGACTGTCCTTTTCCCTTTTGATATTGTTGCCTGCTTTGTGGAAGACTTATCGACCACATAATTGTGGTTTTATGCCTGAATTTCTATCCTGTTCCCTTGGTCACTGTGTCTATTTTTTTGTCGTACCATCCTGCCACTTTGTAGTATAACTTGAAATCTGAAATTGTGAGTCCTCCAGCTTTGTTTTTCTTTTCCACATTGCATTGGCTGTTCAGTATCTTTAGTGGTTCCATACAAATTTTTAGGATTGTTTGAGTTTTTATTTTTTAATTTAAATTCCATTAGCCAACTTACAGTACATCATTAGTTTCAGATGTAGGCTTCAATAAATCATCAGTCGTGTGTAACACCCAGTGCTCATTTCATCAGGTGACCTCCTTAATGCCCCTCACCCAGTTACCCCCCCCCCCAAGTCTCCTCCAACAATCATCAGTTTGTTGCGATAGTTAAGAGTCTATCATGGGTTTTCTCCCTCTCTGATGACTTCCCATTCTATTTTCCTCCCTTCCCCTATGGTCTTCTTCCCTGTTTCTGATATTCCACATAGGAGTGAAAGCATATGATCATTGTCTTTCTCTCATTGACTTATTTCCCTCAGCATAATACCCTCCAGCTCCAGGTCGGTGTGATGGTAAGTATTCATCCTTTCTAATGGCTAATATTCCATTGTATATATGACCGCATCTTCTTTATCCATTCATCTGTCCATGGTCATCTGCACTCTTTCCACAGTTTGTCTATTATGGATATTGCTGCTATGAACACTGTGGTGCATGTGTCCCATCTTCACTACCTCTGTCTCTTTGGGGTAAATACCCAGTAGTGCAATTGCTGGGACATAGGGTAGCTTTATTTATAACTTCTTGAGGAAACTCCGTACCATTTTCAAGAGTGGCTGTACCGGACTGCATTCGCACAGGGGTGTAAGAGGGTTCCCGTTTCTCCACATCCTCTCCAACATGTATAGTTTCATGTCTTCTTATTTTTAGATATTCGGCCTCGTGTGATATGGCATCTATAGGGGTTTAGATTTGCATTTTCCTGAAGCCAAGTGATATGAAGGAATTATGCATGTATCTTTTGGCCACCAGTACGTCGTCATCAGTGAAATAACTTCCTATTTTAATCCATGTCAAGACCTAAAGCTGGGTAAGGCACTGAAGCTGGATGATGCCATCGGTTGGAATCGTGGAGAATTCAAAAGATCTCCGTGGAGAGCAAGTTTAAAGGTCAGTGTGAAGCTACTGAAGAGAGATCTCTGAAAGTGGGGGTTCCCTGGGATGGGCTGAGGGGGGCCCTCCGATTTTCCTGCTATGAATCCTTGCTGCAGCCCCAAATGGACGGTTTCCTGCTGTGGGGCAGGCTGAGTCCTCTAGTCGTGCAGAGGTGAGCCCAATGCCTGGTGCCTTGGAGGCAGGCAAACGGGGAGGGGACCCAGGGTTAGGTTAGGCCTCAAAGACAGCAGGTCCCAACTGTCCAGTGCTCAGAGAGCTACCAGGCCGGCTGAGATGAGGGCACCGGGAGGGTGAGTATGAACATGGGGTTTCCGCCCCGGAGAGTCAACAAAAATCGGGAGGGGCTCTGAGGGGGTGCCCAGATTTCTCCTGCCCTGAATGCTCTCCTGCACAACCAGGGGCACGGTTTCCTGTGGGTTGGCAGGCTGCGTCCTGCGGTGGGGCTCAGGTGTCCCCAATGCCTGAGGCTACAGGGCCAGGTCACGAGGGAGGGGCCCCTCCAGGGGCTACCTAGGGTTAGGGTTAGGCCCCAGGAGCCCGGCAGGTCAAACTGCCTGCTGTGCCCTGAGCTCTGCCGTGGGCTGAGGTGAGGGGACAGGGCAGAGTGAGTGTGGGCCTCAGGGTTGGGGCGCGGGGGGCCTCCGAAGGTCGCCGGGAGCTCAGGGAGGTTAGGGATAGGGGTTAGGGTTTGGGGGTTTGGGTTAGGGTACGGGTTAGTGTTAGGGTTTAGAGTTATGGTTAGGGGTTAGGGTTAGGGGTTAGAGTTAGGGGTTAGTGTACAGGTTAGGGTACGGCACAGGTTAGGGTACGGGCACGGGTTAGGGTACGGGTTAGGGTACAGGTACGGTTTAGGGTATGGGTTAGAGTTTGGGTTTGGGTTTAGGGTTTGGGTTTAGGGTTTGGATTAGGGGTATGGCGTTGGTTAGGGGTTTGGGTTAGGGTTTAGGGATTAGGGGTTAGGGTTAGGGTTAGGGTTAAGGGTTTGGGTTAGGGGTTCGGGTTCGGGGCTAGGGTTCGGGTTCGGGGTTCGGGGTTCTGGTTAAGGGTTCGGGTTCTGATTCGAATTAGGGTTAGGGTTTGTGTTCGGTTCAGGGTCAGGGTCCGGG